>NC_053497.1:43985071-44585071 GCF_905171775.1 Rana temporaria | reverse complement strand
TGCCCAGGTGTGCCCTCTCATTAAGACAGCCCTGGGCCCATAGGAATGCAGCCAGAGTAGGAGATAGCCGGACAGATTGAGGTAGAGAGTTTCAGAGGACGGGAGAAGTTCTGGAGATAAGCATGTGAGGTGGAGACAAGTGAGCGGGAGGTCTTGAGAGAAGTGGAGAAGATGGTTTGGGAGATATTTGGAGACTAGATTGGTAATGTAGCTTGGGGAAGAGTTGGAGATGGCTTTATATGTTGTAGTTAGTATTTTGAATTTAATTTGCTTGGCGATTGGAAGCCAGTGAAGGGATTGGCAGAGAGAGGTGGCAGACCCCTCTCTGCCACCCCTCGGTAAGGTAGAGGAGTCTGGCAGCAGCATTCATGATAGACTGAAGAGGAGATAGCCCAATGGAAAGGTAGGCCAATGAGAAGGAAGTTGCAATAGTCAAGGCGAGAGATAAAGGCGTTCAGAGTGAATGAGTAGCTTGGCATTAGACACAAAGGGGCGAATGATAGAGATGTTACAATGGTGATGTCTACAAGCTTTTGACAGTCTAGGTCAGGGTTTCTCAACTCCAGTCCTCAAGGCGCCCCAACAGGTAATGTTTTCAGGCTTTCCATTATTTTGCACAGGTGATTTGATCAGTTTCACTGCCTTGTAATTACCACAGCTGTTTCATCTGAGGGAAATCCTGAAAACATGACCTGTTGGGGCGCCTTGAGGACTGAAGTTTAGAAACACTGGTCTAGGTGTCAGAGAAACACATTGTGAAGTGTCATGTTCTACTTCCATTTGAACGCTAGATGGCAGCAAAGTTGTCAGTGAAACACTCACGCACCACATGACTTCCTGGCTGTCTATAAAAGCTCAGGAAGTGCTCAGAGGGATGGCTGGTTTGTACTTTCACGGGCAGACTAGTACTTACCAAGGCCGAGATTCCGAGAGCTGTTCACCCTTGCGACTAAGCGCATTTCGACCCCTGGAGGTGAGACAGGGGAGGAAAGGCACAAAGAGGCACAGGCTACCCAGCAGGTTAAAGTAGACTTGTATCAGGGTCTTTCAAGTGGTCGAGCAGCTGTGTCAAACTGGCAGGGGCATGGCTTGCTGGAAGAACTAAATCAGAGAGTCCAAAACCAGGCTGAGGGTCAAGCACGGGCTGGTAAGATAGTCCAAACACAGCCAGAGGTACTGTGTAGGGAACACACAAGGCAAGTTCAGGTCACAGGCAAAAGGTCAAGGCAAGGAGATAAGAGGCAAAGTCCAGGTCACAGGCCGAGGGTCAAACACAGGAGACAAGCGGAGTCCGTAACACAAGCCGAGGTTAGGTCCAGGAGAAGATCAGCAGAATCCGAGGCAATCCGGGTCACAGCAGGTAATCCATAGCTCCCAACTGTCCCTGCTTTGGAGGGACTTTCACTGATTTGGAGCAATGTCCCTCTGTCCCTCATTCTCCTCATTTGTCCCTCATTTTGGTCTGATCCATATAGATGTATATGAAATGCACTTTTTATCAATCAAAAAGTGTTTCCCAGTGCTAAACCTTTCATCCAATTTCTAAATTGCTGCATTTGTAAATTTCAAAAACCAATATAAAGGAATAGTAGTGGTAAAAAACAAATCTTGTTCTTTTGTACAATTCTCCTTTAAAGTGGCGTGGCAATGGGGTGTGTCTTATGCCTGCATACTTTTGCTGATAGATGTCCCTCATTCCCATCTCAAAAAGTTGGGAGGTATGGGTAATCAAACACAGAAACAAGTCACAGGAAGCTGAAGACAAACCAGCAATCCCTCTGAGCACTTCCTGAGCTTTTATAGACAGCCAGGAAGTCATGTGGTGCGTGAGTGTTTCACTGACAACTTTGCTGCCATCTAGCGTTCAAATGCAAGTAGAACATGACACTTCACAATGTGTTTCTCTGACACTAGGGCAGTGATGGCGAGCCTTGGCACCCCAGATGTTTTGGAACTACATTTCCCATGATGCTCGTGCACTCTGCAGATGAGCATCATGGGAAGTAGTTCCAAAACATCTGGGGTGCCAAGGTTCACCATCACTGGTCTAGGATTACACCTAGTACCCTGGGGGGAGGGATTGATGGTTGCATTATTGACCTTCAGCCCTGGTTCACACTGGGCTGCGGGAGTGAAGCCGTGCGAGTTCAGCTGAACTCGCACGATTTCACTCCCGCCGGCAGTCCCGATTTCGGCCGCGATTTAAGAGACATCTGTGCAGGTTTCTGCACAGATGTCTATGTAAATCGCGGCCCGAAATCGCAAAAAGTAGTACAAGAACTACTTTTTGAAATCGTTGCAGCGCCGCAAATGCGGCGTCACACCGATTAGGACGGCGCCATTGCCGACAATTGGAGGCATTTGAGATGCGATTTCACATGTGAAATCGCATCTCAAATCGAATGAAATCGCACCCAGTGTGAACCTGGGCTAAAGGAAAAGTCACACGGGGGCCCAGGACGGGGGGGGGGGGGGGGGGGGGGGTGATATTATCAGCTCAGTTTTAGAGAGATTTTGTTTAGGGAAGTAATTTTCGATTTACAGACATAATATTGAGGTGATATATACTTTATGGTATGTCAATCCAGTTGATTAGTTGTGTCTGGCTTTGCTTGTTCATTAGTGAACTGTTAACTGCAGGGAACAGTGCTTATCTGCAGGTTACTATACGACAGTACACTGCAGTAATCTCATAGCTCCCAACTGTCCCTGATATCGAGGCACTATCCCTCATTCAGAACAAAGTCCCTCTTTCCTTCTCATTTGTCCCCCATTTTGGTCTGATCTATATAGTTGTGTATATAAAATGCACTACTTTATCTATCAGAAAGTGTTTCCCAGGTTGAACCTTTCATCCAATTTCTAATTTGCTGCATTTGTATGTTGCAAAAGCCAATATAAAGGAATAGTAGTGGTAAAAAAAAGCACTTGTATATTTAACCAATATTTTTTTTAGTACAATTCTCCTTTAAGTGGGTACACTGTTAGTAGCTGCTGACTTTTAAAAAAAAAAAATGTGTGGGTGGAATCCCGCTTTAAGTGGTTAATGTAATACCTATGTAATCATGTGTATAAAAAACTCTCAATTGCATAATAATAAAGCTGAACAGTTATTTGAAATAATGCTGAGTGTGTATTTTGTGTCTATTCCCTACTGCAGTAGTTATTAATTTGGAACCACTAATGAATATGAGGATAGGAGTTGCCTATCTATAAAATTCCATGTCAGTAATCTATATAGGCTTGCGTGAAAGAAGGAGCTTGGCACACTTTTTTAATGCTTGTGAAGTGCCCTTCAATCACCAAATGTAAAAGGGTACAGTGAGCCATGTGGTCATTTTAGTATTATTAAATTAAAGATAGTTTTTTCTTCCTGGGGGGAGGGTTCAAAACGTGGGCACCAAAAACTGTGCTAACAGTGGAACTAGCTTCAAACTTGAGCCTACACAGTAAGGCCCCGTACACACGACGGACCAGTTTCAGCGGATAGATCCGGTCGTGTGTAGGCCCAAACGGACAATTGTCCGGCAGATCGGCCAGTTTCCAGCAGATCAAAATTTCTTAGCATGCTAAGAAATCTATCCGCTGGAAACCTGTCCGTCGGACATGTTCGGTCGTCTGTACAGACTCACCGCACACGTCCGACCGACCGCCATCCCTCGCATGCGTCGTACTGATTCGACGAATGCGTGGAAGCTTTGAACTTCAAGGCCGCCCACGTCGCCGCGTCATCCTCGCGGCGACGGCGCGGCCACGGCCCGCGTATTGTTTACGCACGGATTTCTGTCTGATGGTGCGTACAACCATCAGACAGAAATCTCCGGGCGGACATGTCCGCTGAAAACGGTCCGGCGGATTATCCGTCCGTGTGTACGGGGCCTTAGGGCTCATTTATACCTGCATTGGTCTCTGAATAGCAATCCACAAATGGTACAGGAGTGGCGGACAGGCATTTAGGAGGAGATATTGGCGTCCCCTAAATGCCTTTTGTTTTTGTTTGTTTTTTGTGTTTTTTATTTTACAATGAATTGGAGGTTTTAGATTGGAATACCAAATCGCTCAGGGGCGGCAGGGTATAATTAACTTGTCATAGATAAGCGCTAGGGAAAAGAAAAGCGTCTGTCAGTAAATGTGGAGCAGTGGGTACTGCCATTACCATTAAGGCAGAGTGTCATGTAATGACAATAAACCAGGCACTAAAGTAGAGTGCATCTGTCATTAGTAAATCTGAGCCCCACCTGCTAGTGGCTCATCATCGTGTTTTTCCCCCATGATGATTATTGTGCTGTAAAGTAATATTTGCTGTCACTCCCAGGTCTGCATGAGGTTCCTGGGCGAAGAGGGAACCGACTGTTACAAGAGTATTGGCAGGAGCAAAGTGCAGCCCGACGGCCTGGGTCACCTGGTCATAATGTCGCTCTTTAAAGTGGTACTAAAAAGGAAAAATAAAAAATGACATATGGTGCAGTCTTTCACTAGCATTATCAAAGCAGTATTTCTTTTTCTGAATCCCCCCTGCAACCTATTTTTTTACCCGTTGATCCTAAACTTCCTGTAACAGACCAAGCTGTCCAGGAAAAGTGGCAGTTAGAAAGTGGAAACAAACCATTGAACACTGACAGGGGTGCTTACAATGATGTATAATTACTGTATGTAAAACCTTTATCCCATTAAGATATTTTTTTTGATATAACTGTTTAAAAAGTGTTAGCTGGAGTAAGTAAAGCTTTCATTTCTAGTCACTTATGTAAAGTACATTTAAATGTACTAGTCTATCGAAATTGAATCTTGGCTGGTTGAGCAGGGACAAGCCGAGATTCGAACCACTTATGGGCAGGTTGAATGTACCCGAGTTAATCCATCGATCGGCTTGGGTACAACCAGCATGTTGGATTTTTGGCATGCGATTATTGGCAGCGGCTACAGCCGCTAGCACTAATCACTGTGTTCTCCAGGCAGGGAAGGCTCACTGTGCTGCCCCAATAGGGGCATAGAATATGAGAGGCATAGCCTCAGTTAATATTAGCATTGTTATATAGATTAGAGTTTATATAGCGTGGTTTGCCTACTATTTTCTCATAGCTAAATCTATGTGTTATCCTATGCTGCCATCTAGTGGCCTTTGTTGCAATGCACATGTTTTTATGTGATTCTTTGAGTTACCACATATTTTCACTGTATGTATGCCCCTCCCTGCTTCCTGTGTGGAGTACTTCCTGTGTCATCTCTTCAGCCAGCAAGCCACATGTAGAGGGACACTCATGTACTCTGCTCAGTACGTAGGAAAGGCATCATCTTTTGACCGCACAATACTATCACCATTCATCTGCTGTTCCTGTTATCTGCTGTAACCCCTGAAGTTTAAAGAATAAACACCTTTTTTTAATGAATCGGTATTGACGAGTTCAGCTGTCTGACAAGGATTGTCCGCAGTGAGTATATCTGCTTATACAGGCCAGGCATAGAGGTCTCAGCAAGGGATATATCGCTATCACAACAATCGGAGTCAGAACAGTCAAAAGATGCATAGAATTCTTACAGCATGCTGGGTATATTTGTGTGCCTAATCTGCAATCAAGCTCAGTGCCAGCCGCCATCTTGTGTAAGCACATGGTCGCACAAGCTTACTGCGCTTCATGTGAATGTTGAAAGCTGTTTTTCTAATTGAACTGTGTTACCCCACCTGTTTAAGCTGCTGTTCGTCTTCTTAAAGAGACAGTACCATTTTTTACAAAACCGTGAGAAATGTCTAGACAAGGCTCTGAACACTCTTTTACGGCTGAACCAACGCAGATTCATCATGCCTCTGAACCCGCAGACGTACAGGGAGCAGACTCTGCAGATATTGCTGAACAGAGTGTAAGACCCAAGCGTACAATAAAACCAATACAGAAACTCAGAGAAAACTATGAATACACTAGAGATAAGTTCTCCAGCAAGCTATCAGACTTCTGGGACAGAACTTCACACTGCATGTCAGTTTTGCCACACTTTAATGATCAACCGGCTGAACTAGGAGATTCTATAGTTCGCCTATCTGCTGCGTATGAACATTACCAACGGCTGTCTGCAAAATACACTGCTTTCTTGCAAGACTGTAATATAGAGGACTCTTCAGCAGAACTTACCAAGACTGATGCATTGAACCAACAAAGGGATCTCTTAGTGCAAAATGCTCAGTGTAAGGCAGAACTCCGCATTGCTCAACTGCAAGAGACCAGATCTCACAGATCAACATCAACAAAGCACACTGCACGTTCTTCTAGATCCTCTCGCTCCAGAAGTTCAACATTAAGCGACAAGCTAATAGAGGCCCGCGCTGATGCTGAATCCAAAAAAGCGCAAAGCTCCCTTGCCAAGAAAGAAGCAGAGATGAAGGCCCAAAGCAAAGCTCTTGAAGCCCAGAGCAAAACTCGCCAAGCAGAGATGGAAGCCCAAATAAAGATTCTGCAAATAGAGAAAGAGGAAGCAGGTGCGCTAGCAAGGCTGAAAGTCCTTGAACAAGCAATGGGTCAAAGTACTAATTCAGACTGTCTTATCCCAGCAGAACTGGAAGATCCAATTGATCGCACCAGTGATTATGTGCTAAAGCATAATGTTTACAAAGATACAGAGTCATCTCCTGTACCTCCTACTAACATTGTTCTGACTCTCAACTCAGGGACCTCCCAGCTCCAAATGCCTGAGTCTCCTCAATCCACAACGCAAGAGCATCTACGCAGCAAACCACATCAACTCCTGCCATCAACAAGGTGACTTCCAGCGACAAGCCGCAGCTCCAGCCACAGCCAGCAAAAGCCTTAAAGACTACCCCAAAGTTAAGCGCTCATGCAACATCATTTCATCCTGGTAAACCTCACCCTTCTTCACCAGAGAACTTTCACACCCAAGGGGTTCCACAGATTACTTTGGCACCAAAGAGTGAGAGATCAGACTTGAATGACTTAGCCAGCTATATGGTGCGCCGTGAGCTCATTATCACCAGCCTCTCAAAGTTTGATGACTGTCCAGAGAGCTACAGGGCCTGGAGATCAACCTTCAAGGCTGCTATTGCTAATTTCAACCTTACTAGCAAGGACGAACTTGATTTGCTCATAAGGTGGCTGGGGCCAGAATCTGCAAATCGTGTTAAAAGACTGAGGACAGTACATGTTGACCACCCAGATGCAGGTCTTGTTGCCACATGGGCAAGACTTGAGCAAGCCTATGGTAGCTCAGAAGCCATAGAAAGCGCTCTATTCAAGAGACTGCAAAACTTCCCAAAAATAGGGAACAAAGATTATCGCAAGCTCCAAGATCTAAGTGACCTCCTCATGGAGTTAGAGTTGGCAAAGACAGACCCACGTCTACCTGGTCTAAGCTTCCTGGACACTGCTCATGGTGTCAATCCAGTGGTGTCTAAACTGCCATACGGCCTGCAGGAGAGATGGGCGCAGCAGGGCTCAAGGTACAAAAGAGACTATAACGTATCCTTTCCTCCATTCTCATATTTTTGCAGGTTCATCAGTGAACAAGCCTTGATGAGAAATGATCCCAGCTTCAGCTTCAGTGAACCCAACTTGCCTGCTTCATCACCATCTCCAAGGTATGACAACACAGCAGCTAAACACAGAGACTTTCATAGAGCAATATCTGTTAAAAGGACAGACATCTCACCACCCGTATCCTCTCATGCATACCAGAGTGATTCGGGTGATAAAGATAAAGATCCTAATCGTCAGTGCCCTATTCACAAGAAGCCTCACCCTCTTAAGAAATGCCGAGAGCTGAGAGCAAAGACTTTACAAGAGCGCAGGGAGATTCTCCAGAAACTTGGAGTATGCTACAGGTGCTGTGCTTCTTATAGTCATTTTGCCAAGTACTGTAAAGTTGTCATCAAGTGCACAGAATGCAGCAGCGAAAGACATGTGACAGCTATGCATCCTACTCCACTTACAGACAGCCCACAGCAGCTACCTACCTCCAACCCTCTCTCAAATCATGGCGGGGAGCAACGAAGCCACGCTCTAGCCCAGGAGAATGTTTCTTCTTCATGCACAGAAGTCTGTGGAGAAGGTTTAGATCACAAGTGCTGTGCCAAGATATGCCTTGTTAAGGTATACCCAGAGGGTCAACCTGAAAAAGCTGCCAGGATGTATGCCATAATAGATGAACAGAGCAACAGATCCCTGGTCAAGCCTAAATTCTT
The DNA here is from genome assembly GCF_905171775.1 of Rana temporaria. Taxonomy (NCBI): domain Eukaryota; kingdom Metazoa; phylum Chordata; class Amphibia; order Anura; family Ranidae; genus Rana; species Rana temporaria. The sequence goes on along the minus strand of NC_053497.1, from coordinate 44,576,883 downwards.
TGAGATCTTTGGCATTGAGGGTCATGCCACACCGTATACTCTCAGAACCTGTTCTGGTCGCGTAGAGACTTTCGGCAGAAGGGTCGATGGGTTCATGGTGTCTCATATCGAAGGGAAAGAGGGAATACTCCTACCAACATTAGTCGAGTGTGACCAGATACCAGACGAAAGAGATTCCTACTCCAGAGGTTGCATATCACCATCCTCACTTAAGGCACCTTGCTGATGAGATTCCCGCAATGGACATGAATGCTGAAATCTTAGTCTTGCTAGGAAGAGACATTCTTAGAGTACATAAGGTACGTGAGCAGTGTGATGGACCTGAGGACGCCCCTTATGCACAAAGACTTGATCTAGGCTGGGTAATAGTGGGCGATGTATGCTTGGATAGAATGTGTACGTCATCTGAGATCCACTCCTTCAAAACTTACATGTTAGGAAATGGACGTGCATCCCACTTCAAAGAGTGCCCTCACCATTATGAAATAAAGGAGAAGCCTCTTGACATCATCCAAGTACCTGATGTCACTCCTATCCTTTGTGATGACAACCTAGGTACCACAGTGTTTTGTACCACAAGTGACGACAACAAAATAGCCTTGTCAGTTGAAGACAGAGTTCATCAAAATAATGGACAAAGAATTCTTCAAGGATGAGTCTAACAGCTGGGTTGCACCATTGCCTCTTCGTGCTGCAAAGGTCAAACTGCCAAACAATCGGGAACAGACTTTATCCAGATTCAACTCACTTCAACGAACATTAAAGAACAGGCCTGAAATGAAGGACCATTTCATTACCTTTATGAAGAGGATCTTTGACAATGAGCATGCTGAGCCAGCTCCACCTCTTCAAATACACGATGAGTGCTGGTACCTACCCTTCTTCGGAGTGTACCATCCACGTAAGCCAAAACAAATTAGGGTAGTGTTCGACTCCAGTGCCAAGCATCAGGGCGTATCCCTGAACGATATTCTTCTCACTGGTCCTAACCTTACCAACAACCTTGTAGGTGTACTCATGAGGTTCAGAAGAGAGCCAGTTGCCATAACTGCGGACATTGAACAAATGTTTCATTGCTTTATTGTACGAGAAGACCATAGGAACTTCCTAAGGTTTCTGTGGCACCGTGACAACAACATGAACAATGAGATGATTGAATACCGCATGAAGGTTCATGTTTTCGGAAATAGCCCCTCACCTGCCGTCGCAACATACGGTTTACGAAGGACTGCTCTTGACGGAGAACAGGAGTATGGTGCAGATGCTCGACATTTCGTCGAGAGAGATTTCTATGTGGACGATGGACTTAAATCTTTACCTACAGCGGAAGAAGCCATAGACCTGCTCCAAAGGACACAAGTTATGCTTTCTGAGGCTAACCTCAGACTACACAAGATTGCCTCAAACAGTGTTGCTGTTATGAAAGCCTTTCAACCTGGCGATCATGCCACAGGGTTTAAAGACTTAAATCTGGGGATGGACATGCCACCTGTGCAGAGAAGTCTGGGCCTACGGTGGGACTTATTAAAAGACAGCTTCGGCTTTCAAGTCAGCTCTGCAGACAAACCATTTACCAGGCGTGGAGTTCTGTCAGTGGTGAACAGCCTATACGATCCAGTGGGATTTGTGGCTCCCATCACCATACAAGGTAAATCCATACTTAGACAGCTCTCAGAGACTATCAAAGATTGGGATGCCCCACTACCAATAGACAAACTTTCAAGGTGGGAGTCCTGGAAACAGTCGTTACATGCCTTAGATGGAATCCATATACCACGCTGCTACACTCCGACTTCCCTTGCTACCAGTCGGAGGAAAGAGCTGCACATCTTCTCAGATGCATCTACTGAGGCCATAGCAGCTGTTGCCTACCTCAAGGTAAGGGATTCAGCTAATCTGACCCATGTAGGGTTTCTGTTTGGGAAAGCTAAGTTAGCGCCCAAGCCTGAACACACAATTCCTAGGCTTGAACTTTGTGGGACTGTGCTAGCTGTAGAGATTGCAGATTTCATACTGCGTGAGCTAGACATTCAGATAGATGACATCAAATTCTACACAGACAGCAAGGTTGTTCTGGGCTACATATACAACCAGACTAAACGTTTCTATGTCTATGTCAGCAACCGTGTAGAAAGAATAAGAAAATCATCTAAACCTGAACAATGGCATTATGTTCCATCTGAAATTAATCCTGCAGATCATGGCACCAGGCCAGTGTCTGTGAGTGCCTTCGTAAATTCTTCTTGGTTAACAGGTCCTGAATTCTTGTTGACTGATCCAGAAGAAACCACGTCTCACGTCTTCAGTCTTCTAGAACCTGACAAAGATCCAGAGGTTCGTCCTGAAGTTAAAACCCTTGTCACCAGAACTGAACAAAGACGTGCCTTGGGCTGTCAACGCTTTGAACGTTTCTCCAAGTGGACAAGGCTGGTACGCACCACCGCAAGGTTAGTTCATATTGCACACTGCTTTCACACGAAGCTCACAGATGCTCACTGTCAAGGTTGGCACATGTGCCAAAAGCTTCTTTCTGCAAAAGACATTGCTGAAGCTGAACTGATCGTAATACGCAGTGTACAACAGGATGTCTTTGGCTCAGAAATCAGACGTATCCGTGACAAGGGGGACATTCCAAAAAACAGTCCAATTGCTAACCTGAACCCATTCATTGACAATGATGGCACGTTAAGGGTTGGTGGACGCCTAAACAAGGCTAAGTTCAGTGAGCAAGAACAGAATCCTCTCATTATACCTGCTCGCCATCACATCACCACTTTGCTCATATGGCACTACCATGAAAGGGTGAAACACCAAGGTAGACACTTCACAGAGGGAGCCATAAGAGTTGCAGGCCTTTGGATTATAGGAGCAAAAAGACAGATTACAGCTACACTGCACAGCTGTGTTCAGTGCCGCAAACTAAGAGGGAAACATCAGCAACAGCAAATGTCAGATTTGCCAGCTGACAGGTTAAGTACTGACCCACCCTTTACTCACGTTGGTCTGGATGTCTTCGGACCATGGATGGTAACAGCCAGCAGAACACGAGGTGGCCAAGCCAATAGTAAGCGATGGGCAGTGCTGTTCACCTGCATGAGTGTACGTGCAGTACACATTGAAGTAATAGAATCTATGGATGCCTCAAGTTTCATCAATGCTCTAAGACGGTTCCTTGCCATCAGAGGACCAGTCAAGACACTAAGATCCGACTGTGGAACTAATTTAGTTGGAGCTTGTCGAGAGTTACAGCTCAACTCTAGGGCAATACAAGACCTTTTAGCTGAAAGAGGCTGCATATGGATTTTCAATCCTCCTCATTCGTCTCACATGGGTGGTTCATGGGAGAGAATGATAGGAATCACGCGAAAAATACTGGACTCAATGCTCATGGACTTGAATTCCACAAGACTTACCCACGAGATTCTAACCACCTTCCTGGCGGAAGCATCTGCCATAATCAATTCAAGACCACTTGTTCCAGTGTCTACAGATCCAGAGACCCCAACTATCCTTACTCCAGCCACTCTTCTTACCCAGAAGCTTGGGACTGTTCCCGTGCCATCTGGAGACTTTAAATCAGGAAATCTGTGCTACGATCAGTGGAAGCGAGTACAACACCTTGCCAACTGCTTCTGGAATCGTTGGAAGATGGAGTATCTTTCTACTCTGCAAGGACGCAGGAAATGGCAGCGCCAGAACCTTAACATCCAAGTTGGAGATCTCGTTCTGCTTAAGGATCAGCAAGCTGAAAGAGTCGAGTGGCCTATGGGTCTTATTGTAAAGAGCGTTCCTAGTGATGACGGTAAGGTACGTAAGGTGGAGGTGAAAGTTTCAAGACAAGGGACTGTAAAGACTTTCATCAGACCTATCACGGAACTAATTTTGCTCTTGCCGTTTGGAGGCTGAACTTACTTGGGTATGCTGTTGGATCCTACCTGCAACTTCAAGAAGGAAGTATCTGGAACTTTAGTTGTCACAACTTGAAGCCTTATATTATAGATGTTGTTGCATTATATGCATGTTCTCCATTATGTCTTTCAGGTTTTCAAGACATCAAGCAAATTGCGATGTTGTTTATTTGCATAACTACCGTTGTATTATGTAAATAGTGGCATTATCATGCCAGACGGGGAGTGTGCTGCCCCAATAGGGGCATAGAATATGAGATGCATAGCCTCAGTTAATATTAGCATTGTTATATAGATTAGAGTTTATATAGCGTGGTTTGCCTACTATTTTCTCATAGCTAAATCTATGTGTTATCCTATGCTGCCATCTAGTGGCCTTTGTTGCAATGCACATGTTTTTATGTGATTCTTTGAGTTACCACATATTTTCACTGTATGTATGCCCCTCCCGGCTTCCTGTGTGGAGTACTTCCTGTGTCATCTCTTCAGCCAGCAAGCCACATGTAGAGGGACACTCATGTACTCTGCTCAGTACGTAGGAAAGGCATCATCTTTTGACCGCACAATACCATCACCATTCATCTGCTGTTCCTGTTATCTGCTGTAACCCCTGAAGTTTAAAGAATAAACACCTTTTTTTAATGAATCGGTATTGACGAGTTCAGCTGTCTGACAAGGATTGTCCGCAGTGAGTATATCTGCTTATACAGGCCAGGCATAGAGGTCTCAGCAAGGGATATATCGCTATCACAACAATCGGAGTCAGAACACTCACCGCCCACCCCCCCCCCCTCGCTGGGAGAATATGATCAGGGAATCGAGGATCGGGGAAAGAGAATTGCACCATGTATGGCCTGCCTAACACTACCCTCTAACACAATGCTGCTGTCCGTGGATGGCTCTATTGCTCCTCAGTGGCGGCCTATCCATTAAGGGCGCACGGGCGACACCCCCTCTATCACGTCACCCCCCTATATGAGTAATGGATAGATTCATGCTTAGCATAAATCTATCCATGGCTGCATGGCCACCCCTTATTCATGCGTCCGACCCCTTTTTGGACTCCGGGTGCGTGAATTACAGCGGCAGGGGTGTTTTTTTTTCCGAAGCGCCTGATTAGAACTATAAGCTCTAATAGGTTTCAAAATAGGGTGGACTCGGAATGCAGAGCACTGCGCACGGAGCCCACCCAGGTGTGTTAGAAAAGCAAACGAATATTCGCTTTTCCAACACTGAACTGCCTCTCCACCAATCGGGAAGCGTGGGTCTGTTACCCGTCATCTGATTGGTGGAAAGGACAGGCGATCCTATTGGACGCCTAGCAGGAGGAAAGAAGAGATGCACAGTGGAAGCATGGAGGACACAGGAGCCGCTGCCCATCCCATAGCTCACTGGCATCACCCGCTGCCTGACCCGCCATCAAGATGGGGTAAGTGCAGGTCAGACAACAAGCGGGCGGGTGGGGGGACGCTGGTTAAATGCAGCTGGGGGGCCACAGTGGCTGCAATTGATGGGCACATTGGATGCATTTGATGGGCACAGTGGCTGCATTTGATTTTTTTTTTTTTTTCAGAATTTTTCAGTTTGTTTGCTCCCCCCAAATAAATTTGAGCACCAGCCGCCACTGTTGCTCCTTCAGCTGGAAAACTTACACTTCCAGGGGGGTGAGTTTCCATGGGCCCCTGCAGCTTTCACTGGTTCCTCCTGCTGACCTACACACTTTGGCAAAACAGAATTGTGGCAAGTAGGTTACAGGTTCAGGAACCAGTGAGAACTGTAGAGGAACCAGGAACCAATAATAGCTACAGAGGAACCAGTGAGAGCTATGGAGGAACCAGTGAGGACTGTAGAGGAACCAGGAACCAATAATAGCTACAGAGGAACCAATAAAAGCCACAGAGGAACCAGTGAGAGCTGTGGAGGAACCAGTGAGAGCTGTGGAGGAACCAGTGAGAGCTGTGGAGGAACCAGAGAGAGCTGTGGAGGAACCAGAGAGAGCTGTGGAGGAACCAGAGAGAGCGGTGGAGGAACCAGTGAGAGCTGCAGAGGAACCAGAGAGAGCTGCGGAGGAACCAGAGAGAGCTGCGGAGGAACCAGAGAGAGCTGTGGAGGAACCAGAGCTGTTGCATGAAATACATATAAAGTTGCTGTTTTACCTGCCAAATGATTTGTATTTTTGTCCAACCTGTCTTAAGATTTATACAGCTCTGAAACACAGATACTGCCAGGTGTATGACATCACTTTCATTTAACGAAAAGTGTGGTGTCCTCTCTCCACACTTTCTAACTGAACAGTGAAGGGGAAGCAGAAAACTGATGAGGTCATTCCGCTGCTCACTATGCCGTCTCCTACTCTGAACATATTCCTTATGAACAATTGGCATGAAACACACCTAATTGGCTCTTCGTATTGCCTTTACTAGTCAGAACATTCATGTACAGGGATTGAAAGAGGGTGATACCAAGTCAAATTTAGGTATATTTAGAAAAATATATGGAGTGTTTTTTTGTTTTGTTTTTAAAGCTAAACACCTTTCTTGCACAGTTGCACAGGCTCCCATCCTGTACTAAATGTTTTTACTTACCAGATTAGCCATAAAAGAAGTTATATAGGAAGCAAATGGATTAATTTAAAGAACAATCTGTAGATCTTATTTTAAAAATAATGTGAAATACCTTTTTTGAGCTACTGTACACCGTGGTCACATGATTTCCAGAGCTTACTCCGCACTGCACTGTGCAACCACTAGCTGGAGCTAAGAGGCAGTAAGTTACATGATCACCAGGCATCTCTGCAGGACAATCCTTTGCTTTGCCCATGGGCACACAGAACTGCTTGGTGCTGTTGCAGCCACATGGCATTATTGTAAAAAGGCACAATACACGTGTACATTTAATTACTAAAGAAAAATCAACAATACAGCAAATGGATGCAAATGTTTTGTTAAATGAAATGCCAGCTAGCATTAAATATAATGGGCCAGATTCAGAAAGGAGATATGACGGCTTATCTCTGAGTGTGCGGCGTCGTATCTATGCGACTGATTCATAGAATCAGTTACGCATAGATTTTCCTAAGATCCGACCGGCGTAAGTGTCTTACACCGTCGTATCTTAGGCTGCATATTTACGCTGGCTGCTAGGTGGCGCTTCCGTATAGTTACGCGATGAATATGCTAATTAGGTAGATACGCCGATTCAGAAACGTACGTCCGTCCAGCGCATTTTTTTACGTCGTTTCCGTAAGGCTTTTTCCGGCGTAAAGTTACCCCTGATATATGAGGCGTAGCCAATGTTAAGTATGGACGTCGTTCCCGCGTCGGGTTTTGAAACGTAAGTTACGTTCACGTCTAACGCAATGACGATTTGTGGAGTAATTTCGAGCATGCGCACTGGGATTTTTTCACAAACGGCGCATGCGCCGTTCGTAAAATACGTCAAATACGCGGGGTCACCATTCATTTAAATAAAACACGCCCACATCATCCCTATTTGAATTAGGCGGGCTTACGCCGGACAACATACGTTATGCCGCCGTAACTAAGGGCGCAAGTTCTTCCTGAATACGGAACTTGCGTCCTAATTTACGGCGGCGTAATACGCCCCACCTAAAGATACTCCAAAGTATCTGAATCCGGCCCAATAATTCTTTAGGGATAAACAGAACATATGCAGTGAGAGTGGCAACACAAAAGTTGGAGGATCAGCTGCAACAGTGTTGCCACTCTGATGAGGAACGCCAGGGAAATGGCAGAATCCACCATGCATTTAGAAGGAAAAAATAAAGAAGTAAATAAAAGGTTGGGCACACATTTAGAAAAAAATGTTTTAGAGACAATGGGCTCCATTGACAGAACCAATTCACATGTGGTATGTAGGTGGCCAGACACAGTTTCCCTAAATACTGCATGCAATCCTGAAACTGTTAATTCACTATAACGTTCTCTGGTATTTACCGCAAATACCACATGAACAGGTGCTAAACTCAATTCACAGAAGGAAATTAATAATTAAATTAGATGGAGGTGGAATCCAGGGACCATTGGTCCCCACTCCCCTGAGTCCTGACCGCATGCTGAAGCTGCATGTAGTAAACGAGTCGAAAGGCCTCTCTAAGATATGGGTCAGATGGGAGACTCCAAAATTTAACCACTTAGCACCGTACTGGTTGTTAAGGAGTAGGTGAACGCCGTCATCCTTAACAACATGGTTATTAAGGAGTGGACGGCCGCCACATCCTTAGCAACTAATGAGTCATCAGCTGTCAGCAGGATTCCCCACTGACAGCTGAATGTAAAGAAAAGAATTGCCGGCAATTAAAAATTAAGAAAATATATTGCGTAGGGTCCCCCCAATCTATATCAGGCCCTTTGTTATAGCCTGCTTTCTGAAAACGCAGCAAAAATGAATGCAAGATGTAATTGAAGTCTATCGCAAAGTGCAGCTAACCCACAGGAAAGTGCTGCCCCTACAGTGCTGCAGTTGTCGGCTGGTGCTGAAAAATTCAGAAATAAAAACATCAACAGCCTCACTGTCCCATCAAATGCAGCCACTGTGCCCATCAAATGCAGCCACTGTGCCCATCAAATGCTGCCACAGTGCCCATCAAATGCTGCCACTGTGCCCATCAAATGCAGTCATTGTGCCATCAAATGCAGTCATTGTGCCATCAAATGCAGTCATTGTGCCATCAAATGCAGCCATTGTGCCATCAAATACCGCCACTGTGCCCATCAAAAGTTAACACTGTGTCCCCTCCCCATCCGCTTACTGTCTGCCCGGCACTTACCCTATCTTATGGGGCAGCGGGTGACAGCAGCCAGCTGTGTCCTCCATACTTTTCTTCCCATCCTCCTGATAGGCGTCCAATCACAGCGCCTGTCGTTTCAGCCAATCAGGCGACGGGTAACACACCCATGTTTCCTGATTGGCTGAGAGGTGGTTCATTGTTAGAACAACGAATATTCATTTGCTGTTCTAACACACCTGGGTGAACTGCGAGCGCAATTCTCTGCATGCGCAGTTCACTTTTTTGAAGCCTATTAGACCCTATGGCTCTAATTAGGTGCTTCAAAAATACACCCCCGCCGCTGTAATTCAAGCGCCTGGAGTCCGAAAAGGGCCTGGATGCCTGAATAGGGGGTGGCGGCAGGGGCCATGGATAGAATCTATCCATTATTTATATAGGGGAGGGGGAGTGGCTGGAGAAAGGGACCACACTGAGCATGTAACTACTATGAAGCTGGGTGGCTATTCAAATGCATAACCTTGTGTATTCTCAACATTGTGTTATGTTTGTAGTAAAAAATGTTTTCTTATTTTTCAATAAAAACTATCTGATTTAAAAAATAAATAAAAAAAAGCAAAGTTCATTGTGGCCCGCGAGCGGTTACCACATCACTTGCTCTTCAAAAGGTTGAGCACCCATGCCTTACATTCTCAACAGTCTTTGCAGTTGGTATACAGGTGAAAACAAATGTGACATCATAGGACACCATTGCCTCTTCTAGATCTAACTTCTGTAGCAAACCCCCCGAGGGAGCTGCTTTTGTTAGTTCAGTCCGTAATGCCGCGTACACATGATCGGTTCGTCTGATCAAAACGGTCCGAAGGACCGTTTTCATTGGACGGACCGATCGCGTGTGGGCCCCATCGTTTTTTTTCCCCATCGGTTAAAATTATCTGATGTTTAAAAAAACGATAGAAAAAAACGATCGTCTAAGGGCAAGTCCATCGGTTAAAAATTCATGCATGCTCAGAATCAAGTCGACGCATGCTCGGAAGCATTAAACTTCATATTTCTCAGCACGTCGTAGTGTTTTACGTCACCGCGTTCTGACAGCTTCATCGGATATCTGATGAAAAAATCCAGCGGTCCATTACTCTGCCTTTCAACCCCAATGAACTGTCCCAGCCCCTCTGGCACACCTAGCAATGTGATTAATGGAATAACTCAGCAGGAATACACAACACAGTTCTTCTTGTAGTTTACTTGAAGAAAAGTAAAATTCAGGTGGACATTAGTCAGCCAGGACCTGTGTAAGTACCCAGGACTTGGTTGAAACAGTTTAAAGAAAACAGTCAGGAACACTATGCAAACAACGAAAGCAATAGGTAACAATGTGTACAGATTAAATAGATTCCCCAATAACTTTTGGTGTGTGTGGGATGCTGTGGCTAAAGGGGAACCCCAGGTCGGCCTACGATGCCTCTAGTACACACCTAGTGAAATTATCTCAATACCCGAGGTGTGTCCCCTTTAAGAGCAACCGCGGTAATGTCCTGGAGGCAAAGCTTTGCGTTTTATTATCTTCACCGGCAATATAGGAGCTCTATGGACAATATTTGGATGTGGTATTCTATGAAAAGCATTAAAGGTTCCTGGGAAAAGCCCCCTCACTAAATCCTGTACACAGTCAGCGGTCTTCCCCTGAGTGATCGAATAATCTTAGATGCAGGTGTGTCGAGGTGGCATTCAGTCCTTGAGCTGTTGCAGGGTGTCCTTTAGCAGGGACAGTCTGTTCCTCTGGGCTGGAGCTGCATGAACAATCTGTTCCTCTGGGCTGGAGTTGCATGAACAATCTGTTCCTCTGGGCTGGAGTTGCAGGCTCTGTGCCCCTTGGTAGGCCGCGATTCCACACACACAAAGAGTGCAGGAGATGCTCTCCTGATGGGGTGCAGGCACAAAGAGGCTCCGGTCTAATTTCTCTGTCCTTTTATCTCCTCCTGCACAGTCCTTTGCTGCTGCCTGATGATTGGCTCAGGATCTTCCAATAGGGAGTTTACAGACAACTTCCAATAGGGAGTTTCCAAACAAGCAGTTCTGAGTGTCTGTGTGTGAAGAGAGAAGGGGATGGGGGGGTGAAACAGACAGCTGTCCCCTAATAGATTAGATCAGTCTGGAGAAGTACATGCTACACTTCAATCCATGTATCTTGACAAATTCTTTAGAATTTTGAATATAGTCTACTGTGTTGCCAGCTAAGGGTGATAGAATAATAGCCAGATACTTAGCAAAGTTATATGTGACCGAGTTAATGTTGCTGATGCTGACAACTGATCTTATAAATTCCGTTAGCTTGTAAATGATTTAGCAAGGGCTGGTTTATAAGTTATATATAATATAAGCAATGGCGGCCAGTGGTAAATCTTTTGGGGGGGCGGCAAATAGTTCATTTGGTCGCTCGGGTCTGGAGCACTTACCCCAACTATGGTGGTCAGCGTTTCTCTTCTTTTCTTGGGCTTCAGCGGTGGCTTTTCCTGCTCTCCACGGACATCGCGGCGGCTTCTGTTTCCTCCTTGGCGGGTGGCGGCTAATTGTGAATCTTCTCTTTTCAGCCAATCGGAAAATGGGGCTCAGACCTGCTTCTGATTGGCCGAATGCTCTGCGTCCCAAGCCCACCCTATTTTTGAAGCCTATTAGAGCCTCTGGGCTCTAATCAGGTGCTTCAAAAAAACACCCCACTGCTGTAATTCATGCGCCCGGCATCCTGAAAGGGCATGGCCGCGGCAGCCGTGGATATGAATTAATCTAATGGCTATTCATATAGGGGGTGGCGGCCGTGGATAGAGGGGCTGGCGCCCCGGTGCCCCTAATGGACGGGCCACCACTGAATATAAAATAACTCCTCCATGTAAAGCAAGCAATGAGTAAAACACATTCTATCGCTAGGGAGCATACTGTATGTATATGCCGGTGTAATTAGAATAATCTACGAACTTGAAAGACTTGCAAACACAATCTGGTCTTAGAGCGCCCTCTGTAGGCAGTTGCATTAAGGTACATTGCCAAAATGCTGCAGCAGCATCTAGGAAACCTGTACTGGGAGAACTGCCATCGCTGACCACCTTCTAATAATGCAAATTGCCTTGCTGCCATGCTGATCCTCTGGCTTTAAAAATTTTCAAGTTACCGAGCCGATAAGTGTCTGTTGGCATTTTGACTTGACCTGCTACATACTTGTCCCAGCTCATGGACTTAGAAAGTGTTGGAACCATGGGATACACATAACGGCTAGGTACCCATCATTTTCAGGAGGTGACTTCTTCCTGGATTGTTAGTCGCCTTTATCTATGAACACCACAGAAGGATCTACAATGTAAGGCTGGAGAATTGAACGGAATCTTTTAAAGCAGTGGTAAACTCTAGAAATTAAAAAAAAAGAATTCCCCTGAAAGGCAATATCATAATGTGCTAGTATGCATCGCATACTAGCGCATTATGAAAGACTTACCTTAAAACAAAGCCCTCCAGCGGCACGCTGTCACCTCTGCAGAGGCTTCCATCTTCACCCGGTCTTCTTTTTTTCGGGCTCGCAAACTTTGGCTGTCTGACCGGCAGAGCCGGTAAGTATGCCGTTCCTTCAGAGTGCATGCGCCGGTGACGTCACCAGCTAATGCTGGCTAGAATATCTCCTGCAGGTTTAGGAGATATTGATTTTACCTAAGGGTAAACTGTCTTGTGGGAGACACACAGGTGAAGACAGCAGGGACCAATCAGAAAGCACATCGCAACTCGCGCATGCGCAGTAGGAAACTAGGCTGTAAAGCCGCAAGGCTTCACTTCTTGATTCCCTTACTTAAGATGGTGTCGCCTCCACCCGGAGCTGAGGGACGGATCAGCTTGGGGTGCCGACATCACGGGTGCCCTGGACAGGTAAGTGTCCTTATGTTTAAAGTCAGCAGCTGCATAATTTGTAGCTGCTGACTTTAATTTTTTATTTTTTTTTTGCCGGCGGATCTCCTCTTTAAGGCTGGATTCACACCTATGCATTTTTAGTGCTTTTTGCATTTTGCAGATTTGCACTACAGAACATGTTCCATAGAAAACCATGTTTAGAAAAGTTTCCTTGAAACAAGGAGGGGTTGTGGGACTTTAATTGAAGCTTGGTGGATAGGGGTCAAATATATCAATAACTCTATGGGCTTGGTCAAACCTCAGTCATTCAAGTCATACCAACAATTGTTTTTCTATCATAAATTTATTTTTACAAAAAGTAGAAAAGATACAAAAAATATTAAATGTTTAGTACATATTAAAAACAGTCAGACTATAGTTTGTATAATGTATTACACATGCAAGATGCTGCAGGTGATCTTCATCACAGCCCACGTTTATTGAACCCCCAATAAACGTGGGCTGTGATGAAGATCACCTGCAGCATCTTGCATGTGTAATACATTATACAAACTATAGTCTGACTGTTTTTAATATGTACTAAATATTTAATATTTTTTGTATCTTTTCTACTTTTTGTAAAAATAAATTTATGATAGAAAAACAATTGTTGGTATGACTTGAATGACTGAGGTTTGACCAAGCCCATAGAGTTATTGATATATTTGACCCCTATCCATCAAGCTTCAATTAAAGTCCCACAACCCCTCCTTGTTTCAAGGAAACTTTTCTAAACTATATTTCTAGAGGGACTCGGTCGCTGATGGTTATTTACCTTTAATTGGTGCTTTTGCTCTACAATTCTATTTATATCCATAGAAAACCATGTTAAATGGACTGCAGTGCAAATCTGAAATTAATAGAGGGGATATCTTCCAATGCCACCTCATCAGCGCACATCAGTGAAGGAGAAAAATTACTTTATTTACAAAATTTGACAGACTAATGCCGCGTACATACGTTTGGACATTGCGACAACAAAACCGCAGATTTTTTTCCGACGGATGTTGGCTCAAACTTATCTTGCATACACACAGTCACACAAATGTTGTCTGAAAATCTGATCGCCAAGAACGCGATCACGTACAACACATACAACGGCACTATTAAAGGGAAGTTCAATACCAGTCGTATTAGTAGAAGTTTGGTGAGAGATGATTGGCGCTTTTCAGCCTTGTGCTTTTAAGTCCGTTACAGCGTGACAAATGTGCTATCTCCATTACGACTGCTAGTTTTACCAGACCGAGCGCTTCTGTGTCGTACTTGATTCAGAGCATGCGTGGAATTTTGTGGGTCGGAATAGTCTACACACGATCGGAATTTACGAGAATGGATTTTGTTGTCCGAAAATTTGAGAACCAGCTCAATGTCCAATGACGCAGCGTGTCGGGGGACGGGGCCGAGTGATACAGTCGGAGGCTGTAGCTGCCGGCTGTATCACGGGAGTGTGCCTGCAAGCTATCCCCCTTGGCAGAGTGCCTTCCCATGAAGGGGGTTAGCTCTTGCGGGGAGGAGCCGAGACAGCCGCCAAAGGACCCCAGAAGACGAGGATCGGGGCCACTCTGTGCAAAACAAACTGCACAGTGGAGGTAAGTATAAATGTTTGTTATTTAAAAAAAACACTTAAAAAAGAACAAAAAACAGACCTCATAACATTGTATCATAATAGACACAAATTTATAAGCAATATTTAAGAAAAAGAAAAAAACAAAAACAGACCTCATAACATCGTATCATAATAGACACAAATTTATAAGCAATATTTAAGAAAAAAACAAAACAAAAACAGACCTCATAACATTGTATCCTACTAATATCTCCCAACCCCATCATTCAAGTTCTTATACTGCTAAATGTAGAGGTTCATATATATCCGGAGTAATAAAAGGTCATTATCACAACTTATCTGTCCTCAAACCCCTTATGCCACTCTACCCATGGTAGTCAGCCACATCCCCCACACCTTACCACATTTTTCTGGGCAATTCCTATGTAGATATATATATTTTTAAGTACCGTATCATTTGTTTGCGTTCTCCATTTGACTAATGTTGGAGGATATGGAGACATCCATTTTTGGGCTATAAGTTTACGGGCCTGAAAGAGAGTCCTAACTATCGGTACATGAGTGTTTTCCGGGATCCTAGATCTATCATACTTCAGGCTCGGTTCACACTATCGCTGCATCTGGCTCACATCAGTGGTCTGGTGTGTCCTGGTTTACCGTTTCAGGTCCGATTTCAGCCCGAATTTTGGTCAGAATTTGGACCTGAAACGGACCAAAAGACGCACACATGGATAAACGTGGCATGTATACGCAGCGCAAAACGGATGTTTTTAAACATCATTTACTATCTGTCAAGTTCAATCATTCAGGGGAGGTTGTAAAACGTCTTGTGTACATTAACCACTTCAGCCCCGGAAGGATTTGCCCCCTTAATGATCAGACCATTTTTTGCCATACGGCACTGTGTCGCTTTAACTAACAATTGCACGGTCATGCAACGTTGTACCCAAACAAAATTGATGTCCTCTTTTCCCCACAAATAGAGCTTTCTTTTGGTGGTATTCGATCACCCCTACAGTTTTATTTTTTGGGCTATAAACAAAAACAGAGCGACAATTTTTTTTTAAAAGCTATTTTTTTTTCATTTTTGCTATGATAATTATCCCCCCCCCCCAAAAAAAAAATGTCTTCCATTGACTAGGCCAATATGTACTATTCTACATATTTTTGGTTAACAATAAGCATATATTGATTGGTTTGCGCAAAAGTTATAGCGTCTACAAAATTGAGGATATATTTACGGCATTTTTATTATTTTATTTACTAGTAATGCCAGTGATCTGCAATTTTTATTGGGACTGCGACATTGTGGCGGACAGATTGGACACTTTTTCGAGACCATTGACATTTATACAGCAATCAGAGCTAAAAATAGCCACTGATTACTGTATGATTGTCACTGGCAGGAAAGGGGTTAACACTGGGGGGCGATCAAGGGGTTAAATGTGTGTCCTAGGGAGTGATTCTAACTGGGGGGTGGATGGGACTGCCTAGAGGATGAGACCGATCGCTGTTCATACTTAGTATGAACAACAGATCTGCCTTCTCTCCCTTGACAGAATGGAGATCTGTCTGTTTACATTGACAGATCTCCATTCTGTCTCTCTCAGGAGCGATCGCGGGTGCCCAGCAGTCATCCCGGTCGCCGGGCACGTGCATCGGCTCCATCGGGGGGAAGGCTCAGGCCCTGGCTCTTTTAGGTGGAGGGGGCCCAGTCATGTAAGCTCTACGGGGCCCCATGATTTCTAACCGTGGCTCCTGGGTGTGGGTGAATGGCCCAGAATCCAGACAGTGCATGTCATATTAGGAGGAGTGGCTGCGTCCGTGCAGCTGTGCATTCTAATCTTTTTCAATGGACTGCCTGCATGCAGTACCTGGAAGTTACAGATGCTGCAAAAATGGCCCGTTCATTCTATATGGGTCTCATCACCCTTGTAAACACAGCCATATAGACAGACAAAATTAATACAAATAAAACAGCGCTAATTATTTATCCGTGAGCATTTTAATATGCACTATCCCTTTAACCTAGTTGCTGTAGTTAAAAATGTCTGTGCTCCTAAAGCCGGCGATAGACAGTTCGAATCTCGGTAGGTTCAGCAGAGACCAGCTGAGATTCTAACCATGTAGGGGTAAGCTGATTATGGGCTGGGTACAACCAGCCCGTCTGATTTTTCATGTGATTATTGCCAGCCAGTGAATCGGGATGAGTGGCAGGCAACCAGCATTTAGTTTATTCATTGTCCCTGTCACAAGAGTTTTGAACTTTTTCTGTCTATAATTTGAAAATATATGAAATGTAGTTGAAGGTGCTAAATCTAATTCCTCTCTTTTTTTATTGAAGATATATGCAGTATTTACTGCAGACAAGGCTCACACGGCAGGCCTGTCGACCATCACATTAAGACACCGCCAAAAAGTGATGTTCAAGTTGAGACTCCACCAGAGTGCGACCTAGTCATGGCTACTCCACCAGAGCGCGACTTCTACAAAAAGAAACCAGAAGGTCATGTTCACTTTATGCTTCCTCCAGAAATGGACGATGAATCTGATACTACAGTGGGGATCGAAAGTTTGGGCACCCCAGGTAAAAATTTTTATTAATGTGCATAACGAAGCCAAGGAAAGATGGAAAAATCTCCAAAAGGCATCAAATTACAGATTAGACATTCTTATAATATGTCAAAAAAAGTTAGATTTTATTTCCATCATTTACACCTTTAAAATTACAGAAAACTAAAAAATGGCGTCTGCAAAAGTTTGGGCACCCTGCAGAATTTATAGCATGCGCTGCCCCCTTTGCAAAGCTGAGACCAGCCAGTGTCATGGATTGTTCTCAATCATCGTCTGGGAAGACCAGGTGATGTCAATCTCAAAGGTTTTAAATGCCCAGACTCATCTGACCTTGCCCCAACAATCAGCACCATGATGTTTTCTAGTGAGTTCACACCAGACAGGAACTACTTTTCAGAGCTTGCTGGCCCATTTTTATTTAAAATGGAAGTAAAAGCTCAAGAAACACACCGTTTCCATTGCAGGGGTTCCCACCATTATTTCAAAAATAAATATTGTTAATCTTCCTGGCCTCTCCCTTGCAAGGTCTTGCAGGCCTCAAGCTTAGGCTTTTGGTCTGGTCTGTCAAACCACCTTGCACAGCATGGATGTGTTCAATGCACAGCTCTGCACTGCTTTCAGCTCTCTAGCACCCAGGCTTAGGACCTCTGTCTGTTCCATCACAGACTTCACCCGCACTGTGCAGACATAAACGCCTTTGACTTCTCTCTCTCCTGCAGCCTCGGAGAAGGTGGGGCTCTGCTGTCAGACTTTAGATTAAAAGTATTGTGCACTAGCTGAGCACTACATTGTTCCATGTGTTTTGACTGTATAACGAAAAACTGTGCAGATCAGAATTTGCTTATGGTCTACTTTATCTTATTTGTATTATCCTTTTGTTTGTATAAAACTTCAATAAAAACCTATTGAAATGAAAAGTATTGTGCACACCTGCAAATGCACCCTTCTTGCCTCCAAAAGCTCTTCAAAGTCTCTAAACTCCAGACCCCGATCTGGGAGTAACAGAACAGGGAAAACCAGAAGACCAGTTTTCTCCACTGTAAACTGATCTTCTGGAGCCACTCACTCTGCGTTTATTGGAACCTTGTGTGCTCTTTACCTCCATTTACCCCACGGCAGGGCCTAGCACTGTCACAACAGGCAGCACCATGAATAGCATTACATGGGCCATGGGCATCCGGAGAACTTCTTTCAGGGGGGGGGGGTCATTTTAAGGTCACCCATGCAATATAAAAAAGATGTACATTCTCTAGGCTATATTTATATGGGCATGGTATGCCTGACCTGAGTAACTACCAATACAAAGTGACGCTGAATTATCTCTTATATAACGCATATATCTTAGTGGAAATATATATGTGTTATATAAGAGATAATTCAGCGTCACTTTGTATTGGAAGTTACTCAGGCCAGGCGTACCATGCCCATATAAATATAGCCTAGAAAATGTTCAACTTTTTATATTGCAATACATCGGTTGTGGCCATATTTTGATCTTGATGAAAACAGCCTATACAAAGTGAAGAAGATGAATTATCTCTTAAAGCGGATGTCCGCTGATTTTTTTTTATTAAAAGCCAGCAGCTACAAATACTGCAGCTGCTGACTTTTAATATTAGGACACTTACCTGTCCTGGAGTCCACGCTGTCCGCAGCAGAGGGCCAGCGATCGCTCGTCACTCTGCTGCCCCCCCGCCATCCTCGGAGAGGGAACCAGGAAGTGAAGCGCTCTGGCTTCACTGCCCGGTTCCCTACGGCGCATGCGCGAGTCGCGCTACGCCTGCCAATTGGCTCCCGCTGTGTACTGCGAGCCGAGTGTTCCCAGAACACAACGGGGGACAGGGGGACGGGAGGTGACGTCATGCCCGCAGTCTGCCCAAGACTGTGTGGCTGGAAGTGGGTGCAAATACCTGTCTTTAGACAGGTATCTGCACCCCCCTGAAAGGTGTCAAATGTGACACCGGAGGGGGTGAGGGTTCCGATCAGCGGGAGTTCCACTTTAGGGTGGAGCTCCGCTTTAACATACACAGACATATCTTTCCAGTAATAGCTGTTCAACTTTCCAGCAATATATAATTCAAAATGCTCCTCCTAACTTCTGTTACCTGTGGTTCTTCTTCTGTTGCTTGCAACTGTATATGCCACTCATCATTTCCTGTGATGTGATTTATGAGTAGGCACTGGCAGCGTATCACTCAGCGGCTCGGCCACTGACTGCTCTGAGTAGGCTGCGCGGACGCCGGCCGGATCTACATGCACACAGGCAGGCAGCCAATCACTGAAGAGGAGCGGCGGAACGGCCAAGCTATCTCATCCGAGCCGGGGTAAGGAAGGGACATCAGATGTATCAAAGTCAGCGGCGGACACTGCAGCTGGCAACTACAACACCTTCTTAACGATTCCAGAGGGGGGCAATTTCCCCCCCTTGCCCCTACCTGCGGACGCCCATGGCATGGACTTGTAGTTGTTCCAAGGATATGTGGAGAGGACACGTACTTATTGGAGACTTGCATTGTAGCTTTATAGGTTAAGATACCCAACTATGCACATTACTAAAACACCAGGAAAAAAGAGGTGGAAAAAGCTGGGTTAGACCATGCTGGCCAAGCATGCTGGGTCTTGCAGAGTAACCACAACTGCATTAAAGTTTGCATAAGAAGCCTCTCCCTAGAGAACAAAGGTTCCCAGAGGTCTTTGCAGGTTTCTGGTTGATCCAGATCTGTATTGCCTCCTTGAGAAGCACAGCATGTCTGAATGTGTCTGCTGAAGACTGAGCTTTCCCAGAGGTGTCTTGGCTCCAGTCCTGTGACCTCCTCAGGTAAAGGGGTGTAATGGGGGAGTGTCTGCCAGGGCAGAGTATGCAATGTCAGCCCTGACTGTGTGCATGGCTTCCTCTATACATACCGCACACACTGTCACATGCTGCACTGCTAATATCATTTTTACTTTCACTTCTTTCTAAGAGAAAATTTAGTACTTTTTTTTATTTGCACTAGCATAAATTTTTCAGGACAAGCTTTCGTGGTATGTCCCCTTCTTCAAGGTCCAAGCAAGATAAGCTTGTCCTGAAAAATTGTATGTTAGTGCAAATAAAAAAGGTATCACGGACATTACTCAATTTCCTCTGTCACAATTGCACTAATACGGCTACAATCACGTCAAGTACTTCTTTCTAAAAGAGAAAGTCATGAGTACGCTGCTGAGTACACGAATGTGGTCTGACTGCACTAACGAGGGACAATGGGCTGATTTGTAATGCCTGCTTGGAAGAAAGGTGTGTGTTCTTGCTAACAAGTCATTGCCGTGTTCCAGCCTGCAATAAAGATAAAAAATAAACATTACTGATTGCTATGAGCAATGATGAAATTTCACAAAGTTCAAAATAAGTCACAATTTCTATAGATTCGTGTAGGGAAGGGTGAAAAACCCTGCCAGTTTATCTTTTTGCTGTCTGTGTACTGTTGGGAACATTTCCATTTACTTCCTGTCACAAGGATGCAACAGGAAGTGAAAGGAACTCACAAAGTGAGGGAAATTCCCCTCTAGGGGCTCATTCGCACGTGCAGTATCCAGTGAAAAGCAATCCACTTTGGATCACTTTTCAGAGGGCATTTGGCAGGTGGCAAAGTGTTATGTCACTTTCTCACTGCTTGATTTAACCCAGTAAATGCTGCACTAGTGTGCTGCAATCACATGCAATGCATTCGGTTGTGGGGCAGTTGCCGTACTCCCCCTTAGACTTGCATTGGTTGGTAATGCCCGCCTAATGTGACATGCTATTTAATTTTTGCCATGGCATTGGTACAGCTCTGAGCAGACAGACTGGCAGGCTCAAGCACCTGGTTTTACCATCCACTAGCTGCACATGTGAATGAAGCCTTATGTTTATTAAAAGTCAGCAGCTACAAAAAGTGTAGCTGCTGGCTTTTAAAAAACATACTTACCTGCTCCAGCGTTCCCGCGACGCGCCAGCCGGGGCTCCGCTCCTCTCCCCCCCTCCCCGGCCGGCGTCTTCATTCTAACTGTGGGCACCCGGCCGTGACAGCCTTCGGCTTCACGGCCGGGCACCCACTGCGCATGCTAGAGCGGCACTGCGCATGCGTGCGGCGCGGGTCTGCGCTATTGGATTGGACAGGCTATCACCTAGGACCTGTGACGTGTCCTAGGCGATAGCCTACAGGGAGGGGCTGCAGTAGTCGATTAAGCTTAATCGCCTAACCAGCCCCTCGGCGGAAGGAGTTAGTGGGACAGGGAGTCCCACTCCTCCTGAAGCCCCCACTCCCCCCCCCTCCCCAAAAAAATTACATGCCAAATGTGGCATGTAAGGGGGTGAGGAGTGGGATAAGCGGAAGTTCAATTTTTGGGTGGAACTCCGCTTTAAGCCCCTTTCACATGGGTCCAGAGAAGAGCAGGCAGATGACATATTTGTGACTGCTCAGAACTGCACGGGCACGGGCAGAGGCTGCTTTATTCTATGGGTGGCTGGGAAATCCGGCGAAATCTGATCCACTCTGCCTAAATGGCCTCTCTTGTTTTTTTAGCAGGCCTGATCAGACCGGAGGTAGGTAGGAGTAAACGGACACAACTCTGTTTACACCCACCTGTCTGTAGGAATATATGGGCCTTACGATAAGGTCAGCCTGAAAAACTGACAGGCAGACCTGATCGAAACGCCCTTCTGAAAGGGGCCTTAAACAGATTTTCCCAAAAGGGGTGTCCCCATTGGCGATCCCCCCGGGATCGTACACAAGTTTTGTAGCACTTCGACGAGTGTGAGTTTTCCTTTCATTTCATCAGATACATTTTATCAATTCTATTATCTCATTCTCATTGACAGTTGTGATTTTCAACTATTTCTATGTGCATCCAACAATGAATTAACTTGATTGAATACAGCAATTCTACTTTCACTGGTCCTTTTGAGCGCTGGATTTTTTGGTTTATTTGTTGTCCACTTCTCCAGAAGTAACCAGCTGCACTGGGGTCCAGTTTTTTTCTATTTTTCAATGACATACCTGTTTTAAGGATTGCCAGTTTTTAGCGCCTATAGACTCTTTTGTTTTTCATTTGCCATTAGGTGCCATGTTGAACTTCCAATGACCAGTATGAGAGAGTGAGAGCAATAACACCAAATTTAACACACCTGCTCCACATTCACACCTTGTAACACCAACGAGTAACATAACACCGGGGAGGGAAAATGGCTAATTGGGACCCAATTTGGACATTTTCACTTAGGGGTGTATTAACTTTTGTTGCCAGCGGTTTACACATGAATGGCTCTGTGTTGAGTTATATTGAGAGGACAGAAAATGTACACTGTTATACAAGCTGTACAATCACTACTTTACATTGTAGCAAAGTGTAATTTATTTGGTGTTGTCACATGAAGAAAATATATAATAAAATATTTACAAAAATGTGAGAGGTGTACTCACTTTTGTGAGATACTGTACATTCAGCCTGCCCGTTACTTGTTCGAATCTCGGCCAGTTCCTGCTGATTAGAAAAGCGAATGGCCAGTCTAATAAAACTACATTTTTTTTTTTTTTTTTATTACAAAAGTAAAAGAGGGCAACATAAAACTAGTGCGATATTTGACACTGTTTTTGATAAACTAACACATCAATAGCTGGTTCCATAGCAACCCTCAATGAGTTGTCAAGAAGCTCATCAGATATTTTAGTTCTAATTTCGTCCTTCCTGTGTTTCATCCTTCAAAGTACTTGCTCACAAATATAGGTGCTGCTGAAAACTGATGACACGAATAATGCCTCGTACACACGATCAGTCCATCCGATGAGAACGGACCGATGGACCGGTTTCATCGATTAACCTATGAAGCTGACTGATGGTCAGTTGCGCCTACACACCATCGGTTAAAAAAACGATCGTGTCAGAACGCGGTGACGTAAAACACAACGACGTGCTGAAAAAAACGAAGTTCAATGCTTCCAAGCATGCGTCGACTTGATTCTGAGCATGCGTGGATTTTTAACCGATGGTCGTACTAACAATCTTTTTTTTTTTCTATCGGTTAGGCATCCATCGGTTAAATTTAAACAAGTTGGCTTTTTTTTAACCGATGGTTAAATAACCGATGGCGCCCCCACACGATCGGTTTTGACCGATGAAAACGGCCCATCAGACCATTCTAAGTGGTTTAACCGATCGTGTGTACGCGGCATAAGGCGTGATTGTGAAGAGTGTGATTTTTTTGGGGGGGAAGATGAAACTTTCAAAAGTCCAGTAAAACAGTAAACATTTTTCAGTAAGTTTATGATTTTGTGCTGGGCAGCACTTCTAACCATCTTGGGCCGCTGGTTGGACAACCCTACGTTAAAGTATGTGTAAACCCAGTCACTTCAATCTCATATAACCCATTTATATATTTTTAAACCTGTAGCTTTCAATAAAATGATACCTGGTGATCCTGCACAGGAGATCAGCGGCAGTAAGATGCAATAAAGCATGAAAACATGATTTTATTTTAATGGCAATTGTTTAAAAGCATTTGACACAGTTCCCCATAAACGTTTACTGTACAAAATAAGGTCTGTTGGCATGGACCATAGGGTGAGTACATGGATTAAAAACTGGCTACAAGGGTGAGTTCAGAGGGTGGTGATAAATGGGGAGTACTTGGAATGGTCTTGGGTGGGTAGTGGGGTCCCCCAGGGTTCTGTTCTGGGACCAATCCTATTTCATTTGTTCATAAACGACAAATGAGATTCAATGTAGAAAAATTTTAAATTATGCATTTGGGTGGCAAAAATACAAATGCAATCTATACACTGGGGGAGAACTTCTGGAGGAATCTGGGTTGGAAAAGGACCTGGGGGTCCTAGTAGATAGGCTCAGCAATGGCATGCAATGCAAAAGTGCTGCTAACAAACAGAATATTGACATGTATTAAAAAAGGGATTAACTCCAGAGATAAAACGATAATTCTCCTGCTCTACAAGACTCTGGTTTGGCCGTACCTAGAGTATGCTGTCCAGTTCTGGGCATCAGTCCTCAGGAAGAATGTACTGGAAATGGAGAGAGTACAAAGAAGGGCAACAAAGCTAATAAGCCCCTCCCCCTTATACTAGTAAAGCTAATAAAGGGTCTGGAAGATATTAGTTATGAGGAAAGGTTGTGGGTACCGAACTTATTCTCTCTGGAGAAGAAATGCTTGAGAGGGGATATGATTTTAACAAGACACGTGGCCACTCATTAAAATTAGAAGAAAAGAGGTTTAACATTAAACTATGTAAAGGGTTATTTACTAAAGGAGCGGCAAGGATGTGGAATTCCCTTCCACAGGCGGTGGTCTCAGCGGGGAGCATCAATGTTTTCAAGAAACTATTAGATAAGCACCTGAACGACCACAACATACAGGGTTATACGATGTAATACTGACATATAAACACACACACAGGTTGGACTTGATGAACGTGTGTCTTTTTTCAACCTCACCTACTATGTAACTATATCTATCATACACAGAGCTTTAGCAAACATAAGCTTAGGATTTATGTCTACTTTAAAGACCAAACATGATTCTTCTGACTTTCTTACTCCAGGACATCTGGATACAGCAACCCTTTATGTTTGATGATGGTGGATAATGGAACCTCCTCCCTCTAAGAGAATCAAGTCCACTCATCCTGATAATGATGCTACGATAGTATGCCAACAGCCTTTATTTGTGGACTCCACTTTCCCTGAGGATGAAGCTCTGCATAAGGAGGAAGTAAAGTGGAAGAGGCCCAGGGTATGTTTATAGAAATCTGTTCTTTGTGAATAGCCATCTGCTACAGGAGATCTTCATTGTCTGTTTCCTCCAGGAAATCTGTGAATGTCCACGCTTTATTGTGGATGGAGCCACCAGAATGGATGTTTGCCAGGGGAACCTGAGTAAGTCTGTGCCGTTTTTTTTTTACTACCTAGAATATTAGATGTTGAGGCACCTTTAAAGTTGAGGTTTAAAGGTGCCACTAATTTATGGAATGTACCTTCATCTCTTTTTATCAGCCTCTTTGATCCCTAGTAGGGATGAGCGGAACACCCCCCCGGTTCGGTTTGCAGTAGAACATGCGTACAGGCAAAAAATTTGTTCGAACACGCGAACACTGTTAAAGTCTATGGGACACGAACATGAAAAATCAAAAGTGCTAATTTTGAAGGCTAATATGCAAGTTATTGTCATAAAAGGTGTTTGGGGACTTGGGTCCTGCCCAATGGGACATGTATTAATGCAAAAAAAAAGTTTTAAAAACAGGTGTTTTTTCAGGAGCAGTGATTTTAATAATGCTTAAAGTGAAACAATAAAAGTAAAATATTCCTTTAAATTTCGTACCTGGGGAGTGTCTATAGTAGTGCATGTTTCCCGTGTTTAGAAAAGTCTCTGTACAAAATGACATTTCTAAAGGAAAAAAAGTAATTTAAAACTGATCGCGGCTATAATGATTTGTCAGGTCCCAGCAATACAGATAAAAGGTAATTGAAAAAAAAAAAAAACAGCATGGAACCCCCCCCCTCAGTACATTACCAGGCCCTTTGGGTCTGGTATGAATATTAAGGGGAACCCTGAACCAAAATTAAAAAAAAGTGTGGGGGTCCCCCCAAATTCCATATCAGGCCCTTCAGGTCTGGTATGGATATTAAGGGGAACCCTGCACCATTTAAAAAAAATGGCGTGGGGTTCCCCCCAAAAATCCATACAGAACCTTATCCGAGCACGCAACCTGGCAGGCCACAGATAAAGAGAGGGAGACGAGAGAGCGCCCCCCCCCCCTCCTGAACCGTACCAGGCCACATGCCCTCAACATGGGGAGGATGTCTGAATCTTGAAGCCCCAGCGTTGTAATCCATTCTCGATGTCCCGCTCTCCACTATGAGCCCGCCCCCTCTAACGCGTCACGGGAAACCACTGTGATGCGGGGGGCAGGGTCACCCGTCAACGTCATGGATGCCCCCACCCTCGGTTATTAAAGAACTGTCAAACCACTTGTGCATCATTAGGCGGGTGCCTCTGTGCAGGCAAGATCGTGCTTCTTTCCTCGCTGGAGTGGAGAGCATCGCTGAAGAATCGATCACCGCGGGACATCAAGAATGGATTACAACGCTGGACAGACTGGATTACATCCCTGGAATGTTTTTTTTTTTTTTTTTTTTTTAATAAAGGACTTGTCCCAAGCTGTCTTCTGTCATTTTTAAAATGTTCACACTTTTTCTTTGTGAAATGGTAGGGGTACAATGTACCCCGTTACCAATTCACATAGGGGGGGAGCCGGGATCTGGGGGTCCCCTTTGTTAAAGGGGGCTTCCAGATTCCGATAAGCCCCCCGCCGACAGACCACCACAACCACCGGGCAAGGGTTGTGGGGATGAGGCCCTTGTCCCCATATACATGGGGACATCCTCCCCATGTTGATGCATGTGGCCTGGTACGGTTCAGGAGTGGGGGAGCGCTCTCTCATCTCCCCCTCTTTTTCTGCGGGCTGCCAGGTTGCGTGCTCGGATAAGGGTCTGGTATAGATTTTTGGGGGGAACCCCACGCCATTTTTTTTTAAATTTTGGTGCAGGGTTCCCCTTAAAACCCATACCAGACCTGAAGGGCCTGATATGGAATTTGGGGGGGCCCAACGCTTTTTTTATTTTTGTTCAGGGTTTCCCTTAATATTCATACCAGACCCAACGGGCCTGGTAATGGACTAAGGGGGGAACCCATGCTGTTTTTTTTCAATGACTTTTATCTGTATTGCTGGGACCTGACAATTCATTATAGCCGCGATCAGTTTAAAATTAAAATGTGCTGAAGGCAGTCCAGAAGAGGTTAAAACTGAGGTCATTGTAGTGATTATACTGTATACCTTATGCTATCTTATCTGCATGTCATTGTATTGATACAATTATGTGTAGTTATTAGAATTCAGTTAAATGTCTTTTTTATGTACCTTCTTATAGGTAACTGCTGGTTCCTCTCAGCCGTGGCCTGTCTGTCACTGTACCCTCACCTCCTGGAACAAGTCATGCCCATGGAACAAGACTTTGGAGATGGGTATAATGGAAAGTTTAGATTCCAGGTAAAGAAGCAATCTGTAAATCAGTTTGCTCCCATAAAACATTCTTGATTTTCCATATTGCTTTTTTCTAGCCATGTATACATGGAAAATGTCCAGTGTGTGGGAGAGCCTTCTAGCCATGGCTAGCAACTTTTTGAGTAAACGAGGACTGCTCCGCCAGAGGATCCTCATCAGGGCCTAAATCTTTCTGGCACATTGTGAATACAGTAGGAGCAGAATGGAAAACAGTACCCTTTATTTTTAGTAAAAACATGAACAGGGTAGTTTTTAAAATGGTATAGTAAGTAAAAGCCTTAGAATCCTTAAAATGTTACTAAACCCAGGACCCTGCATTCACTATATCTGGTCTCCCACAGTACACAGAACATGGAAATGCAGTTATTTTAGTAAAAATAAACTGCTAAATACCTTTTCTCATTAGTAGTATATAACAGTCTTGTGATTTCTATCAGTGTCTGGTTAAAGCTGTCCGATGACACTGGAAGACCAGTAACCCTTTGTCTTGACAGTGCTGATTGGCCCTGTGCTGATCACATGCACCCTCCCAAAAAAAACTCTCTAGCAATACACACCAAACTGAGCATGTGCAGAGTGCCCCCAAGGCACTATCATGAGATGGACTGGGGACAGTAAAAGAAGGGGATAATCAGAGAAGATAGTATCAAACAGACTTGTTAAACGTTTAAATGTGCATGATTAACCCCTTAGGTTCCACAGTGAGTGGAAGCATGCTTTACTGCATATACAGACTGATTTTACTGCTGTGAGTTTAGTAACTTTTAAAAATGTGAAAAATATCTAGGAAAATATCTAGTATTAATAATGAGTATTAATAATTCTAAAATAAAGATTTTACATACTTTTATTGTCAAAGCCAAAGGTATCAGGGCATTCTGCTCTGGAATGGTACCAAAACTACATGGTACACAAACCAAAATCTAGGAAAAAGTCAACGGATTCACCAAAAAATAAACAATAAAATGGTATGTTTCAGCAAAACAAATAAAAAAAATGTATCTCCTAGATTGTAAGCTCCAATGAGCAGGGCCTTCTGATTCCTTCTCTATTAAATTGTGTTGTAAACGGTGTGCAAACTGGTGGCATTATATAAATCCTGTATAATAATAATCATATAAATTATATCACTACAGGGCTTTTTTTCAGCAAGAATGTGGGGGAACATAGTGCCAGCACCTCCAGAACTGAATATATGTAATGGCAAGGGGTGTTGGAGTGTGCGGGGGGGGGGGGGGGGTTATTGATGCTGGCTGCTAGGGAATCTTTTGTTGCTGTGGGGGGGGGGGTTCTGTATTTCAAGAGCTTGAAGAACTTGATCTTTATTAAACTGAATAAGAGTATAACCTGAGCATTCACACACAATATCTGCCATATTACACTGTTGGAACATTTAACATACAGAAAGGGAACCATAATTAACAAACCTCTCTTGATATGTCTTTTAGTTCTGGCAGTATGGGCGTTGGGTTGAGGTAGTGGTAGACGATCAACTGCCCACCGTGCAGACCCTTCAGAATGGAAAGACTCACTACAATTTACTTTTTGTGCATTCTAAGGACAAGGACGAATTCTGGAGTTCATTGCTTGAGAAAGCCTATGCCAAGTGAGTATTACTGAAACTACACACTCCAGCCGCGGAGAGTTGTAACCCTTCAATAACAAAGTCACCTTGTTTTTCTCAGTAATTACAGTAAGGTAACCATTGATTCTCCTGAAACCAAAGCTCTGTGAAGTGCATTTTACAGAGATGAGAAGCTGGTTCATACAACATGGCGGCCTCCTGTTAACAATTGTAGTTTCTTGATGTCACAATTAATGTAAGATTACTTATTGTCCTATAGGGTTTCATTTAGTTAGGGTCTGTGTCACAAGGAGAGTTGGATCGTTGCTCTCACAGCAGTGTCCCCGAGTATCCTGAAGTCCAGCACGTTACAGACCACTTTTACCTACAGGTAAGCCTAAATTAAGGTTTACCTGTAAGTGCAAGGAATATCTCCTAAACCTACACGGTTTAGGAGATATTTGCCAAAAAGTCAGGCACCGATGTCTACAGCGCATGCGTCGTAGACAATGGTGCATTAAACGTGCCATTTCTGAAGGCGATCATGCCGTGACTGGCAGCTCCCGCGCACACATCGCGGCTCCGGCTAGTGACAGCGCCGGAGCCGCGATACCCGGAAATCACTCCGGGAGAGATGGTGGCGACGGAGGAGGGGAATGAGGGAGCTTCGATCTCAGGTAAGTAATTCATAATTTTTTTGTAGAAGGTTTACTTCCACTTTAACTCTGCTCTAATCAACACCACTCTTGCATCCTGGGCAGCATTGTTGATTAGAGCAGTGTTCAGTGGGGTGTGTTAAGTAGACCTGTGCATGACGAAATTTTATTTTTTAGTTTTGATTTGTTGATCTGGTTATTTATTATAGTTCAATTCGGTTGATTCGTTCAGTTCGTATTCGGAATTTTCAAATTTTCTTTGAATTTACAGATTTTTTTCGATTCGAAACATTCAAAACGATAAATTTACAAATTGGTCGAAACGAAAATATTATATTGTTTTCTATGTGAATGCAGAAAAGTGAGCAGACAAAAGAAAAATCTTTATTGCAATGACTCTTTAAATCACCTTTGGCTTAACAAAAACAGCATTATTTTGAAATTCTCTAATAACATACACAGTGTTTGATTTCAGCAATATATGTAGTTAGAATTCGACTGAAGTTCAATGTAAAATTCGAAGAAATAAGATAAGATGATTGGCCAAGCATGCACTATGACCCACATGCTTGGCCAATCACAGCGCGCAAAAAACGGAGAGCCATAATTGGCCAAAGCCAGGGTGGCTTTGGCCAATTATGGCTCAGGGCTTTAGTACACGCCCCACACTATAAAAGGCTGCCTGCAGGGCGGCCTTGTGTAGTGTGTTACGGCGGTGTTAGTGAATAGATCAGTCCTAGAGAGAGAAAGAGACAGTGGCCCAGATTCAGGTAGCTTTGCCCATTTTTGCTTCAAAGTGAACGTGAATGGCGTCCAGCGCCATTCACGATTCACTTACGCAAACAACGTAAAATTGAAACTTCGCGACGCGGGAACGACGGGTATATGTAGCATTGGCAAACTGCATACGCGGGGTGCGCGTACGGTTGTGAATCGGTGTTAGTATGCAATTTGCATACTCTACGCTGACCACAACGGGAACGCCACCTAGTGGCCTGCGTAAGAATGCAGCCTAAGATATGACGGCATAAGAGCCTTATGCCAGGCATATCTTAGGCTGCAGTCGGCGTATCGAGGTTCCTGAATCAGGAGCATTCGATACGCCGGCGCAAGTAAGCAATTGCGCTGCGTAACTATGGTTACGCAGACGCAATTGCTCTCTGAATCTGGGCCAGTGTCTTTTTTTTCTAGATAGATAGATAGAGCAGGCAGGCTAGTCAGTTTAGTTAAAGTTAGTGTGTAGAGGATATATATACATCCCAGGTGTTGTACATATATTTATACACTGTATAGTTTAGCTAAATCAGTTCTTCCTATCCTAATTTACTGTCTATCAGTTGATTGTGCTAGCTGCAGTATTCTCACGTGGTGTATTGCCCGTGTGCTCTGTAGTTTGCACCTAAAGTTACTTTGTGTGTACCAGTACTGCACTTGTGCCCTGTAGTTTGTGTGTACCAGTACTGCACTTGTGCTCTGTAGTTTGCACCTAAAGTTACTTTGTGGGTACCAGTACAGCACTTGTGCTCTGTAGTTTGCACCTAAAGTTACTTTGTGTGTACCAGTACTGCACTTGTGCTCTGTAGTTTGCACCTAAAGTTACTTTGTGTGTACCAGTACTGCACTTGTGCTCTGTAGTTTGCACCTAAAGTTACTTTGTGTGTACCAGTACTGCACTTGTGCTCTGTAGTTTGCACCTAAAGCTACTTGGTGTGTACTGCACAAGCTCTGTAGTTTGCACCTAAAGTTACTTTGTGTGTAACAGTACTGCACTTGTGCTCTGTAGTTTGCACCTAATGTTACTTGGTGTGTACTGCACTTGTGCTCTGTAGTTTGCACCTAAAGAAACCCATGCTATTTTTCTCAGTGATTTTCATCCATATTGCAGGGACCAGACATTACATTAAAGTCGCAAGCAGTCTTAAATTTCTTTTTTCTTACAGTAATCTCATTTTGTGCAGGGACAGTTCTAAACACGTGCCACCTCACAGGCATACTATAGACACCCAGCAGGTACGATATTTAAAGGAATTTTTCATATTTTTTTTTCACTTTAAGCATCATTAAAATCGCTGCTCCAGAAAAAACAACCGTTTTTTAAAACTTTTTTTTTCCATTGATACATGTTCCCTGGGGCAAGACCCGGGTTCCCAAAGACGTTTTCCGACAATAACTTGCATATTGGGCTTTAAAATGAGCACTTTTGAATTCAAACGTTCGAGTCCCATTGACGTCAATGGGGTTCTAAATGTTCGTGCGAACGTTCGGTCCGTTCGAAGGTTTTGGTGCAAACCGAACGGGGGGGTGTTCGGCTCATCCCAAATCACCAGTAATGTTGCTTCTGCAGTGTGTTTGTTATAGAGTAAGCATTAAATATATACGTTTAAAGATATGGCAGCAGAAGACATTTACCAAAAATGATACAGCAATGTCAGATAGTCCAGCAGAGTAGAGTGTACAGATGGATAGAAGACATTTACCTGTAAAAAAGCAGAGAAGACATGATCAGAATTGATAACTGTGACGGTGAAACTGCGCATCACATGATATTGCATTTTTTTAAATGGCTCCCATAATGTATTCTTTCCCCACCTTAATATCATTGAATATTAACGCAGGGATCAATTGCAGGCTTAAAGGTGGGTACTCTGCCCTACAAATGGGCTTTGCTGGAGAAGCTCTGGAAGACATGACTGGTGGTGTGGTACAGAGCAGTGATACCAACTGCCCAGCTTCAGAATTATGGAGGCACCTGGACAATATGCTTCAGAGAGGAGCTCTAATCTGCTGTGGAAACACTGAGGTAGGATGTTCTTTTGAAATTCACACAGGGAGAACAGCCTCAAGAACCACTTGTACCTAGTTCCTTAACCACTTTAGTGCCGGAAGGATTTGCCCCCTTAAAGTGGAGGTTCACCCTAAAAAAAAATTCTAACAATACATTAAGAAGACTGATTACACTGCGGGTATGCTGGTTTTTTTTTTTTTTTTCGTACATACCTTGTTATCGCCGTTTGATCCCTCGGCTTCCGGGTATGATTCTTGCGGGTCTGGGCGTTCCTAGTTGATTGACGTTCCTCCGACCGGCACATACTGCGCGTCACGACTTTCCGAAAGAAGCCGAACGTCGCTGCGCAGGCGCCGTATAGAGCCGACTCTATATGGCGCCCGAGCAATGACATTCGGCTTCTGTCGGAAAGTCGTGACGCGCAGTATGTGCCGGTCGGAGGAACGTCAATCAACTAGGAACGCCCAGTCCAGCAAGAATCATACCCGGAAGCCGAGGGATCAAACGGCGATAACGAGGTATGTACGAAAAAAAAAAAAAAAACAGCATACCCGCAGTGTAATCAGTCTTCTCAATGTATTGTTAGAATTTTTTTTTAGGGTGAACCTCCACTTTAATGACCAGGCCATTTTTTTTGATACGTCACTGCGTCGCTTTAACTGACAATTGCGCAGTCATGCGACGTACCCAAACAAAATTTACGGATTTTTCCCCCCCCCACAAATAGAGCTTTATTTTGGTGGTATTTGATCATCTCTGTGTTTTTTTTTTGCACTATAAACAAAAAAACAGCGGCAATTTTGAAAAAAAAAATATTAATTTACTTTTTGCTATAATAAATATCCATAAAAAAACAACATCAGTTTAGGCCAATATGTATATTTTTGGTAAAAAAAAATCACAATACGCGTATATTGATTGGTTTGTGCAAAAGTTATATCGTCTACAAAATAAGTAATAGGTTTATTGCATTTTTATCTTTTTTTTTTTTTTTTTTTA
Organism: Rana temporaria; assembly: GCF_905171775.1. Classification (NCBI taxonomy): domain Eukaryota; kingdom Metazoa; phylum Chordata; class Amphibia; order Anura; family Ranidae; genus Rana; species Rana temporaria. Next base: position 44,544,065 of record NC_053497.1, on the reverse strand, counting down.
CTAGTAATGGTGGCAATCTGCGTTTTTTACCAGGACTGCGACATTGCGGCGAACATATCAGACACTTTTGACACTTTTCTGAGACCTGTATGGCTCTTAAAAGGAGCCGCCGTACATATACGGCGATTCGCGCAGGAGAGCCAACCTGCCACTGTATATGTATGAGAGGTAGTCGGGAATTGGTTAAAAAAAAAAAATCACTGATGGCTCCATGTCAGCACAGCTGGGTATAACCCCCGCCCCCAAGCTGTGCTGACATGGAGTAAGTCAGGAAAGGAAAATTACAGTAAGTATCTGTCATTCAATTTTCCGTTTTCTCTAAGGGCTCTGTATCAGCACAGCTGGGGTGCGGGGCCTATACCCAGCCTTGCTGATATGGAACTCGTCAGGAAAGGAAAGTTACGAGAAGTATCTGTCATTCAATTTTCTGTTACTTTGACCCAATCAAAATGTAGGATGCTGTCATTCTACCATGTATGCAGAGAATGCTGGGCTCTCTGAGAAAGCCCAGCACTATTTCTGACTTGTTAAAGCGGAGGTCCACACAAAAAGTGAACTTCCGCTTTTCGGAACCCTCCGCACTTCCGGTGTCACATTTTGGACCTTTCAGGGGGGAGGGGGTGCAGATACCTGGATAATACAGGTATTTGCACCCACTTCCGGGAATAGACTCCCGCAGGAGTCACGCCACCGCCGCGTCACCCCCTGCTGTCTTCAGGGAAACACACTGGTCCCAGGAGGCATCGGGGACCAGCGAGGGCGCCCCGTGCATGTGCAGTAGGGAACCGGGCAGTGAAGCCGCAACGCTTCACTTTCTGATTCCCTCACCGAGGATGGCGGCGGGGGCAGCCGAGAGACAAGTGATTGCTCGGCCTCGACTGCCAACATCGTGGGTGCACTGGACAGGTAAGTGTCCATTTATTAAAAGTGAGCAGCTGTAGTATTTGTAGCTGCTGGCTTTTAAAAAAAAAAAATCGGGTGGACCTCCACTTTAAATGCCCCTGCTGACCAAAGCGGGTAGAGGTTCTTCCTCAAAGTCATTCAGCTGCTTGTGTGAATGATCTAATAATCTTGTTATTTAGGTCTGTTTTCATAGTAGAATGGAAAATTAGCTATATAACCCTGGATTACAAGACTCACGCTCACCACATCTTGCAAGTGTTAAACATATGGGGCCAGATTCGGGTACATCGGCGCATCTTTAGATAGGCGTAGCGCATCTCATATGCGCTACGCCGTCATAACATTAAGAGGCAAGTACAGTATTCACAAAGCACTTGCTCCCATATGTACGCCGGCGTAACGTAAATGGGCCGGCGTAAGCACCGCGTAATTCAAAGTAGCAAGGCAGTGGGCGAGTTGTATTATAATGAAGCGTGACCCCATGTAAATGCATGGCCGAAAGAACGGTGCATGCGCACGCATGCTCAGAATCATGTCGAATTTACTCCCTAAGATACGCCGGCTCCATTCATACGACGTGAACGTAACCTACGCCCAGCCCCATTCATGTACGACTTACGCAAACGACGTAAAATACGGCGGCTGTTTTGACGTTTCCGACGTCCATACCTTTGCATTACCTGCGCCTCATATAGCAGGGGTAACTTTACGCCGGACGTACGCCTTACGTAAACGGCGTAGCTTAATGCGACGGGCGCAAGTACGTTAAATCTACGGAAGCGCCCCTTGCGGCTAGCGTAAATATGCACCCAAGATACGACGGCGTAGGAGACTTACATCGGTCGTATCTTGGCAAAATTCAGGCGTATCTGATTTCCAGAATACGCGTATAGATACGACGGCGCACATTTGGACTTACGACGGCGTATCTGGAGATACGTCGTCGTAAGTCCTTTCTGAATCCGGCCCAAGATGTTTAACACTTGAGATGCAACAAATATTTTTAGTGGTTACGTAGTGTATATATAATAGAGGTATGGAGGCATTTATCTTTGAAACTGGGACAGTTGGAAGCTATTTTATCATTCCAAACCTCTTGGTTTTGCAGGGAGAAGTTGAAACGTCGAATTTGATGGGCATTCTCGGCCATCACATGTACTCAGTGACAGAAACCAAATTAGTAAGTATGGAATAATTAAAGCTATTATAGATTTAAGATGACAGGTTGGGTGACAATCTCAGATGACGTGTAGAAGCCCCAAACCCTCAGGCCAGCTCCAGTCTATGGGGAGAAATAAATTGAGTGGATTATCAAACCTACCAATTCCGTTCAATTTGTACCCCCCATCTGTTTTTTTGACAATAAACATGGGTTTTGGAACAGCTATATGTTCTTTTAATTTACTGCCTGGGTCTCAAAAAATGTTGGAGGCCATTATTAGGCCAGGTCTACGTGTGTGAATTTAATCTCTTGCTATCGATAATTGTTAGTAATTGTTGGCGCTCCCTTCTTTTGCTACACATTAAAACCAGTTGACTGCTAATTAGATACTTGTCAATGTTGTTTAATCTCTCAGATGCAAAGTATAGTAGTGTAACTGCATTTTTTTGTTGAGGGAAAAGACATTGTATCCTAGCCAGTTAATACACTGCAAGGGATTAAAAAAAAATATTGGCAATATACTACCTGCTGGTTTTTATGTGAAGATGGGCAGATGGATTCCACTCCATTCCTAATTCCTGTGATCATTTACTACTTCCTAAATGCTAAATTGGATTGTCTGCCTGCTATTCTCCCATTATTAACCTTGCTGTTGAAATTCTTTGCTTTACTGGGTAAGTGGGCAAACAGCCTCTTTGCCTCCCCACTGCTCCAACAGTCCTACCCGCCATCAGGAACAGCCCCCTGATTGTAGTCTATGGTCACTAGCAGTGTTTCCTGGTGTTCAGTTCCTCCTTCCCATGCCCATCCTGACCCACATGCAATCCAGCAGTAATGCTTACCTAGGTTGGGAGAGGACTGCAGCTGTTATGGAACATCCAAGCTGTGCAGGTTCAGGCTGCTTCAGGGCACAGTTGTAGGCATTGGGCTAGATTCATGTAGATTTCCGCCGGCGTAGCATATTTCAGATACACTACGCCGCCGTAAGTTTGAGCAGCAAGTCCTGTATTCACAAAGAACTTGCGCTGTAATTTACGGCGGCGCAGTGTAACTGGGCCAGCGTTACCCCGCCTAATTCAAAATAGGCAGGTTGGGGGCGTGTTCTATGTAAAATACTAGTGACCCCACGTATTTGATGTTTCTAACGAATGGCGCATGCGCCGTCTGTGTACGTATCCCAGTGCGCATGCTCCAAATGACGTTGGCAAATCGTCATGCTTTCGACGTGAACGTAAATTAGGGCCAGCCCCATTCACGGACGAGTTACGCAAACGAAGTAAAATTTTGAAAAATTTTACGCGGTTCCGACGCCCATACTTAACATTGGCTGCGCCATGTTTTTGGTGGTTTATCTTTACGCCTGAAAACCCCTTATGTAAACGGCGTATCTTTACTGCGACGGCCGGGCGTACGTTCGTGAATAGGCGTATCTAGCTGATTTACATATTCTAGGCGTAAATCAGCGTACACGCCCCTAGCGGGGTCTTACTGTAATATGAAAACACACGATACTTATACACTATATCAACTTGGTCCTTAATGGAAACACTTGTGTATACACACTGCCCTTTGTCTTCAACTTATTAGGTCAGGGGTGTCCAAACTTTTTTCAAAGAGGGCCAGATTTGATTAAGTGAACATGCGTGAGAGCCGACTATTTTGCCTGACATTCTTAGAACCAATAAAAATTCGGTCTAAGTGTGTTCGTCCGAGCACTAATACACTACCCAACAAGAATTCTCTTGCCTTTGTGGCTGTGTGTGGTGAAGAGATGAGCTTGGTCGTGCTATTTGGATATACTGTATATATTTTGTGGCCCCAACAAATTCAAGAGCGCTGCTCAGGACTAAGGATGAGCTTGGGCGTGTTATTTGGATATACCGTATTTATCGGCATATAACACGCACAGGCTTACCATTGCCATGAATGCAGCCTCACCATTGCCACCAATGCAGCCTCACAATTGCCACCAATGCAGCCTCACAATTGCCACCAATGCAGACTCACATGTGCCATAAATGCAGACTCACATGTGCCATAAATGCAGCCTTACCATTGCCATCAGTGCAGCCTGATTGATGCCCATCTGCATCCTCGGAGCGCAGAGGGAGGGGGGCGGGACGAGTGCCGACAGATTACAAAAAGGAGAATCTCTTGTTTACTCTGTGGCCACTTTAATACAAAGTCTTACCTCCTATGATAGACAGAACAGTCGTCCAATGGCATCCCAGGAGACTTCCAATACAGACGCTGCTGAGTAAACAGGAGATTCTCTTCGCGTAATCTGACGGCTCTCGTCCTGCCCCCTCCCTGTGCCCTCCAAGGCAGCGCCGATAAATACGGTATATAGATTTTGTGGCCCTGGGGGCCACAAACAATATATATATCCAAATCCCCAGGAGGGCCATATTAAATCAACAGGTGGGCCGCATTTGGCCCACGGGCCAGACTTTGGACATGCCTGTATTAGGTAAACACAATATATTAATGGAAGGGTCCCTTAATTGTGAATGTACACAAATATTACCTCTATACAGGAACCTATGTGAACAGGTTAACAGCTGCAGGAGAGCTCCAGCCCTCCTCTGGTCCTACTCCAGTCCCTTACTTTCTGCTTTCAAGAAATGCATCCAGCTACTTCCCAGCAGCAGAAAAAGGAAAGGGGGTGCACTGTGATGTAGGGGAGAGTGGGGGATTCAACTTCTGATGGTGGGGTGGCTCTAACATTTAATCTTACAGATACAACCGGCCCTTTTGAGGGCAATCATAATGCTGTTGCGGCCCACGATGAAATTGAGTTTGACACCCCTGAACCCAGAAGTTTCTAGGGGTTTCTAAGCAATGATCAACTTCTGCCCCTTAGATAAGTAACCACTGATAACAATTTTCTTTTTAGTTATATGTCGGAGGGGGCGTGTTCTACCAATGACCAGAAGTAGATCTCTCGCCTAAGGAGCATTCTTCCCAGGGATGTTAATGTATAGTGAGCCGTATGTATAGTAATTGTTAGCAGGGGTTCCCTGAGCCCTGAAAGTTATTTTAAACATTACTCCATGTTTGATGTCGAGAAAGGCTGTCCATTAAATACTTTTAATGAACTGAGCTTGATAAAAAAATATGTGCATGCAATATTTAAACATGAATAAAAACACTACTATGAGACACGCCATGAGTGTTCACAACTTTTAGTGAAGAGCAAATGTGATAATGAGAAAGAGCCCAAAATTGGCTTTGCAGACCCCGCTAATCATTTCCTCCATGAGGAGCAAAGCAGAGGACTCTTCAAGTTACATCTTGGTGACTGTTTATACATTTATCTCCATTCAATACCTGATCCTTTCTTGCAGGTTCGGACCTTAAATGGGCCAGTATCTCTGCTCCGGGTCAGGAACCCTTGGGGACACACTGAGTGGACTGGACCCTGGAGAGATGGGTAGGATGTTTTATGTCTTTGTCATGTTTAAGGTGGAGCTGCCAGAACTGTTGAAAATACATTTCTGTGTTATTTTTCTCAGGGGTCCAGAATGGCATACTGTGATTGACTCCGAGCTGCCAGAGAATGTAGTTCTAGAGGATGGAGAATTCTGGTACCCAATGTCAATTTAAATATTGTCTTACAAGTCCAAGATAAACGTTTAACTCTTAATGTCAAAGTTGTTTCCAATATTGAGCCTCATTTTCAAAAGGAAATATACTATGGCTAAAAGTTTGAGGACACCTGACTTTCACACCCTTACCCATACCCAGGGCCACTGTTAGAAATCATGGGGTCCCCTACCGCCTATCTGATGGGGCTTCACTGCCAGTTTCCCTTACGAAATTGGCTGGGGTGCCAACATCGCGGGCTCCCTGAACAGGTAAGTGTGCATATATTAAAAGTCAACAGCTGCAGTATTTGTAGATGCTGACTTTTAATTTTTTTTTTTTTTAATAGGGCTGAGGACATAGCAGACCCGTGGAGATTCTCCATAGCAAACTCGCCAAACCATGTCTTTATGGTTCTGGCTCTATGAACAGGGCACAGTCATATTGAAACAACAGTATGTGCTTTCCCCAAATTGTTGCTACAAGGTTGTAATCACACAATTGTCTAAAAAGTCTTTGTATGTTGTAGCATATATAGTACTCTACACTGAAAACATCTGAAATCAGTCATTTGGAGGGTGTCCACAGTTAGCCATTGGGTATGATGGTCAGGGGTCGTCAAACATTTGGCCTTTTAGTGCAAATAAAATCTATCACCAATTTTAAAATAAAAATGAAAATGATCTCATTATTGTAAATTGGCTCCATAATTATATACTGTACTTAAAGACAACATAGCTTCACTTGGTACAACATTTCTTACATATTCCTCTCCTTGACAAAGAAATTCATTCGTTCAAAGCTATTGTCCAACCAGGAAATGGGTTAGCTTCCAAAAAAAAAAATTGCACGACTTTAGGAAAAATATCTAAAATAAATTATCTACTTAAAGTGGAGGTTCACCCTATAAAAAATTTCTAACACTAGATCCAGCCCAGTTCTGCATATAAAATGACACTGACCTTTTTTTTTTTTTTTTCTCGTAGATATCGTTTAGCCTTAGAATTCCCCGCGGCTTCCGGGTAGGGAATCCCGCGGGAGTGGGCCTGTGTGCGCCGTCGTTTAGCATGTCAATCAATTGGCATGTCAATAGGAATGCCCACTCCCGCGGGATTCCCTACCCGGAAGCCGCGGTGAATTCTAAGGCTAAACGATATCTAAGAGAAAAAAAAAAAAAAGGTCAGTGTCATTTTATATGCAGAACTGGGCTGGATCTAGTGTTAGAATTTTTTTATAGGGTGAACCTCCACTTTAAGGTTCTATTCTGTAACTTATTGTTAATCGTAAACTCATGTCATATAATATTTTTTTGAGTAATATGTCAAAGGTGAAATTGTATCATTTAATGGTGATCAGATTACTATACTGCTATACCTAGTACTAATATTGTGTCTCTAAATGCAGGATTGCAGTTGAGGATTTCAAAACAAATTTCCACTTTCTGGAGATCTGTCACTTGGGAACCCAGAGCCTCTTGGAAACTGGCAGTGCTGCTAAACCCTGGGAGTATGTGATGTATGAAGGGCGCTGGGTGAAAGGACTTTCATCAGGGGGCAGCCCTACCTCTGGTAATTGATGGGTACATTCTTCCAAGTCTCAGTTTTCTTGTGTCTTTGTCACTTGAAGCGGGAGAGATATACCACCGTTGTCTTCTTGAAGTGGACCTGTGATTTGCCTTTACTGGAACAGGTTCTCTTTACTGTATGGGTCATAAGCTACATGTATTTAATTTTCCCCCTTTTGCTATTAGCCCACCTTTTTTGAAATTTTGGTGCGGGGTTCCCCTTAATATCCATACCAGACCTGAAGGGCCTGATATGGAATTTGGGGGGCCCCACACTTTTTTTTGGTCTGGGGGCTCCGCTTAATATTCATACCAGACCCAAAGGGCCTGGTAATGGACTGGGGGGGGGGACCCCTGCCGTTTTTTTCAATGACTTTGATCTGTATTGCCAGGACCCGACAATTCATGAATAGCCGCGAGTAGTTGTAAATGACTTTTTTTCCATTAGAAATGACATTTTGTGCAGGGACAGTTCTAAACACGGGAAACATGCGCTACTTTACAAGCATACAATACACACCCCCCCCCCCAGTACGAAATTTAAAGTAATATTTCACTTTTATTGTTTCACTTCAAGCATTATTTAAATCACTGCTCCCGAAAAAACGGTGATTTTTAAAACTTTTTTTTGCATTGATGCATATTCCCTGGGGCAGGACCCAGGTCCCCAAACACTTTTTATGACAAACACTTGCATATTAACCTTTAAAATTAGACTTTTAAAGGGTGTTCCACGGCTTTTCGAATTTGCCGCGAACACCCCAAATTGTTAGATGTTCGAGTCGAACTCATGTTCGACTCGAACATAAAGCTTATCCCTAGTTCTGACCGTAATAAAGAAAAAAAATATGTACAAAGTTATTACATGTCCCCCTTTAAGTGCCCCAAGTTGCCATCAAGTCAATGTGGACTTCAGGTGACCAAGTGGATAGTCATTTTCCAGAATGATCTGTCTTCCCTTTGGGTCTCCAGTGATTGCAATGGCATGTTCATACTTTCTGTGACTGCATTCAGCTATTTCATTGCTAGTTGTCTTCTTTTTAAGTCAGCTTTTTGGAGAATTATTGCCTTTTTCCAGTGAGTTAGATTTTCTCATAATATGTCCAAAATAGGACACTATCAGTCCAGTTATCTGGGCTTCCAAGGAAAGATTGGGCTTGGTTTATTGAGGGACCCATTTGTGTATTTTTCTTGCGGTTTATTATATTCTTATGCCGCGTACACACGATCGGAAATTCCGACAAGAAAACGGTGGACTTTTTCTGACGGAATGTTGGCTCAAACTTGTGTTGCATACACACGGTCACATAAATCTTGTCGGAAATTCCGACCGCCAAGAACGTGGTGACGTACAAGACATACAACGAGCCGAGATCAATGAAGTTCAATAGGCAGTTGATTCGGCAGCTTGATTCTGAGCATGCGTGTTTTTTTGTGCGTCTGAATTGCATACAGACGAGCGGATTTTCCGATAGGAACTTTTTCCGTCTGAAAAATAGAGAACCTGCTCTCAATCTTTTGTTGGCGGAAATTCCGATGGATCATACACATGGTCCAGAATTTCAGACCAAAAGCTCACATCTGACTACTTCTTCACCTACACCAAAGTTCAAAGGCAATAATACTTTTCCTCCCTAATTTCTTTATTGTCCATGTCCATAGAGAGTGATAGAGAATATCATAGCCTGGACAATTCCGAATATTGTCTTTTATATCTTTACAGATTGTTATTGGATGAACCCACAATTTTCACTGTCACTCTCAGGGAATGAAAACACTCCATGCAGCTTTATTGTATCCATCATGCAGAAACACCAGAGGTTACGAAAAACCACACAGCGTGTAGCTTGTCATATATTTAAGGTAACATAGTGGTTAGCATTGCAGCACTTGGGACTCATGTCCAGACACTAGATATTCTCCCTATGCAAACACTCTAAAAACATTCTAGTGGGTTAATTGGCTCCTGTCAAAATTTGCCCTAGTATGTACTGTATTTGCATTTATATATGCATATGAGACAGGTCCCTAAAACCTAGTACACACGGGCCGAATGTCGGGCGGCATCGACCAGTTTAATAGAAACCGCCCAATATTTGATCAGTGTGTAAGGCAGCCGGTTCTGTTGAAGGGTCATGACTGAAAAAGGTCTGCCAACCGGCTCCCGATCAGAATAATGCCAATGGCTGAGAGCGCGTTCTGGCAGAGGGGCCATCCCCTAGTCAAAACACAATAGCGCACATAGGCGTGTGCACAGGGTGTGCCAGGTGTGCCCAGGCACACCCTAATCACCCTGTGCTGCACATATCCCCCCTGCTGCTTGGCTGCAGAGAAATCTCTGTCCTAAGCCCCCTTTCCCTGTCTCAACAGTGAGATATCAGGGGTCTGTTTAGGCCCCTGATATCTCACCAAAGCCCTCCAATGGTGCTCCTAAAAAATTGTAAAAGAAAATAATAAATTATTATAAAAACATATTGTAAAAAATAATGAAAAAAATGTAATTGTTAAAAGTAATAAACTGCCCACTGACACCATAAACTGTTCTACTATCCATTGCCCTACTGCCCTATATATATATATATATATATATATAGATAGATAGATAGATAGATAGATAGATAGATAGATAGATAGATAGATAGATAGATAGATATATAGATTTATATAGACATACGCATGTGTGTTTGAGTTTTGGGGTGCACACCCTAATGTAATAGGCTGCACACAGCTATGATAGCACAGCAGAGGAGATCACTGTATTAACATCAGATTGTTCGTACAGCTACTCCGACCTGAGCGGGAAAAAAAACTAGCAGTGTGTACAGGGCTTTTGATTTATAAGCTTCCTGAGAGCAGGAACTGATGTGAATGTACCATAAATAAAGTGCTGTATTAATTGTTGTCACCTGTAATATAGGGTGACCACATTTCCAAACTACCATTCAGGGACACCCTCCCTTCCCAAAAATCAGCTTGTGCTGTAACGAATCGCAGCACAATGATTGGACACGAGGCGCGATTTATGATTTCTACAATCACAAGCAGGGGGCGGGTTTGTGCTCCTCCAGGCTTTCCCGGCCAGGACAAGTACTGTCAGTGAGTAAAGCGGTGATGTGGTCTTTTTTGGGGGCATCAGATTGGCCCGTGGGGATGGCTGTGTCAGTTTCATTCCGGGACACTGTATTGTCCCGGAATGAATGTGCCCGGGACAGACCTGCAAAATGCGGGACTGTCCCGGGCAATCCGGGACACGTGGTCACCCTATTGTGTACACAGGCATCAAAACTGCTTGGTTGTTCTCCATCCAAGTCAGCAGGAATGCAAAAGCAGTTTGATACAGACCAGAAATACCTCTGAAGCATCTTTCCATCTACATGAGCCCTTACAAAGACAAGTATTGTGTTCTTACATCTTCTGCGTCATTCTTTATAATGTAATTTATAAATAGTAAATCCAATAGCGCGATTAAAATCCCTTGTAATAAATGAAATACAAAGGGCAAACTAAGGACATGCTTGCAGGTATTTTATCACTTAAAATAAAACATTTTTTTTGGATCAGCTATACCTAATAATAAAAAATATTGGAGTAGATTATAAATAGATGTATAAATAGATGTAAACAGGGGTACTGTTTTCTATAATTTATAGATACCGTGGCAGTCATTTGAGTTTATAGCCATTATTTGTTGTGTATTGCAGGAGGGTGACACACATGCATATCTGTTCCAAGACAAGCTGTGTTCCTTGCAGCCGATTCTCAGTGCTGGGCCCTGTGTTAATCACAGAGAAGTGGTAATCTGCTCCAGCCTTCCTCCAGGAAACTATATCATCATCCCATCTCTGGAGGAGTGCAACGAGGGGGAGTTTTTGGTCAGAGTCTTGACTGAAAAGGGAAATTCTTCTAGGTAACTATGACATCGATAGAATTTTTTTAAAAGGTGCTGTACCTGTAGAGCAGGCATGTCCAAAGTCCGGCCCATGGGCCGAATGCGGCCCTTGTTCCGGTTTAATGTGCCCCCCCTGATAATTTGGATATATATATCTTTTGCGGCCCCCGGGCTACTAAAGATATATACTGCATTTATCAGCGCTACCTCAGAGGGGACACGGAGGGGGCATAACAAACGTTTACTCAGCGGCATCTGTACTAGGAAGTTCTGTCTCCTGAGCTGCCATTGGAAGACTGTTCTATCTATCATAGAATGTAGGACTTGCTATTAAAAGAGGCCGCTGAGAAAACAGGAGATTCTCCTGCATGTAATCTGTTAGCGCTCGTCCCGCCCCCTCCCTGTCCCCTCCGAGGCTGCAAATGGGCATGGATCAGGCTGCACTGATGGCCATAGTGAGGCTGCATTAATGGCAATGGGGAGCCTGCATTGATGGGGACTGACCCTCATTTTGCTTCACAGTTCTTAATTTAAAATTGTTTTTCCCCCCCTAAAACTTCCCTCTTAAAGTGAAGGTGCGTGTTATACACCGATAAATAAGGTATACATAAAATAACACTCCCAAGCTCATCCTTAGTCTTGAGTGGCGCTCGGGGATTTGTTGGGGCCACAAAAGATAGATATCTATATAGATATCTATATCTATAGATAGATAGATACAAATAACATGCCCAAGCTCAACTCTTCACCACACAGCCACAAAGGCAGGAGAATTCTTGTTGGGCAGTGTATTCGTTGCTCCGACAAACACACTTTGAGCAAATTTTAATAGTTCAAAGAATGTCAGGCAAAAATGGTCAGCCCTCATGCATTTTCACTTCATCAAATCTGGCCCTCTTTGAAAAAAGTTTGGACACCCCTGCTGTAGAGCAATATAGCCTCCACTTCAACACCCTGGAAAACCAAGAATAAACTCAGCAAAATATATTTTTTATTTGTCTGGAGAAGAACTATGCCGCATACACACGATTGGAAATTCCGAAAAGAAAAACGTGAATTTTTTTCGGACGGAATTTTGGATCAAACTTGTGCAGCATACACACGGTCACACAAAATTCCGACCGTCAAGAACGCGGTGACGTACAACACTACGACGAGTCGAAAAAAATGAAGTTCAATGATTCCGAGCATGCATGCGTGTTTTTTTGCGTGTCGGAATTTCATGCAGACGATCAGAATTTCTGACTTTTCTTGTCCAAAAATTTGAGAACCAGCTCTCAAATTTCTGCTGTCGGAAATTTCGGACAAAAAAAGTCAGATGGAGCCTACACACGGTCAGAATTTCCGACCAAAAGCTTACATCATACTTTTCTTGACGGAAATTCTGATCGTGTGTACGCGGCATAAGAACATACGCTCACCGGCCACTTTATTGTGTACACCATGCTAGTATTGGGTTGCACCCCCTCTTGCCTTCAGAACTACCTTAATTCTCATGGCATAGATTCAACAACATGTTGGAAACATTCCTCAGAGATTTTGGTCCATAATGACATGTGGCATCACGCAGTTGCTGCGGATTTGTTGGCTGCACATCCATGATGCAAATATTCCATTCCACCACATCCCAAAGGTTCTCTATTGGATGAGATGTGGTGACTGTGGAGGCCATTGGAGTACAGGGACCTCATTGTCCATTGGTGAGATGATTGGAGCTTTGTGACATGGTGCATTATCCTACTGGAAGGAGCCATCAGAAGATGGGGACACTGGAGTCATAAAGGGATGGACATGGTCAGCAACAATACTCAAGTGGGCCGTGGCAGTTAAACGATGCTCAATTGGTACTAAGGGGTCCAACGTGTGCCAAGAATATATCCCCCCCCCCCCCACCATTACACCACCAGCCTGAACTGTTGATGCAAGGCAGGCTAGGTCCATGCTTATATGTTGTTTACACCAAATTTTGACCGCACCATCTGAATATCGTAGCTGAAATCGAGACTTATCAGAACAGGCAACGTTTTTCCAATCTTCTTGTGTCCAATTTTGGTGAGCCTATGCGAATTGTAGCCTCAGTTTCTTTGTTCTTAGCTGACAGGAGTGGCACCCAGTGTGGTCTTCTGCTGCTGTAGCCCATCTGCTTTAAGGTGTGTTGTGCATTCAGAAATGGTATTCTGTATACCTTGGTTAGAACGAGTGGTTATTTGAGTTAATGTTGCCTTTCTATCATCTCGAATAGACATGTGCGCTGCCAAAAAATTTGTTTTTTTCGTTTCTTATTTTCGTTTTTAATTTTTTCGGAAATTCGGGAAATAAAAAAAAAAAAATCGGAAATTCGGGAAAATAGAAAAATATTTTTTTTTAGTTTTTTTGCTTTTTTCGTAAATTCGGAAAATTCGAAAATTCGGAATTCTGAAATTCGGAATTCCAAATTTTCGGATTTCCGAAAAAGCAAAAAACGAATAAAACTGGAAAAAAATAAATTTTCCGAAAAAAACGAATGAAACGAAAATGAAAAAAACTAATTTTCGGAAATACGGAAATTCTAAAAATTCGGAAATTTTCCATTTTAGAATTTTAGATTTTCGAACTTTAGATTTTTGAATGTTACAATTTTGAAATTTCGAAATTCTTAAATTCAGGTTTTTATAATTTTCGGATTTTTTTTTATTCAAAAATTCGAAAATTCGAAATCCAAATTTCCATAAATCCGAATTTCGGAAATTTCGGAAATGAAAAAATTCGGAAATACAAAGAAATTTAAAAATTTTAAAATTAAAAAAATCCACAATTTCGAAAATTCCACAAGTTCGAAAATGAACAATTCGTAAATTCGAAAATGAAAAATTCGAAAATTAAAAATTCGAAATTTGAAAAATTCGAAATGTTTAAAATCGAAAATGAATTCAAATTCGAAAAATAAAAATTTTAGAAATTTGAAAATTCGAAAATTGAAAAAAATCGAAATTCGAAAATTTAAAATTCGAAATTTAGAAAATTTGAAAATTCTAAAATGAAAAATTCTAAAATTTGAAATTTTGAAAATCGAAAATGAAAAATTCTAAATTTATTTTTAAATTTAGAAATTCGAATATTGGAAATTTGAAAATTCGAAATTTGAATATTTGAATATTCGAAAATTCGGAATTTCTAAAATAAAAAAATGTGAAAATGAAAAAAAACAAAGAATTTTCATATTTTCAAACTTCCAAAAATACGAATTTCCGAAATTCTGAAATACGAAAATTCGGAAATTAAAAAAATTCGGAAATACGAAAATTTGGAAATGAAAAACTCGGAAATTCGAAATTTCGGAAGTCCGAAAATTCAGAAATGGAAAAAGTCAGAAAATTCGGAAATAACAAATTTGTTAATACGAAAATTCGGAATTAATGAATTTTCGTTAAAAAACTAATTAGAAACTAAACGAATTGCACATGTCTAATCTCGAACCAGCCTGCCAATTCTCTTCTCACCTCTGACATCAACAAGGCGTTTTTGTCCACACAACTGTCGCTCACTGGATATTTGGATAACCATTCTCTGTAAACCCTAGAGATGGTTTTGCGTGAAAAAATCACAGTAGTTAATAAGTTTGTGAAATACTCAGACCAGTCCGTCTGGCACCAACAACCATGCCACATTCAAAGTTACTTAAATGCCCTTTCTTCCCCATTCTGATGCTCGGTTTGAACTTCAGCAAGTTGTTTTTACCACATCTAGATGCCTAAATGCATTGAGGTGCTGCCACCTGATTAGCAATTTGTGTTACCAAACAATTGAACAGGTGTACCTAATAAAGTGGCCGGTGTGTGTATACCAGTTCTTTAAATTGCTCAAAAGACTATACAATCTATTCTATGGAAAGTTCACTGGAAAGTTTTAATGATCGATATTCATGATCCAAAATCATTTACACAGATGTACTTAGATCTGTAGATCAGCCATTTTTTTTAAATCTGTTTCAGGGCACTGGAAAACAACATGGAGTGCAAAGAAATTCTGGTAAGTGCAGACTTGTATTGTGTTAGGCTGGGTTCACACTACGATTTTCCCGTCCGTCAGCCGCATACGATTTAAATGAAAAAACGTATGCGGCTGAAACGGACATAAACGTATGGAACCGCACATATGTGCGTTTTCCATTGACATTAATGTTAAAAAAAAACTTATGCGTTTGCCATACTGTTTCAAAAACGGCCGCAAAACCGTGGTTGAACACGGTTTTGCGTACGTTTAAAAAACGTTTTGCCAGCAAATCGTACGCACCCGGATGCATCTGAGTGCATACGATTTGCAATGCATTGTCAATCTATACGTTTTCCCGTCCGGGCCCGTACGTTTTCAATACTGAAATCGTATGCGGCTGACGGACGGGAAAATCGTAGTGTGAACCCAGCCTTAGCTATCAATTTATGTGGAAAGTTTGAAGTGATTCCCTTTTGTTGGTTGCCATAAGTTTGTAATGATGCATGCTTTGGTAACATAGTAAGTTCCTTCCTCCAAAAATATTCAATTGTATAATATGCTGGAGGAAGGAAACTAACATGTCCCAAAGCTCAAAAGTTTGGACCTTTTATTAACCACTTAAGCCCCGGACCATATTGCTGGTCAAAGACCAGAGCACTTTTTGCGATTCGGCACTGCATCGCTTTAACTGACAATTGCGCGGTCGTGCGACGTGGCTCCCAAGCAAAATTGCCATCCTTTTTTTCCCACAAATAGAGCTTTCTTTTGGTGGTATTTGATCACCTCTGCGGTTTTAATTTTTTGCGCTATAAACAAAAATAGAGCGACAATTTTGAAAAAAAATAATATCTTTTACTTTTTACCATAATAAATATCCCCCAAAAATATATAAAAAACAATTTTTTCCTCAGTTTAGGCCGATACGTTTTCTTCTACATATTTTTCTTTAAAAAAAATCACAAAAAGCGTTTATTGATTGGTTTGCGCAAAAGTTATAGCGTTTACAAAATAGGGGGTAGTTTTATGGCATTTTTATTAATATTTTTTTTTACTAGTAATGGTGGCGATCAGCGATTTTTTTTTTTTTGGTACTGCGACATTATGCCAGACACTTCGGACACATTTTTGGGACCATTGGCATTTTTATAGCGATCAGTGCTATAAAAATGCATTGATTACTATAAAAATGCCACTGGCAGGGAAGGGGTTAACACTAGGGGGTGGGGAAGGGGTTAAGTATGTTCCCTGGGTGTGTTCTAACTGTAGGGGGGGTGGACTCACTAGGGGAATGACTGATCGCTGTTCATACATTGTATGAACAGACGGTCAGGCATTTCTCCCCCTGACAGGACCGGGAGCTATGTGTTTACACACACAGGTCCCCATCCCCGCTCTGTAACGAGCGATCGCGGGTGCCCGGCGGTAATCGTGACCGTCGGGCATGTGCGCGGGAGTCAGGAGCGAGCGGGGGGCGCGCGCCCCTAGTGGCCGCTTTGCGAGGCGACGTAGAGCTACGGGCTCTTGCGTAGGAGAGCTGACCTGCCACCGTAGAACAGTTCTACGGCGGCTGGTCGGCATGTAGTTAAAGTGATACTTAACACACACTGTTTAATTTACTGTATTTTTCGGACCATAAGACGCACCTAGATTTTAGAGGTGAAAGATTTAGAAAAAAAAGATTCTGACCCAAATGGTGTACTGAATATTTTATAAAATTTAACAGAATTATATTTCAACCATGTAAAGTGAACAGAAGTCAACAATGACATTAAGAACCATCATCACTGTCATTAACAAATAAGGAGAGACTTTAAAAGGGTTGTAAAGGTAAAAGTTTTTTTACCTTAATGCATCCTATGCCCCCCCCCCCCCCCCCCCCCAGAGCCCCCGTTTTACTTACCTCACCGTTCAAAAGTCCCGGGCGCGTGCTTGTCATCTTGCTCGGTTCCCAGCCTGGCCGTTGATTGGCTAGGCTAGGCGGATTGATAGCAGCGCAACCATTGGCTGGCGCTGCTGTCAATCACAGCGGATGACGCGGCGCGCCGGGGGGCGGGGCCGAGTGATAAAGTCGGCGGCTATGGCCACCGGCTGTATCACGGGAGCGCGCTTGCAAAAGCTTTTCACCATGCGAGGGAGCTCGCATGAATATGGAAAGCTTTTGCGAGGAGGAGCCGAGACAGCCGCCGAGGGACCCCAGAAGACACGGATCCGGGTCACTCTGTGCAAAATGATCTGCACAGTGGAAGTAAGTATAACATGTTTGTTATTTAAAAAAAAAAAAAAATTGTGCCTTTTAGTGTTCCTTTAAGGTTTGAGTACTCTTCTAGTTTTCTGGGAACCCCAAGAACTCATCATCGCTAGTGTCAGAATTTATGAAGCTCAGTTGCTCACAATCACTGACATCACTTTCTTCGCTATCTTCATATACGATACAATCTTCAGTTCCATCTAAGGCATTGCTAATGCCACATTTTTTGAATGACTGTACAACAATTTCCTCCTTCACTGAGTGTCATGATGTTTGCCTCTTCATTCGTCCAGTAGGTGTCAGATCATGATTACCAGCAGCCATCCATTTGTTCCACTCTTCTCGCATAAAGACTTTAACCACTTAACGACCGCCTCCTGCATATATACGTCAGCAGAATGGCACGGCTGGGCAGATCCACGTACAGGTACGTCCTGTACATTTACCCAGCCGTGGGTCCGAAGCTCCGGGACCCGCGGACCCGATCGCCGCTGGGGTCCTGCGATCGAACGGGGAGAGCCACGTGTAAACACGGCTTCCCCGTGCTTCACTGTGGCGGCTGCATCGATCGTGTCATCCCCTTTATAGGGAGACACAATCGATGACGTCACTCCTACAGCCATACCCCCCTACAGTTGTAAAAAACAAACTAGGTGAAACATAACTCCTTCATCGCCCCCTGTGGTTAACTCCCAAACTGCAACTGTCATTTCCACAATAAACAATGCATTTTAAATGCATTTTTTGCTGTGAAAATGACAATGGTCCCAAAAATGTGTCAAAATTGTCCGAAGTGTCCGCCATAATGTCGCAGTCACGAAAAAAATCACTGATCGCCGCCATTAGTAGTAAAAAAAAAAAAAAATTATAAAAATGCAATAAAACTATCCCTTATTTTGTAAACGCTCTAAATTTTGCGCAAACCAACCGATAAACGCTTATTGCAAATTTTTTTTACCAAAAATATGTAGAAGAATACGTATCGGCCTAAACGGAGGAAAAAAACAATGTTTTCATATATTTTTGGGGGATATTTATTATAGCAAAAACTAAAAAATATTGAATTTTTTTTCAAAATTGTCGCTCTATTTTTGTTTATAGCGCAAAAAATAAAAACCGCAGAGGTGATAAAATACCACCAAAAGAAAGCTCTATTTGTGGGGAAAAAAAGGACGCCAATTTTGTTTGGGAGCCACGTCGCACGACCGCGCAATTGTCAGTTAAAGCAACGCAGTGGCGAATCGCAAAAAGGGGCCTGGTGCTTTACCTGCATTTTGGTCCGGGGCTTAAGTGGTTAAATGGTTTGTTGATGGAAACATCAAGAGGTTGCAACTGGCTGGTAAGACCCCCAGGAATCACAGCTAGATGAGTCTTCACTTCTTTAAAGCACTTTTTGTAGTTTCGCTAATATGTGCTCTTGTCTGGTCAAGCACTAATAAGGCAGGTTTTTTTCAGAAGCCCTCCAGGACGTTTGGACCAGACTTTTTCAACCCATACTCTCATTCCATTTTCGTCCATCCATCCTTTGTCATGAACATGTACAACAACTCCTCGTGGAATCACTTCTTTTGGAAAGGTTTTCCTTTTGAAAATTAGCATGGGCGGCATTTTGGTGCCGTCTGCACAGCAGGACAACACAACCGTGTAATGGGTTTTCTCATGTCCTGAGGTTTTGACAATTATGGTTTTGGCACCTTTCAGATCAACAGTCCTATTAGATGGCACATCAAAGGTTAGCGGGACTTCATCCATATTCCCAATCTGGGCGATTTCAAAACCATTTTTCTTCCTAGAATCAATCACAAATTTGAGAAAAGACAATCTTAGATTCATATTCTTTAGGCATTTTTTGCACAATTCTAGTTTTGGTGCGCAAAACAAGGTCACATAGCTTCATAAATCTGTAGCACCACGATGGTGATCCAATAAAATCCTGAATGCCTTTCTCTACAGCAGTGGTCTCAAAGTACCGGCCCGCGGGCCATTTGCGGCCCGCGGCACAGTTATAAATGGCCCGCAGGCAGGGTGGAAGTGAGGGGAGCAAATAGTAAAAAAAAAAATCATTTTTTTTTTTTTTTGTGAGCTGGTGCTATCTGGTGGTGAGCCGTTGGTATTACAAGTTATTACCACCAGATGTGAGCTGGCGCCATCTGGTGGTGGCCATTGGTATTACAAGTTAAGCATTACAAGTTAAACAGCAATTCTAATGTCATTTTACATTATTTTCACTGCCATCTTCTTCCCTCTATTTAGAACCCCCAAACATTATATATATTTTTTATCCTAACACCCTAGAAAATAAAATGGCGATCGTTTACTTTCTTTCTGTTACGCCGTATTTGCGCAGCGGTCTTACAAGCGCACTTTTTTGGGAAAAAATTACACTTTTTTTAATAAAAAAATAAGACAACAGTAAAGTTATCCCCATTTTTTTTTTATATTATGAAAGATAATGTTACGCTGAGTAAATTCATACCCAACATGTCACGCTTCAAAATTGCGTCCGCTTGTGGAATGCCGACAGACTTTTTTACCCTTTAAAATCTTCATAGGTGACGTTTAAATAAATCTACAGGTTGCATGTTTTAAGTTACAGAGGAGGTCTAGTGCTAGAATTATTGCTCTCGCTCTACCAATCGCAGCGATACCTCACATGTGTGGTTTGAACACTGTTTACATATGTGGGCGCTGCTCGCGTATGTGTTCGCTTCTGCGCGCAAGCCCGTCGGGACGGGGTGCGTTTTCTGGCTCCTAACTTTTTTAGCTGGCTCCTAGATTCCAAGCAAATTTGTCAAACCCTGACTTACACCAGTGCTGGTGGTAATAATGCGCTCGCTGACACCAGTGCTGGGGGTAATAATGTGTTCGCTGACACCAGTACTGTTGTTTTTGAAGTTTGAAAGTTTGCATGCAGCCCCTCATGGCATATGAAAACTTGTCTTGTGGCCCTCAGGTAATTTGAGTTTGAGACCCCTGCTCTACAGCAAGGCATTTGGCTTCATATATTCTAATTTTTGTAGAGACTGAGAAGCCATTATTCCGATGATGTGTGGTCCGTTCTTTCATGGCCACTTCTAACTGTGGCCACTTTGCAGCATGCCCGCGAAAAGTGCGCTTACTTTTATTTGCTTTTTTAAGCTGATCCTCCTGTTTCCTCCACTCTCTTATAATTTTTTCAGTTGGAGGTGGCCCAAAATGTCTCTCCGCTGCTCTGTTCCCATGTTCCTTAGCATATTTTACTGCTTCCAATTTAAAAGGAATTTTATATGCAAGCCTTTTCTGCTTCATCATAATTTCTGCTTTAGGACCTGGTCCCTGGCCCTGCTGTGGGTGGCTGAGCTGGCACCTGGGCCCTGCTGTGGGTGGCTGAGCTGGCACCTGGTCCCGGCAATGGGTGGCTGAGCTGGCACCTGGTCTCTGCTGTGGGTGGCTGAGCTGGCACCTGGTCCCGGCAATGGGTGGCTGAGCTGGCACCTGGTCCCGGCAATGGGTGGCTGAGCTGGCACCTGGTCTCTGCTGTGGGTGGCTGAGCTGGCACCTGGTCCGGGCAATGGGTGGCTGAGCTGGCACCTGGTCCCGGCAATGGGTGGCTGAGCTGGCACCTGGTCTCTGCTGTGGGTGGCTGAGCTGGCACCTGGTCTCTGCTGTGGGTGGCTGAGCTGGCACCTGGTCCTGGCAATGGGTGGCTGAGCTGACCTGGTAATGGGTGGCTGAGCTGGCACCTGGTCCTTGCTGTGGGTAGCTGAGCTGGCACCTGGTCCCTGCTGTGGGTGGCTGAGCTGGCACCTGGTCCTGGCAATGGGTGACTGAGCTGACCTGGTCCTGGCAATGGGTGGCTGAGCTGGCACGTGGTCCCTGCTGTGGGTGGCTGAGCTGGCACCTGGTCCCTGCTGTGGGTGGCTGAGCTGGCACCTGGTCCCTGTTGTGGATGAATGAGCTGGCACCTGGTCCTGTCAGTGGGTGGCTGGGCTGGCACCTGGTCTCTGCTGTGGGTGGCTGAGCTGGCACCTGGTCTCTGCTGTGGGTGGCTGAGCTGGCACCTGGTCCCGGCAATATGTGACTGAGCTGGCACCTGGTCTCTGCTGTGGGTGGCTGAGCTGGAACCTGGTCTCTGCTGTGGGTGGCTGAGCTGGCACCTGGTCCCTGCTGTGGGTGGCTGAGCTGGCACCTGGTCCCTTCTGTGGATGGATGAGCTGGCACCTGGTCCCTGTTGTGGATGGATGAGCTGGCACCTGGTCCTGTCAGTGGGTGGCTGGGCTGGCACCTGGTCCCTGCTGTGGATGGATGAGCTGGTCCCTGTTGTGGATGGATGAGCTGGCACCTGGTCCCTGTCAGTGGGTGGCTGAGCTGGCACATGGTCCCTAGACTGGGTGGCTGGGCTGGCACCTGGCACTGGACAGTGAACGAATGGGAAGTGCTGAGTGGCTTTCCTTTCATACACAAACAGCTAGTGTGTTCATTTAGAAAAGGAAGGGGCCGGTATATGGTATAGTAATTAGCTTCTTCCCCCACTCTCTATCCTGAAACATCCCCCCCAGGAGCCAGCGTGAGAGGAGGGGAGTCAGCAGCACTGCAGTGGGGGGGGGGGGGGCAACACAGTGGTGGAAGCCTGGGCAGTAGGTGGAGTTGGCACTGCACAAGCCTATGAGCAGGACAATGATCCAAAACACAACAGCAAGTCCACCTTCAAGTGGTTGAAACAAAGCAAAATTTTGGTTTTGGAGTGGTCTAGTCAAAGCCCAGACTTAAATCCAATTGAGATGCTGTATCATTACCTTACACTGTTCATGCTGCAGAACTCTCAAATGTGGCTGAATTAAAACAATTCTGCAAAGAAGAGTGGGCCAAAATGTGAAAGACTCATTGCCCGTTATGGCAAATTCTTGATTGCAGATGTTGTCGCCAAGGGTGGCACAACCAGTTATTAGGTTTAGGGAGAAATTACTTTTTCACATAAAGCCAGACAGGTTTGCACAGCTTTTTTGCCTTAATAAATGAAACCATCATTTAAAAACTGCACTTTGTATTTACTCTGGTTATCTTTGTGTAATAATAAAATTTGTTTGATCTGAGTCATTTAAGTGTGACAAATATGCAAAAAAAAATAATCTGAAATGTGGCAAACAGTTTTTCGCAGCATTGTGTATATAAATCACCAAATTTTTCAAAAATCTTCGATGTACTTTTTTTTTTTTTAGTCCTTCCTTTTTTCAAGTCCTTCCTTATGGAACTCCAACCCAGATACACCTAAAAATAAGCTCTAATACACTTTATAAATAATACCTACCCTAAAAGTACTAGGTAAGGATCCCATGCACAGAGAACAACGAGGCCGGAGCTGTATAAAACAGATGGCCACACTAAGCAGAATTAAAGTGTAATTCCACTTTAATTGAGAAAAAAACATTCCCTTCTGGGTGATCAATATACACTGCAGGGATTTTAACAAACTTTGTTTCAGATACCTGCCTTTTTGTTATTTTGAATAAATAGCTATTTGTTTGTCTGTGTCCATGTGTCGGGTGAATCTGCATGGGAGTGATTTTATAATTATAAAATCGGATGCTGCACCTGAAGGGCTCTAATAAGGAAAGTCACAGGGTATGCATCCCTTTAGATGTGGGAGAAAATCTGTAAGCCAATCACACAAGCAGGAAATAAAGAAAATACAATTTTTCGGGGTAGTTCTGTACGCCATCTGTGCACAGGACCCCTCCATGTAGCCATATTGCATTGCATTTTACAGAAAATAGAAAAGCTGCAGATTAAAAAGGAAAGGTACTTTTTTCATTAAATTAAATTAACTTGTGTAGCAATTGCATACATTACATTATTATTATTTATTTGCTATTTTTTTGGTGACGCAAGTGGGAGTTACCCTTTACGGCAGGTGCACATTTCTGTGTATACCCTGTTTCCCCAAAAATTAGACCTACCCTGAAAATAAGACCTAGCTTTATTTTCCAGGAGGGCTGCAATATAAGCCCTACCCCGAAAATAAGCCCTAGTTAAAAATGCTTGTAAAATCCTATAATCCACTAAATTACAGTAGTTTATAATGTACAATGTGTGTATTTCTGTAATATAATTGCGGGGAAGAGAGCTCCGGCGGGTCACAGAAGTGCAGAGCGGCGCTATAACAAATGTATTTGGCACAATTATATTACAGAAACGCACACATTGTACATTATATACTACTGTAATAGAGTGGATTATAGGATTGTACAAGCATTTTAACTCAGTTCACACTGGGGATTCCTGACAGGCAGGGAGAGAGAGGGGGAGAGAAAAGACAGCACATTACATGGTAAGACCTACCCTGAAAATAAGCCCTACCGGGTCTTTTGTTGGCATAATTAATATAAGACCCGGGCTTATTTTTGGGGAAACACAGTAGTTGATTATCTTTAAGGCTAACTCAACTTTTGTGTTACAGAAACTGTCTATGTGCCCAACTGAAGCTGAGATTCTAAGCAGGTTCCTTATGTTTGCAAACCAAGTAAGTTATTATATAAGATCATCTAAAGAAAAGTATTTTAGCTTGAGTACATGTGTGAGGTTATTATTAGCATATTATTATTATTATTATTATTATTATACAGGATTTATATAGCACCAACAGTTTGCACATCACTTTACATTATAAAAGGAGCGTGCAGTTACAATACAATGCAATACAAGGCGGTTTGGAGGGCCTGCTCCTGACATCTTAATAGATATCCTCTATGCCTCCTCCATTGTGCAACACGTTGAATAAGCATCTTGGTATATGAAACACCCCTCTGATGAAAATTCCCTTTGCACAAAGCTGTGTACCCTATTGTGGTATATATGGCTGTGCATATTCATTGCACCAGATTAAAGTTATAATCAGTCATAGTCAGCCATAAATAAGTCTTCTTCCTGACCTGTAGTCAGGGCTCGACAAATCCCGGTCGCCAGGTCGCCATGGCGACTAGAAATAGCGTCCTGGCGACTTGGCTTGGAAGGTGAGCAAAAAAACAAACAAACCCAAACATTATATATATTTTTATCCTAACACCCTAGAAAATAAAATAGCGATCGTTGCAATACTTTCTGTCACGCCGTTTTTGTGCAGCGGTCTTACAAGTGCACTTTTTTGGGAAAAAAATTACACTTTTTTTTAATTAAAAAATAAGACAACAGTAAAGTTATGCCAATTTTTTTTAATATTATGAAAGATAATGTTACACCGAGTAAATTCATACCCAACATGTCACGCTTCAAAATTGCGTCCACTCGTGGAATGCCGACAAACTTTTACCCTTTAAAATCTTCATAGGCGACGTTTAAAAAAATCTACAGGTTGCATGTTTTGAGTTACAGAGGAGGTCTAGGGCTAGAATTATTGCTCTCGCTCTACCAATCGCGGCGATACCGCACATGTGTGGTTTGAACACCGTTTACATATGCGGGTGCTGCTCACGTATGTGTTCTCTTCTGCGTGCAAGCTCGTCGGGACGGGGTGCGTTTTCTGGCTCCTAACTTTTTTAGCTGGCTCCTAGATTCCAAGCAAATTTGTCAAACCCTGCCTGCTCTAAAAGCAAAAAGGAAAGTGCTCAGTTGAACCAATTAAGAGCACACAGAGGGGTCCTTAATTCAAAGAGGAAGACTCACTTTCCTTGGCCTTCATGTCTCTACCGAGGTATAATCTTCAAAGTTGCCCCAGACCCATCTAGCTGTAGCGTGTTGGATACCTCACTGGAATCAGCTAAAGCATACCTTGAAGTAAAGATCACAGGAAGGGAGACCCACAAGACTGAGGAACGATGAACCAGACAACCATGTATCTTCCTCTTATGCTGCGTACACATGATCGGGCTTTTGCCCAGCCAAATCACATCGGAATTCATCGGAGAAAAATAAAACATGTTCTATATCTAAACTCCAATGGGGTTACACACGATAGGAATATCCGATGGAAAAAGTCTGTCTGACTTTTTCCATCGGAAATTCCGATTGTGTATACGCGGCATTAGACATAGGGTAGGCCTCCAGAACCTCCATCCTACCACCCATAGCAAAAGCAAATGTTATACAACATCTGATAGGATTGGGCAATTTAGGGCCATTCGAGGGGGCTTATAGATATTTCCAAACAATTATCTATATGTACATCATCTCTTTACTGACTGAGAAAGGGATAGGAAGAGGTTAACGGCAGTCTGCTGGAACATTTGAAAGAGAAACAGTGATGGGCTCTGATAACAGAGCTGGCTTGGTTTTTGGTAGGCTAATGGCACGTACACACGATCATTTTTCGGCATGTAAAAAACAACGTTTTAAAAAATGTCATTTAAAATGATCGTGTGTGGGCTTCACATCATTTTTCGGGTTCTGAAAAATGACAAAAAAAAAATTCGAACATGCTGCATTTTTTAACGACATTTTAAACAATGTCGTTTTTTGGGTTGTAAAAAATGATCGTTCGTAATGGAGTAAGCACATTCATAACGCTGTAACAGACAGAAAAGCGTGAATCGTCTTTTACTAACACAAAATCCGCTAAAGCAGCCCAAAGGGTGGCGCCGTTTGAATGGAACTTACCCTTTATAGTGCCGTTGTACGTGTTGTACCTCACCGCGCTTTGCTAGAGCATTTTTTTTTTAACGATCGTGTGTGGGCAACGTCGTTTTAATGATGAAGTTGGAAAAAACGTTGTTTTTTCTGGAGGCTGAAAAACTTTTTTACAAGCCGAAAAATGATCGTGTGTACGCAGCATGAGGCCCCGTACACACGACCAGTTTCCTCGGCAGAATTCAGCTTCCGACCGAGTTTCTGGCTGAATTCTGCCGAGAAACCCGGCCGTGTGTACAATTTCGCCGAGGAAGCCGTCGAGGAGCTCGACGAGGAAATAGAGAACATGTTCTCTATTTCCTCGTTGTTCTATGGGAGCTCTCGGCCCGCCGAGCTCCTCGGCGGCTTTAGGGCTGAACTGGCCGAGGAACTCGATGTGTTTGGCACGTCGAGTTCCTCGGCCGTGTGTACGGGGCCTTAGACTTTGGAAATCTTGTAGGGGGAAAAAATGGTAAATTTAATTTTTTTGGGGAAAATAGCAGATCAAGAAAAAAAAAAAGCTTTGAATCATTCTTTTGTCTTGCTCAATAACAGGATTGCAGAATCAACTCTGAACAGCTTCATAGTCTCTTGGCATCCCTACTGAGTGAGTTTAGTAAGTACCTTGGAGCACCAAAACACCAACACAGTCATAACAACAGTCAAAACAACACCCATCATTGTGGAATTCCAAACGTGCTACAACACTAAATGATGAGTTACATTACAGGATTTTCACAAAAGCAGATCATTGTTTTTGTAAAGATTAATTGCCAAAAACCAAAGGTGGATCATCACACAAAACACAATGTACTGAATATATCAATTAGTCTAATTAGAAAACTGCTTTCTGACTTGCTGCTATGCAGTTTAGTCCTTACCGTGCATTATTTAATTAAGTTGGGATGTGGGTTCCACGTATTTATTAAGTGGACCTTAAGTGTTCCTTAAGACTTATTCCACCCAAAGGTGACAGTTTAGTTATAAATTAGATCCTAGATGAGATCATAGCTTCTTGTATGTCTTGGATGCCCCAACAGTAAAATCTATGTACCATAGTCTACCTGCCATTTTAGGTGTTCTGCTCAACTGGAAAACCCTCATAATGAGAACCTGAGAACTTAAAGGGTCACTAAGGCTGCATTCACATTGTAACAGCGTATTTTGCCGCGATTTGTTTCCTTTTTTTTTTTAGAGAGAGAATTTCCATTGATGCCTATGCCCGAACGCCAATGCCGCCTGAAAAAAAGGGTCCGGGACTTGTTTTCAGGTGGCAGGCGTACGGCGTTTCGGCGTGAGATGTTAACCATCTCATAGACATCAATGGAAATTCGCCCCTCCAGCGGCACGAGCGTCGCGCTTCAGGCGTTTTGTCGCCTAGGTGTGAATGCAGCCTAAAGGAAAAAAAAATTTTGCCTAAAATCAATGGGCTAGATTCAGGTAGATTTTGGCCGGCGTAGCGTATCTCAGATACACTACGCCGCCGTAAGTTAGAGCAGCAGGTCCTGTATTCACAAAGAACTTGCGCTGTAACTTACGGCGGCGCAGTGCTCCACACTGGCTGACAGTTTTATTCAGACTTGCAAGCCAGTGCCTGCCCTATAGGCTGATGGGAAAGAATTACCTGTGTGATGATATTCACTATAGTCCAAGAAGAAGACACATGGGGTTGATTTACTAAAACTGAAGAGTGCATAATCAGATGCAGCTGTGCATGGTAGCCAATCAGCTTCTAACTTCAGCTTGTTCAATAAGCTTTGACAAAAAAACTGGAAGCTGATTGGTCTCTATGTAGAGCTGTACCAAATGTTGTACTGTCTGGTTTTAGTAAATCAATCCCATAGAGGATTTCACGGAACTGCAGAATCTAATGCCCTGTACACATGAGCGAAATTTCCGTCTGAAAAAAGTTGGATGTT
Source organism: Rana temporaria (assembly GCF_905171775.1). Classification (NCBI taxonomy): domain Eukaryota; kingdom Metazoa; phylum Chordata; class Amphibia; order Anura; family Ranidae; genus Rana; species Rana temporaria. The sequence goes on along the minus strand of NC_053497.1, from coordinate 44,516,246 downwards.
TTTTCCGACGGAATTCTGCTCAAGCTTGGCTTGCATACACACGGTCACACAAAAGTTTTCTGAACATTCGAGTGTTAAGAACGCGGTGACGTACAACACTACGACGAGGTGAGAAAAAGAAGTTCAATACTTCCGAGCATGCGTCCAATTGATTCCGAGCATGCGTTTTTGTTCCCCCATACAGACGAACGGATTTTCCGGTAGTATTTTTTTCCGTCGGAAAAAGTGAGAACCTGCTCTCAAACTTTTGCTGGTGGAAATTCCGACAGCAAAAGTCTGATGGAGCCTACACACGGTCGGAATTTTTCGATGAAAAGCTCACATCAGACTGTAGCTGGCGGAAATTCCGCTTGTGTGTATGGGGCATAAGACGTTCTCCTTTTATTGTTCAGCCATTTGGCATTGCACATGTTGGATGACATGGGTATATGATGCAATAATTTCCAAACCTTTTGGCATGTAAAACTCTATGATACTTTGACATACGTTAGGCATTTTATTTACTTTGACCTTGGTAATATAGACTTGGAATAGCCTAGTATATGCCATTCACCACTATAGGGCGAATAGGATTGGAGAGCATCTATGTGCCACACCCTCCCAGCACAGACCTATTGTACTCATAGGCCCGGATTCACAAAGCAATTATGCCGACGTATCTCGAGATACGCAGCGTAAGTGTAAATATGCGCCGTCGTATCTGTGCGCCGTGCCCACAAAACTAGATACGCCTGAAAATAGGCTTCCTACGACCGACGTAACTTGCCTATGCCGTCGTATCGTGGGCGCATATTTACGCTGGGAGCATTTTCCGCTCCCATTGATTTTCTATGCACATATGCAAATGAGGGAGATACGTCGATACACGAACGTACTTGCGCCCGGCACATAATATACGCAGTTTGCGTAAGTCGTACGTCTGGCGTAAAGTTATTCCCCATATAGGAGGCGCAAGTCATGCAAAGGTATGGACCAGGGAACACAGCCGTCGTATTTTACGCTGTTTACGTAGTACGTGAATATGGCTAGGCGTAGGTTCCGTTCACGTCGTAGGCAGTGATTCGACGTATCTTAGGCAGTTGTTTTGACGTGATTCTGAGCATGCGCACTGGGATGGCGCATGCGCCGTTCGTTTTAAGTACTTCTATAACGCTTGGCCCATCATTTGCATTGGGTCATGCCTCATTAGCATGGCTCACGCCCACTTACGCCAAGGAAACCCAGCGTAGATTTGAGAGCGAGTGGGAGCAAGTGCTTTGTGAATACTGTGCTTGCCTCTCTGCGCTGCGTCGGCGTAGCGTATATTCGATACGCTACGCCGGCATAAATATGCGCCAATGTATGTGAATCCGGGCCAGTGACTTTACTGGTGCACTCAGAATCTGGTGCAGCTGTGCATTATATCCAATCAGCTTCTGGGTTTTATTGTCAAATTTTATTGCACAAGCCAAAGTTAGAAGCTGATTGGTTACTACTATGCACAGCTGCTTCAGATCTTGTGTACTCCAGTCTCAGTAAATCTGCCTCTTTGTGACCAAGATCAAAGCATTCGGGAGATTAATTTCTTCAGAACCTTGCTCATCATGGAGTCTCCAGGTGCTCTGGGCTGATCTCTGTATGCAAAAAAGCTGTATTTATAGCTCAGGTGAGGAAATGAATTCCAATTCCTGAAGCAATAGCCACATAGAACAAACAGTTCTGCATTGCCAATGAATAAGAATAGATTGTGTTCTATTTGCAATTTTGTCAGATACAGTTCTAATAGTGCAGAGTAAAGTAAGAACTTTAGTACTTTAAGAGTAACTGCAATCTGGTCACATAATTTGTAATAAAACCATCTTTGCCATTCTGAAGCTTCCTTCCAACCACTTTGCATATTATTTTATATATACTGTGATTCTGTACTTGCCAAATTTGCTGCAGAAATGTCCCTCTACTGAGTCTGGCTGTAGGCATTTTAACTGTGGGCAGCTGAAGCTGCTGCCTGTTCACTTCCTGGATTTACACAGACACACAGAGGCACACCTCCAGCTCTGCAGTTCTCATTGGCCCTCGTATGACTCATCCCCCCCTCCCTTTCTGGCAAACTCTCACTAGAGTGAAAGAGAGAGCTGTACATGATGTGATAAGCCTAGGCCAGTGATGGCGAACCTTGGCACCCCAGATGTTTTGGAACTACATTTCCCATGATGCTCAACTACACTGCAGAGTGCATGAGCATCATGGGAAATGTAGTTCCAAAACATCTGGGGTGCCAAGGTTCGCCATCACTGGCCTAGGCTAATGACCAGACTAGAAACAGGAAGTGGGCTGTATAAGGTATTTACTGGCAGAGAAAAAAAAATTTAGTATCCAAAGTTAAAACAACAAGGGCAGAAGATTTAATAGATGAAAAGATGAAAAAATGAGTTCAACTTTAATATAATAAGCTGCAACTTATCATGCTTGTTTCCTTTTATTGCAACCTTTCACTCTTTCCAACCTGTTAGCTCTTAGAAAATCTCACCTTGTAAATTTAAATGTTTTATTTGATGATCCAGCCAGCAACTCTGTTGTTTTTTAAAAGCACAAGCTCTCCAGCAGAATGTATCAATTTAAATGGATTAGACAAACCATTTAACAATGGCAGGGGTGATAAAATGATCAGCTTTTTATATAAACCTTCATCCCAAAAGGAAAAAAACTATTTTATGTAACTGCTTATGAATTGTTAGCTGGAATTTGGTTAAAATGTGTTAGAGTTTTAAATCTGCTTATGGAGATGTGCAGTGTTGTGTGGCGGCAGTAAACAGGACGGTGGAACAGAACTGTATTGTAAATGTAGTTCAAACCAGTATAACTACCCGGCTGAAAATCAAACCGACTAGGCAAACTGGCTTTATGTTGCAGCGCACAGTGTAGCAGCAGGTTTCGGATGCACTGGCAGCATCTGTCTCGAGGGATGGAATGTGGCTTGGCTGCTCAGTGCCAAAATGGAAGGTTCCCAGGAAGGTTAACATGTCCCTGTTCTTTCCCTATTCATCTCGAACCTCTTCCTACAGGTGACCTGACCCTTTACTACCCACACACAAAGCACAGGAGCCAGGGTTTTAAATAGATTCTGCCTGACCCATGATGGCCACCATGGGTCACATGTGGAGGCAGCATCCAACCGAAAAGCTTCCCCAGTGACCCAGAAAACCATAGAGGAACCATGTACCTTTCGACTTCCTCAGTTTAGTGCCACCTGCAGTGGAGAAACTAGACTGCACCTGCCTACATGCTAATACATTTAAAACTCCCCTACCCCCAGGCTGACAACGCTGCTGTCTACTGTACCTCCTATGCTCATTTCTCCAGAGTTGTGTCTCACTAATACAGGAGTGTTAATGGCTGGATCACCAGGTGAAACTAGAGGGGAAAAAGCCAAAGAAATTAAAACTCATGGAGCCACCACATCTAATGATTGGTAGGGTGCAATATAATGTATTTTTGGTTTGGGGTTTATTAACACTTTAAATGTTTTTAAAATAGAACAGTGGTCTGTTATTAAAAGATATCTCCTTCCCACCCTTAGTAAATACCATCACTTTAGGCAGGTAAATCTTCACAGTAGCAGACCTACAATGTAGGCAGCCCAACTACAAGAAAACTGTTAGAGTCGGTTCACACTAGGGCGACACGACTTCCAGCGCGGCTTTCAGAGGCGACTCCGACACGACTTGAACATGAACCACAGGGCGATCTGGGGCGATTTACAACACGACTTGAAGTTGTCTCCAGGACAGGAGACTTTCCAGTGGCCAATAAAACAACAATCAGCTCTAGGGGATGGAGGGGGAGGGAGAGGGGGGCAGGAGAGGTTTGCCTGAGAAATGTATGTTATCTTCCTGGAAAGTCGCTTCAGTTAAGACAGTGATCCGACTTCTGAGGCGACTTCCATTGAAATGAATGGGTACAAATCGCCTACAAGTCAGATTGAAGTAGTACAGGAACCTTTTCTGAAGTCGGATCGCCTTGAGTCGTGTGTATTAACACCGCTCCCATTCACTTCCATTGTTTTTCTCTACAGCGCGACTTGGGACGACTTGAGGCGACATGAAGTCGGATCGCAAGTCGCCCCAGTGTGAACCGGCTCTTAGGGGTAGATTCACATACAATTAGGTCGGTGCAGCGTATGTGAGATACGCTACGCCGCTGTAACTTACTTTTGACTGCTTTGAATCCTCAAAGAATTCGCTCCGTAAGTTACGGCGGCGTAGTGTATCTTTCGCGGCGTAAGGGCGCCTAATTCAAATCGGCGAGTAGGGGGGCGTGTTTCATTTAAATGAAGCGCGTCCCCGCGCCGATCGAGCTGCGCATTCTCCGTTCCGAAACTTCCTGCCGTGCATTGCACTAAATGACGTCGCAAGGACGTAATTTTTCTGAACATAGACGTGACTTACGTACATTCCGATTCACAAACGACTTACGAAAAAAGAAAAAAAAAATCAAATTAAACGCGGGAACGACGGCCATACTTACCATGGCAAATCTAACTATACACCGCAAAACACTAGCTTTAACTATACGCCGGAAAAAGCCGACTAGAGACGACGTAAAAGAATGCGACGGCCGCGCGTACGTTCGTGGATCGTCGGAAATAGCTAATTTGCATACTCGACGCGGAAAACGACGCAAACTCCACCCAGCGGACGCCGAAGTATTGCATCTAAGATCCGAAGGCGTACGAAGCTATACGCCTGTCGGATCTAACCCAGATGCCGTCGTATCTTGGTTTGAGGATTCAAACTAAAGATACGATGCGGGAAATTTGAAAGTACGCCGGCGTATCAGTAGATACGCCGGCGTACTCTCTCTGTGGATCTGCCCCTTAGTTTCCACTACCACCCACACAAACACTTATAGTATGATGCCAATGGTGGCCTACTTGCAGCTGCAGTCAACATTTTCTGTGAAAGTCTGGATAATGACAGGTAACAGGATATTGCAGTTTATCTATCCTAAAATGCATTTGTTTCCTTTACAAATTTTAATGCACATATTTACAATATAATACCCATTTTGTTGGTAAAATAAAAGATGGTGTTACACGGAGTAAATAGATACCTAACATGTCACATCTGAAAATTCTGAACACTTGTGGAATGGCACCAAACTACAGTATTTAAAAATGCTTTAAAAGCGGGTTACCAGTTTAGTTACACAGGAGGTCTGGTGCTAGAATTATTGCTCTTGCTCTGACATTTGGGGCAATTTTATCACATGTATTGCTGTCACAAGGAATGTAAACATCCCTTGTGACAGCAATAGGCAGTGTTAGGTAATTTTTATGGAGAGATCTGGGGTCTATTAGACCCCAGAGCTTTCCACTGCCCTTAAAAGCATCTGATCACACCAAGATTGGTGTGATCAGATACTTTCACTATTTTAAAATGGTGCTGTTTACATCCAGAGAAATCAGAAGTGCCAAAAATGCTTGTCACTTCCGGTCACCTAGACCATAGAGGTGATTGGGGATGATGCGATTACCGATCAACTCGATTGTAAGCTGCCACAACTGGCGGATCAGATCCTGGGCTCCCCTCCAGGATGGGAAAGCTCGGAGAGGCACTGGAGAGTGGCAGGAGGGAGGGGACCCCCTTCCGCTGCCTCTAAAATCAATAAAGCGGTTAGGACTGTAGTAGCTGACTTTTCATATTAGGACACTTACCAGCCCAGGGATTCAGAGATGTCTTCACCCAAGCCAGATCTTTTGCCGTCTTTGGGTCCAATCGCTGGCAGGTTTACATTGGGAAGCCAGCCGTGACCACTTGTGGCTTCCTAGCTGGCTTCCAATTGCACTGTGCTTGTGAATGGTCTGACGGCTTTCTGGGATTTGTGACTTGTCCCAGAAAGCTGTTAGGGGGAGGGGAGAACTTTCGCTCGGATCGCTGTGGTGATCCCACCGGAAGTGGGAGTGGGTTCCTGTCAAAACCAAATTTTTGCCCCCCCCCCCCCCAAAAAAAAATAAGTGGTAAAAAAGGGGGGGGCAGACAAATGCTTTAATCACAATGGGGGGTGTTGGTTGGGGTTTTGTTTGCTCCCCCCCAGAAAAATGGAGCACCAGCTGCCACTGCTCCCCAGCCTAAAACCTCTTCAGAAATTTACTCCGTATCCTCTGCCTCACATTGAAGTTGGAATTAAAATGTATCTAAAGCCAAAACTTGTTTTTTCTATTTTGTCTAGAACGGTGAGGGGTTGAAACACTGATGAGGATTTTATTGCTGTCTCTGTCCTTCTTATTAGGCAGATTTACTTAAACTATTTGTCCTGGTGACCACTGTCATGTAGAACGGAAAGTGAGGGTGATTGCAACATCTTGAGTTGTAACCAAAAAAGAAATAGAAAGGAAATGCTTTGGTGGCAACCATCTAGGAGACAACTGTCTAAGGCCCCGTACACACGTCCGAGGAACTCGACAGGCAAAACACATCGTTTTGCTCGTCAAGTTCCTTGTCAAGCCGCCAAGGATGTCGGCGAGCCAAGTTTCCTCATTGACTAACGAGGAAATAGAGAACATGTTCTCTATTTGGCCCGACGAGATCCTCGTCGGCTTCCTCGGCCAAAAGTGTACACACCACCGGGTTTCTTGGCAGAATACGGCTCCGATCGAGTTTCTGGCTGAATTCTGCCGAGAAACTCGGTCGTGTGTACGGGGCCTGACAGAGGATTTCCCTCACTTCCTGTTGACGCTACAAGAGAGAAAGTGAAGGGCAGTCCCCCCATGGGTACACAGATGGCAAAAAATAACTAAAATGTATTTAAACCCTTCCATACTCTTGGAGTAGAAAAAATGTTGATATTGATATTCTTTGATGTCAGGCATCAAACAGTTACAGCTGCATCTGATTCTCTTTCTTTGGAATGAACATGAAATTCAGGCACCATTAGTAATAATTAGGTAATGTAGGAAATACCAAACAGTGCAGAATAAGCATTCACGCCAATAAAGTTTTATGTGTGAGTTTCTATATTCTAATGCAGTGAAACTGAGGTGTCTGCAGCGTATACTTTGTCACACATGAAAGACATTTGAATGGTTACGAGTACATAATGGCTTTCTGTTATATCTCTACAGTTCCTCTTGTGCCGAGTTTCCCTCCAGAGTCCTGTCGATGTTTGCTGGCCTCCCAGGATGTATCCTACTCCAAAACTTTTTTTTTTTTTTTTACTTTTAAATGCTTGTTTTCTGTATTTTTTTTTTCTATTTTGAATTTTTTATTTACTCCAACCACAAATGTTTTATTTTTTTGCTTTTGAATAGAGTGAAGAAAGTTTAGAACCTCTGTCAGTTCGTTATCAGGGTCAGTGTTCCCAGTGAGGAGTCTCCTCCTCTCTTCCTGTCCTATTGACCACCTATCTCCCAAATATGTTGTAAAAGCATATTTTCCCACTGGAGACACAATAAAAACCTGACAAATATTCGAAACCTTCCGCACTCAATCCAAAACATTAGCTTTAGATGTTCTTAAAAATGACCCTATCATGTTAAAAAAGAAAAGGCTAGGAAAAGGTCCCTGCAGGAGAAGAGATGGTATACTCACCTTGTCGGTGGCCTGTCTCCTACCTCTTCTGAATTCTAACACTGCAACCTCTAATGCCGCGTACACACGATCGAAAATTCAGACAAGAAAACCGTGGATTTTTTTTCAGACGGATTTTGCCTCAAACTTGTGTTGCATACACACGGTCACATAAATGTCGTCTGACATTCCGATCGTCAAGAACGCAATCACGTACAAGACGTACGACGAGCCGAGAAAAATTAAGTTCAATAGGCAGTGCGGCTCTTCTACTTGATTCGGAGCATGCATGTTTTTTTGTGCAGAATTGCATACAGAACTTTTCCCGTCGCAAAATTTGAGAACCAGCTCTCAAATTTTTGCTGTCAAAAATTCAGACAGAAAAAGTCAGATGGGGCCTACACACGGTCGGATCTTCCAACCAAAGCTCACATCGAACTTTTCTTGTCGGAAATTCCGATTGTGTGTACGCGGCATAACAGTCTCTTCAGCATTTGACACTACCAGGTGTGTCAGATGCTTGTGACCCCTGCTGTGCTTTGTGGTTTCATTGTCTAACACATATATCACTGCAGGACTTAGCATTGATGTGGAGGTCGGAAAAAGAAACCATCATGCATACACAGCATACCAACAGTGCTACATAATTTCTGGCACAACAGTGGACCTACAAGTACCTCTAGTCTGAAATAACTTTTCTCCTGTGTGACAGGGAAGCTCCCCCATGGGTGTGCACCATATTCATGCCTCAACTTTTCTGATATTGGAGCTATGTCACAACCCATGCTTTCTCACAAACCAATGATGGAGCCATTATTGGCCACTTGGGTCCTCTTAGTGGTTTGTGGGATGTGGGAGAGGGGCAGGGCACAGCCCAGAGATGTCAGTATAGAATGCATCACAGAAATTAAGAATGCTCCATCTCCGATATCCAGTAAAATTGGCACAGAACACCGGTGCACAGCTGAAGCTCCTCCAAGCCATCAACAAAGCTGGCACCCGGTTGCATATCCTTCATTGAATATTTTTTAATAGTCAGCTAAAATCTGGTCACAACAAAACCATCAACGCATTTTGGCCAGTGAGGCCTTAAGCACAGCTGTGTGTCAGACTCCAAGTATCACAATTAGATGGACTCAACCTCCTAGTCCAACATGGGGAGAAATACAAACTACCACCTATGCCATATTACAATCAAACACAGGGCCAACGATAGGGGGGGTACCACCCATCCTCCTGTAGGGGTTCCGACACACAGGAGGGCCTGGACAGGGAGGAGGATCAGTGTGGCGGAGCAAGGGTTAATTACAGGAACGATCCACTGTGTGGCTCTCTGCAGCAGCTGAAAGACAGTTTCTCCCCCCTCTGTCTCTTGACAGTTTTCAGATGCTGGAGGGAGAGACACTCAGGGCATCATTGATGTAATTGTCCTACTCTGTGCATTGTACAGATAGCTCATTGCGCTGGCATTTGTGTATAAATAGTGTCAGCGCTTATATGTAAATTGCACGCTATTTATATGTAAATTACATGGGTATGTGTATGTAAATTGGGTTAACATTCATATCGAAATCACGCCCCCCTCCTCTGCATGCTGCCCACCTACTGGCTGTTGGAGGTACACAGGGGGACGGAGAGCAGTGGAAGGGGCTGGTAAAAATTAAATTTACCAGCCTCCTCTTCCTTTTCTGAATGGACACAGTAGGACACAGTAGGTGATCTGTACCAATCACCCCTATGTCCATTAATAACTTAAGTTTACCATGCTTCAGTTTATGAATGAACAGGAGCCTCTGTCTTCACACTGTACAGGACACAGCACTTGTGTGAATGAGCCCCAAGACCTCATTCACACAGAGAGCTTTATTTAATAAAACTTTATACGTTAAAACATTTTCTTTTAGATTTAGCAGGCATTTTGTAAGTTATCTTATGTTTGTGTCCACTAATAATGATTTTAGCGTATGTTTAGTGAAAATATAGTTTTGATATATTTTTGGGGGGGTGGGACTGTCAGGCTGTACAGGACCCCGTGATTTCTAACGGCAGTCCTGATCAAACATAAGAACAAAATACCAATTACATAGAAATGCATCATAAAAGACCACACACACCATATACAACAGCATTCGTATACCTCATTAAAAATAATTCTATAATGAGTAACAATAATTAATGAATAATGCATTTTTGCATTATTTTAAATGAAGGATGACATCCAAGCAGTGATTCAGCCCAGCAGTTAACATGGAATACAGCTTAAATATCCACCACACCCGTTCCAGGAGTCTTTGGTGTAAATCACTGCCCCATCTGACGGATAAAACTTCTGCATTCCACAATAAAGGATACAGCTCAGGTCCCAATCATGAACTTCCACAACATGTTTAGAAACATTGGAGGGATGGGTTGTAAAGGTAAAAAAAAATCCCTAAATAGCTTCCTTTCCCTTAGTGCAGTCCTCCTTCACTTACCTCATCCTTAGATTTTGCTTTTAAATGTCCTTATTTCTTCTGAGAAATCCTCACTTCCTGTTCTTCTGTCTGTAATTACACACCGTAATGTGAGGCTTTCTCCCTGGTGTGGAGAAAGAATCTTGGGGGGGGGCGGGGGCGAGCAGGAGTGTCAGGACGCCCACTAACACAGCTCCTTTCTCTATCTGCAAAGTAGAGAGTGTCCCGACTTGCCTGCTCGCCCCCTCCCCCCTCAAGAGGCTTTCTCCACACCAGGGAGAAAGCCTCGCATTACTGTGTGGAGTTACAGACAGAAGAACAGGAAGTGAGGATTTCTCAGAAGAAATAAGGACATTTAAAAGCAAAATGGAAGGATGAGGTAAGTGAAGGAGGACTGCACTAAGGTAAAGGAAGCTATTTAGGGAAAACATTTTTTACCTTTACAACCCCTTTAACTTTTAGGATTCATCCCATTGAAAAAGTGCTCACCTACCCTTATCATTAAAGGGATTGTAAAATCAGAAAGTTCTTTATCGTAATGCATTCTATGCATTAATATAAAAAACCTTCTGTGTGCAGCAGCTCCCCTCAGCACCCCTAATACTTACCTAAGGTCCCTCTCTGTCCAGCGATGTCCATGAGTGTCTCAGCTGTCTGAGATTCTCTTTCCTTATTGGCTGAGACACAGCAGCGGTGCCATTGGCTCCTGCTGCCAATCAAAGTTAGCTAGTAAAGATAGGGGGCGGGGCTGGGTCAGGGCTCCATGTCTGAATGGACACAGGGAACTGTGACTCGGCTCGGGTGTCCCCACAGCGGGCACTGAAAAGGAGGGAGGGGCCCAGATCACAGAAGAGGGGCCCAAGAAGAGGAGGATCTGGGCTGCCCTGTGCAAATCCATTGCACAGAGCAGGTAAGTATAACATGTTTGTTATTTTTATAGGGAGAAAAAATTGACTTTACAATCACTTTAATCGTCCGGTAGTGCAACCAACCCATTGAAGAGAGCATTCTGCACATGGGATAATATTCACATCACCACGTTACATGAGTTACAATTGGTATATTGTTTTAAAAAAAAAATCTCTGATAACTGTGGGTGTTTTTAAATGGGACTTTATGTGTACCCTACAGTATCTAGTATTTTTTAAACACACTAGTAAGAGCCTGGGGCCGACAGCCATGCCCTTTAACACTCCTATATTTGACTTATTATATCTTGATGCCAGGAGTGATCCCAAGGCCTGTGTCCTTCTACTGGAAAAATGGCACTCATCTTTTAAGAAATCACAGATTTCTGACAGATGTTTATTAATTACAGGCATACCCCGCTTTAAGTACACTCACTTTACATACACTCGCGAGTAAGGACATACCCGCGAGTGTATGTAAAGTGCCTTACAGACATTTTACAACCGCAGTAGAAGGAGCTGAAGCTCCGAGAGCATAGCCCGCTCTGTTCCAGTGTGCCCCTGACACCCCCACTAAAGCCGATGAGACCTCAACTACAGCCCCTGACCCCCCACTACACCCTAGAAGTGAAAAAAGGTATTGTTTCACTTTAAGTACATTTTCGTTTTACATACATGCTCTGGTCCCATTGTGTACTTAAAAGTGGGGTATGCCTGTATATTCAGTAGAGAAAGTAGTTACAGAAGTAATTTGTTTACAGGGGAGTTTGATATTGGATACTTTGGGCCAAATCCTCAAAAGAGATACGACGGAGTAACTGCTGTTACTCCGTTGTATCCCTGGTCCTAACTATGGAACTGATCCACAGAATCAGTTTCCAATAGTTAGGCAGAAGATCCGACATGTGTAATTGAATTACACTGCCGGATCTTAGGATGCAGTACCGCATCCGCCGCTGGGGGCATTTTGCGTCGAAATGCCGCCTCGGGTATGCAAATTAGGACTTACGGAGATCCACAAAGCTTTTCAGCTTAGTTTTTTCTCCGTAAGTTTTATTTTGCAAACGCAAAATTAGGGCTGCTTTTACAAGGTGTAAACTGTTTACACCTTGTAAAAACAGACCTTTCTTGCTAGCGACGCGATTTTTTTTTAATTTAAACATTTTTTTTTGGCGCCGTATCTTTTTTTTTACCCGACGCAACTTTATTGTCCCGTCGCGATCCACAAAGCCCGACGTAACGTAATTTGGCGCTATGCACGTCGGGAAAATGACGTCACGAGCATGCACAGTACGGCCGGCGCGGGAGCACGCCTCATTTAAATGGGAATCGCCCCCTGGAGAAGAGGAACGCCTTGCGCCGGCCGGATTTAAGTTACACCGCTCAAAATTTCTAGGTAAGTGCTTTGTGGATCGGGCACTTAGGTAGAAATTTTGCGGCGGTGTAACTTAAATAGGAAAAATTACGTTGCGCCGCTTCTTTGTGGATTACCCCCTTTGTTACCTCTTCTTAGGAGGTAAATTCTTGTTCTGTTGCTGACTCATGGGGCCCCCCGGGCAATAGGAGATTATGGGGCCCCCAGGCAATAGGAGATTATGGGGCCCCCAGGCAATAGATTATGGGGCCACACAGTATATACACACATACAGTATACATATAAAGTATACACACACATTATACATACACACAGAATACACATACACACACTGAAACGGTACTGGAGAGGCGGGGCAGCTATAATCTTGTTTTTTTTTTAAAACACAGATTTTTACATACTGTCTCTGGTTTTACTGAGGTTGGCCACCCTGATGGGGCCCCCTAGTGGCATGGGGCCCTCGGGCAGTGCCCGAATGGTCAGTCCGCCCCTGCCAAGGTCTTTTTTACCAAGGTCTACTGTCTTAGATTCCTCTTTATACAAGGCTTAAGTGGAACAGTTTCTCTTAGCATGTTTACATTTCTCCCCTAGTATAGCCTTCATGGTGTGCAAAGAATGACAACTAATGTAGTAATGTAAAATTACCTGCACACATTTTCCAAAAAAGTGCACGTTGATACCTAACCAGTTTCTGTGTTTTCCGAGAGTGTCAAATCTAAAAAAGTAATTGTATTATAGTTCCACTTGTATGAGAGACACAGGTTCAGGTTATTGTTGTTCAGTTGTTCCACAAAGCTTCTCTCCCTTCCATGAACAAGATGTCATCAATGTACCTCCCATACCACTATATGTGTTTCTTAAATGGGTTCCTCCTACCATTCCATGTATTGAATAGCTATCTTGTTTTTTATTCTACGTTTTTTTTGTTTGTTTTTTGTTTTTTAATCTCCAAAGTTAAAGTTCCTTTTTAAATTCTTTTAAATTCAAATTAATTAATTTAAATTCTTCAACCCGTTTTCAGCCACTGAGGAATTACTAAATATCCTGCTATTTACGACAAAACATATGTTCTGGGACTACATCCAACTGATTGTACCTTTGCATCTCCTCATACTTGCATGCTTGTGTTGTTATTATTTGACTCCAGACAGATATCAGCTGTGGGTTCCCTGGACCGGGAGCAGTTTTTCACACTCTGGAAGAAAATCATAGCTGGAACGGTTTGTACTTTACTTTTTGATATGAATGGCCTTATCTCCTTATGTGCTTCTTAACCACTTCAGCCCCTGAAGGATTTACCCCCTTCCCGATAAGAGCATTTTTTGCGATATGGCACTGCGTCGGTTTAGCTGACAATTGCGCGGTCGTGCGATGTTGCACCCAAACAAAATTGATGTTCTTTTTTTTCCCACAAATAGAGCTTTCTTTTGGTGGTATTTGATCACTTCTGCGGTTTTTATTTTTTGCGCTATAAACAAAAAAAGAACGACAATTTTTAAAAAAAGCAATATTTTTTACTTTTTGCTATAATAAATATTCACCAAAAATATATAAAAAAACAAATTTCTTCCACAGTTTAGGCCGATACGTATTCTTCTACATATTTTTGGTAAAAAATCGCAATAAGTGTATATTGATTGGTTTGCGCGAAAGTTATAGCGTTTACAAAATAGGGGATAGATTTATAGAATTTTTATTATAATTTTTTTTTTTTTTACTAGTAATGGCGGGGATCTGCAAAATTTTTTTTTTATTGGGACTGCGACATTATGGCGGACACATCAGACACTTTTGACACTATTTTGGGACCATTGTCATTTATACAGAAATCAGAGCTACAAATAGCCACTGATTACTGTATAAATGACACTGGCAGGAAAGGGGTTAAACTCTAGTGGGCGATCAAGGAGTTAAGTGTGTCCTAGGGAGTGATTCTAACTAATCCCCCCCGATGGGCACACTACACAGAGACCACTGCTCCTGATGACAGGGAGCAGTAGATGCAATGGTATTTAAAACAATGGTATTGCAATGGTATTTAAAACATCCTCATGAAAATCCTCTTGTGCAAAAAACATCCCGCTTCTCAATATAACAGCGTCAGCGCACATCCCCTAAGGTGCTCTTTTTGTCTAACCATGACAAACTATGACACTTCCTTTGTAGAAATAGACTCCAATTGACTTCTTAAGTGAATAAGTAGGTCAAATAGCACTTTAACAGATCAATTGGACTCGCTAAATCTATTTCCATGAGCAAGGATTGTCATGGTTTATGGACACCTTGGACGAAGTGCACTGCTAGATTGAGAGGTTGATTGTTGTTTTTTGCACATCTTTTTTGGGTGTAGAAAAGAGAATTTCTATTGGGATTTATGTATTCTTTGTGGTTGATTTATCAAAACCTGAGTGTAAAATCTGGTGCAGCTTTGCATAAAAACCAATCAGCTCTCAGTTTTTTGTTTTTTTTGTCAAAGCTTAAGTTAGAAGCTGATTGGCTAACATGCAGCTGCACCAGAGTTTGCACTCTCAGGTCGCGTACACACGGTCAGACAAAACCGTTAAGAATGGACCGAGATTCAGTTTCATCGGTCCAAACCGACGGTGTGTATAGCATATCGGTCTGTTTTCCTTCGGTCCAAAATTTTAAAACATGCTTCAAAATCGAACCGATGGACCGCTGCCGGATCGGTCCAAACCGATGGTTAGTACAGAAAAGCATCGGTTCAAAACCCGCGCATGCTCAGAA
Organism: Rana temporaria; assembly: GCF_905171775.1. Classification (NCBI taxonomy): domain Eukaryota; kingdom Metazoa; phylum Chordata; class Amphibia; order Anura; family Ranidae; genus Rana; species Rana temporaria. The sequence continues at coordinate 44,501,218 of NC_053497.1, read as the reverse complement.
TCAAGTCGACGCATGCTTGGAAGCACTGAACTTCGTTTTTTTTCAGCACGTCGTGTGTTTTACGTCACCGCGTTCTGACCCGATCGGATTTTGAACTGATGGTGTGTACACACATCAGACCATCAGGCCACTTCAGCGGTGAACCGATGAAAACGGTCCGTCGGACCATTCTGATTGGTTTGGACCGACCGTGTGTACGCGGCCTTAGTTTTAGTAAATCAACCCCACTACATAATAACAGGCACTGAACTTATTTGCAAATGTAACAGAGTTGGTAATAATGCACATATTTTAGTTATTTAATATGATTGTTATTATATATTCTTTGCATCTAGGGAAGATAAGGTTAGAGGGGGGGATACAAGGGAGAGATGTATGGATTTATTTAGTTGTGTTACCTTCTGTTATTGATATTATTACAGCTGCTTAGTATTTTTTTTTCTATATCACTTTCTATAATTGTTAATTATAGGGAATCCATGTAGCACAAGGGTGTCTAACTAAATTTCCTTGTGGGCCGCATCAGCATTATCAAAAGGGCCGGTTGTATCTGTAAGATTAGATGTCCAGCGCATCCCCTCCCCTTACATTATATGTCAAGACCATCAGAAGTTAAGTCCCCCACCCTCTCTTACATCACAGTGCATCCCTGTTAAAGTGACGCAGTGCCGAATTGTAAAAACCCCTTGGGTCATTTAGCAGCATATTGGTCCGGTCCTTAAGTGGTCAAAGTATGCCCGTCGTTCCCGCATCACTTTTGAATTTTTTTTTTTCGGCATAAGTACGTTACGCACGTCGCGATTCACAAACACGTTGCGCCGCCGTAATTTCGCGCAAAGCACGTCGGGAAAATTGCGAACGGAGCATGCGCAGTACGTCCGGCGCGGGAGCGCGCCTAATTTAAATGGTACCCGCCCCATTTGAATTGGGCGGGCTTGCGCCGGACGTGTTTACGATACACCACCGCAAGTTTACAGGTAAGTGGATCGGGCACTAACACTGAAAACTTGCGGCGGTGTAACGTAAACGGGTTACGTTACACGGCCGCAATTCTATGTGAATCTGGCCCTCTCTCTCTGCACTTTGGTATGCAAAGAATTTCCTCTCTGCTCTCAGCCAAAACTCAAAGTCTGGGCAATCTGCCAAGTCTGGGCAGCCTGCCAAGTTTTGAAAACATTCTTTATCAGTGGAAAGTTAAGTCTAAACATTGTATCACATTGACTTTTTACATCAAAGGAATAAACTTCTGTATGTAAATTAAGAACGTTTAACCACTTAAACACCAAACCTTTTTCTGGCAGCTCTTTTCAAGTTAAAATCATTATTTTTTTTTGCTAGAAAATTACTTAGAACCCCAAACATTATATAATTTTTTAGTAGAGACCCTAGAGAATAAAATGGTGGTTGTTTTTGCGCAGCAGTCTTTTTAAATGCAATTTTTTGGGAAAAAAATACTTTAATGAATAAAAAAAAAAAAAATAGCCAGTAAAGTTAGCCTATTTTTTTTTTTTTTTTGTATAAATGTAAAAGATTTTACGCCGTGAGAATCGTGAGAGAATCGTGATCTTCATTCTAAGCAAAAAAATTGTGATTCTCATTTTGGCAGCTCTACTGTATCTTTCTTTCCATAAATCACAAGACATTATGATTTAAAGAGGTACTCCAGGCTCCTCCCAAAACATTCAAAGTCCGCAGCTACAAATACTGTAGTTGATGACTTTTAATATTAGCTTACCTTACATGACTTACCTGGACTTACCTGTTCAGGATTCCAGCAGTGGCCTTACCCGAGCCAATTTTTCAATCACCTATTGGGTGCTGGCTCCGCCATCTTGACTAAAGAAAATCGACAACTTGTTTTCTACTGCGCGTGCACGTAGTGCGTTGTTCTTTGTGAATGGACTGGGAGGGAAGGATGGGGGCGAACTTCTGGCTCAGTTTGCAGCAGCGAACTGAGCCAAAAGTGGGAGTGTGTACCTGTCAAAGCCGGGTACCCACACCCCCTCCCCCCAAAAGGTGTCAAATGTGGCAGGAGGTAAACAAGCTTCTCCTTTTGGGTGGACTACAAAAAATGCTTCAGTAAAATCTTTAAAAACCTTTTTCAAGCAAGCTGCTTCCTACCTGAGCATCCTGGCCCAGATTCACGTAGAATCGCGGAGGCGTAACGTATCGTAGATACGTTACACCGCCGCAAGTTTTCATCACAAGTGCCTGATTCTCAAAGCACTTGCATGAAAACTTACGCTGGCAGCCTCTGGCGTAAGCCCGCGTAATTCAAAGGGGCGTGTGCCATTTAAATTAGGCGCGCTTCCGCGCCGGACCTATTGTGCATGCTCCGTTTTGAAATTCCCGCCGTGCTTTGCACGAAGTGACGTCATTTTTTTGAACAGCGACGTGCGTAGCGTACTTTCGTATTCCCGGACGTCTTACGCAAGGACAAAAAAATTTCAAATTTCGACGTGGGAACGACGGCCATACTTTATACAGCACATACATGTGCTGTGTAAAGTAAGGGCAGCAAAAACGACGACTAACTTTGCGACGGGAAACTAGACTAGCAGCGACGTAGCGAACGCGAAAAACCGTTGTGGATCGCCGTAACTACTAATTTGCATACCCGACGCTGGTTTACGACGCAAACTCCCCCCAGCGGCGGCCGCGGTATTGCATCCTAAGATCCGACAGTGTAAAACAATTACACCTGTCGGATCTTAGGGATATCTATGCATAACTGATTCTATGAATCTGTCGCATAGATACTCTGAGGCCTTGTACTCACGACCGGATCTGTGCGCTGGAAACTGTCTGCCCGACAGTTTCCGGCGTACAAGGCTGATTTGTGTTTTGTTCCGCTGGCGTGTACACACCAGCGGACCAAATTCCCGTCGTACCGGAACGCGTGCACGTAAACTACGTACGACGTCACTATAAAGGGGAAGACCAAAGTTAATGGCGCCGCCCTCTGTTCCTCTTTTGCTAGTTACGGGTTTGCTCGTGTTAGTGAAGGTTTGGTTAGAGCTGATTCGCGCTTCTCGGTCTCCAGGCTTTGACAGCGTGTATTCACGGGTTCAGTGCGTGTGCTTGCGGGAACGTAGTTGTCATTCGGCTATAGGCAAGCAGGTTGTTTCTGCTTTAGCAGTTGCATCCTGTGCGCTCGTATCTGTTTGTCACGCGTTTGTCGCAGGTAGTTCTGGATTTGCGAGTGCTTTCTGTTTCAGTGTGTTCTTGACTGACCAGCCGGCCGGTTTGAAGCCATGATGGAGCAGCAGCGTCAATTTTCGCGAGTTGGTGCTGTTTATGGGATGGCTGCTGGATATGTTCATTTGTCCAGTACTTTGGCCAGAAACAGGGGGCGGAGGCGTTTCTGGACCAAGAATTGGTTGCGCCAGCGTGACCAGTTCTCACATATGCCTCTGCTTAGGGAACTCCAGGAGAATAATCCTAATGACTTTAGGAATTTTCTCCGCATGACGGACCCCGTATTCAACCGTCTGCTGGATCTTCTGTCCCCCTATATCACGAGGCAGGACACTGTGATGCGCCAAGCCATCACGGCCGAGCAGAGGCTTATTGCCACGTTGCGGTACCTGGCGACTGGGAGGAGCCTGCAGGACCTCAAGTTCTCGACAGGCATCTCTCCGCAGGCGCTTGGGGTCATCATACCGGACACGTGTGCTGCCATCATCAAAGTTATGCATGAGGAGTATATTAAGGTAAGTTTCCTGGCTCTAATAATGTGGCCAACTAACTTTATTTTTATTTTCCCAGATATGCTGTGTGTTTAACTAACGTTACCTTTTCTCCCTATGCATGTTGATATCAGCTTTACATGTTTTATTCTTGGCCTACCTGCAGATTTGTCCCTTACCCAATATTAACCTGTCCAGCATGCTATCCTAGGGACAAACCCACCTTGCCATTTTTTAAAACAGGACTTTTTGGTTTTTGTGTCCCCCCCCCCCCCTTCAAACTTTTATTGTCCCCATCAGAGGGCTGTGGAGTCTCTTAATGAAGTGGCCCTATATATTTCATTTCCCAAATTCTACATGCACATTTTTCTAATGCAATTTTAATACTGTGAACTGTCACAAGGATGCTTGTAGGATGTATTTGTTACAAAGTACTAAATCTCTAATTTTGTTTGTCCCCACAGCTACCCTCCACACCACAGGAATGGCAGTCTGTGGCTTCCCAATTTGCCCAGCGGTGTGATTTTCCAAACTGCGGTGGAGCAATAGATGGGAAACACGTCCGCATTGTGCCCCCACCCCGCTCGGGGTCGTACTATTATAATTACAAGGGTTATCATAGTATTGTGTTGATGGCGGTGGTGTCGGCACAGTATGAGTTTCTATATGTGGACGTGGGGAAGAACGGCCGGATGTCTGATGGGGGAGTGTTCGCACGGACTGATTTCTATGATCGTCTCCAAGCTGGTGGTCTGGCATTGCCACCAGATGAAGATAATGTGGAAGGACTTCCGTTTGTGTTCCTAGCGGACGAGGCTTTCGGGCTTGGTCCTCACCTCATGCGGCCTTTTCCCCAGAGGACCCTCACCTCAGAGAGGAGTGTGTTTAATTTTCGGTTGGCCAGGGCTCGGAGGGTAGTCGAGAATGCCTTTGGGATACTCACCAACCGGTTCCGCCTGTTCAGGACATCGATACATCTGGCGGAATATAAATTGGACACCGTTGTATTTGCCTGCTGCATTTTGCACAACTTTTTACGCAGGCACTCCCAGACGTACCTACCCGACATCGGTTCTGAGGCAAGACTACCCTCAGATCCCCTTCCCGGGCTGGACACTGGTCGCGCTGGCTTGGCCCCCCAATCAGCTCGTGAGGTACGCGACAAATATGTTGAGTACTTCATGGGTCGGGGGGCCATTGCTATGCCAGATCATATTTCTTTCTAATTCGGCCCCCAAAGAAAGGAATATTCTAAAAAATAATAAATAATTAGACCATTGGACTTTATACAGTTGTTTGTCATTAATGCTTTTTCTCTTTTTCTGTCTTCCTGGTTCTCTAACTAACTTCTTCAATTGTAATGCATAATTGATTTCTCCACTTTTAGTAACTAACCACATTTTGCACAGTATTCACTCATCTACAAACAGGGTATTGAGTCTAGAAATAAGAAGCAACTCCATTTGTAAATTTTGAGGTCAAGTATTTTAATTTTTGCTTGTTCATGACCCCAAAAATTATTTTATACTTTTTTCATTACTCCCTGCTTTTGTACTTAGGAGTCTAAAAATTTTTTTTTTTTTTTTTGTTTTTTTTCAGGTAATTCAACCAAAAATATTATGCAGATTATACATTTATTAACAAGTTCACTTTGTTTTTTATCAAATATAGTTAGATTTATTTTTTACATATATATATATATATATATAGATTATATTTGGTGGGGTGTTTACCGCTTTAATTTTTTATTTGGGCATATTTTTTATGCACAAAAAACAATAATTTTTTAACCATTTTTTTTTTTTTTTGGTGTGTTTTTCTAAAAGTAAATTTTTAGGTGAGAATTTGGAGTCAAATCTCTACTTCACTAAATTCAGTGATTAGAGAGATTTATAATTCTATATATATATTTTTTAAATTTTTTGGCGTTGTTTATTCTTTATGGTCTAAACTTTATAGTATCCCAAAATGTTCAACATGGTCAAAAAGTAACAAAATCCAATTACAAAAATATAAAAACTCACAACAGCAGTCAGTCATGGTGTGCTTTCACACTGGAACACGCCAAAATTGGAAGATACACACATTCAGTGCAAACTCGCCAAATGTCATTGGTTCAACAGACAAATGGCCACATGTGCTATCTGACATCATGGGTGATCAATGTCTGTGTTTTGTGGGAGCAAACCCTTCCTCTCAACTACTTGAGGATGGAGGAGGGGGTTGGACCCACAAAGCACAGACATTAGATATTCTTTGATGGCAGATAGCACATGTTGGCACACTGTGTGTGTATCTTCAAATTTTGGCGTATTCATTATTAAAACAGTAAAAATGTTTGTGGGGGCGGGGGATGGGCGGGGGGTGTTTCAGTCTTTGACACGGCCCATCATGTCAATAATGTTCTTAAAATTAGATTCGATGACCATCATTCTTTGCCGCATATTGTCCATTTCCGTGCTGCATTCCAAAAGGACATTTGTTACATTCTGTTCCATGAGAAACATCCTTTCACGCATATTGTGCATTTCAGTGCTGCACTCCATTACCTGCTGAATAATTATAGCAGCACTTGCACGTGAAAATATTGGCACACCATCCTCCTCCCCTAAAACCAAAAAAAAAAATGGCATTTATAACATTATTTTTCTATGAGGCCTATCTACATATGTTTTTTTGAATCAAGCTAGGGTGACACTGACCTGATGGGCTTCTCCTTTCCACCTCTTCGACATCTTCTATCACTCCTCCTTCTTCCACCACCTCCCCATCATCTTCAATCACTCCTCCTTCTTCCACCACTTCCCCATCATCTTGGACTCCTCCTTCATCCATCAATCCACCTTCTTTCAATTCGCCAAATTGTTCTTCCGCCACTTGCCCTTCATCTGCTATGACTTCTAAGTCCAAAATTACTTCTTCCTCCTCTCTTCCTTCCTCCTTTCTTCCTTCCTCCTCTCCTTCCACATCCTCCTCTCCTTCCACATCCTCTTCTCCTTCCACATCCTCTTCTCCTTCCACATTCTCCTCTCCTTCCACATCCTCCTCTCCTTCCACATCCTCTTCTCCTTCCACATCCTCTTCTCCTTCCACATCCTCCTCCTCCTCCACATGTTGAGATGGCAGATTTTGGCCTTGTCTGGCCCTCTCTGCCTCCTCCAAATGCTGGCGACTTCTTTCCCCTGAAATAAACCAAAAAAAATGTAGACTCATCAGCACACAGATATTGGAGAGCATAAATCGCACACATTGCTTAGAAGATGCTTTCATTTAGTTACTTTTATCTTTCACCAAACCTACATTTTGCAATTACTTCTATATGGCAAGCTCTGATCCTGCCCCTTTTTAGCAAAGTGACACACATGGATGTCCCCCCTAAACTGTATTTCTGGGAGACCCTACCAAAACCCATTTTTGATTTGGGGAGACACAGGTGCTCTGCATTGCAGATGTGAAAACATCTGCTTTATTACCACTGTTTTTAGAATGAATCCTGTTTGCCTTTCCCATTCTCATACTTTTTTTTTCTAGAACTAGCTTTTACACAATGTTTACAAACAAAGTTTTTTGCCAGTGAGCCATGTCCAGGTGTGTTGTTCCTGGAATAACCGAGCCTTTATGATAAACTATGTGATGTTACGTTGTTTACTAAGAACACTGTTTGTAAATATGTAGTTATTTATGTCCAAAAAAATAAATGACAACATGTCTTTAAAATTACAAGCAGGCCAAGGAGGCAGATGGTGAAATATACATGGCAACACATTATTGCAGACAATCACCCACCCCCCCCCCCCCCCCCCAACCCCAATATATATTTACTTACTTTTACGCAGAATTTTAAGTATCTTCTTCATCTGATGTGGCTCCCTCAATTTTAAGTCTGACCATCGTTTCCTCAGCTGTTCCTTGGACCTGGTGATCCCAAACATCCTCTGCATTCTCCTCGCCACCTTGTCCATAATATGTGCCTTTCGGCGGTTAGGGGTCTTGTATGGCCCTAATTCACCATCATAGTCCTTTTTTCGCATGATGTAAACTAACTCCACCATTTCCTGGAACCGCATATTAGTGGCTTTATATCTTCTTTTCCTTGATCGGGACGTCCCTGCCTCTGTCCCTTCACTTGTGGCATGAGAGCATCGTGCCCGCTCGTGTGACATCGCCATCTTTCCTTTCCCACAGAGATTATGGGCGTGGAAAAGATGAATTCTTACGCCATGGGCGGAGAAGAGGGCGGCGTTTAATACATACGCGGAGTGTAGAGAATGCAAACAACGTGTTTACGTCCGTTACGCGGAGAATCTTCGAGCGCATCCAGAACATACACAGTTAACGCCATATTTCCTAAACTCATTGATTAGGGGCCTCGCAAAGGTGACGAGGGCGGGGTTTCATAAATACGCGGAGTGTTTAAAAGGTTTACGCCGTGATTACGCATCTTACGCGGTAATTAGGCGAGCGTGAGAAACGAGGAGCGAGAGACAGGAAGGTAAGGAAATTAAAAATGTGATCAGCAGAGGCCTTGAAAATGTAGACACATGGGATGGGGGTTTGGGCTGTTGGTTACACCCTTTTTAAGCTATTCTGTCTATGGGGTACCACAATGTTATTTTGGTATCCAAATGCTTTTGGACACCTCACAAAATAGAGATGTGAACAATGCTGTACCTCATTGACAAGTTTTTGAATGGTGTATTCAGATCAGGCAAAGTATTGTTCAAGTGTTGGTTGTACAGAGGTCATTAGGAAGTGTCTTTTATGTCATCCATTGTCAGGGGCATGAGATTTACACATGAAAGAGTGCCTAGATGAAAACTGTCATTTGTAAGCATTGTTTAATTTAATATATTTAAAATATTTACTGCAATGTGAACAATGGCTCTGCATCTAGCAAATCAATGTTTGGTACAAGCAATGCGGCCGAGCTGCCAATCATTGTTTAAACAAGAGAGACTGTGTTTGGAATTAGATATAGGTAATAAATTTGAAGACACATATTAGATCAAGGTCAACGCTGATCCTTTGGAATATTTATTTTTCTGTGGTTTATGTTTTTGTAATCTAGACTCAAAAAGAAATATAATTTTGAAAAAATTACAATGGACCTCCTACAAAGCAAGGAATCTATAGAGGCCTTACTTCAAAAATACCAGGACACGCCCATCCTGTGGAATTCTAAGCACTCTTTATATTGCAATAAAGAGGTACGAGCGGCAGCGCTAGAAGAGCTAGCAAATTATATGCAAACTTGGGTGCCAGGATGCACTGCCAACATGGTGAAGGATAAACTTGCCAACCTCAGAAGCACATACAGGAGAGCATACAAAGCTAATAAAATCAAAAAATCGGGAGCAGCAGCAAGACAAGCAAAGGAACCCAAACTGTGGTATTATAAACAGATGGCTTTTTTGCGGGACGAAATGGAAGGCAGGAAAACGATGTCTAGTCTTTCTTCCAACCTTTCCTCCATGCTACCTTCCAGCGGACATTCCCCAGATGACCACAGCCCTGCAGAGTCGGAGGAAGAGGGCCTGGCTGACAGAGATGCAGATCTGCCACCCTTCGATGAGGAGGTATAGTAGTTTCCTCTATATTTATGGCGTAAATAATTCTTGGTGGATTAATGATTAGATATTGTAAAAAAAAAAACAAGCTGGGAAAAAGCAAACAAAAAGTTGTACAGACAAATAGGTGTCAGGGATGACAACTGCAGGGGTCAGAAGTAGAGTGTATTCAAGTAATAATGAACAGAAAATACTGAACGAAAAACATGAAAATGAGTGTGGTTTTATTTAGCGAAATTGTAAAAAAATTCTTTTTTTTTTCCACACAGGAAGAAGAGATAAGCCAGGAGGTGGCAGATCCTCAGGTGTCTGTCAGCCAGGAGGAGGCCGGGGTCAGTGGCAGCCAGGAGGAGGCCGGGGTCAGTGGCAGCCAGGAGGAGGCCGGGGTCAGTGGCAGCCAGGAGGAGGCCGGGGTCAGTGGCAGCCAGGAGGAGGCTGGGCCCAGTGGCCTGCAGCAGGTCCACCCGGCCAGGAGAACCACCACCAGCCAGTCTTCTCCCCCCCAGGTGAGGCCATCAGGCCGAAGGAGGCAGTTGAGGCCTGTGGAGGAGGCAAGCCTCCGCATGATCCAGGAGGCAAGCGCCATCATGAGGGCCCCCCTCAACCCCACAGAGGCCTTCAGTGCCTCATTGGCCCACGATTTAAATGAAGGGGAGGAGGACCAGAGAAGACTGGCAAAGGCCCTGATGAACCAGGTCCTTTGGTGGATGCAGAGGGGCCTGCTGACCCCAGACACTGGGCTATGTGACCCGGCCCGGCTTGCGGAACACCATCCTCCTGCTGCCACATCAACCCCACCTGCAAGACCCCGTGTTCGATCCGCTGGAAGGCTGCCTGGAGGGAAGGCTGGAAAGAGGAGGAAACGTTGATTTTCTGCCTTCCATTTCCTTCCACATAAAGGACATCTTGTTTGTACTACCACAGTTTGGGTTCCTTTGTTTGTGTGCTGCTGCTTCATATTTTTGTGTTTGGCTCCTGAGGCTTGGAAGTTTATCCTTCACCATGTTGGAAATGCAAGTTTGCATATAGTTTGCTATCTATTCTAGTGCTGCCGTTCTTTTTATTTTTTGTGATGACATTTGCCAGAATAAAAGGCTTTTTGCTTTCATTTGAAAACATGTCTATTGTTTGATATACTGTGGGGATTATTAGGCAGCAAACCTTTAATAAATATACAATGGGTAATTTACAAAGGACACACTCCTTGGGGGGGGGGGGGACATTTGGTGTGCCAACATGGTTTAATATTCTCTAATGAAACACCAAAAAAAAAAAAAAAAATTTAAAAAAACATGTAAAAAAAAAATAGTTTAAATGGTGACATAACTATAAACAAAAAAAAACATTAAAAAAATGCACATTCCTTTACAAAAATGACTACTCTAAATTATGGAGGACCACCAACCAAAACACACGTCTGGCATAGAAAACATTATTAAAGGATTACATCACAAGCAAGAAATGTGACATTTCAGTATGGGACAACTCTATTGAAATTGCATCAGAAAGAGAACGGGGTTATTCTAGCAAGAGAAGAATTAATAAAACGAGGCTTTAAAATGTGGTTTAGTGCGCCTTTTTAAGACATTGTTCTCTTGCTAGAATAAAAGGTTTCTAATGACGAATGTGCCATATCCCAAAGAAACGCGAGTTTTACCTGAACGAGCGCTCCCGTCTCCTCATTTGGACTGAGCATGCGCGGGGTTTTTGTACGCTGCTTTTGTGTACAGACGACCGAACATGTCTGACGGACACGATTCCAGCAGACTGTTTTAAAGCAAGACCAGGAAACAGTTGTTCGTTGGAAAACGGTCTGGCCGACGATTGTTTGCTGGAATTCTGTACGTTACTGCCTACACACGAACGAACATGTCCGCTGAAACTGGTCCGCGGACCAGTTTCAGCAGACATGTTTGGTCGTGAGTACGAGGCCTGAGAGATACGACGGAGTTTCTTAGATACTCCGTCGTATCTCTGCTGTGAATCTGGGCCGCTGTCCTTTCCTAGTATAAGCAGCTCTGGTATCTTCAGCTCCTCACTTTACTCTTTCTATTCAACAGTGACTATGAGAGAGTGGTGCCAGAGGGCAGTCAGGTCATGCAAGCACAACAGAATGCCATACATAATTTATGGGCACCTTTAGATTAAAAAGAGCTCATTCACTCATAATTTAAAAAAAGTATATTACCAACTGAAACATGTGTGGGCCATCTGTATCTGCCGCTTACAACCCTACCACAGACATACCTCCCAACTTTCTTAGATAGAAGGGGCACATTATAGCACAAGGTATGTGCACAAAGGACACAACCCTGCCATGGACCTAAAAAAAAGTGATCATTTGGAAACTGATTGAAAGGCTTAGTGCAGTATAACACGTTTGGTAGTTAAAAACATTTTTTTTGAAGATGAAGACCAAAAAGAGGAAGAACCGAGAAGGAAAGAGGGACAGAGGGATTTGGTTCCAAAACAGGGACAGTCTCTTTAAATGGGGGACAGCTGGAAGCTATGCGTTTCGCCTTAGGCCACGTCTGTGTGAAACCCTGCCCTGTGTACACTACAGGATACAGGATATACTGAAATAGTATTCATCTTATCTTACAGCAAATATTCTGCAATGCACATAAAGACAACGATGACAGAATTTCCATCCATCAACTGGTCCCTGCTCTAAAGGCAGCAGGTAAGACATGTGTGCGCAATTGGTGAATATTTTATCCTGAGGCAAATATTCAATGACGATAATTATGTTTGTAAATTTATAGATATGCTTTTTGGATATCTACATATATGTTATGTATAGGTTGTGAAGCAAAATAAACTGAAGGTGTTGTTTAAAGAAACCATCTATCCCTCTTCTACAGCATGAAATGGTCTAAAACTATAAACAGCAATCCTGAGTACCAATACTGATTCATTGCTTGTTTGCCCGTTTCAGAGGAGATATGATAGAGATATAAAAATACCTCAGTGGTGATTCTAGCCTAGGGAGGACATTTTTGAGTTTCAGAAAGCTTAAAGCCGAGTTCCACCCAAAAGTGGAACTTCCGCTCATCGTACTCCCCCCCCCTCCCCCCTCCGGTGTCACATTTGGCACCTTTTCAGGGGGAGGGGGGACAGCATACCTGTCTTTCACAGGTATTCTTTCCCCACTTCCGGGAGCCTCAGCTGCTGATGGTATTGACATCACAGCTGGGGCACTAGACATTTCCGATTTGGTTCGTAACTAATGGATTTTCGTACAAATTTGTTAGTATTCGTACATTCGGATCAATTCGAACATCCGAATAGCTGAAAGAACCAAAATATGAAAATTACGAATAAGCAAAATAACAAACGATGTGAAAATACGAACTTAAAAATGGACAAACTTATGCAAATACAAAACACCGAAACAGTAAATGAACGAAAATTACATCCATAACGAATGATATGCATTCCGTATTTTCAATCCTTTGTCTGTTTGTAATTTCGTATGTTCGTATTTCATTCGTGTGTTCGTAATTTTGTTTCTTTGTATGTTCGTAATTTCGTTTGTTCTCGTTCTCGAATCGTTCTTTTGAATGGACAGTGTAAGAAAGTGTATCTTAATATGTATGTTTGGAATTTCGTATGTTCGTACTTTCATTCGTATGTTCGTAAATTGGTTTCTTTGTCTGTTTGCAATTTCGTGTTCTCGAATCGTTCTTTCGAATGGGCAGTGTAGTGAGTGATGTATCTTAATATCTCAGCCAATCAGCTTATCTCTTTTGTGTCTGAGTCAGGCCTAGTACACACGACCGAGTTTCTCGGCAAAAACCAGCAAGAAACTTGCTGGGATTTTTTTTTTGCAGAGGAAACCGGTCGTGTGTACATTTTTCGACAAGGAAACTGTCGAGGATCCCGTCGAGCAAAAAAGAGAGCATGTTCTCTTTTTCCTCGACGGGAATGGAGAAACTTGCCTTGTCGAGTTTCTCGACAGCCTAACAAGGAACTCGACGAGGAAAACGATGTGTTTCGCCCGTCAAGTTCCTCGGTCGTGTGGACGAGGCTTCACAATGCATTCCTGAATCTTTTTAGATTCAGTTGAGGAGGAGACTGAGTCAGGTCTCGTGACTGAGGGAGTGGACTGGGAGTAAGTACAGGACTTATTAGAAATTAAGCAAGACACACCCTCTCAAAATGGCGTACAGGGGCGGAGGCTATAGCCACGTGTTGAAAACTAAACTAAAATACATTACAAATGACCGCAATGTATTTACGAAAGTACGAATGCATTCGAAACACGGTAGGAGGCGTGTTTGAAAATGAAACTAAAATACGAGATTGCTAATGACCGCAATGTATTTACAAAAGTACGAATCCATTTGAAGCACGGTAGTACACACAAATCAATGAAAACAAAACAATGTTATGAATCAACGGAAAAAGCAATCTCACAAAAGTAACAATAACTAAATTACGAGTAGTGTACAGAATAAACGAAAATTTGTATCTAATAAAGAAAAAAAAATTAGACAGAATTACGAATCATTCAGTATCAACAAAAATAAAACTGTTACGAAAATACGAACGAGTCCAAATATGAAAACTCGCGTCTTACGAAATTACGAATCTACGGAAACTAAACGAAACAACATTTTTTGTTGTGCACATATCTATGGGGCACCCTCCTCCTCCCCCGGCCGCCGGGCCAGTAGGAAAGAAGAGTGGAGCCTCACGCATGCCCAGTAGGGTTTCCGGTGTGAAGCCAAAAGGCTACACTGCCGGGTTCCCTTACTCACAATGGAGGTAGCATGCATCCGACAGCTGATGGAAAGCACGGATGATCGCTGATGTGGCATGGAGGATCACTGATGTGGCATAGATGGAGCATGCATGGATGGCGCACGCATGCAGCATGGATGAGCCATGGATGGATGGATGAGCCATGGATCGATGGATGCGCCGTGGATGGAGCATGGATGAGATATGAATGAGCCATGAATGGAGCATGGATGGATGGATGAGACATGTATGGACCATGGATGAGACATGTATGAGCCATGGATGGGTAAGCCATGACTGGGCACAGATCAGCGCTGTGTGAACTTCAGGTCCAGCCCACAGCGTTGCTGCACCCGGCTCTCCCCCTCTTCACACACTGTACCAATCTGTGTAGGGAGAGGGGAGGAGCCGAACCGAATCGGACAAAGTGATTACACCGTCATTGGACCTGTACCCCGATCCATGACACACCGAATCTGGGAAACCCGACGGTCAGAGATTCCCGGGTGCACACCCTAGGGCGATTCTGGGAGGACATCGTAGTACGCCCTCCCAGAGTTATCTGACCGCACTGTAGCTGTCATTCGGCTATGGCCCAGTCGGCAAGTGATTAAAGTGCTATTAAAGTCACTATATGGAGGGCTTTGTTTTTAATTAAGTCTGTGATAATGTGCTAGTATGCTGTGCATACTAGCAGATTATGACTAAAACTACCCAGGGGCTCATTTTCTTTCTTTTGTTTTGTGGTTTACTACCACTTTAAGGGATTTCCCTGGTAATGGGAGTTTACAAACCTATCCTTTAAAAGCACCCATCTGTGCTAAAAAATGTATAATAAAAATACTCCATCTGCTTTTTTTTAAATGTTTGCATTCTACCAACCTACTCATCGGTGCCAGACTCGGTAATTTGACTGAGAAGCTAAATTAGCATGCAGCATGAGTCAGAGAATGTGCTTATTATGGGAGAGTGCAGACTTATATAATACACATCAAGCAGTCAAAAATAGCCCTCTATAATAAATCATATTTAACTTGTAATATATGCCTACCATGAACGATTCAGAGCCTCCCTGTTTTCATTTCTTTCATAAACTAGGTAGAAATCATTTTTTTTTTCTTTTTTTTTTTACTGCTATATGTAAGTATGCCTCAGTGTTTAAAAAGTATTTATGGAAAACCATTATTTACTGGAAGCAATATAAGGATAAAGTTACAGTATACAGTATATTTTTTTTCTTTTATCATACAGGCCTCCCAGTAGATGATTTCTTAGTAAGACTTGTCCAATTAGGATATGGGGACCCCGCTGGCTTTCTCACCTATCATCATTTCATCTGCTGTCTCCTAAAATTTCAAAGTCTCACTGGTGAGTCTCAAAAGTCCAAAATAGAACTCTAGCATAACCTCATTTCACATCGGATTTAACTTACAGCTGCAGCAAAAATCGGATTTAACTTACAGCTGCAGCAAAAATCCTGTACAAACAATGGCACTTGGAGCAATTACCTGTGTTTAAAGACAGATAAATGCTGTTGGACATAAGGCTCCATTCACATCTTTGCGTTCCGAATTCGCAGACGGAATCCCCATGCGATCCCCATCACTTCCAATAGCACCCCGATCGTGGTGCGATTTTGCCGCGATTCATGGGGCGACAATCGCGGAAATATTGCGCAAACAGATTTGCGGAATGCCAGTCGCCCAAAAGAAGTTCTTGCACTTCTTTTGGGCAACAGGCGTCTCACGATTCTGTTTGCCCGATTTTATCACAATTGTCTCCCGATGACTCGTGGCAAAATTGCGCTATGATTCGGGTGCCATTGGATGTGAGGGGGATAGCACGGGCATCCTGAGATTTGCCGCTATTTCAAATTGCAGGCAGAATCGGAGAGATTACACCCATGATTTGGAACGCCAGGATGTGAACGGAGCCTTGCTTGCTTCGAGGAGTGATCATCTGTTCCTAATCGCATGTAATCGCTCCATGTGCAATTACATTTTAACACTTATGCAGCTGCTGTCAGCTGTACAGACTGATCGGCCACAACTATCCGCATTCACCTCTGAATCCAGAGGCAGATTCCTGCTGCAGCTGTAGGTAAAATCCAGTGTGAATGAGGCCTAATAGTTAAATGGATTGTCCACCTAAAGGTAATGTTTTAGTTATGGTTTAAGCCTTGTGGTCTGCATTGACCCTCGAATACTGAATTGACCCCCAACTGTCTAGGATATTCCAACAACAAGATCTCCCTGCTATAATGTCCAACTCCTATTCTGTCCTAGGTTTAAAGAGTATGTATAGTCAAATGTTTTTATTTTTTTACATTTTATATAGTGAAGGGAAGGATTATAATACCCCTGTCAGTTTTATATTGTTGTCTTAGTGACTCTGTCTGTATGTTTAGTTAGCACCCGGTTGCACAGGTCAGGGGCAAATGGTTAACGTTTTTCCTTCTTTCCTCATGGGAAAAGGTCCAGATCCTGGGGGGGGGGGGTCCTTTGGGGGACTTGCTGGGACCTGTGGTCAAATCTAGAACACCGATCCGCCGGAACACCCCAAGAGCATGGACTTCTCCATTCGTGCATTTTCAAGTATGGATTTTTCCCAAAGTAGCTTCACCGGTGAAGGTAACCTGGGGCAGCCAAAGTTAGATTTAGTTAGGAGAAAGACATTATTGTATGCTATACATGTCATGCCAAGTTTACAGTAAAAGTTTAATCAACTGCTCAGAGCCTGGCTAGAAGTCATTCAGGGGTTGTATGTGGGGTCTAGGCATATTTCGAAAGAACCTGGGCCCAAAACAGCAATATGGGGCATATGTAACATCACTACAACAGAGGTTCATTCAGCAAGACAAGGAGGAAGAAGTAGTTGCCATGAGTAATAGTGAGGAAGAACAGCAACCAGTCGTCCTGGTCCTGGGCATTGGTGAGCACGACTTTGGGCCAAGTGTTGTCCCATATGCAAGTGTTAGTTACCTGGTTCATCGCCTGTCATAGCCTAAAGAACCCCTGGGGGAATACACTCTATACCTTTCTCCCCAACGGTTATATTTACGCTCTCTTTTTGTCCTTGTGACCCTGTCACTGAGGTAGAAAATATTAAAATTGTCCAGTGGGGACAAAAGTTTTAACCATCTAAGAGGGGAATTCACCTTGTCTTGTAGAGTTTTGTTATCACATCCTGTTAATCTTAAGGACAGGAAGTGATAATAAATCTATCCAATGACACAGACACAGCAAAAAAGAAATACTGACCGGATTTAACCTTATTTTATAAAAAAAAAAAATGCTTTACATACACTTTAACCACCCATCTTTGTGTGTTCCAGCTACTCCTGATGTGCTCTTATAAAACAAAATAAATAACAAAATCATAATGGTCACAGCAAGTGTGCAGACAGAGAAACTCAATTGCAGATACTTCACCAATCATGTCTATGAGAAACTGTCAGGCCTCGTACACACGACTGAGTTTCTCAGCAAAAACCAGCAAGAAACTTGCTGGGAGATATTTTTTTGCCGAGGAAACCAGTCGTGTGTACATTTTCGTCGAGGAAACTGTCGAGAAACTCGACGAGCCAAAAAGCGAGCAAGTTCTCTATTTCCTTGACGGGAATGGAGAAAATTGGCTTGTGGAGTTCCTCGACAGCCTAACAAGGAACTCGATGAGGAAAACGATGTGTTTCGCCCATCGAGTTTCTCGGTCGTGTGTACGAGGCTTCAGATAAATTCTCTCTCCAGTATCTGGCAAAAAAAATGAAATGTCAGTTTTCGGTGGACAGACCCTTTAAACACAGTTGATACCAATGCTGTATCCTGGCCTAGGCCAAAAAGGCCCAGGCCTAGGGCAGCACTTTGAAGGGGGGCAGCACGGAAAGAGTCCCCGCCGGCTTGCTCTACACTGTTAGTATAGCGCCAGTCTTATGGGGCTGACTGGGCTGAGAGTCTAGTGCCCCCATAAAGTGGCCGAACTGCTTTCGGTATGTGGGCAGCCTGAATACCGCAACTGGGGGGGGCGCTGCTTCTAATTTTGACTGTCCTATCCCCTGGACCACAAACCTTCCTCACTGCGCCATATGTTTTCTGCTGCACCATTGGCATGGTTATATCTTCTTAGTCCTCTCCATAAAATTATCATAAATTAGTTGCCTATAGTTCTACTTTAAGCACACTTTTATTTATTTTTTAATAGAGTAAGGGAGGGTTATAGCCCCTGTCAGTTTATTTTTTACCATCCGTGTCCTATTGCATAGATCACTTCCTGCCCTATAGCTTAACAGGAAGTCAGAGGAAATCGATGCAAATTAAGGGTATTTATTGCCCCACCCCAGGCCCTCAGAACTAGTGTCCCTGCACGAAAATTTCAGCAAGGGGTGTGGCCTTGACAGAAAGGGGTGGGTCATATTTAAATTAGAGGGTGCGCGAGTTTAGTCAGGCCTAGGGCAGCACAAAACCTTAATAGAATACTGGATATATTTCATGAAAGCTGTGTAGACATTCACCATGTTTTGTATATTCTACAGATAAGTTCCAGGCTGCAGATCCCACAGGGTCTGGCACAGTGACTCTAAGCTATCGTCAGGTAGGTATGCAGTAATACATACCACTAGCCATACGGTGCAGCTTTCTCTTTACTTTGTACATGTTCTTTCTAATCAATCTGTACAAACAGACCTAATATACATAACTCTTCCTCCCTTCCAACATGTAAGCATCTCGCAACATTTATTCAGATGGGATGTTTATTGTACTGTTTGCAATAAAAACAGGTATTTCATTTAATTAAAGCAAATTGACATGAATTATTCATATGTAAAATATGACAACATAAGCCTGGAAAATATTCGAAATTCCCTTATTATATATCTCAGATTCATGCATAAAGGAAGCATGTTTAAAATGTTTGACATTCTCGCCTAAACAGGTTTCAGTGTGTAAAAATAACACTGTGCACTCATATGTGTTACAGGTGATACGACAATGTAAAGCCCACTGAGTGTTTTGCCCCAGTCCATGAGGCTCAGACGCGGGCAAAGGCCACAGGTGCACTGTCCAGCCCCACTGCCAGCAACTTGTCAAACTCTATGAGATGCTGACAGCTGCTGCAGCTGGACAACGCACTGAGTGCTACTATGTGCCCAGGTATGGGAGAGAGAGAGGAGTGGCGCCACTCTGAGTGCAGTATGTCAGTTAAAATTAAATGTTGAATAAAAGTAAGATCATCTCACATTTTGGTGAGATATAATGTGCTTGGCATAAGTAGCTTATGCTCCTGTAGTCCAGCTGGGCAGCGGTGGTGGTCAGCAGTTCCCAGCGACCCCGGTGGTTCCCGAGGCTGAAGAGGGTCACACAACAAGCCCGACCACACCTCCCGTCCATCACTGCTGATGTGCTTGTTGTGTGGCCATCTTCAGCCTCTGAGCCTCAGGAACCACCGGAGTTGCTGGGAACTGCTGACCACCACCGCTGCCCAACTGAACTACAGGAGCCCAAAATACTTATGCCAAGCACATTATATCTCACCAAAATGTGTGTTAATCTTACTTTTATTAAACATTGAATTTTAACTGACATACTGCACTCAGAGTGGCGCTGTTTCTCTCTCACCCATATCCACAGAGTCTCTTCTGCTCTCTACAGCTGGCTGTCCACACTGATACAGACCAGAACCCCTAAAGCCTGGTCTGGTCTCAGCAGTAAATTAACTTTACCTACTGGCACACCTGGACCTTGGAACTATTTCCATATCGCACTAGCTGCATTTCTAGTGCTCCATCTTTTTTCATTTAAATCTATGCGCCCAGGGACAAATCTCTACAATGCAAGAAATACAGATGCAACAAAATAAAATGTCTGCAAGATTTTAGTTGATTTTCCTTATAAAGCAGCCACAGCCTTCTCTGTGTGGAAGCAGCAGACTCTCTGCATACGTCTGACATACCCCCTCCTAAAACTCTTCAATAAGCAAATCTCATGTTCCCTGCTGATTGGAAAATGGGAGTTCTTGGGAACTCCCACTGTAGCTGTCAGCCTGGGAGAGGAGAGAGCTGGGCGGTCATATGATTGGCGCTATGGAATAAGGTACACAGCGTCTTTAAAAAAAAAAATCATACACACTGGGGAACATAGCATTATCTAACAGAGGGAATTGGAGAGAATTTACTAGTGGCTTTACAACCACTTTAGTGTTGAGCGCACTGTGCATGCGCCAGTGAACTCACCTTCTGCTTCAACTGTTACAATCTACTAAACGGTGCAAGTTTACTACTACTTTAACCACTTCCGTCACCTCCTGCCAGCCCGTTAAGTAAATTCTAATGCTGGGAGGTGGAGTTCCTGATCATGTGACAACTGCAATTGGCTGCCACAGCAATCACATGATCAATAGCCCATCCCACTATTGACCCAGCCTTTTCCATGACTCATGCAGTGAGAGCATTCCCAGCACAGCCAGCATATACACCATATTGCCAAAAGTATTGGGATGCCAGTCTTTACATGCACATGAACTTTAATGGCATTCCAGTCTTAATCCGTAGGGTTCAATATTGAGTTGGCCCACCCTTTGCAGCTATAATAGCTTCAACACTTCTGGGAAGGCTATCCACAAGGTTTGAGGGTGTGCCTATAGGAATGTTTGACCATTCTTCCAAAAGCGCATTTGTGAGGTCAGGCAATGATGTTGGATTAGAAGGCCTGGCTCGCAGTCTCCACTCTAATTCATCCCAAAGGTGTTCTATCGTGTTGAGGTCAGCACTCTGTGTAGGCCAGTCAAGTTCCTCCACCCCAAACTTGCTCATCCATGTCTTTATGGACCTTGCTTTGTGTACTGGTTCAAATCATTTAGTGAAATGGTGGGGGGGGGGGGGGGGGGGGTCAGGGGTTGGGCTTGGCCCCTTAGTTCCAGTGAAGGGAACTCTTAAGGCCTTAGAATACCAAGACATTTTGGACAGTTTCATGCTTCCAACTTTTGGGAACAGTTTTGGGATGGCCCCTTCCTGTTCCAACATGACTGCACACCACTGCGCAAAGGAAGGTTGATAAAGACATGGATAAGTGAGTTTGGGGAGGAGGAACTTGACTGGCCTGCGCAAAGTCCTGACCTCAAACCGATAGAACACCTTTGGGATAAATTAGAGCGGGGACTGCATGCCAGGCCTTCTTGTGCAACATCAGTGCCTGACCTCACAAATGCGGTTCTGGAAGAATGGTCAAACATTCCCATAGACACACTCCTAAACCTTGTGGACAGCCTTCCCAGAAGAGTTGAAGCTGTTATAGCTGCAAAGGGTGGGCCAACTCAATATTGGACCATACGTACTAAGACTGGGATGCCATTAAAGTTCATATGTAAAGGCAGGTGTCCCAATACTTTTGATAATATAGTGTATGTGCCAGCCTGACATTTAAAACCCATTAACTGCGCTGATATATTCACCAGCAGGAACAGGTTTAACTGAGAGGTTAATCGACCTTTAACGGTCTCAGTTCTATTCAATTATGATATACTGGGAAGTAGAAAGAAACTCACACAGGAACAAAAATGTAACTTTTTAATGTTTCCTGGCAGACGTATGGAGCCACCAAGGTTCTTTTACAGAAAGGGAGTTTTTTTAAGATTGACTATTGAAAAGTTAAAATTCCTATACATTTTTTTTTTTGTTGTTGTCTGTGTCCCACTAAGGAGATTTTCCCTTCCTGTCCTGGAGACGCAACAGGAAAGTTCTCCAAAATGTTTGAAATTCCCATCCTAAATAGTTCTCATAAGAATCAGTATCCCCATTTTCGATGTTCTATGATTTTGAATTTCTCATCATTAGATGTCTCGGTGACAGTGGTCCCCAGGACAAAAAGAGGGGGAGGAACCAGGCAGCAATAACATTTTCTGAAAGGGTTTAAACCTTCCTCGCTTTATCCAAAAAAAGGAAATACTTTTCCACACATCTTAAACTATCAAGTTTTATACAACCAAAAGATAATGCTACATATGTCATATATTTTATCTGCAGTGGCTACTACTGGGTGTATACAGCTGATATGATCTCATAGAGAAGGACCACATGGACTATGCAGCATGAAGAGGCCATTGGTCATATAAAAACCTGTTTACTGTGTAGAACTTGAAAAGATGGATCTAAAAAATCTCTGAAATAGCATTTCAATCTGCCAAGAAAAATGTATGAAAAATGGGGTTTATATGCCCAGCGATATTGCCCCATTTTATGAGGAAATTTGGTATCCTTGGACAATTTTAAGTGTTTTCTGGCAAGATGGAGAAAAACTTCCTACCTCAAAAGCTCCTATTTCACAACCATGTTGTTATTTGTTCCATGTGCTGTTAAAGTTTTGTTATTCATGGACATGGACATATAACTAAATATTCAGCTATGTCAAATAAGCCAACTCTTTTCAATGTAATAAATATGATTTCAATGTAACAAACGTGAATAAATGTGTCTTTCTTTTTGTGTCCTATTCTTTTTGTGTCCTGTCTGTAGAGTAGTTATAGTGTACTTTAACCACTTCAGCCCTGGAAGATTTTATCCCCTTCCTGACTAGAGCATTTTTTACAATTTGGCACTGCATTGTTTTAGCTGACAATTGCACGGTCGTGCGATTCTGTACCCAAACAAAATTGATGTCCTTTTTTCCCCACATATGGAGCTTTCTTTTGGTGGTATTCGATCACCTCTGCGGTTTTTATTTTTTACGCTATAAACAAAAAGAGCAACAATTTTGAAAAAAAGCAATATTTTTTACTCTCTGCTATAATAAATATCCCCCCCAAAAAATAAACATAAATAAATAAATATATATATATATATATAATCCTCACTTTAAGCCGATATGTATTATTCTACTTATTTTTGGTAAAAAAAAGGGAAGTACAGGAACGCACATTTGCTTGTCCCTGCCATTCTGCCGGTGTATATCGGCGTGCAGCAGACGGCAAGTGGTTAACCACTTGACTCCACAAGGTTTTACCCCCTTCTTGACCAGGGCATTTTTTTTTATATTTAGCACTCCGCTACTTTAATCGGTAATTATGTGGTCATGCACCACTGTACACAAATGAAATTTATATAATTTTTTTTTCACATAAATAGAGCTTTCTTTTGGTGGTATTTGATCACCTGGATTTTTAATTACTGTATTTATTGGCGTATAACACTCACTTTTTTACCCTGAAAATAGAGGGTAAACTGTGCCTACGTGTTATACGCAGGGGGCTGTGGAAAGTTCTTTGCCTGAAACTTCCCGTTCTTTACGTGTTATACGCCGATAAATACGCCGATAAATACGGTATATAAACGAAAAAATACCAAAAAGTTTGAAAAACTAACAAACAATAAAACAAATTTCTTCATAAATGTAGGCTAAAATTGATTCTGCACCCTCCACTGCCACATTTTGCCTTTTTTTTTGGGGGGGGGGGGGTACCTGTTTTTTACAGGTACCTGCTACCACTTCTGGGTGAGATAGCTGCGTTTATCTTTGACAACGTTCAGCCCCTCCTCCTTACTCCGCAGCTTTCTGGGACACATACAGGTCCCAGAGGCCTTGCGGGACCTGGGCCGGATTTACCATTGGGCTTGACTGGGCTCAAGCCCATGGGCCCCGCCCGTTTACGTTTATTTTTTTTTAAATAATATGCCAGTCATTTAATTTTTAATTTAAAGTGTGTTGATTGGTCTAGCATTTTTACCTGTTCTAGGGACATTGATATTTTTTGTCCTCCGTCCAAGTAGACAAATTGTCTTTCTTTTATTATTACCCTTGTGAAGCTATTTTTGCAATATTATGCCCGGTCTCTTTCCTTTTGCTGGATTTGGCATGTTACTTTTGCTCCAATTGCTTGATTTGCCCTTTGAATACATTGCATTCTGACGTGCCCATGCACAGTATACATCATGTCCTTCGGGACAACGCTATGTTTACTATTGATGACTATGCGTCATCATTATGCGACGCGGTCGCTATGACGTCATTACCCCCGGTTATTCTTCTGCACATGTGCGGGCATTCGAATGACACTATTTATAGCTGCGGTGACCACCGATGGACAGACGTGACAGCTTGTACGGTGGAATTATATGATCCCTCTCAATCCGACAGGTACAGCGGAAGCTCTTTCCTTGCCAGGCTCTTTGTGGTGATAGTGGGTTATTAATCCCCATACACACATTAATTTTATGCTGTTTTGCCTCCCTAGGCATACCCCTTTGAAGAGGGATGAATACGCAGCTTGCGTATTTATAATTTTGTTCTATTTAAAGTAATGTATAGAAGGTAGGGCCCGAAAGTGACTCAAGCCCAGGGGCCCCCACCACCCTAAGTCCTGCCCTGTGCGGGACCATTCACAAAGTAGGAAAACAGCAGGCTTCACTGACCATTTCCCTTACCTAAGATGCCTGGCGTCTGCACCCTAAGCCGATTAAAGGATTGGCTTGGGTACTGACATTGTTGGATCCCTGGACAGGTAAGTGTCCTTTTATTAAAAGTCAGCAACTACAGTATATGTAGTTGCTGACTTTTATTTTTTTGGGGGGAGACTGGAGCTCCTCAAAGAAAAACACCATCAATGAAGGTTAATATGTGAAATAAATGGGTTATCATTGCTGAGCTTCTTTTGTAAATGCTCATTTAGTATGTTTCTCTAGCTTTGAGTCACTGACCACTAGCGGGCATGTGGTAACCAAACTCAGAGTGAGGTCATAATTCCTTCCTACATATTTTTTCCATTTAGTGACTTGCATATTATTGAAGCCATTAGATTTGCTTTACAGTCAGGCAACCAGAATGTTCAAAATTAAAAGGCGGTAGTGTTAGCCTATTTACTGTACTTCCCTCAATAGAGATTTTCTATCCGTATAAAAAAAAAAATATATATATATATATATATATATATATATATATATATATATATATATATTCAGTAAACAGGCAATGCACTGTATGCAAATATCAGTATTAAATCTCAAACAATCAGAATTTCTTTCCTGAAGTCAGACCTTGGTCTGAAGTACATGTTAATTGGTTAATCTTTTACTAAAACAACTTAATGGATGAGATCTGTAGTGGTATTTTAGGGATTAGAATTCCATTGTCTGGAACCCACACCCAAAATAGCAACTGCAGCCTTTTTGTTTTTGCGTTCTTTGTAAGATAAAGGTGCTGTCCATAAACAGGTTCACTAGTAGGATAATAAGAGGACTCTTGCCTGGAATGTGCATGTATTTACATTGTGACTAGGTATAGAATGTGATAATTAATGAGTAACTGGACATTGCGTGATCTATTGCAACAGATTTTTCATTAGATTAGATGTTGGGATGCTCAATTTAACATTGAGCCTAGGTTCACACTGCTGCGAATTCAAAATCGCGGTTAAATGCACGATTTTACCACGATTTCGGCCGCAATTTAATGTAAATCGCGGCCCGAAATCGCAAAAAGTAGTACAGGAACTACTTTTTTAAATCGCAGATGCGGCGTCGCACTGATTAGGACAGTGCCATTGCCGACAATTGCCGCCGATTTGAGATGCGATTTGACATGTCAAATCGCATCTCAAATCGTTCCAAATCGTACCCAGTGTGAACCAGGGCTAAAAGCAGCAAAACAAGGTAAAATAAATAACATACAGTATCTCACAAAAGTGAGTACACCCCTCACATTTTTGTAAATATTTTATTATATCTTTTTATGTGACAACACTGAAAATATGGCACTTTGCTACAATGTAAAGTAGTGAGTGTACAGCTTGTGTAACAGTGTAAATTTGCTGTCCCCTCAAAATAACTCAACACACAGCCATTAATGTCTAATCAGCTGGCAACAAAAGTGAGTACACCCCTAAGTAAAAATGTCCAAATTGGGCCCAAAGTGTCAATATTTTGTGTGGCCACCATTATTTTCCAGCACTGCCTTAACCCTCTTGGGCATGGAGTTCACCAGAGCTTCACAGGTTGACACTGGAGTCCACTTCTCCATGACGACATTGTGGAGCTGGTGGATGTAAGAGACTTTGCGCTCCTCCACCTTCCATTTGAGGATGCCCCACAGATTCTCAATGGGGTTTAGTTCTGGAGACATGCTTGGCCAGTCCATCAACTTTACCCTCAGCTTCTTTAGCAAGGCAGTGGTCCTCTTGGAGTTGTGTTTGGGGGTCATTATCATGTTGGAATACTGCCCTGCGACCCAGTCCCTGAAGGGACATGCTCTGCTTCAGTATGTGACAGTACACGTTGGAATTCATGGTTCCCTCAATGAACTGTAGCTTCCCAGTGGCGTATGGTCTGAGCACTGACAGGCTGACTCCCCATCCCTTCAACCTCTGCAGCAATGCTGGCAGCACTCATACGTCTATTTCCCAAAGACAACCTCTGGATATGACACTGAGCACGTGTACTCAACTTCTTTGGTTGACCATGGCGAGGCCTGTTCTGAGTGGAACCTGTCCTGTTAAACCGTTGTATGGTCTTGACCACCGTGCTGCACATCAGTTTCAGGGTCTTGGCAATCTTCTCATAGTCTAGGCCATCTTTATGTAGAGCAACAATTCTTTTTTTCAGATCCTCAGAGAGTTCTTTGCCATGTTGAACTTCCAGTGACCAGTATGAGAGAGTGAGAGCAAGAACACCAAATTTAACACACCTGCTTCCCATTCACACCTGAGACCTTGTAACACTAACGAGTCACATGACACTGGGAAAGAAAAGTGGCTAATTGGGCTCAATTTGGACATTTTCACTTAGGGGTGTACCGTATTTATCGGCGTATAACGCTCACTTTTTTCCCCTTAAAAACAGGGGGAAATCGTGGGTAAGCGTTATACGCTGATCCGCACTGTCTGAGCGCCGCCGCCGACATATACCGAGCGCAGTACACTCGGGTACACTCGACTCCGCTCGCGGTCACGCCCTGTCCCGCCTCCTAGCCTTTATGCGAGAGGAGCCGAGCGTGGCTGAGCCTAGCCGAGTGTACTGCGCTCGGTATATGGCGGCGCTCAGAGACAGGGCGGAGAAGTGGGGAGGACACCACCAAGGCCGTAGACGGACGCCGGACCAGACAAGGCCGCCGATGGATGCCGGGCAAGACACCAACGAGGGGTATTCAAACTGTAAGTATTTCTTTTTTTTTCCTTAAAATTCCCTTCTAGGTTTGGGGTGCGCGCTATACCCCGATAAATACAGTACTTACTTTCGTTGCCAACGGATTGGACATAAATGGGTGAGTGTTGAGTTATTTTGAGGGAACAGCAAAGTTACACTGTTTTACAAGCTGTACACTGACTACTTTATATTGAAGCAAAGTGTAATTTCTTCAGCGTTGTCACATAAAAAGATATAATACAATATTTACAAAAATGTGAAGTGTGTACTCACTTTTGTGAGATACTGTATATGTTACTAATATGTACCCCAGAACCTCAAAATGCTGCCTTTACCAATATATATGTGCCTACATAAGTAAACTGTGAATAAACTTATTTCATCCAATACATTCTAACTAATATACGGCAACACCTCTCAGCAGACACTAGATGGCGCTTTTGACATTGAGATAATGCATAAGCAAAGTTATACAGTCAATGTGAGTTCTTTTAATAGCATACTTTTACCGCAAGCATTTGGAGCACTAAGGGTCCTCTGTCAAGCATACTAACAAGCAAAACCTGGAATGTCTAAAGCCTAGTACACAAGATCAGAAAATCGGACAAAAAATACCACTTTCAAAGTGATTGTATGATAGTCTGATCATTAGTACACAGTTTTCGAGAGCCGATCATGACAGTTTATACGAAATGATCTGAATGGACAAACACAAACTTGTATTGTCTGATTTTTGTTTAATCAGTACAGTTTTCATCTGAAAAAAAATTGCATACACATGCTTGAAAATGAAAGAATACATTACCATACAATACATTACATCACTTCCGACTACCTAAGGCTGCATGGCAGCCTGTACAGAAGAGGGACAGTGACCCCCCTTCCTCCGAGACCCTGCTCTCCAGCTGCAGACCCCATGCACATGTGCTTTCTTGGTATAAATACAGTCACCCAGCATGCCTTTAGGCACCTTCCTCTGCCAATGACCAGGGCTGTATCTGCACCCATGCTTCCATTTGTCAGGTTTCCTCCCATTGTCCAATATTCCCCTTCCTATTGGACCAGTGTGAAACAGGTAGGCAACATGAGCAGCATCTGATCACACTGAGGAGACCCTATCAATGTATTACTGCCCCCTGTTAGGCAGAGAGCACTTAAATTTGCCTGACATTCCTTCTGTTAAGCAGGGAAATCCAAAAACTATGCACTCTCTGCCACCTACCTATGAGGGTGCTACACTAATGCCCCTGCCAAAAACAAGCCATGTCCTTAGTGGCTTTGGGCAACCGCCCCTACAAAAATGTTTGTACACAAATTTACAAGTAGTATCCCACAAACTTGGAAGAGGGGGAAAAGGGAATTAACAAATGAACAAAGCCATGGGGCACCCTTATGTGTCCAATTAGTACCCTTATGTGGCCAATCTGTACAATAAATAAGCTTGAAAAAAATATAAGTCATCGGCTGCACTATATATATATTGTAAGATTGGGGTTATTAGACTCCAGTGATAGATGCGTTTTCCAGTGAGTACGCCAATCCAGAACTGAGTTTTTAAGGGCCTGGTAGCCCAATTTTATTAAAAAGTTCACAAATACAAATAACAGCCCTCGCAGGGGAGTTCCTGTATCTTGTCAATTCAACAGTTTAGCCTCCTGGCTATTAAACTTTAAGCACACACCTAGCTTATTCTTGCCATCCGGCTGTTTCAGGCCTGTAGCCTAGGCCCAAGTTCTGCTCCTCAGAACGACCTGTTTCCCAACGGTAAGCACACACCTAGCTTCATCTGTCAGCGTCATGCTGCGCAATTTCTGTCCCTCAGAACAGTTTCCTGGAGTCAAGCTCAAACCTCGCTTTCTCCAGGCCTTAATGACATCTGCCTCCTGCAAAGATGCATCCACTCTCTGACTTCTCTCAGAGAGATTTGGGAGTCACCTGACTCCCAACACAGACCTCCAGTCTGTGGGGTGGGGCCCTGAGCCATGTCAGATCCGAACTATATAGCTGGACACACAGCTGTCCAATTAGCGTGTCTTTCTCTCCAACATATGGCGTAACCCAGCAATCTTTCCCATAGCACAGGGTCCCGCCCTCACAATATATATATATATATATTTATATATATATATATATACACACACACACACATACATTTAAAGGAGAACTCCACCAAGTGCATTTTGTTAGTGCAACCCCCCTCCAAACATAAAATAATGGGTGGGTTAAAATGGGCAAACAAATGAAAGACAAAACCGGACAAAATTCCCAGCTCAACTCACCAATCAGTCTGCTTACCAACCGGATTAACCTGTCCAACAGTATGCATTAAAAATAGAGGTTTAATTAGTACACATTTTCAAATGCATGCATAAGCTGCAAGGCCACTTCACAGCACCCTGTGTATTCACTAAACTCCTGTTTTTAACTGTTAGACAGGTTGATCCGGTTAGTAAGCAGACTGGTTGGTAAATTGAGCTGGGAATTTTCTCAGATTTTGCCTTTCATGAGCTTGCCGTTCCTTGCTGTGAAGGCCAGTTATAGGTGGGGGCAGGGGTCATCTCTTTGTTACTGGTGTAAAATGGCCAACCATCCTAACTAACTATGCTACGAATATAGTATTATCACATATTTACAATGTAAATGTATTACCATGGACTAACTTCGCTGAGGCATAAGAAATTCTTGTAAGCATGCAAAAGAAAAGTACACATATATATACACAATTATACAACTTAGAATGCTAATAGACTGCCCTCTCTGCAGAGGCGACTTTCTCACCAGAACATGCACCTATAACTAACTTTCACGTAGATATTTTGTGCATGCGGCCCCTAAGGACAACTCTTGACACTTTGTCCTG
This sequence comes from Rana temporaria, assembly GCF_905171775.1. NCBI lineage: Eukaryota > Metazoa > Chordata > Amphibia > Anura > Ranidae > Rana > Rana temporaria. The sequence continues at coordinate 44,471,236 of NC_053497.1, read as the reverse complement.
TTGTGTTCCTGTAAAAGACAAACAGAGCAACCTACTATTCTGACTAGCTAAACACGTTCTGCATCATCCCAAGCTTTTACCATGTGACTTTAAATAAGTAAATTCCCTTTCTGTTTCAATAATTATTATTCAAGTTTTTCACAGAACAGTATAAAGACTTTGGCATTGACGCTGAACAATGCATAGCTTTCATATTCTGAAGAACATACAGTACAATAATGAAAAATCAAACTTTATAATTACATAAGTACACTGGGAGGAACATGTTACCATACTTCACGTGGCGATAGGCCGTGCTCCCTAGGACAACTTGCTTCTTATGAGTTAGTGGCAAGAAACCATAATTTATAGTAATAACGTTTCATTAACTGCAGTTTTGATTATTAATTTCCAAAGTGAGCTGTTAGACAGCCTGCAATTCCTAAACATCACAATATGTCCCATGTCATGGTATCAGCTCAATTAAACGGGTCCTAGTGTATGCCCCCCACAGCCCCAAAAACACTTCGAGGAAGCTCCCCGGAACAAAAGTGGCCAGTCTAGCCGGTACCAACTACCACCCTTAGCAATACCTTATGATTTGCTTCTACAATGGAAGTGTTGATAAGTGACCTTGATGCTGCTAGCGCTATCAAGTGCCATTCCTCAAGTTCCAGGGTTTCCTGGATATCCTGTTCCTATTTAGCTATATAACTCAGTTTTACTGAGGTATATGTTAGAATAGTGTATATTTCAGATATATGACCTTGGATTTATCATACTGACGGCACATATGTTCCAGAGGTGACATAGTTGCAAGATCACTTTTACATGATAAGGTATGTACATAATGGTGTATTTGGGTATATCTAAAATGTTCAGAATCTGGCAGTTGGTGTTTTTCTATTGGCAATCTTTTGGATAACTTTCCTTTGTGATCACAAAGGTCCACAATCCGCATGAAACCCTTGTTGGACCACCAGTCAAAAGCAAGGGGGATCGCAAGAAAGGAGCTAATGGGATGTGAGATGATTTGAAGTTCTGAGATCTGGACAATCTATCCCAGATATCTAGCGACAAAGAAAGGGAGGGGCATAGAATTGTAGTCCAATCTTTAAACAGCAATGACATAATGTGTGAGATTGGTTTAAATTGACAGGAATAGGATTCCATCAACATCCACAATGTGTGGGGCTGCTGGGAATGGAATTTAGTAAGTTGGGCTAATTGGGCAGTGAGAAAATATTTCATCAGTTTTGGGGTAAACAGTGTGCGCTTATTCACCCTGGGCCTCTTGTCTCCCCATATAAACTGAAGAAGCTTCTTTTGAAATACCATCAAGTCAGATCTAACAAGTGCCACTGGTATAGTGTGGAAATAGAATGGAAATTTGTGGAATAGAACTTCCCCTTTATAGTGCCATCGTACGTGTTGTATGCCACTGCGCTTTTCTAGATCATTTTTTTAAAACGATGGTGTGTAGGCAATGTCGTTTTAATGATGAAGTTGGGAAAACTTCGTTTTTTGGACATGCTGAAAAACAACGTTTTTTTTTCATGCTGAAAAATGATCGTGTGTACGCGGCATAAGTCCTTTGCTTGCTCTGGCAGCAGACTCAATAAACTCTGATTCTTCGGGACACTAACCAGTATCCTCTTTAGCTGGTACCCATCTACTTACTTTACTAGCCTTTAGGGATGGCCCCTAGACTTAGGTCTGTACTCAAAGTGTCAGGAACAGATTCTTCTAGGTGTGTCTCCCTCCCAGTCAGCTCTAAAGAACATCTGGGTTACAGGTTCTGCGGCTCTGGCCCTCAGGTCGACTACCTGTGCAGAGGAGGGGCAGTGACCCAGGACCCCACTCTCCAGCCAAAGACCCCGTGCACATGTGCTCTCTTGGTATAAATACAGTCACCCAGCATGCCTTGAGGCACCTTCCTCTGCCAATGGCCAGGGCTGTATCTACACCCATGATCTAATTTGTCAGGTTTCCTCCCAATAAGCACCTTCCTATTGGACCAGCGTGAAACAGGCAGACAATATGAGCAGCATCTGATCGCACTGAGCAGACCCTATCAATGTATCACTGCTCCCTGTTAGGCAGAGAGCACCTAAATTTGCCTGACAGTCCCCATGTTAAGCAGGAAAACCCAAAAAACTATGCACCTACCTAGGAGGGTGCTACATCTGTAAACCCTAGAGATGGTTGGGTGTGAAAATCCACGTAGATCAGCAGTTTTTGAAACTCAAACCAGCCCTTCTGGCACTAATACCCCTTTCACACTATTTTTACCGCCGACGCTATGGGCAGATTTGCGGCGCATTTTGGCCGCTAGAGCATTGCGAGCGGTATAGCTGCGCTGTCCCATTGATTTCAATGGGCAGCAGCGGTGAAGGAGCGGTAAACACACCGCTCCTTCACCGCTCCAAAGATGTGGCTAGCAGGACTTTTTTTACCGTCCTGCTAGCGCAACGCTCCAGTGTCAGTCTTTCACACTGGAGACAATGGTGCAGCTGTTTGAGGGCGGATTGCAGGTGCTATTTTTAACACTATAGTGCCTGCAATACGCTCCAGTGTGAAAGGGGTCTAACAACCATGCCACATTTAAAGTCACTTAAAGTAATATTAAAGTTTTGTGTCATACTTACCTGCTCTGTGCAGTAAAAGAAAGGGGGGTGAATGGCAAATGTATGCTTGTGCCACATCCAGTATATATGAGAAAAGAAAAGGGGGGTTCCCCTGGGTGGACTTTTAAGGCACTAATAGTATTCCAAAATACACAGGATATTGAGAGTAAAAAAATCGTTTTATTCACAATTGTACATATTTATAAAAATAAAAAAATATTGAATTAAAATATTTTAATTCAATATTTCACTTTTTTGATAAATATGTACAATTGTGAAAAAAAGTTTTTTTTTACTCTCAATATCCTGTATATTTTGGAATACTATTAGTGCCTTAAAAGGCCACCCAGGGGAACCCCCCCCCCCCCCTTTCTGCACTGTGCAGTGGTTTTGCGCAGAGCAAGCCAGATTCTCCTTTTCTCGGGTCCCTCGCCAGCACTCCTGGCCCCTCTCTCCTGCCAAATGCCCCCACAGCAAGCAGCTTGCTATGGGGGTACCCAAGCCAATGCTCTGTGTGTCCAATCAAACACTAAGCTGAGACTCGACCCCGCCCCCTTTGTCTCCGCATTGGCTTACTAAATTTGACTGACAATGGTACCCGCTGCTGTCTCAGTCAATGAGGAGGGTGAGTCCCAGGCAGCCGAAACTCCCGTGCAACATTGCTGGATCGAGAGGGGGCTCAGGTAAGTATCAGCTGCACACAGAAGGATATACACTAACTACTTTACATTGTAACAAAGTGTAATTTCTTCAGTGTTGTCACATAAAAAAAAGATATAATAAAATATTTACAAAAATGTGAGGGGTGTACTCACTTTTGTGAGATACTGTGTGTGTGTGTGTGTATATATATATATATATATATATAAATACAGTATATTGTTACAATAAACATCCCTTCTATTCCCTAAGTGTGGCAAGGAGCATGGTGCTGCAGAGTAGCGGGCTCTGAGAACAGGGGACTTGGAAAAAAAAAGCACCCCCTGCTCCTTCGGGGGTAAGCACTACACTTACTTGCCATCGCTGCCCTACTCCTCTTCAGCACCTAGAAGACAGAAGTTATAGACCACTCCCTTGCCCCCATGGGGCAGCACTTGGGTCTAGTAATTGGCTGCTATTCACCCAATGCTGTGTTGTGGGAAGAGGGGGAGCGAGACATATACTCCACTATACCCAGAATTTTGGGGTATTGTGGGGGAGATAGAATCACTGTCCGGAGGTCTTTGTGGGGAGGATATAAGCACTGTCCTAAAATCTTGATGGGAGGATATAGGAGCTTTGTTCTAGAGTTTCGCTGGGAGGAGATAGGAGTGATATTTTGGGGTGTTAGGGAGAAGGATAGAGAACTTTTTAAGGGGTCTTGATGAGGGGTATAGAAGTGCTTCTCTGAGGTCCCAGTGAGGTGGTTTTAACCACTGTTCAGAGATCTCTTTGGTGTAGAATAGAAGTGCTGTTCTGAGGTCATGGTGGGGAGGATAGGAGCACTGTTCTGGGGTCTCAGTAGAGGGACAGGAGTGCTGCACTGGGGTCTCGTTGTGTGTGTAGGTGGAAGAGATCTCTGGGGTCTTGGTGTGAAGGACAGAAGCACTGTTATGGAGGTCTTGGTGTGGGTTAAGAAGTGCTGTTCTAAAGTTTTGGTAGAGAGGGCATGAGCACTCTTCTGACATCTTATGAGGGCATAGGAATGCAGTTCTGAGGTCTTGGTGGAAGGATAGGAGCACTGTTTTTGGGTCTCAGTAGGGGATGGAAAGTCTGTTCTGCATTCTTGACGTGGAAATTTGAGTGCTCTTCTTGGTGGGTGGATAGTGGTGTTGTTTTGGGGTTCTGATAGGGGGTATAGGAGCGCTGTTCTAAATTCTTGGTGCAGTGAATACTGTAAGAGCACGTTTCTGGGGTCTCAGTGGGGGATAGGGGAAGTGTTCTGGGTCTCGGTGGGAGATAGGGGAAGTGTTCTGGGTCTCGTGGGGGATAGGGGAAGTGTTCTGGTTCTCGGTGGGGGATAGGGGGAGTGTTCTGGGTGTCGGTGGGGGATAGGGGGAGTGTTCTGGGTGTCGGTGGGGGATAGGGGAAGTGTTCTGGGTCTCGGTGGGAGATAGGGGAAGTGTTCTGTGTCTCGGTGGGGGATAGGGGAAGTGTTCTGGGTGTCGGTGGGGGATAGGGGAAGTGTTCTGGGTCTCGTGGGGGATAGGGGAAGTGTTCTGGTTCTCGGTGGGGGATAGGGGGAGTGTTCTGGGTGTCGGTGGGGGATAGGGGAAGTGTTCTGTGTCTCGGTGGGAAGGATAGGGAAAGTGTTCTGGGTGTCGGAGGGGGATAGGGGAAGTGTTCTGTGTCTCGGTGGGGGATAGGGAAAGTGTTCTGGGTGTCGGTGGGGGACAGGGAAAGTGTTCTGGGTGTCGGTGGGGGACATGGGAAGTGTTCTGTGTCTCGGTGGGGGATAGGGAAAGTGTTCTGGGTATTGGTGGGGGATAGGGAAAGTGTTCTGGGTGTCGGTGGGGGACATGGGAAGTGTTCTGTGTCTCGGTGGGGGATAGGGAAAGTGTTCTGGGTGTCGGTGGGGGATAGGGGAAGTGTTCTGGGTGTCGGTGGGGGATAGGGGGAGTGTTCTGGGTGTCGGTGGGGGATAGGGGAAGTGTTCTGGGTGTCGGTGGGGGATAGGGGAAGTGTTCTGGGTGTCGGTGGGGGATAGGGGAAGTGTTCTGGGTGTCGGTGGGGGATAGGGGAAGTGTTCTGGGTCTCAGTGGGGGATAGGGGAAGTGTTCTGGGTCTCGTAGGGGATAGGGGAAGTGTTCTGTGTCTCGGTAGGGGATAGGGGAAGTGTTCTGGGTGTCGGTGGGGGATAGGCGAAGTGTTCTGGGTCTCGGTGGGAGATAGGGGAAGTGTTTTGGGTCTCGGTGGGAGATAGGGGAAGTGTTCTGGGTCTCAGTGGGATATAGGAGAAGTGTTCTGGGTCTCGGTGGGATATAGGAGAAGTGTTCTGGGTCTCGGTGGGGGATAGGGGAAGTGTTCTTGGTCTCTGTGGGGGATAGGGGAAGTGTTCTTGGTCTCTGTGGGGGATAGGGGAAGTGTTCTGGGTGTCGGAGGGGGATAGGCGAAGTGTTCTGGGTGTCGGAGGGGGATAGGCAAAGTGTTCTGGGTGTCGGAGGGGGACAGGGGAAGTGTTCTGTGTTTCGGAGGGGGATAGGGAAAGTGTTCTGGGTGTCGGAGGGGGATAGGGGAAGTGTTCTGGGTCTCGGTGGGGGATAGGGAAAGTGTTCTGGGTCCCGGTGGGAAGGATAGGGGAAGTGTTCTGGGTGTCGGAGGGGGACAGGGGAAGTGTTCTGTGTCTCGGTGGGGGATAGGGAAAGTGTTCTGGGTGTCGGAGGGGGATAGGGGAAGTGTTCTGGGTCTCGGTGGGGGATAGGGGAAGTGTTCTGTGTCTCGGTGGGGGATAGGGGAAGTGTTCTGGGTGTCGTGGGGGATAGGGGGAGTGTTCTGTGTCTCGGTGGGGGATAGGGGAAGTGTTCTGTGTCTCGGTGGGGGATAGGGGAAGTGTTCTGGGTGTCGGTGGGGGATAGGGGAAGTGTTCTGGGTCTCAGTGGGGGATAGGGGAAGTGTTCTGGGTGTCGGTGGGGGATAGGGGAAGTGTTCTGGGTGTCGGTGGGGGATAGGGGAAGTGTTCTGGGTGTCGGTGGGGGATAGGGGGAGTGTTCTGGGTGTCGGTGGGGGATAGGGGAAGTGTTCTGGGTGTCAGTGGGGGATAGGGGAAGTGTTCTGGGTGTCGGTGGGGGATAGGGGAAGTGTTCTGGGTGTCGGTGGGGGATAGGGGAAGTGTTCTGGGTGTCGGTGGGGGATAGGGGAAGTGTTCTGGGTCTCAGTGGGGGATAGGGGAAGTGTTCTGGGTCTCGTAGGGGATAGGGGAAGTGTTCTGTGTCTCGGTGGGGGATAGGGGAAGTGTTCTGGGTGTCGGTGGGGGATAGGGGGAGTGTTCTGTGTCTCGGTGGGAGATAGGGGAAGTGTTCTGTGTCTCGGTGGGAGATAGGGGAAGTGTTTTGGGTCTCGGTGGGATATAGGAGAAGTGTTCTGGGTCTCGGTGGGATATAGGAGAAGTGTTCTGGGTCTCGGTGGGGGATAGGGGAAGTGTTCTTGGTCTCTGTGGGGGATAGGGGAAGTGTTCTTGGTCTCTGTGGGGGATAGGGGAAGTGTTCTGGGTGTCGGAGGGGGATAGGCGAAGTGTTCTGGGTGTCGGAGGGGGATAGGCGAAGTGTTCTGGGTGTCGGTGGGGGATAGGGGAAGTGTTCTGTGTCTCGGTGGGGGATAGGGGAAGTGTTCTGGGTGTCGGTGGGGGATAGGGGAAGTGTTCTGGGTCTCAGTGGGGGATAGGGGAAGTGTTCTGAGTCTCGGTGGGGGATAGGGAAAGTGTTCTGGGTCCCGGTGGGAATGATAGGGGAAGTGTTCTGGGTGTCGGAGGGGGACAGGGGAAGTGTTCTGTGTCTCTGTGGGGGATAGGGAAAGTGTTCTGGGTGTCGGAGGGGGATAGGGGAAGTGTTCTGGGTCTCGGTGGGGGATAGGGGAAGTGTTCTGTGTCTCGGTGGGGGATAGGGGAAGTGTTCTGGGTGTCGTGGGGGATAGGGGGAGTGTTCTGTGTCTCGGTGGGGGATAGGGGAAGTGTTCTGTGTCTCGGTGGGGGATAGGGGAAGTGTTTTGTGTCTCGGTGGGGGATAGGGGAAGTGTTCTGGGTGTCGGTGGGGGATAGGGGAAGTGTTCTGGGTCTCAGTGGGGGATAGGGGAAGTGTTCTGGGTGTCGGTGGGGGATAGGGGAAGTGTTCTGGGTGTCGGTGGGGGATAGGGGAAGTGTTCTGGGTGTCGGTGGGGGATAAGGGGAGTGTTCTGGGTGTCGGTGGGGGATAAGGGAAGTGTTCTGGGTGTCGGTGGGGGATAGGGGAAGTGTTCTGGGTGTCGGTGGGGGATAGGGGAAGTGTTCTGGGTGTCGGTGGGGGATAGGGGAAGTGTTCTGGGTCTCAGTGGGGGATAGGGGAAGTGTTCTGAGTCTCGGTGGGGGATAGGGAAAGTGTTCTGGGTCCCGGTGGGAATGATAGGGGAAGTGTTCTGGGTGTCGGAGGGGGACAGGGGAAGTGTTCTGTGTCTCTGTGGGGGATAGGGAAAGTGTTCTGGGTGTCGGAGGGGGATAGGGGAAGTGTTCTGGGTCTCGGTGGGGGATAGGGGAAGTGTTCTGTGTCTCGGTGGGGGATAGGGGAAGTGTTCTGGGTGTCGTGGGGGATAGGGGGAGTGTTCTGTGTCTCGGTGGGGGATAGGGGAAGTGTTTTGTGTCTCGGTGGGGGATAGGGGAAGTGTTCTGGGTGTCGGTGGGGGATAGGGGGATAGGGGAAGTGTTCTGGGTCTCAGTGGGGGATAGGGGAAGTGTTCTGGGTGTCGGTGGGGGATAGGGGAAGTGTTCTGGGTGTCGGTGGGGGATAGGGGAAGTGTTCTGGGTGTCGGTGGGGGATAAGGGGAGTGTTCTGGGTGTCGGTGGGGGATAAGGGAAGTGTTCTGGGTGTCGGTGGGGGATAGGGGAAGTGTTCTGGGTGTCGGTGGGGGATAGGGGAAGTGTTCTGGGTGTCGGTGGGGGATAGGGGAAGTGTTCTGGGTCTCGTAGGGGATAGGGGAAGTGTTCTGTGTCTCGGTGGGGGATAGGGGAAGTGTTCTGGGTGTCGGTGGGGGATAGGGGGAGTGTTCTGTGTCTCGGTGGGAGATAGGGGAAGTGTTTTGGGTCTCGGTGGGAGATAGGGGAAGTGTTCTGGGTCTCAGTGGGATATAGGAGAAGTGTTCTGGGTCTCGGTGGGATATAGGAGAAGTGTTCTGGGTCTCGGTGGGGGATAGGGGAAGTGTTCTTGGTCTCTGTGGGGGATAGGGGAAGTGTTCTTGGTCTCTGTGGGGGATAGGGGAAGTGTTCTGGGTGTCGGAGGGGGATAGGCGAAGTGTTCTGGGTGTCGGAGGGGGATAGGCGAAGTGTTCTGGGTGTCGGAGGGGGATAGGGGAAGTGTTCTGAGTGTCGGAGGGGGATAGGCGAAGTGTTCTGGGTGTCGGAGGGGGATAGGGGAAGTGTTCTGGGTCCCGGTGGGAAGGATAGGGGAAGTGTTCTGGGTGTCGGAGGGGGACAGGGGAAGTGTTCTGTGTCTCGGTGGGGGATAGGGAAAGTGTTCTGGGTGTCGGAGGGGGATAGGGGAAGTGTTCTGGGTCTCGGTGGGGGATAGGGAAAGTGTTCTGGGTCCCGGTGGGAAGGATAGGGGAAGTGTTCTGGGTGTCGGAGAGGGGGACAGGGGAAGTGTTCTGGGTCCCGGTGGGAAGGATAGGGGAAGTGTTCTGGGTGTCGGAGAGGGGGACAGGGGAAGTGTTCTGGGTCTCGGTGGGAAGGATAGGGGAAGTGTTCTGGGTGTCGGAGGGGGATAGGGGAAGTGTTCTGGGTGTGGGAAGGATAGGGGAAGTGTTCTGGGGGTCCTGTTCTGAGTTCTTAGTGGGGGGGTACATGTACTGTTTTGGGGATGGGGTCCTGTTCTGGGTGGTGGTGGGGGAAGTTTTCTGGGTGTCGGTGGGAAGGATAGGGGAAGTGTTCTGGGGGTCCTGTTCTGAGTTCTTAGTGGGGGGGTACATGGACTGTTTTGGGGATGGGGTCCTGTTCTGAGTTCTTAGTGGGGGGGTACATGGACTGTTTTGGGGATGGGGTCCTGTTCTGGGTGGTGGTGGGGGAAGTTTTCTGGGTGTCGGAGGGGGACGTTTTCTGGGTGTCGGAGAGGGGGACAGGGGAAGTGTTCTGGGTCTCGGTGGGAAGGATAGGGGAAGTGTTCTGGGGGTCCTGTTCTGAGTTCTTAGTGGGGGGGTACATGGACTGTTTTGGGGATGGAGTCCTGTTCTGGGTGGTGGTATCTGGAGATATCTATGAGGGGTGTGGGTGACCTAGTACTAGCAGCAGTCAGGAGTAAAGGGCGGGAACAGCCTGCTCTCGGGGCGGGTGACACGGGTGTGACAGTGACGCTAGAGGGCGTCTCTCGCCCCTCCCCTCACATTCTATGAATTGCCGCTCAGCACCGACAGACCAAAAGGCGGTTCAGAAGCGGCAAACTCCCTTCTCTCTCTCTAATTGGCCAACTGACTAGCTGGGCGGGTAGCTGTCGGCCTTCCCGGTTTTCCTATTGGCTGGCGCGGTTGAGGTGAGCGAGTAGACGCTGTGGTGGCGGAGGACGTGAAGCGCGCGTGCGCACTCGGCGCCGATCCCAGGAGAGGAGAGGAACCCGCTGCTTCCACACGGGAGAGAGAGAACACCCCCCACCTTGCTGTTACTAGTCTCCGCAACTCCCCTCAGATAGTCAAACTCTCCGGGCCGCCATGGTGGACTATCACATGACCGGCGGCAGCAGCAGTAGCAGCGGTGGCAGGGGCGGCTACATTTCTGCCGAGGGGAAATACATGGAGCAGGATGACGAATGGGACCGGGACCTGCTACTCGACCCGGCCTGGGAGAAGCAGCAGCGCAAGGTGAGCGCACCCTGTCAGGCGGGACACGGGATTGGTTCATGGGAACTGGAGACGTTGCCCATGGCAACCGCACACCTGGCCTCGTTTTAAATGATGCCACCTGATTGGTCAGGAGGGTTCTGAGCTCAGTGTGTGCACTTTGAGCTCCAGTTTCTGGGAATCTGCTCCCCCCCCCTCTGTTTACTTAGTATGTATGTATGTATAGCATTACAGCCTGTCTTCTACCCCTGTACAGCCATGTACTCCCAGCCTGTGATCACACCTGTCATGGCCTCGCCTGCTTTCTGTGACTTACTAAACTTGCCCAACAAATGTAATATTATATTCTGTGTTCACTACACAGTCAGCCCCGTGTGCACCCGCCTCTCCCCCACCTTACTGGGGGCAATGACAGGCTCCGGCATGGTGTGTCCAGGAACACTCCCTGCCTATCAGGTCTGATCACCACTCCTCTACAGTATGGATATATCTGCCCGTCTATGTGCCATCTCCCTGGCAGGGGGTATCATGGCTCATATGGCTGGAAGACTTTCCCTGACCTCTGTAAAGACGATCTGTGACCCCCCCTGTAAAGAGGTTCTCTTGAAGAGATCTGTGACCCCCCCTGTAAAGAGGTTCTCTTGAAGAGATCTGTGACACCCCCCCGTAAAGAGGATCTCTTGAAGAGATCTGTGACACCCCCCCCTGTAAAGAGGATCTCTTGAAGAGATCTGTGACACCCCCCCCTGTAAAGAGGATCTCTTGAAGAGATCTGTGACACCCCCCCCTGTAAAGAGGATCTCTTGAAGAGATCTGTGACACCCCCCCCTGTAAAGAGGATCTCTTGAAGAGATCTGTGACACCCCCCCCTGTAAAGAGGATCTCTTGAAGAGATCTGTGACACCCCCCCCTGTAAAGAGGATCTCTTGAAGAGATCTGTGACACCCCCCCCTGTAAAGAGGATCTCTTGAAGAGATCTGTGACACCCCCCCCCTGTAAAGAGGATCTCTTGAAGAGATCTGTGACACCCCCCCTGTAAAGAGGATCTCTTGAAGAGATCTGTGACACCCCCCCTGTAAAGAGGATCTCTTGAAGAGATCTGTGACACCCCCCCCTGTAAAGAGGATCTCTTGAAGAGATCTGTGACACCCCCCCCTGTAAAGAGGATCTCTTGAAGAGATCTGTGACACCCCCCCCTGTAAAGAGGATCTCTTGAAGAGATCTGTGACACCCCCCCCTGTAAAGAGGATCTCTTGAAGAGATCTGTGACACCCCCCCCTGTAAAGAGGATCTCTTGAAGAGATCTGTGACACCCCCCCCTGTAAAGAGGATCTCTTGAAGAGATCTGTGACACCCCCCCCTGTAAAGAGGATCTCTTGAAGAGATCTGTGACACCCCCCCTGTAAAGAGGATCTCTTGAAGAGATTTGTGACATCTCCCGTAAAGAGGATCTCATATGAAGGGATCTGTGACACCCCCCCCCCCCCAAAGAGGATCCCCTATAAAGGGATCTGTGACCCCGCAATCCACATTGACTCCCCCGGCTGTCTGGGGACAATGACAGGCTCCAGTATGGTGTGTCCAGGAACACTCCCTGCCTATCAGGTCTGGTCACCACTCCTGCACAGTGATGGGTATATGCGCTGTCTATGGGCCATCTCCCTGGGGCACCACAGCTGATATTCCTGTTAGACTTCCTCTGCGACCTACAAGAAGGATCTCCCAAACAGATCTCTGACCCCACAAGTCACATTGACGCACCCCTCCCCCGCCTTCCCTTACCTTCTTACTCTACCGTCTCCTAACTTTTTTTGCCGTCAACTGGCAGGTGAACGGCCAATCACAGCTAGCTTTTAGGACTTTTTTAAATTTGTAATAAAACCAAAAATGTATTATATTGCAGCTTGCCGATTATTGGATGTGATGGCTGCATTCATTTTTCATTCATTCATTCAGAAGTTTTCCCCTCCCCTGTTTTCACCTGGTGATCTGGTCAGTAACACATCGCCTGAATGATCCGACTGGTGAGACCCCAAGTCACATGACGTGTGAAATCCCATGTTTGTCAAGGAGAGCTGTCTTAATTAGCGCTACTCAAGTCGCTTCAACTTTAGAAAAGGTTCCTGTACTACTTCAAGGTGACTTCTAAACTAACTTGTGCCCATAGACTTTAATGGAAGTCACCTCCAAGTCAGATCCTTATCTATATTGATGTACTTTGGATCCGACATTACAGGTAGATTACCCAGGCATTCCCTGAGTGTCGCTTCAGAGTTGTACTCAAGTTGCTAGAAAATCACCAGACAGTCGCACCAAGTTTTTGGTTGTGGCAATGTGAACCGAGCCTCAAGCACTGCATAAACATGAGCCAAAAGTCGGGAGACATCGGTTGGTTCAATGAAAACGGCCACAATTCAGCTTGTGTGTATGTCGGTCTGTCAGAAGCCGGCCATTTGGCTGCCTTCTCTCGGATGTGCATGCTGGAAACCCAGCAGCCGGTCAGCGCTCTCAGCCAATCGCAGAGCGCGCTGATCGGAGTGTTCTGGTGTAGGGGGAACTCCCCCTGTCAGAATTCAATAGCTCAGCAGTGAAGATCACTGTACTAACACCGGATTGTTGGTACAGCTGCTCTGACCCAAGCTGTCAGTTGTTTTTTTCGTTCAGCCCGCTGGGGTGAATGGGAGGGGGGGGGGGACATGTAGAGTGTCTCCACTTTCAATGAAGAAGCATATTTGAACAACAGCATTGTCAGTCTGGGGGAAAGGGAATGTTGGATGTACTTGCAGATTTGGATACACAAAACTTCATAAGCAGTTAAAGCAAACTGTGTGTTTTTTTTTTTTATCTATCTATCTATCCCTGTGAGTAGTAAATGGTTTGTCTCAACCCCCCAACTGCTACATCTGCAGGACTGCTTGTTCTGTTGAGAAACAGACTTGCCAGATGACAATAAAAGAAAGGGCCTTAAAAAGGAAAACAAATGCAGTCATCAAAATCTAAGAATTGCTATGCTGCAATATGTTTGCTTTTAGGTTTAATACTGCTGCAGTCATACACATTTATAAATTAAGCCTATTTTACATCATTGTGCTGCTTTCACACTTTAAAAAAAAGCTTAACTTTTTTATTTTTCACACCAGGCCATGCCACAAATACATGTCAATGTAACACTTAGTTTACACATGCGGATGTCCTTGCCGCCTCTGTGAGCCACTGCTGATTTGCTCTTCAGCGGGCATGTCCTACAGTGAGAAGGCAACATGTTGCCCGTTTTAACCTTGAAAATGGTACACCACCGCGCCAAAACGAAATTAAAGCAGCGGTCCGCCTGAAAAAAAAATAAATAATTAAAAGCCAGCAGCTACAAATGCTGCAGCTGCTGACTTTTAATAAATGTACACTTACCTGTCCAGGGTGCCCGCGATGTTGGAAGCCGATCAATCGCTCGGCTACTCCCGTCGCCATCCTCGGTGAGGGAATCAGGAAGTCAAGCGTTGCGACTTCACTTCCCGGGTTCCCTACTTTGCATTCGAGATTTGTGCTGCGCATCCTCACTGGTCCCCGCTGTCTTCTGGGGCCCGTGTTTCCCAGAAGACAGTGGGAGGGGGGGGGGAGTGGTGTGGACCCCCGTGAGAGTCTATGGCCGGAATTGGGTGCAAATCCCATTTTTTATTTTTTTTTCAAAAAGTATGCAGGTGCTTTATAGAAAAAACACGCCGCTGTAATTCATGTGTCTGGCGTCCTGAGAGGGGCCCAGGCGCATGATTAGGGGGTGGCGGCCGTAGATAGAGGCGACAGCGCCCCTGATAGACGGGCTGCCACTTAAGGGCAGTAGCAGAGTGGCCTTATTCACTTCAAGCGGTTTCTTTTGGCAGCAGTACTGGGGGCTTAATTTTTGCTAAGACGCGGTATGTCCTGCTGCCTTTGCAGCTAAGCGGGGGGGCACTTTACAAACGTGCATGTGATACCGCCCTCTGAATGCAGGGATTGTGGCGCAAGCAAGCTCTTAGCTGTCATCAAGTCTATTATTGTGATTTTAGAACTGTGTCCTTCCAATGAGACTCGTCACATAGTTGGGAACCCTAACGTATTGTTTTCTTTAAATTTGCTACAAAAAGAATTGCTTTGGATCGGCATGCATAATGTGGTGTATAGCCAATTGGCACACGAATAGCAGGGCCAATTCAGCTACCAGCATATCTTTGGTAGAAAACCCATACAGACTTCATGCGGATAGTGTCTTGGCTGAGATTGGAACCAGGGGCCACTGTGCTGCCAACTTCACTAGTAATCAATTAATCCCCCCCCCCTCCCCCCCAAAAAAAAAATTGTGCCCGATATCCAGCTTTTCTTTTAAGCCACCAAAGCAGGGTGCCTGTTCTAGCTAGCAAGCTATCAGTGGTGTTCAGTCCTCCCCCTGAGATAACACTGGGCAGGAAGTAGCAAAGTCTTTATGTTCATCTCAAGACTTTGCAACCTTGTATCTAAGAAGCTAGTACTTGACACTTTTGAAGCAGACATGTATTCTGACACATCCTTTTTTTCATAGTAACTTTATGCTAATAACGTCTGAACTGAGTGTTAGTCTGGTGTTTCACAGAAAGAATGCACTGAGCAAGACAGGGAGCAATAAAATATGAAAATCATTCTGTATTTATAGAATCACTATGGGCAGATGATTGCAATAACAACAAATGAATAGATTAATTTACAGACATTGTAAGTCACTACAGGCAAGGCAAACGTCCTTCAATTTACTACCATTAGAGTATTGTGTTTTTTTTTTTTGTTTTGCCTTTTTTTTTTTTTTTTTTTAATAAGGAGAAATACTTGTTGGGTGTGCTGTCCTTCGCACAGACATCTGTGGACAAGGTGAGGCACCTGTAACTTGTTGCACAACTATGTGTGTGGGTTTTTTTTTTTTGGAATGTGTATTTCTTAACACTTGAGATGAGAATTTTCTCTGTCTTGCAAAACGGCATGATTATTGTGGTGATATTATTTCCCACTGGTGGTTTGAAAGCGTGCCAGATCAGGAGGCCCCCCTGACTTATCTTTTATCTCTTGGTTGTTCTGTCCTTGGAGCATGTGGAGAAGATCCTACAAGCTTTACTTATCTAGGCACCTGTAAAATGCTTACTGTTGGCTTGAAGCGATAGGGATTTGCTAGGGGGGTGTATTGATGTTGGGCTGGATGCAAATGCTAGGTGACTCTTCCCAGGGTGTCAGAGTACTGAAGGGTGTGGCAGGAGATCAGTGAGATGTGATTGAAGAGTCACGCATATAAAATGCAAGTTGCATGCTTAGCAGGGCTGTGTGGGATGGCATATAATCCCAGGGTGGGAGTTGGTGTTGCCAAGCTGTCAGTCATTGCTCTGGACTGTAAGAATGACTGTACTTTATTACAATCATGTTGTTTTTGAATGGCCTTTGAGCAGCCTTCTCATTGCTTTGCAATCTGGGCTGGGCTGCTCTGAGGTGTGTGTGTGTGTGGTGTGTTTTTTTTTTTTTTTTTTTTTTTTTTACAACTTGCAAGGCGTTAATAACCAGAAAATGAGCTGTGCCTGTGTGAGATGTAGTGTGGCACATTGTATTACATAGTTCTACTTAAGTTTACTATAATAGCACCCAGGTAGCCAGTGTGTTCATTACAAATATAGTGTATATGTGTTTTTGATGTGTTCCTGGTACATTTTCTAGTTTGCATACACCTGTGAAACATGGACACGTGATTTAAATGCAAAATGCAACTGCAGTGCATTTTTTCAGGTATAAATTGCAGTGCTGCTCTAAGCCGAGACCAAGATCTTCCTGTTGGTTGCAGTAGAAGGAGCGGGCTCCTATGCATCATTCAGGGGTGTGGCAGCATCAGCAAAAAGGTAGAAATGGTTGCCCATCCAGTGCATGAATATGGGAATGAGGGCGGCCTCAGCCAGTGCCGCTTCAGGCACACCATCTGACATGTTTCGCCCCACAGTTGTGAACAAGCCCTGGTGTGTGGGGCGAAACATGTCAGATCGGTTTTGACTAATTTTTTTTTTAATTTCAATGAGGAGCTGCGTCTTTGGCCCAGTTTTGAAAAGCACACCAAAGATGCAGCATTCAGAACTTTTCAAAACGCAGTGCAGTGGTGTGAAGCGTCCCATGGGATTTTAAAAAATATGCGTTTAGGCTTTTTGGCAGAATCATACTTGCATGGCTAGATGCAGCCTCAGTCCCCCGGCGCCTCTGTACGGAGAACCAAGCGATTGAACACCACGGATCGTTTGGTTGTGACAGCTCCCTCAGCAGAGAGCTGGTGACTGTCAGTCAGCGGCACTCTGCTCTGGTCCCTGCACGCTCATTGGAACGCTGTGCTGTGGAGTGGCTGACTCAGGCTCTCAGTGGCTTGCTGAGAGGCTGAGCCAGGTGTCGGTACAGGGACCTGGCGTGTACCGACTTCCATTGTTGTGATGGTGTGGCCCCTGGACTGACTTATGTAATGCCAGCAGAGAGTAGACTTCAGTCTGCTTAAAACTGGTCACAGGAGTGCAAAACAAAGTGCACTCCGGTGATCGATAGAAGTACAGACAAACCAGCTTTGGCGATACTTCTCATTTTTAAAGCAAAATGTTTCATTTTGTTTTCTTGCATTTCTAGCCAGGTAAAAACACATCAGTATGAAAGGCTCTTTTTGTTTGATTTAGCTGCCCCTCTTTTATACATAAGGATATCCCTATATGACCAGACATTGGTAAACTGTGCATCTGATTTGATTGTAACTTGGGATGGCCAGGGAATGTGCAAGTTAACTGCCTGAGTTATTGCAGATATTTTTCAGCATGCATGCAATCTTCTGTGACTGAGCTATAACTACATCCTTTTTTCTTCATATGTGTTCTGCATCCAAATGTCAGCCTAGCTGGTGATATTATGCTGGGTCCCATTGGTGCTTCGCTGCAGATGGTCATCTAATCTCCCATGACTTATGCTCTGCTTAATGGTGCCTATAGACCTCTGAGAATGGTGGTTTGGCGTGCATGTGTGATTTGTCTGCCCTTGGGCTTGACTGAACAAATTTGACTGCTTGACTCTACAAAGTGTCATGTTTGCTGCTATAGAGATCTTTGCCAACACAACTGAGTGTCTGTGTGCTAGCTCCATAGACAGCAGATCTTTGTCTGGTCTAGCTTAAAATGTCCAGAATCTTCAACCTTCATTTTGGAAGTATGGGAATGTTTTCTCTAGAATCAAACTTGCCTTGCTGGATGTAGCATCAGTCCGATGCTGCATATGCCCCCTCCCCATACGCCGCTGCCGATCGTTTGGTTCACAGCGCTCCCTGAGCAGAGAGCTGGTGACTGCCAGTCACCGGCTCTCTGCACTCACTGAAGTGCTGGGCTGTGGATGGTGTGGGAGCGGCTTGCTAAGCCGGGTGATGTTTCAGGCAAGTGGGTGGTTCCCGCGCATATGATCGTGATTTTTCCTGAGCCTGGAATGGCTCTGACGTCAGCGGGCTTCAGCACGCTGTCTGCTGAAAACGGGTCACAGGAATGCAAAATGGACTGCACTTCTGTCATCCACAGGAGGAGTACAGCCAAACGTGCTTTGGCTGTACTTCTCCTTTAAGTAGGGATAGGCAACAAATCCCATCACCCCTCTAAGTCATGGGGGGTGTTTTACCCATAATGCAAAGAATGCATTGGGGTAAAAAATATTTTTGCCTTTTAATACCTTAGATTAAAGTGGTTTTAAATATTGTGGATTATGCAAAATGATATGAGGGTGGCGATTGTGATGTATGGGGGGAGGGTTGGCTTTGACTCCAGATTAGAAGTTCTGTGTTTGTATTTGACGCTGTTCCTTTTTCTGTCCCCGCAATGTTAAGGGGACTTTGTATGCCTTGTACCTCTGAAAGCTAAATAAAACTTTGTTGGATATAAAAAAAAGTGGTTTTAAATGATTGTCTTAGTCTAGGTTCACATTGGAGCGATTTGTCATGCAATTTGAGATCAAATCGCATGATAAGTCGCAGCCTATTGGAGGCAATGGTACTGTTCCAATCAGTGCGACACCGATTTTGTGGTGCTGCACCGATTTGCAAAAGTAGTTCCTGCACTACTTTTGCTGATTTCAGGTGCCATTTCAATAGACATCTGTGTATGAAGCCACACAGATGTCTATCAAGTAGCAACTGAAATCGAGCTGGCCTTGCTACTTTGAAATCGCACTACTTCAAGTGAAGTAGCACGATTTCAAAGTAGCATCAATGTGAACCAGGGCTCAAGGTCAAAAATTTGTTCAGGAAAAGATGGTTGTTGCAAGGAATGTGGTTGAAATGCTTCTGTCCCATAGATCCTGCTGTGATGATTGCCTTACATAAAATTCACAACATTTTTCTAAGACAATGGAACAAATGACTTGAACTTGCCAATTTCTTGAGACTACTATCCTGCGTCTTTGGATAGTGAAAAGGCTGGAGCTGCTTGTGAGATCTAAATTTTTTATAAGAATTTTTAACTCCTACTTTCCAGTTGCTTCTCTGATGCACGATTGACTTGGTGTGAGGCTCCAGCCTAACCCACATGTCATGTATACACAAGACCACTAAACTAAATAAAGCCATCTTGGTTTGGTGTGGGAACCATCGTTTGTACAGGTGACAATTGTCCCCTTGTTGGGATGGGGGAAAAAATATGTGGTGGGGTTTTTTTTTTTTCTCAGCTGAATAAATACACCCGTCGCTGTGTATTCTGCGTTTTTTTTCTTTCAGATGCTTGTGAATAACTTCTTTAAGACTTTGGATTCTGTGGTTTAAGTGTGTGAACCCGCTGTGTAATGCACACAATTGTGTCCCTTTTCTTGCATATCTGCTTTCTTCTAAGCAGTGAACAGTTTAGTGTGTTCAAACCTGGTTTGCCAGTTGTAAGTGAAACCAGTGACCTATTAACAGAGAGCCTGGAAATCTTTCATGTTTGTGCTTTTAAATCCCCCTGGCTGGGCACAGGCTCCCTCCCATCTGAAAGGCCTCTTTATGGGGACTCTCCAAGTGAAGCACAGTTGCCTTTTTGTGGCAGACAATAACCACAGATAAGGGTACCTTGTGTTTAAATGCTGACCAGACCTGCTGTATCAGATTCAAGGCTCTTGTCCACATGGGCTACAACGTGCATGCTTGTATGGAAATGTACATCTGAGCTATGTGGCAAAAACAAACACTTTTTTTTTTTTTTTCCTTGTAAAAAGGCCAATGTTTTTGGAGAGTCTTGTATTAAGAAAGAGGTCTGGTCAACCAATACAGTATGTTGGACAGTTACAAACTCCAGCATGCCAAATTGACCATCGGAACTTTTTGTAATATAGGACTGTATTAATAGCATCTGAGCGAATTGAACTTTCATTACTGTATAGTTGGTAAGCAATGTAACAACAAAGCCCCTTTCCATAACTTGCTTTTCATTTGTATGCAAGTTCTGACTTTATTTCCAAGTCAGAAGTCTGGTACGCACCTTGTCCTTCTATAATGCTATGATTGCACCTAAGTGACCTACAGTGAAGGGTTGGAGGCATTGCATTATGAGATGGAGGTTGCGTGTCAAGATGCGTCTACAGTGATTTGAGGCTCGAGAAGAGAAGATGGATAATCGAGAAAACCAAGGCAAGTGAAGGCATTGGCAGCCTTGTTTGAGCAGGGCAGGCCATGAGCATTAGGCTTAATTTCCACTGGCGTTTTTTACAGCCACTTTTCTGAGCGTTTTTTACAGCTTAAAAACGCCTGTCCATGTTATTCTATGGCATCATGCCCACATAGACATTTTTGAGCTGCAAATGGCATAGGCGTTTTTGAGCTGTAAAAAAAACGCAGGACCAGGGCGTTCTGAAGCTCCAGAGTAGAGCTGTAAAAAACGCCAGACGTTAAACGCTCAAAAATGCGCGAAAACGCTCAAAACCGCTGCATTTTTAAAGCTGCAGCTCTTATTTTGGAGGGATAGCCACTGGCTTTGGTACTTTGAGTCCCTGACCTAGAACAAATATGAAGATGTGGAAAATCAGAGGAAAGAATTCCTTATCTGCATGCTTGTTTCAGGTCGGTGACTCAAACATATTAAAGGAAGAGTCAATTTAACGGCCAGATAACTAACATTTCCAGGGGAGTCTGAGGCGAGTCTTTAAAGGATATGTAAACCCAACACTTGATATTTGTCACATGTGCCCGCTGTACCATGTACTTGTATGAGAAAAAGTATCCTGATCTTTGTATCGCTTCCCTGGTATTCCTGGCAGTCTGTTTTCCTATTTAAAATCTGACCACACTAGGCATGAGAGCACAGTGTGGACAGTTCTCTAGCCGTGCTGGGAACTCTGCTTGCCCTGCTCCAATGATCAGACTTCTCCTGACATCCCCCTCTTACACATACACAGCCATTCACAATGAAGACCAGCATGCCGCTGTTTCTCTTCCCCCACCTCTCGGAGCTTGTTATGCAGCTGAGAACAGAGGGTATGTGAAAGGCAAGGGGTGTGTGGGGTGTTGTAAAAAAAACAAAAAAAAAAAAACTTTTTTTTTTTTTAACTGAATGGGTTGTTTCACAAGGTGAATGTTTGCATATATTTGACAGTCTTCATATCCTATTTTTCAGTACCTCATTTTGGGGAAAAGGGCACTTTTTTTTTTTTTTTTTGCACTCCCTTTTGAAGAAGAATTTGCAGAACTGGCGTGAGCCGAACATTTACACGTCCCTTTTGGGAAGATGTACGAAGTAGCTGACCAGCATTTGTAGCAATGGTTTATTTAGCATGTGTGTTACTATAATACATTTTAGGTATTAAACTGGTCAGTGGTTTTTAGTGAGCATAGCTTGGGCTTGTACTTTTAACCTTCCAGCCCTTTTAATCATTAACATGGTTTCAGGCCTAGTCAGGTGGGAAAAGGTTAATGAGTGTATATTTGCCAAGTTGTGCAAGCAGAAATAGTTTAACTCCTGACTAGCCAGCCTATACAATACATAGGAAATAACTTTGGATCTTTTAGGGCAAGACGTGCCCCTCAGTCACACGTGGGGTTTTGTCAGAAGAGCTGCATTTGTCTGTGTGAAGCAGGTCACATGGTCCACTGTCTAGGAATTTTTAATGGATGTCTTGTCAGATCCTATCAAATCAATGAGGCGTGATTTGTTACTTTGTATCTTCATACAAACTAACAGATATTTATAGTGACCTTAGCTCTGTTGTTATGTAGCTTTGATGTGACTGCTTTTATCATTTCTGGCATTATTACCTTGAAGGGAAATGTGCAAAGCTTGATGCGGGGCACAATGTGCAGACATTTTTTTTTTTCTCTAAATGCCTTATTTATTTTAAATACAATAGAGTTGTGTGTGTGTGTATGTGTGTGTGTGTATGTATGTATATATATATATATATATATATATATATATATATATATATATATATATATATATATATATATATATATATATATATATATATATATATTAAATAAATAAAAATTCTAAACAATCCCTTTAAGTCCTCACTAGCTGACAAAAAAACAGGAGTTTTAACTTTGAAAGGACTTATCTTTTTATATTGAGCTAGACAAAAACGTGTATTTCAAAGTTTCTAATGTAATGAAGTTGATTACCCACAACTTGGCTACTGGATGGTACATGGAAGTTTTAGAAGCCAAAAATGTGTAGTCCTCATATTGTCATGTTTTATTTGCCTCTGGGTTATAGTAATAAGATGGAACATCTGAATCCGTACATTAGGTACTCTGAAGCATCTTGGATGTCCTGCCATTGGCAAGATGTGCTCACGTTTTAGGCAATATTTAACTTGCTTCAGTGTGTGTGTGTGTGTGTGTGTGTGTGTGTGTGTGTTGTTTTTTTTTTTTTTTTTTTTTTTTTAGTTCCCTTGGATTGCTGGACAAGAATTTCAGCTATGCATTTATTTTTTCATTTACACAGCGAAGCAGAAAATGTGTGCGCCCTTTGCTTGTTTTCCCAAACTTCAACAAACCAGATATCAAACCTGTGCCAACAAAGATGCATTTCCAGCTTTCTTGTTCTACTTCCAGCATCATTGCTGATTTATCACTATAATTAGTGTTTCCCAGGCTGGAAGAGGGAGCACAGAAGGGGGACATCTTGCTCAGCACCCTGTCTCTACATCCACAAACCTGGCTGCAACCAGGCTCTTTCCTTTCTGTTATTGCTGTGGGAGTAATGTTGGTGTTTGCTCCAACTTGTGGCTGGATACAGGCCATGTGAGAAACACAAGATGTATTTAGAGCCTGCATTGTGTTAATGACCCAGTGCTGGAGCCAGAAGGATGTAGTAAGGAATGCTTTGGACCCCAGAAGCTACAAGGTTACACAGTGTCATTCATGGTTTGCTAGTAATCGACTGTGGGTATGTTTGTGTAAAGTAATGAAAAAAAAAATCATCTTCTCTAGTCTGTAGGAATGTGCTTCATTAAAATAAGGAAATATTGAAATCTTTGCAGAATAGACTTGCCCCCACATTGTGGGCAGCTACGTTTTTAGCAGCCAATCAGTTTTTCTGCCTGCACAGTCTCTTGTACCTTAGTGTATGTAAACTCTTAACAGTAAGTTTCTTTTGGCTTTAAGTGTTTTTTTTTCCCCCTGTTCAAAAAACAAATTGCTTGTCCCTGAAATTTGGCAAGCTCGTACCTTTTTGTATACTCTCCTCTGTGAACAGCTCTCTTCTGATATGAAGATTAGTGGAGGTGTTCTGTAGTCTTGACCCTACCACCTTTTTTGACATAGGTACAGAATGCTCCTTCATAGATTCAGTACAGTGAGTGAAAGCTGTCACTTTGGGCCAGTTTGTTTACTGGCAGGATCACCTGGAGAGCATTTAAAGGAAAAGCTGGGAATTTTTTTGTTTTTATTACTAATGCTTTATCTAAGGACTGTTAAATTGCAATATATTAAATTGTGATTTTGATTTTGGATGCACTTTAAAGTGCATGTCTAGGCATTTTTAAAAAAAAATTTTGGTTGGAGTGAGGAAAGCAAGAGGTAAGGGGAAATCTTCCAATGGAGACGCCTGTTCCAGTAATCATTGTCTAGGAGGGCAATTTACACTCACTCTGGGAGATTTCCTTCCACTTCCTCTTGCATCTCTGGGGGAGGAAGTGAAGGGACAATTCTCTTCAATGGTGCACTCCAAAAAGTAAACTGACAGGGGGTTTAACACTTCCCTACTCCGCTCAAAACTAAACAAAAAAGCTTTGTTTAAACCCTTAGAGTAGGATTCCAAGTTAAGTATTACTGTAGTTGAAATATTTTATTTGGGCCACCAAATGAATTCCATCACAGATCAATGGGGCCACGTTGTGTTCTGTAATTGACTGTAGTAGCATTAGTTATGGGAAGCGGTGCTGTTCCTGCATCAGTACAGACAACTTTTCTCTGCTATCAGAATTTAAAGCTGAACTCCAGCTTTTGATAAGACTAGTGGCACTTCACCACTAAAGGACCCGCCGCCCCTGTGTGAAAGGGGTGTTAATGGTCCCATTCATATGAATGGGGTGCAAGGGCAGTAAAACATCTGTTCAGCATCACTGAATGAGGTAGCTGCCCAGTAGTTTTAAATCAGTCAGTGGCAGATTCCAGCAGGCAGGTGAGTCTGTGATTAAGCTAAAGTGCAATTCCTGGAATAAATAAAACAACAACCCAACCCTTGCAGTGGTGCATCCTGCCCCGCAAGGGGTAAATACTTTTACTCTAGAGCAGTGGTCCTCAGGGCCCACTAACAGGCCAGGTTTGCAAAATAACTGGTGATAGCATTTGCTGCTCAGTGATTGCAGTATTCTAGTCTGCATATCCCCATGGTAATACATAAAACATGGCCTGTTAGTGGGCCCTGAGGACAGGGTTGATGACCACTGCTATAGAGGTAGAAGTAAGGCCCCTGTCTGTTTTGAAGGTGTACCCTATCAGATGGGTCAACCTATGATACAATCCTATCTGCTAAAAACAGATAGATGGGGGATCAGTTCCCCATTCGTCTATTGGATCGGATTGGTGTTGGACAGACAGGTGGTACTTTTACCAGGCTGTGGCCACTCTGCAAAAGTGGAGTGGACAAGCCATCCGCCTGATCAGCAGGGCTCATTGGACAGATTCTGCACTGAGCTGGTGAAGTTTGCCCCATTTCAATGGGGCCTTAAGAGTAATTACTTGCCTTGTGTTTTCGTTTCGGATTATGTATAGCCTGTCATGTAATGCATACAAATTCTTGATTTTTAAAATCTGTCAATACAAGCGTACAATACAGGTATGTATTTATTGTAATTCTAACCAATGTTTGCCAAGTCCATAAACACACTACACACATTGCCCATTGGTAAACCTAGCTCTGATATGAAGAGTAGGTTGACAAGCAGGAGTGACTTTTCACCTTCCTTAGTGGGAATTTACATACACAACTTTAGGGCCTTTTATGCATTTTTGCGCATATGCATAGAAGCTTGTTCAAATGACAGTCTGCGAATTGGCGTGCAGTTGTGCACAAATGCATGCATGAGGACGTGTGAATAATTGACCAAAAATGCTGGAATGTTTTTTTTTTTAATAGAATACATTGTGCTTATGTGCCTGTATGCATAGGCGCATTAATTGGCTGTATTTTAGCTCAGTAACAAAATAAGCTGTTCTAAGGCTGGATTCACACATATGCATTTTTAGTGCTTTTTGCATTACAGAACGTGTTCCATAGGAAACCATGGTAAATGGACTGTAGTGCAAAATGCACTACAAATGCATAGGTGTGAATCCAGCCTGAGCTTTGGCCCCTTCCACACACGGCGGATCCGTTTAGTGGAGTCCGCCAGCTCAGCAGGATATATCGCTCCGTTGATTCCCCGCTGAGCCGGTGGATGGCGAGTCCGTCTCTGCTCACTGAGCAGGGAGGGAGGGGCCTGTCAGAGCCCCGCTAATTCCAATGGGAGGATTGGACAAGAACAGACGGCATGTCCATTTTCATTCGATCCGCCAGACTGATGGCTGAACGTATTGCCATAAGTCTGGTTTTAGCGGATGCTTGGATCCGCCTGAAAAACGGGTGAAAGGCGGGTCCGAGCGGGCTTTGTTGTGTGAAAGGGGCCTTAAGGTTTGGAATCCAATATTTCCACTACCTCTATCTCTGCAGTGTAATTTAGACAGGTTGTGTGAAGTGGACCTTGCTAAGCATAAGCACCCTGATTAACATCTATAATGATATACGGGTGTAAGCCAGTTAACATATTGCCTTGCTTCCTGTGCTGACAGGTAGGGCCAGCTTATCCAGCCAGGCTCACTGTCAAGCTTTCGCCTGTCTGCACCCAGCAATTCTGAATTTTCTGGTGGTTTTAGCTCTCAGGAATTGCAGATTTCCATGTTTGGTAACCTTAGTTCCCTGCTGTGTATGATTTGTTCTAAATTGTCACAACAATCCCCCCCTCTTTGCCGGCTGTGCCACTGCCAGGCAGCTGTGTTGTAGTGAGGAAATGTAGAACCTGATGGCGTTTCTCTGTTCACTTTACTGACCTGACTGATTTCTAAATTGCAGTAGTAAAACTTTCTGTAGACCTGGAAAGGCCATAAAAAGAGCCTAATCCCTTTTTAGAGGCATGGGGGGCAGGGAATGCGGTTTCACCAGCCCCAAGCTTGGTGTGCATTCAGACTTTGCCAGTTACATAGCTGCAGTCTGAGTTTTTTTTTCTTTCTCTCGGGGTGTGGCAAGTAAGGCGAGACTTTCCAATGACTGTGGACTGGCAGTGGCTACTTAGCACTCTGTATCATCTGTTTTATTACATTTTTTTTTCCCCTGCCGCCTCCAATTTGCACTAAACGTGTAAAACCTTCAGCTATGAGTCAGTGTTTTCAGTCCCATTTATTTATAGCTGAGGGTGGGGAGACCCTCGTTTAACTTTGTGTGATGCCAAGCTTCCCTGTGATATTTAAAAGGGATGTCAGTAAATTTATTCCAAGTTGTGGACCATAAAACATTCTTTACTTTGATGCCTTTATACAGAAACACAATAAAAATCCATTGCGTTGCGTACCCCTCCCTAAATCAGCTGCTCCTTTCTTGTGGTAGTTACTGTATCGTATCTATTAATAAAGCATCATTCCAGTCCTAATAACTTTTTTAACCTAATATTAAAGTAGGAGTGTCACAGATTCACATGCTGCTCAGTGCTTTGTGATTTGAGCCCATTCATTTTGAATGTGCTCAGATCCCACTGCACCGTACCAAAAGTAGTGCATGTACTACTTTTGGAAACTACATCTGTACCATGCATCCCCTGAAGGCAAACGCACTGCGTTTGGGGTGTCCTTAAAGGATAAGTTATTTTTTTATTAAAAAAAAAAAAATGCACATTTTTTTGCAGGTAAAAAATTAGCATTTTTTTTGTTTTGATTAGGAGCCTGCATAGCATTGCACCCGTGATTAGAAGATCACAGATGCAATCTGGCTCCTGCTGACTCTCGGTGTAGCTGTCTGCCCATACCTTATGTGGGCAGGCGGTTACTGAATGACAGGCTCAATGAACTCCCAATATCATTTATTGGCCTCCTGGTAGTTCATTGAGAGCTATAAGCCTACAGTCGTGGCTGACGGTAATTGTAGTTCCTCATTCACATGGTAACATGAGAAAAAAATGCGTGTAAAGGGTGTTATCTAGTCAGCAAAAAAATACAATTAAAAAAAACATATAAAATTCACACACACGCACGCTCCTTGATAAAAGTGAAAAATCATAAATATAGAAAGTCCAAAAAGCGTGAACAATTCTTCAGGAGATGTTGACTATTTTTGAACTCCAACACCGTGCCTCCAAATTTTTTTTTTTTTAATTGAGAAAATATGATTATTGGGTCTTGTCTCTTAAATGTCTTTGGCATATAAATCTACACATTTTCCTGACATGTTGTTTAATTGTTTACAATTTTCTAGTGTAGGGCACCTTAGAGGCTGTTCAACAATGGTGGCAAAATTACATTGCTTTTGGGGGGGCATTAAGATTGAATGCCACCCAAAAGTGTGTTTGTCTCGATTTTAGCATGGTATGGAATCGTTGACACAATCAAAATTATTCTGCTTGCGATACCAAATCGTTAAGGGTGACTGGGGCCTTTAAAGTCTCTTGTATTTATCCAAAACTTTGAGATGGATGCTGTGCGCTGCCATCTTGAATGTGATGTCAGCAGCTCCAGTAGATAATGTAAAGCAGGGGTTGTAAACTGGCGGCCCTCCAGCTGTTGTGAAACTACAAGTCCCATGAGGCATTGCAAGACTGACAGTTATAAGCATGACTCCCCCAGACAGAAGCATTTGCAACAGCTGGAGGACTCCAATTTGAGACCCCTGATGTAAAGCATTCCCGTTTTACCTCCTCCCCATGCTGCAACATAAGGTCCCTCTAACACTAGCAGACCGAACAGGTCTGCCTGTCCGTTTTTCAGGAGGACCAGGTCGGACCACACATTGCTCTCTATGGAGCGGTGGATGTCGGCGGAGAGATGTCTGCTCACACCTGCCGGCTTCTAAAAAAAATTCTGCTAAAAACAAACAAATGGGGATACGTTTGCCAATGGATTCGATGACAACGGACAGGCAGTCCGTTTCCATCCAACTGTCCCATAGAGAACAGGCTGAGTCCCCTCTGCATAGTGGAGCGGACTGCTTGATAGAGAGAGAGATCCACTTGATTAGAATCTGCCCCATCTGAAAGGATCCTAAAAGAATCTGTAGCAAGGGGTGGAGAAGCTGAGCCAGCACAGACAGTAATTAGATGCTTGCAAAGAGGAAGGGGGCTGTTCTGGGGAATTGACTCTTCTGGAGTAATTAGATTTTGTAGCAAGTTCAAAGACACCTTTTGAAAAACGTTATGGAAAAAGTAAGCATTTAAAAGAGTTGATTTCTCTGTGCTTGTTGACTTGGTCGCTTTTAACCCGAGAGCCATGGAACCAATAAAATGGTTTAGTTAGTACATCATTTCTTGATTATGGTGAGTAGCAGGTGTGAGTCTCATTTTCTTATGTCTCTTTTTACAGCCTGTTAAGATTCTTCTGCTTTTATAGCCTTCCTTAGCTGAAGTGGGTGTATTGTCAGAGATTCAGCTTTATTGTATAGCACTTTAATAAAAGCAGGCCTGTGTGTATGTATATATGTGTGTGTGTGTGTGTGTGTGTGTGTGTGTGTGTGTGTGTGTGTGTGTGTGTGTGTGTGTGTGTGTGTGTGTATATATATATATATATATATATATATATATATATATATATATATATATATATATATATATAGTTTAGAATCACTGTTGGATCTTTTAATGCTCTGTCTCCTTTTTAGGGTAACAAATGGGGACATTTGCTCCCATGATAACTGTCTAAGGTCTAATGCACACTGGCGTTTAGCTGCCAGACTGTAAGCCTATATTCACATGCCAAATCGAAGCCCATTGCCAGCAACTGCACCACCAGAGTCAGTGCGACGCCGGCTCTGCAGCGCTGCTTGATTCCCAAAAGTAGTTCCTGCACTACTTTTGGCAACTTCAGGGGAAATTTCAATAGACATCTGTTCATGAACTTGCACAGATGTCTGCCATATCGCCCCGAACTCACAATGAAATGCGGGTATGAAATCGTGCAAGTTCAGTTGAAGGATTTCAAACTTGCCCTCAGTGTGAAACTCTGAGAGGCTGACAGCTGCTGTGGCTGGGCAGTGCAATGAGTACAACTAACTTTTTTTTTTTTTTTTTTTAAGAGCATTGTGCACCCGGCAACGAATACTTGGAACGCAAGCAGTCTGCATTCCAAGTATTCATCTCTGGGTGGATACTGCCCTAAACCTTAATACCACTCTGTACACTGCGTACACTGCCCATCTGTAGCGGCTTTCAGTCGGTCATAGCTTTACAGCCTGTTGGTAGCAGGGCTGGAGGTGCATCTGTGCCTTCAACCCGCACCTAAATGCCAAAGTTTTTTTTTTTTTTTTTTTTTTTTCCTCTAGACTAAACCACCCGGTGTGCATGAGATCTAAGAGGAGGGGAATTTCCCTCACAATGAAGAGACATCCCCTCACTTCCTGTTGAGTCTTCAGGACAGGAAGTGAGGGAAACACAGATGGCAAAAAACTGACAGCAGTGTTAACTCTTGCCTACTCCATTCAAAATGAAAAAAAAAAGCTTTGGCTTTACTCTAAGAACATGAGCCCTGGGTCACACCAGTGTGGCTTTAAAATAAAAAAACTTCAAAGCTGACTATTTAGTGCGATTTCATTGCGGCTTGCTCACACTGCTAGTTCATTTAACATGTCTCAATAAAGTTGCACAGAAATAATGCAGGAACTTTTTTCAGTCACTGTGACTTGTTGCACCAATTTAAACAGTTTAATTGCCGCAAATGGGGTGCAACATATCATGCGACTTTGAACTGTCAAGTATCGCTGGTGTGAACCAGAGCTTATGGCTGCTTCTGCTTGCATTGTTTAAATTGACTGCTATAACTGCTCAAGCACCCCCGGCACAGTTTCTTTCAACCTTTCATACATTTGCTGGTTTCCCTATAAATATGAAGTGATTCTAAAGGCAAATAAAAATCATATACTAAATGATTTTATATATATATATATATATATATATATATATATATATATATATATATATATATATATATATATATATATATATATATATATATATATATATATATATATATATATATATATATATATATATATATATATTTTTTTTCAACTGCATGTTACTAAAACTTTGGCATGTGCATGCAGTGTACGTCTCTTACTGGTTCTGTCCTCATAGGCAGCCTCTTCACTCGGCAGTTTAGGCCAAATTGCTTTGTATAGTCTAAGTGGTTGATTGACACAAATCACTTATGTAATTTGTGTCATTCAGACCCTCGAGCCATATGATTCTACATCCTTGTGCTATCTTGTGCTTTTAATCTTGGCATACAGTCCCTTTTTTCTCAACAGGCTCTTTCAGTTCTTGTGACTACAGAGGCCTGCTGTTGCCCCACTGACATTTTACTGTTAGGATTTAACATTAAAGGAAAAAAAGGCAGATTCATTGTACAGGAGGACTGGAAGACCTGTGGTCTCCTTTTGTTAGTAATAAATCCCAACATGGTTCAGATTTATGGCCAAATTTGTCTGGCATGGTCTGAGCCAGGCTGATAAATTATCAGCCGAAGAGTGACTGCATCTTCTCATACCGCCATCCTTGCTGTTATCATGGAGGGGGAACCAATTGATTCCTCTTTTAGCCCCTTGTATGGCTAGCCTTAGACTACCTTAGTAGATGTAGATTGAAGCATGTTGACCTAAAGGCAACACTTTTTCAAGGTGTTTATACACTGATGTGAATATAACTTTATTTATGAATGTTATAGCATTGGCTTATGGGTACATACTCTAGTTTTCTCCATGATGTTGTCCAGTCCTGCTTTAGGTGGGTTAGGTTCAGACAGGTTTGTATATTGCTGGGCTTGTCGCACACTGGCAGATTTTTTTCCAGTTATGTTTTAGACCTGGTTCACACTGTGCGGTCTGGTTGTGGGTGCCGGAATTGCATGTGTTCCCACACCTGCAACCACTCTTAGCCAAATTGCTGCTCTTAGGAGACCTCTCCACCCACAGTGCATTTGCAGGTGTGGGAATTGCATGGTCAAAAAGACCATGCAATTTCCCTGCAGCCACATTTTTGAAAAGGTTCATTTTATTTTTTTCTTGCGAAAACGCAGGCATTGCAACCTATTCAAATGAATGGGCTGCCATGTCTGCACTAGTGTGAACTGAGGGTTATGAGAGATTTCCACATTAAAAGGGTACATGGGTAATGGCTGACATCCTGTGTAAATTATTCTCACATTTGCTGCCACATTGTAAAGATCCAGTGGTACAATCTTATGTCGGAGACCTCTGCCACTTGAAGTGCAAAGCAGCTCATGCATTGATGTTTTTTTTTTTTTTAGTTCACCCAGGTTGGGGGGGGGGGGGGGAGAATTATCAGATTCCCCCATCCACATGTTCAGGGTGGATATGGGAATCACTCCTGCTGTGTTATTGTATTCTCACAGCAGGGAGCCTTCTATAGCCAGTAGCACTAATCATTCGGGGAAACACGGGCAGAAGTTCAACCAGGGTGCCCATACGTGGGTCGAAATTCGTCCAGTCCCTGCCAGCAGTCTGCTCACATAATTTGTAATAAAAACATCTTTGCCATCCTGAAGCTTCCCTCCAACCCCTTTGCAGGATCACAGCGAGCTGCGGGCAGGATTTTTTAGGTGAGGCCGTGGCCTTGCCTAAAAACTCCTGCCCGCAACTCCTTTAGAACCGGTGCGGTGTCCATCAGAAAAAAAACAACTTGATTTCAATTTTTTTTTCTTTTTTTTGAGGGGGCCAAAATCGTGATAATTAATTTTTATATATATATATATATATATATATATATATATATATATATATATATATATATATATATACACTGTGATTCTGTACTTGCCAGATATGCTGCAGAAATCTCCCCCCACAAAGTCTGGCTGCGTCCATTTTAACTGTTCAGCTAAAGCTGCTGCCTGTTCACTTCCTGGATTTACACAGAGGCACACCTGCAGCTCTCATTGGCCCTCGTATAACTCACCCCCCCCAGAGAGAGTATTTATTGGCACTTAACTGCATGGGTGATTAGCAGTCACTGTCCACACAGCTGGTGCATTGGTCCAGGGATCTAAAGGTCCACCCTTTTATCCCACATTATTTTTCTTAGGGATTCTAGGACTGATCAGAGCGATGCTGATTAGTCAGGTTTCATGTGACCAATCGGAATCGCTCTGATCCATCATGGGAAGAAGGGCAGGGGTTTCAAAATCTTGGACTGCTGCATGGTCAGTGACCGATAATCATCCACAGAGATAAGTGCAGTAGGGACTGGTGAAGGTGTTTTTAGTAAATAGGTAAACTTGCATTTTAAGTTCTCTGTGATGCAGACTTCTGAGTAGATCTCTGGCGTACTCTGAGCGCCTCTCTAGCCAAACTCGGGAACTTGCGCTCCTTTTTATTTTGCGCCATTGGGCTGTGGGGCAGGTCATTCTCACCCCGCTGCTCATTAAAGTAAAACATGAGCGCAGTTTTGGCTAGAGATGGAACCAAGACGCAACGGCTTGCATCGAGTTTTTGACATGAATCAATTCAGAGGCTTCTGTTTTTGTTTTTTGTTTTTTTACTGGTTGGAGAGACTCCTATAGGTGAGACTGGATTGATAAGAGACGCTCATCATGTGCACATGCAGAACAAAGGGAAAAACATGTTTTAATGTTGGTTTTATTTTTTACTAGGACATGAAAATCCTAGGATGCAACGAGCAGTGATTTTCATTGAGCTTGCAGGTGCTGAGGTATTGTTGCAGACCCGGTTTGGTTGTGTATGTAAATTGGGTATTGCAGCTGAATTTCAAACAGGCATGGGTTTGGCTTTCTCACATATCGTCCTTGCTCTTTTACCAAGTAAGGACATGTTGGAGCCTCTCCCTTTTGTGAGGCAGGTAGTATGATGACTTAGCACTGCTAGCTGACATACAGCCCTCCACATATAGTTGCCTTTCACACCTCTTACAACAGATCGTATCACATTAACCTCACGAGTGTGTTATGTGTCCTCTGGCCTAGAATGTGCAGAATGTGTCTATTATGTGGGTAGAACAAGATCATGAAACTTGCGCTGGACTGCCAGACTACACTTTGCACCGTTCTGGTACCTCTCAGAAAAAAGCCTTGTGGAAAATACTAACCACAACTTGGTCTGGCTTTATGATGTCATCTTTGGCCTTCACTGGCCTTTTGTCTTTAGTGAAACCTGTGTCAAAAAATGTACTGGGGTTTCATGGAAAACATAAAAAAATTAATTACTGGGGTATTTTAAACAGTACCTTTTTTCTAGCAGTATTGTATATTCTATCACTGTCTCCTTTTCATTGCAGCATATTTGTAATAAAAACTTACAGCTTTTGTAAAGTGAAGTGTAAACTGCCTGGCCTGTGTAGGACCAATGGAGCCTCTTTACAGCACGCTGCGTGATATGAGGCTACATTTGTGAAAGTGAAGTGGGAAGACTTTTGGTTTAGGCTCATTGTTTCTGTTCCTCTCAAAAGTCACACAAACAACACAAATAACATGCACAACATCTGAAGGGATGCCCATTGAATATGAATATGAACTAAGTTCTGCTATCGTGTTGGGGGGGCGCCTGTTAGAGGGCCCCTTATTTTTTTGTTTGTTTTAGGTCTGTATAAATGCACTTGTCCTGATCAAACGCTGCTAATCTTTTACATCTAAGCTGACTCTCTTGCTGTTCTGTTGGACAGGAAGTGGGGAGATTGTCTCTCTTCCTACTCCTGTATGACACCCATCAAAGAGAATTAAAAAGTCTGGAATTGAGCTTTGATTGGCTCTGCTTGTTTTAAAAAAATACTTTTTTTTTTTTTCTTTCATTTTCACGTGTGATCATTCTTCCTCCTGTGTTTCACAAACTTGTCCTCAGTTGTTGTGAAAAATGCTCATTTGTCAAGTAACCTCTTTAATACATAAAGGGGGAAAAATATATAGGGTCTCGGCATTACAGTTTAAACCGGAAATTTACTTAGAGTACAGACCAAAAGTTTGGACACACCTTCTCATTCAAAGAGTTTTCTTTATTTTCATGACTATGAAAATTGTAGATTCACACTCAAGGCATCAAAACTATGAATTAACACATGTGGAATTATACATAACAAAAAAGTGTGAAACAACTGAAAATATATTTCATATTCTAGGTTCTTCAAAGTAGCCACCTTTTGCAGCAGACACATCTCTAGAACTGGTAAGAGGAGACTGTGTGAATCAGGCCTTCATGGTAGAATATCTGCTAGGAAACCACTGCTAAAGAAAGGCAACAAGCAGAAGAGACTTGTTTGGGCTAAAGAACACAAGGAATGGACATTAGACCAGTGGAAATCTGTGCTTTGGTCTGATGAGTCCAAACTTGAGATCTTTGGTTCCAACCCCCCGTGTCTTTGTGCGACGCAGAAAAGGTGAACGGATGGACTCTACATGCCTGGTTCCCACCGTGAAGCATGGAGGAGGAGGTGTGATGGTGTGGGGGTGCTTTGCTGGTGACACTGTTGGGGATTTATTCAAAATTGAAGGCATACTGAACCAGCATGGCTACCACAGCATCTTACAGCGGCATGCTATTCCATCCGGTTTGCGTTTAGTTGGACCATCATTTATTTTTCAACAGGACAATGACCCCAAACACACCTCCAGGCTGTGTAAGGGCTATTTGACCAAGAAGGAGAGTGATGGGGTGCTGCGCCAGGCGACTACCTCTTGAAGCTCATCAAGAGAATGCTAAGAGTGTGCCAAGCAGTAATCAAAGCAAAAGGTGGCTACTTTGAAGAACCTAAAATATGAAATATATTTTGAGTTGTTTCACACTTTTTTGTTATGTATAATTCCACATGTGTTAATTCATAGTTTTGATGCCTTCAGTGTGAATCTACAATTTTCATAGTCATGGAAATAAAGAAAACTCTTTGAATGAGAAGGTGTGTCCAAACTTTTGGTCTGTACTGTATGTATTTTTGGGATACAGCACCAAACACATTAGTTGCGTATACTGGTAGGTATCCCAATAACTGAGGTAGCTACTTCTTGTAAAAATCTTATCTGCAGTGCCTCCTTTATAGCTGCCAAATACTGCCCTGAGCAGGTATCCTCAGGCGCTACGTAGGTTAACAGCAGCCTCTGTTACTGAGTAACATTGCTCCCCTTGCCTGCTCCCTTTTGCTCTTTCTAGCAATCATTTTGCTTGTATTGCTACACTCCTACAATGCATTGCATTCTGAGAATGATAGGACCTCTACTTGCCCATTTTATAAAACAAGATGTGTTTTGTGTGAACATAGTAAAAGAAACCTAAATGGCAAAGAGGGCAGGCGAGCGACGCAACTTTTCTCAGTAGCAGTGGCTGCGGTTAAAGCCTAAACTAAGGCTCTGTTCACATGTTTGCATGCGCTCCTAGCGGGTAGAGCAGTCCATTCTTTTCTACAGTGCACCGTTGGTAGTGGCACGCTCAGTGCGCCTGCGCCCGATGTCTACGACGCATGCACTGTAGACATCGGTGCCGATATTCTTTGCAAATCTCTCCTAAAACCTTTTAGATTTGGGAGATATTTCTTGCACATACAGGTAAGCCTTAATCTAGGCTTTCCTGTAGGTTAAAGTGGCTGTAAAAGTTTCACAGCCACTTTAAGGCTTTAACTCTCTCAGCAGCAAGAGATGGCTGCTCAGAGCAATATGTGGCCGCTGTAAAAGAGGCCCTGCAGGGAAGATTTTTACCAGAAGCAGCCGCCTGCAGGTAATGGGATAAATGCCATTATTCATAACTAATGTGTTTGATGCTGCATCCCAAAAAAGCCATGTGGTGTCCTTCAACAACAGGAAATGAGTGAGTGTGTTTCTGGCAGATCAACAGGTGTTTGTGTTCTTGCAGGGCCTTTAAATGGATAAAACATGGGGAAATGGGCGTGTATTGCAAAGATGTTTTCTTTTTCCCTGATATATGCTTGAATCTTTGCCTGGCAGAAAAGGCCTGAGATCCTCCTGTGGCAGGAAGGTTTCGGAGGCTGCTGCGGGTATGTTCGCCACTAGGCATGTGTACCAACAGCAGTTTACCAAGGTGATATTCACTTTGGTACAGATACAAAAAACTCTGCAGTGGTGCAGCATGGTAAGAAAAACCGGGCATATTTAGAGTGTGTGTGTGTGTGTGTGTGTGTGTGGTTTATTTATTTTCTCAGGGGTTGAAGCTGGAAAATATTTTTCTATATTGGTGGTGTGTAGTCAGAACAGTGCTGTGCACAGCAAATAGCTCATTGTACAACTCCCATTAGATTCCAATTAGTGTGTGATTTGGGGGAGTGGGACTACTCTGCATTGTTGCTTCCTGTGCATTGCATCCTTCTCAGTCCTCTCCATATAATTAAAGTGACTGCAGTAACTGTGCTGCGAGCAATGTCTAAAGTCAATGAGTTTATCCATTGACCAGTAGTAAACAAAGTCTGGTGCTGCTGCCAACATAGGTGCAGTTTGTACTGAAAGCGGAGAGCGTGCCTGAACTTGCAGATATTTGTGTCCTCGTGTGGAACAGACCTGTTTTTAGGGTTGAGTCGAGGATCTTGACACCAGACATGCTGGAAACTGTGACAGGCTTGATGTAGTTTGCGTACTCCACTCTGCTAGTCTGTGCACACAAAGCTATGAGGTATTGTTGAACACCATACACGGGGCAGTTTGCAATGCAAATCATACAAGTTGACTTGCGGGGACCAGTGAACCTTCCTTCTGCCCGCCAATCATGCAAATGGAGCCCTCCCTCTTCCATCCTGTCTCATAGGGGCTGTGCGATCCGGAAGTCGGAGCTTCCTTGCTTTAAGACTCCGATAAACACACTGATTGCTTTCAAGGGCCCCTGTCAGCAGAGTGGAGCTTTCCAATTTTTTTTTAAGCCAGCTACATTTCAACATTCCTTGGCTCTGGTTATATGATTAGTATAGTTGCTAGTATAGTTAACATATATGCATTTTGGTGAACAGAACTAAGCTGTTATATGCTGTGAATTTACTGCCTCAGACGCGTTGTAGACTCAGAGCTTTAAAGATGCGCTAGTGATGAGCTTGTGAAAGGCTTTCTAAAGAAAAGTATAATGTCCCTAATAGTTTACTATCCTACAATATATATATTTTTTGGGGTGGCAGTTGTGTGATCACATGACCTATTACATTTTCTAGTTTATTGATATTCTTTGGTTATCATTCTACCCCTAGGTTCAAATCCTTGAACTGTTCTGCTAAGGCAAAGCTTTACCATTTATTGGAAGTGTTACTACAGGCATTTTATATAGCTTATTTGTTTGTTTGCATTCGCCCTATCGTGTGTATTTAATACACTTGCACACACATACTGGGGTCAATTGACCTACCAGCTTGTCTTTGGGGTGTGGGAGGAAACCCATGCAAACTTCCTGCAGATGGCATCCTGGCTGGATTTCCAACCATGGACACCAGTGTTGCAAGGCAGGATAGCCAGCCACTGTGCCAAGTCTTACCCTGCTCCTTCCACTACTTGCGCATCAGAGATGGGCTAAGAGCAATATGTCTATGAAAAAATAGAAATGTGTATGGAGTGGGCATGTTCAAAAACCACCAAAATGTTTTGGACCTTCAGAATTGTATTGTGGTGTCACAGTGGCACTCTTACAGTCCTGTGGGGTCATTGGTACAGAAAGGTGAGGATAAATCTCTTTAAAGTAATAGTAAAAATAATTCCGATGGTTCCAACCGCTCCCAATTCTAATCGGGACTTAAAGCATACCTTCAGTTTTTTTTTTCTTCAACTTTTCATCTATTTAAATCTTCTGCCCTTGTTTTTAACTTTCTATCTAACAAATTCTGCCAGTGAATACACACACATAAAGCATCTCAATAGATATTCGCTTTTGGGCTGAAATGTCTTGAGGCAAGATATCCATAGGCCCGGAAGCGAATCCAATGTGGCTGTTTGCTGGGAAGGAAGTAGAGTAAGGCCAAGATGGCCCCCCACTCAGCTCTATGTCCTTGGAAGACCGGAGCGACCTCTGACTTCCCTTTCATTATTTATTTGTATTTTTTTTAATGGTAAATGTGAGCTCTGGGGTCTTTTTCACCATAGATCTTTTAATAAAGAGGGCCTGTCATGCCTATTTCTATTACAAGGGGTATTTATATTCCTTGTAATAGAAATAAAGTGATAAGGTGACAGTGTAAAAACATAAAGTAAAAAAATAACTTTTTAAGCGCCCCCCCATCCCTCCGTTTTCGTTTGCAGAAGTGAATGCATACGCAAGTTGCACCCGTATATGAATACTGTGTTCAAACCGCACATGTGAGGTATCATTGCGATCATAAGAGCAATAATTCTAGTAGTAGACTGTCGCCATTCCATAAGTGTGCGTAATTTTAAAAAGTGACATGTTGGATATCTATTTACTCGGTGTGACATCTTTCACATTATACAACAAAAATTGGGGTAACAATTTTGTGTGTGTGTGTGTGTGTGTGTGTTTTTAAAGCGTTTGAAAGAAAGCTGTGCAAATACAATGTGACATAATATTGCGATCGCCATTTTATTCTCTAAGGTCTTTGCTTTAAAAAAAAAATAGTATACCGCTCAAGGGACTCCACTCCTCTTGCTGCATCTGCACAAAGGACAGGTACCAGCCCAGAATGCATCAGAGACGTATAGAAGGAAAGAGTCTGAACAGCCGCACACTGCTTCAATCACCTTTTATTGGTAACAAAAGTTGAAAATGACAATCCATACAGCATATGGTGGAGAAAAGGCCTGAATAAGCTAAGCCAACATGTTTCCCACCCTTCCTGGTGCTTAAAGAGGAGGTCCGGGGGAAAAAAAAAATTAAGTCAGCAGCTACACATACGGCAGCTGCTGGCTTTTAATAAATGGACACTTACCTGTCCTGCTGTCCCTCAATGTCGGCCGTAGGGTTCCCGGCATGAAGCCGAAAGGCTACACTGCCGCCACCAATGTGGGTAAGGGAACCCGGCAGTGTAGCCTTTTCGGCTTCACGCCGGGAACCCTACTGTGCATGTGCGAGGCCCCGCTCCTCTCTCCTATTATCCCAGTGGCCAGGGGAGGAGGAGGGAGCCCTGTGATGACGACGTCGTGGCCGGACTCCCGGAAGTGGAAAAGGATACCTGTCCGGCAATTGTAGCACCGGAAAGCGGGAGGAATCTGATGAGCAGAAGTACCACTTTAGGGTGGAGCTCCGCTTTAATCATAGCTGTATGGATTGTTATTTAGACTTTTGGAACCAGTAAAGGTAATCGAAGCCGCGTGAGGCCGTCCAGGCTCTTTTCTTCTATATAATGTTTGGGAAATGCTAAGTAATTTTCTAGCAAAAAAAAAAAAAAAAAAATACCAATTTAAACTTGTAAACAAAACGTTCCAGAAAAGGTCTGGTCAGCAAGTGGTTAATGAGCAGTAACATTCTCTTCCATGGTGATATGTTGCTAAAGTAGAGTTCAGCTCTAAACTGATGAATGGTGAAATCCGGCAACTATAGTTGCTTTATTACTTTCTTGCCTTGTTTAAATAGGCCCATGTATTCATCTGAGCTATTCACGCTAATTGTCTCGGCGGAAGGCGTCTGAGCAGCCATGTAGAAGTTCTGTAGCGCAGAGCATCCCCAGTCATGTTTGGACTACAAGCTACTCCTGTTTCCTCCAGATACTGCCCTCCTTGCTCACATTTCCTGGAGCAGCTGCTTAATAGGATTTGTCCACAAGGATCAAGTCATGGGAATTCTCTTCATTCTTCATCCTTATTAGGCATTTGCAAACTTTTGAATTTTTAGATGAGGAAATTCTTTCTCACACTGCCCCCCCCCCCCCCATCCTTACCATTATTAATACACGTGTGTTATACTGTGCGTCAGCCATTTGTCTTTCTAAGCTATCGCTTCTCTTGAACCTGCCGTGGCACTGACACACAAGTCACAAATATTTCTAAAATCTCTCAAGCCGCAGTTCCAAATATGGCAAGTCCTGAGTGCCCATCCAAACCCCCTCCGTCTCTCACATTCCCTATCGTTCTCTCACATTGCCTTCACTTAACAGCTATGGAATTTCAGCAGCTTCAAATAGGATTATACACAGAAAATCCTGAAAGAATAAGGTGATGATATACTGGGCTGGCAGTGTTGTGCTACATGATACACAGGAGAAATAGATGCTGGTATTGTGTCCTAAACAAGACCGATCAGCATGAGCGGACAGGTGGAGAAAGGAAAGCTGAGCTTAAAAGAACCGCACTGAACAAATATGTGAAGCCCCCCCCTTTAGTTCTGTTTTCAGTTCCTCAGCAAGACATTGATTCCATTATTAGACCAGCTAGTGTAATTACCCGATACCCTTTTTACATTGAACTGCCCCATATCTGCAGAAAGTTGAATTCAGGCTTGCAATGGGAGTTCCTGTCTTTTAGGGTGACAAACGGGAGTGGAGAAAACTCCTGTACTCACAGGAGGGAGGCAGCCCAGGGTGTGTCACCAGTGAACCAACACGCTGTAGGAAAGCCAGGCGCGGCATTGGCATTGAGTCATGGCAGTTTCATTCTGTTTTGCAGCCATGTAGTATAACAAGGGTGTGTGGATCACAGGACTGTCATGGCTACTATAGATATTTTGGAGGGAACATCACTTCTTCATGTTTCAAAGACCTTTTTAGTCATTTGTCTAGTTACCCTTTTG
Source organism: Rana temporaria (assembly GCF_905171775.1). NCBI lineage: Eukaryota > Metazoa > Chordata > Amphibia > Anura > Ranidae > Rana > Rana temporaria. Next base: position 44,430,786 of record NC_053497.1, on the reverse strand, counting down.
GTGCACTTTTTTTTTTTTTTTTTTTAATCTTGATTTCTCACTTGGGATATTTTCAAACACAGGCCCCTACTTCCTAAAAGTGATCAGTCTGCATACAGTTATGTGGCTTTCTTTTTGGTTCTGCTAGTTTTTCAGAACTCAGTAGATGATTTACGTCACCGCTAGTGATTACCCATAAAACCAGGCTGTCTGTCAAGGCTTTAATAACTGTTAACTCTCCATAGCCCCTGGCACATGCCATATACAAACATGCAGGGAATCCCTGTGGTATCCTGGGGGAATTTGACCCTTTACTGTGGTTGTAAAGGCTGACTGGTTTTACCTTAATGAATTCTATGCATCAAGATTAAAAACAAAAACCCTGTGTCCTGCTTCCCTCCTCAACCCACCCCTAATACTCACCCGAGCCCCCTCTCGATCCAGCGATTTGCCCCTCTCGATCCAGGGATTTTGTATGGGAGCCTCCACTGTCCTCGGCCGAGACACGGCAGCAGGAGCCATTTTCTCTCACCGCTGTCAATCCCAGCCGGTGAGCAAATAAGGAGAGAGCGGGGCTCGGCAGCGAGCATGCATAGTATGCGGCTTGCTATTGGGGGCACCAGACAAGGGGAGGAGGGCCGCTGGGGGATGTATAGTAAGCGGCTTGCTATTGGGGGCACCAGTCAAGGGGAGGAGGGCCGCTGGGGTACCCGAGAAGATTTTCCAGGCTGTTCTATGCAAAACCATTGCACAGAGCAGGCAAGCATGACAGGTTTGTTTAACCACTTGACTGCGCTGTTGCAAATAATGGCTTGTTCTGGGAGGGCGTCGTATAATGTCCTCCCGCGATCATGCCCGCCGTGTGCCCGCTATGCCATGCTCTGTGTGAATTCTGTGTCATTAGGACACAGCCGATCACAGATCGGGATAAATGGCCATTCACAGCCGCCTTCTACTAACATGATCAGCTGTGTCCAATCACAGCTGATCATAATGTAAACCAGGCCTCGGCAAAATCTAGGCGCAAGGTCGCAATTGCGACAAATTGTGACCTGGCGCCCGCCGGTAATTTAGGCCGCGGCTTTGCAGCCTTGTGAAGGCCCAAGCTGCCTTCTGTGACATTGCGCCATCTGGTGGTGGTTGGCATTACAAGTAAAACAGCAGTTCTTCGTGTGTGTGTGTGTGTGTGTGTGTGTGTGTGTGTGTGTGTGTTTTTTCTGTATTCACTGCCATCTCCTTCCCTCCTAATTAGAACCCCCAAACATTATGTACATTTTTTTTTTATTCTAACACCCTAGAGAATAAAATTGCGATCGTTGCAATACTTTCTGTCACACCGTATTTGCGCAGCGGTCTTGCAAGCGCACTTTTTTGGGGAAAAAATTCACTTTTTTTAATTAAAAAATAAGACAACAGTAAAATTATCCCAATTTTTTTTTATATTGTGAAAGATATGGTTACGCCGAGTAAATTCATACCCAACATGTCAAATTGCGTCCGCTCGTGGAATGCCGACAACTTTTTACCCTTTAAAATCTCTATAGGCGACATTGAAAAAATTCTACAAGTTGCATGTTTTGAGTTGGAGAAGGTCTAGGGCTAGAATTATTGCTCGCTCTCTCTCTCGAACAATCGTGGCAATACCTCACGTGTGGTTTGAATACCGTTTACATATGCGGGTGCTACTCACGTATGTGTTCGCTTCTGCGCGCAAGCTTGGCGGGACGGGCGCGTTTTCTGGCTCCTAACTTTTTTTTTAGCTGGCTCCTAGATTACAAGCAAATTTGTCAAACCCTGATGTAAACACAAGCTGGTTATTGGCATTGCTTTGGGAGTGAGGAGAGCTGATAACCGGCTTGTGTAAAAGGGACATCTACACCAATAATCGGGGCACTGACTATCGCTGTCCTGTTTATCAGATCAGTGCCCACCAGTGCTGCCAATCAGTGTCGCCTATCAGTGTTGGAGAAAAATTACCTGTTTGCAAAATTTTATAACAAACTGAAAAAAATCCTTTTTTATACACAGAATCTGGTGCAGCTTTGCATGGCAGCCAATCTGCTTCTAGCAATAAAACCTGGAAGCTGATTGGTTTCTATGCAGGGCTGCACCAGATTTAGTAAAGCTTTTTAGTTTACTTATAAGTACACACTATAGAGGGAAATGTTTTATTCATATTTCCTGTCTGAGGTTTACAACCACTTTGAGAATTACACACAATTTTTAGAAAATGTATATAGTGTGTGTTTTTTTTTTTTTTTTTTTTTTTTTTTTTATTCCCCTTAAATTTTTAGATACGACAGCTTGCGGACATATTGGTAGCGTAGAGTGTGTGGAGTAAAACGTTCTAAAATCTTATATTGTAAGCTACTGGTTGTTTAGTATATGTTCTGTTAAGTTGCTGTAAGGGCAGGCGTTGGTTTATGGAAGCTTGTGAAGGATACTATGGTGAAAAACACCTTTGGTCCTCGAGGACCTTAGTGGCTGGACGGTTTCCTTTTTTGTTTTTCTTTAGTGCTGCAGCTAGACTTTTTTTGCTTGCTACATGTAGTGTTAAAATATAAGTTTCCCCCCCCATCTTGTGAGCAGATGGTGCAGCGTCAACCTTGGCCCTATTTGTCCACACCCAGTTGTCATACAAGTTCTCCCAGTTTCAGCCGGAAGCTGTTGGGGACCTGTGCGCATTGTGCTTTGCTGCTAAACCAGTTTGCACCAAGTCATTGTGCAAGGTGCTTCTCATAAACGCAGCTATAAAATGTCCATACCGGGTCCTTGGATGACACAGTGATAAGTGACTTGGTAAGCTTGCAAAAAAGTGTATCTCTGTTACACCAAGACAGGAAGTTGTATTTCTAAACCCACAGATTTTCTACATTACATGCTGTACAGTGGGAACTATAAGGTCCAAGCAGATGGCCACAGACCTTCTGAACATCTGAGGGGGTCCCTCTTTAATCTGTGCTTCAAAGGCACAGGCCTACAAATCTCTGCTGACTTCCATCTGTTAATTGCAGTGCATGAAATCCATTTTGGTAGTATAGGGATCCTTGTTAAAAGGCATGTGGTGCTTATACCTCCTTCTACAATTTGAAGAACAGGTACTATGCAGCCCAATGTCAGCCAACATCATGACTCTGATCACCCGATCTCTGTTGTTTGGATTATTTGTAAGCTGTGGAGAAGAGTTGTCACTACACACAGGAACAGAAATTCAGACCTATACTTCCATGTAGGAGGGACTCTCAAATGTGTTTTAAAAAAAGAAAAGTTACAATTCCTTAATTTTTGGTTGCCTTTTACACATGTATATTGAGCTCAGGGGGCTCATAGGCTGAAAGTTTAAAGTGATTGTAAACACAAAAGGTTTTTATCTTAATGCATTCTATGCATTAAGATCAAAAGCTTTCTGTGTGCAGCAGCCCCCCCAATACTTACCTGAGCCTCCTCTAGATCCAGCCATGTTGTAGAAGTGTCTGGGCATCCCAGGACTCCCCTCATTACCTCTGATAGTATCGCAGCACCATTGGCTCTGGCTGCTGTCAATCAAAGGCAATCGGTCAATGAGCGAAAAGTGGCGGGCTGGGCTGTGGCTCCATGTCTGAATAGCTTGGATGCCCCCATAGGAAGCTGCTTACTGTGGGGGCACTCAACACGAGGGAGGGGCCAGGAGCACCGAAGAGGATTCCAAGAGCAGTATGTGGGCTGCTCTGTGCAAATCCACTGCACACGGCAGGCAAGTATAACATGTTTGTTATTTTTAACCAAAAAACACGAGACTTTACAATGACTTTAAACTTGGGCTTGCAGTAGTGCCTGTTTTGCAGGCTGATGGACAGGAGGAATGAGGTAGTTAATGGACACTCAGAGTATGGAGGTGCTATCCTCCTTATGACAGGTAAAAGATTACTTATGTATATAGTTTAAGCTTCCTTCATGTGTACTTCACTGCAGTTTCCCTGTACAGTTTGAATCATCCAGTCCATTCTGTTAGACAGCGGGCATTTAAAGGAAAACTGGAAAGGGAAAGTTTAACTTGATACTAAACACACTGTTTAATTTACATGCTCTTCTGTTTCTATATGTGGATGATGGCACTGTAATTTATTTTAATTAGGGAAAAAGGTACTTAGATTTTCTATTTTTTTTTTTTTAATCAATAAACAGCTGTTGTGTTACCCAGCTCTTTCCCAGCCTGTCTGCAGGGAAACCTAAGCAGGAGGAGCTTCTAGTCAAATTGAGCCGTTTTTAAATTGGCATGATATATATATATATATATATTATACCCACCTTCCAAGCCAAGTCGCCAGGATGCCATTTCTAGTCGCCCTGGCCACCGGGATTTGTCGAGCCCTGTGTGTATGTATGTGTGTGTATATATATATATAGTGGATTTCTGCCACGCCCTCCAACCTATGTCTTGGCATTGGAGGGATCTTCAATCTACATGTAATATCCCACCCCCATTTGTTTAGCTGGTTAGTGGGCACGGAGGAGAAATAGTGTGGACTGTTATTTACCACTGTATATGCCCACATGTATGACTCTATAGTCACATGGGCTGCTCAGAGGTGATAGGGAGGAAATGCTCAGCATAGACACTCACTGAAAACTGAGCATGTGCAGAGGTGCCAACAGTGCTCTGCAAAATTCCTAGCTGAATTGGGGACTTGGACAGAAGGGGGAGATGAAGAACAGCAGGATCAACCAGGTCTTTTGCGGAATACAAAAAATACCCTAGTGAGTGTGAATGGCATGTAATACACCATTTATTATTGATCTTTTTACCTTTTTCATTTTTTTTTTTTTATAATGTGGGTTTAGTGACACTTTAACTGCAGTTGCCCTGTAGTTTGAGTCGGCCAGCCCATTCTGGTTGACAGCGGCCATTTAAAGGCAGCTGGTGAAGGGTAGAAGTAATGTAGTTTTAGATGCTTTGGCTACTAGGATTCAGCCATGTTTTATGGAATGTGTGATGCTAATATGGACCTAACCCAACAGTTAAAGATATGAGCCTGGGATGTTTTTGAAAGCAAAGGCTCTGCTTTTTATTTCCATTGTCAGAAATGTCTCTGAGGCCAAGGTCATGAGTGGTAAATAGCGGATATTGTTTTTAATGGCATTCCTGTGGCCTTCCCTAATGCTCTCTGAGCTCCTCCGCAGCATTCCACAGATGTCACCTATAGAACGAGATCAGTATGTCTGTGACGTGTCTGAGCTCCTCATACTGTTTACATTTTAGAAAAGCAAAGTATACATTAATGCATAGTTTCCACATGTTTATTAATAGTAATCCCTGGTCTTTCTGTCACGCTAAATCTCTCTTGTTCCTCCATCTAGAATGGAATTCACAAGTGCCGTGACGCAAGACATTTGTCAGTGCTCAAAGCCTGCTAACTGCAAATGTATATTGGCGGAAATATTCGACAGCAGGAAATACTTGTCTGCTCGGTTTGCGAGCGTTCTGCAAAATAGAGGGCGATTTTCAACACCTAAACTATCTTGAGACGCGGCTGTAAAAACCCATTTAGCAGCGACGGGGTTAACTGTCTGCGTGGGAGTCCTGGTTGCTGTTTATGTGAATCCAGGGGCCACTGAATGCTCTTAGTGGTTTCACGCTGTCCCCACACATTTCTGGCCTTCCTGTCCCATGTGCTTAAAATTCCTCCTGTCGATGAAGGCTTGAGCTTGATTATGTCTTGTGTGCATTTGCTGGACTGTGGCCCAGCCAGGAAACGGTGCATCATTCTCTTAGAAAACTTTTGTTTCTGATTTTGACATTCCAAAAACGGCCATGGTTTGTACTGTATGAAAGGCAGATTGCCACCTTTGCCAAGGCATAGTGCCTTGACCCCTGTGTGCTTGCTGGCTTTCTTCCTGCCTTGCCTTTCACCTTCTGACCTGATAAGTTGCTTACAACATTTTTGAGATGCAAGACATTTTATAGGAGGGCCAGGAGAGCTTCCTGCCGCACCTTTCAACTCTTGTTTTATTAGATGTTTGTTAGTCTGGGGACAGGAAACTGCCTTTTTGTAAATGGTTGTTGTCGGGTTTAACCAATAAAATCTGTGGGTGTTGGCAGTCCCCATGCCTGGTCGCGGGCAAAATCTATGACATTGTGGAAATGCAAATTGACCTTGTAATTACCATGCAGCAGCTTCCTCCCAGCATGCTCTCTCCATGTGAGCAGCACACATCCCATGAGGCCCTTTGTCAGGCCAAACATGTAAATGTGTTTGTCCTACAGAGGGGCACACATACCATTGGCAAGGCTGTGTATTTAGCTCTAACGAGCTGCAGCTTTGATGCCACATTCATGGGAATCTTCTCCCCTCCCTGTATGTGTTTTAGATGAATGGCTGATTTCATGATCTGCTTGTGCCACATTCCTCTAAGCTGAGCTAATGTCAGCCATACTGGCTAGCCTCAGGCAGGAAAGGCGGAGAGCAGCTCAGCTCCTCCATTCTTTCATGACATCTCTGTCTTACCTGAAACCAGGAAACAAAGTACATTACCCACCTGCAGCAGTCTACCCACCTGCAGCAGTTTTGGCATCTCTTTTGCTGCATGAGCCTGCTGCTGATGACCCTGTATATGCGGATTTCCTCACTCCTATCTATATCCAGATATTGGGCTTCATTCAAAAATGTTCCAGAATAGAATTTGTTGTTGCCTATGGTAACCAGTCATATTATTTACTTTTATAGTGCAGATCAGTGGGGTTCATCCAGTAAACAACGATGGAAATAAAACATTTGGTAACCCTCGGCAACCCATCATAACTTGAGCTGGCTATGCATTATACAATCTTCTTTTTTTTTATTAAACTTCCTTTTAGATTTACCTTCAGCTATGTAAAGCAACAGCTTGCATGATTGCATACAAATTTAAAGTGTTTGGGTCTGACCGCATATTACTGTATTTATTGGCGTATAACACTACCTTTTTTACTCTGAAAATAGACCGTAAACTCTGTCTGCGTGTTATGCGCAGGGGGCCGTGGAAAGTATTTTTTTCCCCTGAAACTTCCCGCTTAAAGCGGTTGTAAACCGCGTAAACTTTTTTATTTTAAACCTGCAAGGCAAAAGGCATAATCGGCTAGTAGGCACCGCATACTGGCTGATTATGAAATACTTACCTCGGAACGAGGTGAAGAACACTTACCTGGTCCACGCCGAGCGAGATGTCATCTTGCTCCGGCGTGTCTTCTGGGTATCGCCGCTCCAGCGCTGTGATTGGCTGGAGCGGCGATGACGTCACTCCCGCGCGTGCAGGAGATTTAAATTCGGCAAGGTCCGGTGGCTGCCGGTCCTTTCGCCGTGGATCCCCCCTGCACGTGCGCCGCTGCAATCAGCGGCGCATTGCGAGGGGAATATCTCCTAAACCGTACAGATTTAGGAGATATTCTTTATACCTACAGGTAAGCCTTATTATAGGCTTACCTGTAGGTAAAAGTGAAAAAAGTAGATTTACAACCACTTTAATGTTAGGGTGCGTGTTATATGCCTGTGCGTGTTATACGCCGATAAATACGGTATGTGGTTTTGGTAAACCTAAAGGAAGACTGTAGAAGAGACTTGTATAATTTATGGCCAGCCTTACTCACAGGAACCAATCTGTGAGGATAACATATGGTTTGGTTACTGCACTGTCCTCTAATTGCTTAGCTTCTTGCCCTGTTTTCCCCCCATTAGGACCTCCAGATTCCCAGTGCTTTTATTTATTTTCTTTTTTCTTTTTTTTTTTTTTCCCTGCTGTACGTTTCGGACGTCTGATTTTAGTTTGTTTGAATGATAATTGCAGTTTTTAAAAAGCCGCCCTCATCACAAAGTATTTTCAGACCTCTTATGCAAATGGGTTGACTTTCTCACTTTTGCGGCCTGCCAGTGTTTAATTCTGGGTTGTGTTAGTATTTTGGGAAATATTACTCATGTCGCCCTGTTCTTTGATAATGAATATATCTGTGCATGCTTCCTTTTAATCAGAGTCATTCATTATATCTTATCTCTATTTTCTAAAAGCAAAGACCTGAAGAATAAAATGGAGCCGCATATTGGCACGTTCAACAAATGTAAATTTTTAGTAAAAGACACTGGAGATAATTTTACTGCACACAATATATTACTCGTTTCTGGTGAAATTAAGATGAGTTTGTGATGAGGACTGAGATAACAAAACTTGCTGAGCCCTAAAATTGTGCAAGCCCATGAAACGGTGACAAATTTTGTTACCCACAATTCTCCATATGTCCATTTTACAGGTTATCAGTTTAGAGCTAACCGTGTATGATGGCCCTAGTGATTGCTTTCACTGACACTCAAAGCAATATGTAGCGCAATTGTTGTAGGCGCACTTGGTGCATGCACTGTATTAGCTGTTTAATTTTTGTGGAGTTTTCTTTTCTTTTTCATCTTCTTTACAGTTAATTTTATTGCAATCAATAGCCCAGGCTGTGACCTTAAGCAGGCCATAGAAGTGAATCCCTTCCACATGGCACGCTACAAAACACAATGCTAGAATTCTAAAGAATATAGCAAGCTGAAGACAGCAGATATACATGTAAAACTTATGTAGGGAGATTTGTTTTAACTGTGTATCATCTGAGGCTGTTCACTTCACTAGGTATAGGAGAGGGTTTTCATCCACTTTAAAGTGTTACACAAGGAGAACTTTGCTGCTTTTAAAACCTGAGTTATGCTGTAAAATAAACATTTTAACATGAGAGAACCTCACCATGCAGGTGGATGGAGCTCTGAACACGCATCAAGTTGCTTGATGAACTTGGTACATTAGCGTACCCATACATGGTTTGAATCTCATCCGGTTCCTGCTGAATCGGCTGTGATTCAAACCATCTATTTCCGGCCCTACACAAATGATATAGAACTGCTGTAGTGTTAAATACATTCCAGAATGAAGCCCTGATCATTGGAAGCCATCTTACTTTCAGGTATAAACTGCTCAAAACTCACCATCTTCTATTATCGCTTCACTAAAAGTTTTGATGAGCCAACAAGTACTTGTATGTTTTCAGGGCAGAAATGAGTGCTTTCGCTCTAAATGACCTTTTCCACAAGTCCCCACACGATGTCTGGCAGTCTGCTTTGCCTTTTAGGTCTTAATAACAAAGTACGTCTGCTGCACTGGAAACACCATCTCGGGGTGTAACGAGATACCACCTTTTTATAAATTTATCACTCTTCAGCCGTTTACTCATTTGTTTTTAAACTATTGCAGGATTGGAAGGGAAATCCACTGCCCAGCTTATTAGCACATGGAAATGTCTTGATTCCCAGTCCTCCCATTAGTCAGTCAGCAGTGTGTTGTTTCATTCAGTCAGTGTTTTTCCTGACTCGTCCTCTGATAACTGTGCTATAACATAAGACAACTCCCTGGGGACATGTTAAACTGAAATGGGATAGCCTGCAGTGACTGCCCAGGATCTAGCCAGGGCCACACATGTTTCAGCAATATGTGTTACTAGTGCAGCTGGTACATATGGCCCCTTTTCCTATTGTCCACATTGGTGATTAGACTTGGTTGTTGCACTTTACAGCTGACATAATAAATAAATAAATAAAGGACTACCGTTTTAAATTTGAGTCTCCAATAAAAAAAAAAAAAAAAAATTATCTGTGCTATTAATTTTTTCTTTTGGCACAAAGCTGGAAAACCCTATTTTGATACAAAAGTTTTCTGTTGCCAGAAATGTTGGTGCATCACTAATAAATACGTCAGGATGAATGAACTGTGGAGTGAGTGTGTGTGTGTGTGATGAATATATATATATATATATATATATATATATATAACAAAATAGGGGCCTGCAGTGCACTTCCGGCGCCAAAGAGTATTATCAACTGGTTCTAAGCCCCAATGACGGGTAATAGATGTAGACAAAGATAAAAACCTAATATCACAATAAAGGTATATGTAGAGCAGCTGTTTAAACTTTTTTGACCACCAAGTCCCCCAAATAATTTTTTGGTCTTTTTTGTGTTTTACATGAACCAACATTGGGAATTAACCCCTGCTGCTTTTTGAGGTGGTGACAGAGTTCTGAGTGAAAAAGAATTTGGTTTCAAGGCTTTTTTTATTCATCCTTCTGGTGAGTGTGAACCCCAAAGGGGGTGAGTGCCACTGTTGGTGAAGATTTGGAGTTGGTGGAGGGTGCACTACCCACTTAATCCTAGAAGCACTTGCCACTTTAGGACTATTTCTGCCATGTCACCATTTTATATATTTATTTGATGTGAATCTGGACATCTATCCAACATTAGCACTGTTTACCAATAGATCCTTTATTGTGTTTTAAATATTGGTGTATTTTTTATATATTTATAATATATTATGACCTACCCAGCCGATGCCGCTGGAATAGACACCACTACCTTTAGTGATCTCCACTTGCTTCTGTGCTAAACGGCCGGCCTGATGCATTGTGAATACAGGAAGTCGGCACGGGTGCAGTTCAGAGAATGGTTTGCATCTTCTGTACGAATGCAAAGCATTCACTGATTGGATGAGGTGGAGAGCATGAGGCCCCACCTCTGCACCTCGTCTATTTCGGAGAAAGCTTTGCATTCATTCAGAAATTGCAAAGCATTTTCTGAATGGCTCCTGTGCCAAAAGGCCAACCTATTGTATTGTGAATACATTGGGCTGGAACAGGACCCAGAAGGAAATGGAGATCACTGGAGTGGCAGTGTCTGCTTCAGTGATTTCCATCTTCAAGGGGGATTGGCCAGGTATAGTGTATATTCTGTTCATGGTTACATTGACCCAAGCTGGAACAATGTACCTATGAAAAAAAAAAAAAAAAACATGCCTGGATTGCTTCTTTTAACTTCCGCCCTTGTAGATAAGTGTCGTTTGTCCCAAGTCTCCTCTGTTTTGCTGTGTTTGGGAGTGAAAAAACAGGAGCCAATAACTCTCACTTATCAATGGTGAACTGATTGGGATTTAAGTAGTTCTGATGGAAATGTCATCTGCCGTTACTTTTTGTTTATTTTTTTAAATATGTAAACTCCCAGGATGTCATTCTTGTCTGTTCCCACCTAGCAAGTCATTGACCCAGTGTAGGTGTTATAATGTGGTGAGGTCATAACTTCCAACCTGCACACCTTGTTCAAGGCCTGCGACTCCTGAAAGGTGAGATGGATCGCTATGTTCTTGCCAAGGACTGGATTTCATTCTTCACAGCCGTCAATCACTTTCAGACTTTAAGGGTTGGTTAAAGATCAAGTGCAAGCAACGCCTGTTTGTAAAAATACCTTAATGATGTATCAGGCTTTAAAGTGGAACTCCAGTTAAAACTTTTTATAGTCTTTTGGATAAAGTGGGGAGGAGTAAGGCACTGCCCACAACAAATAGTAGACTGTCTATAACTTCCTTGCTAGGTATGTCCGGTTCAGTAATGATAGGGATGCATAAAATGTGCATAAAGTCTGCACAGGTCTCATAAAATAACAAACGTCAGATCTTCCCCTCCTTTTATTTCTGAATGGTACCGACAACAAGGCGTTCTTCCTGGGCATTTTAATTTGTTTTGTTTTCTAGTGGGAAGTCTGATTCTTGTTTTTGGAGTTGCAGTTTCTATGGTAATGGAGTGATCGCCTCCCCTCTGTTTCATACTAGTGCTGCTCCATCAGAATCCAAGGATAGGCTAATAAGATTCTTCCAGCAACTATGACTGGACTGGCTGCAGATACCGAAAGACTCTGGTCTTGTTTAGCAACTTGTATTGCATGATCACCTATTTAAAGTGCATTTCACCTTTTGGGGGGGGGGGGTGAAACTATGTCTCCAGTGTAAAAAGCCCCGAGGGCTTTCACACTGGAGCGGTGCGCTAGCAGGAAGGTAAAAAGTCTTGCTAGCCGCATCTTTGGAGCAGTGTGTGTGTGTACCGCTCCCGCCCATTGAAATCAATGGGACACCGTGGCTATACCGCCTGCAATGCGCCTCTGCCTCTTTATCTTGAACGGTTTTCTTTTTTGGCTGTGGCGTGACCAGTGAAATAATTTATTTGCCAAACACTGTTATTTCTGTAATGTTTCAGCATTCTCGTTTATATCTAAACCAAGGCCTTTTTAAAAAACCTTTAACTTCCTGTCCACTTATGTTACATCCTGTCACATTGTCCTTACAATGCTTGTGTTCATCTGCCTCTTTGGTAAATCAGGTCAAACGTACATTTCTGGAATCTGGTCTGTATCAGTGTTTGTGTGTGTGTGTGCTTTTTATTTTTATGTTACATAGTGGAAAACCTAGCAAAAATTAAAATGCAATAGTTGCGAGCAGCAAGCAGTCAATTTTTAGCTTAAAGTACCCTTGCAGTGGAGGTCCTTGCACTGTAAGGGTTAAATGCTCTTTTTGTTTAGGGGTGCAGAGATGAGATGTATTGCCTTCCTCACTCCAGCTTTGTTCTGTCATCATGTGCAGTGTTCTTAACTCTGCATTGTACATGATAAGGCTGAAGGTCTGCTACTGGAACCAGAAATAGGGTATTGCAAAGTATCCCTGCACCCCTGTACTATATTGAAATTGTAACCTTTGCGGTGCTCTTTTTAAGCGCTTGTCCAACAAAAAGTGATATTTCATTTTCAGGTGGAGTCTTTGACTCGGGCTGACTTCTTCTTAAATCTCTAAAGGGCCTGAGCGATGACCTCTTAGGCTCCATTCACACTTTTGAATGGGGCCATTAACATTTACATGCAAGAGCTGTCCAGGGTCGATTTTATGCAGATAATCATTCCATGAGCTGCACGAGCTGTCAGCCCTTCATTGCTTTTCGTGGGGCCGCTGCCCCTAATTTCTGGGAACCCACATTGCGTCTCCTGCATGTAATCGCTAATGGGCCCCATCTGGAAGTGTGAATGGAGTTGTATTGACTTTGTTCCAATCTTTGGGTCTTGGAGATTCACATTCAGGCCGGATTCACACTTGTGCGGTGCGAATTTCAGCTTTCTTATCTCTGCAGAGAGATAAGAGAACTGTTCAGCAGATCATCTCCGTTTTTGGCTGCGAATTTGGAGACCTAGGAGAGGGGGGCGGGGAAGTGTATTGAGGTGAATGAGAGAAAACCTGAAGAGAAATGAACACATCTGCAAATCAGATGCGTACCCATAGAAGATAATGGGCCTGAATTCTCACCTCAGCCGCACCGTAATGCCTAGAAAACGCACACGTTTTTTCGGCACTGCGAATGCATCGCACATATGTGAACCAGCCTCATTGAAAACAATGTATTTAGAAATGTTCTGCGAATTGGATGCGGTTTAAGCCGCACTCAATTCGCATAGGTGTGAACCCGGCCTCATTGGGTTGTTTCCTTCGTATAAGATAGAAACCCAGCAGACAACCTTTTATAATGGCCAGAGCAGGTGTGTAGTTCTGGGATTCAATTACCAGAGTCTGAGATTAAGCCCTGGTTCACACTGGTGCGATTTGACATGTCAAATTGGCGGCATTTGCCAGCAATGGAACCATCCTAATTGGTGCAACGCCACATCTGCGGCGCTGCACTGATTTCAAAAAGTAGTTTCTGTACTACTTTTTGAAATTTCGGGCTGGGATTTACAGCTGAACTTGCACGGCTTCACTCCCGCAGCCCAGTGTGAACCAGGGCTAAGGTCCCTTTCACACTGGTTTGTGTTTTTTTTTCCATTCATCCGTTGACTGATGAAAAACGGACTTCATTGCATCGCTATGGAAAAACCGGTGTGTTTTTCCTTTGAAAAAATATGGCTGAACTGGAATGCTCTTGTGAAAAGGCCCTAAGCCCCGGTTTGCATCGAAATTTCAAAGTAGCAAGGTCAGCATGATTTCAGCTGCTATTTGATAGACATCTGTGTGGCTTCATGCATAGATGTCTATTGAAGTCGCTCCTGAAATCGGCAAAAGTAGTACAGGAATTACTTTTGCAAATCGGTGCAGTGCTGCAAAATCGGTGATTAAAACGGTGCTATTGCCTCCAGTAGGCTGCGACTTATGCGATTTGATCTCTCAAATCGCATGATATATCGCTCCAATGTGAACCTAGGCTTAGGCCCCTTTCACACTTGTGTGACTTGTCCTGCAGCTTAGGACTGCAAAGTTGCATGACAAATCATACCCCATGATTTCCAATGATTCCCATTCATATCTGTGCGACTCCAAGTCGCAGATACTTCCAGGTTGTCCCTGCACTACTTTGACCGACTTTGATGCGACTTGAGGTCCATAGACATCAAGATTACACAGGCCTTGCTTCAAGTCGTGTCAGTCACAAGGCTTTCAAGCGTGAAAGGGGCCTTAGAAAACAGGTGATTTTATTGCTCTAGCACAAAAATCATATAAATTTCGGTGTACTGACCTTCTGTAATAAAAAAGGCAGTTGAAGTCAGCTTTGTATTTTAATTTGCATTGTTCATTCAGATTCTAAACTAAAACCAGAGGGACCTTCAGAAGCCAGTCAAGCACATTAGGTGTGGCAGCTAGTAAGGAGCACAGGGCAAGTCTTTGCACAGAGAGTACAAGGCGTGTTCACAGGAAGTGCTTGTGACTTCTGTGGATTGCATTCGACACGACTCACCTGCCCCTCTCAAGGACGTCCCTCTCCTGCCTCTGAAACTATGACCTGCAAGGTGCAAGAATGTCAGGAATGAGTCGCTTTGCATGCCCTCGTAGGGCTAGGCTCCCAGTATAGGGGCTGGGTGTTGTAATTCTTTTTTACTGTGTAACAATAGAAATGTGTAATCCGCAGGTGAAAGAATTTGGCAGCACAGTATGAGTAAGTCTTGATGCTGTAAAAGGTGCTCCGTCCAAGATGTCCTCATTCTGTCCGTATTGATGCAATAAAGAGGTGTATCTAGGGTCTCTCCCCTGTGCTACGCCCTGAGGCGGTTTCTGTATCGAACCTTCATGTAATTATACAGGAACTTGCCCCTCCCTAGGCTGTTGTTGCATCAATGTCAGACTTGCAAATTAATGAGAGCAACTCCAACTCCCAGCTAAAATATCCCAACACAGATTTCAGCATGGAAGAAGGGGGGAAGCCCGTTTTGAGATGCATATAGAGATTGGTATAATAAATATATATACACACGTGCGCACTGTATTCCCGAAAGTATTGGGACACACGCCATTTACACGCATTTGATGGCATCCCAGTCTTTGAAGGGCTCAATATTGAGTTGGCCCAACCTTTGCGGTTATCAGACACCAATGTTGGAGGAGAAGGCCTGGCTCTGACTCCACTCCTAATTCATCCCAAAGATGTTCTATCGGTCAGGACTCTGTGCAGGTTCTTCCACCCCAAACTCGCTCGTTCATGTCTTTATGGACCTAGTTTGTGTGCAATCATGTTGGAACGGGAAGCGGCAATCCCTAAACTGTTTCCACAAAGTTGGGAGACTGAAATTGTCTTGCTATGCTGACACCTTAAAAGTTCCTTTCACCAAATGATTTGGACCAGTGCACTAAGCAAGGTCCATAAAGACCTGGATGAGTGAGTTTGGGGGGGAGGAACTTGACTGCCCTGCAGTGTCCTGACCTCAACCCGATAGAACACCTTTGGGGTGAATTAAAGCGGAGACTGCAAGCCAGGCCTTCTCATCCACATCAGTGCCTGATCCCACAAATGTGTTTTTTTTAAATGGTCAAACATTCCCATAGACACACTCCTAAACCTTGTGGACAGCCTTCCCAGAAGAGTTTAAGCTGTTATAGCTGCAAAGGGTGGGCCAACTCAATATTGAGCCCTATGGACTCAAACTGGAATGCCATTAAAGTTCATGTGCATGTAAAGGCAGGTGTCCCAATACTTGTGACAATATTGTGTGTGTGTGTGTGTGTGTGTGTGTGTGTGTGTGTGCATCTATACTGTATATCTCCCTTTTTTTTTTTTTTGGTGTTTGAAAGCTACTTACAACTGCATTTAGTAGGCCAACATGAAGATCACACGGTGCTTTTACTTTGCACATGGAGATGTGGCACACAGGGGTTAACTGTCTGTATTGTGTGTAGAGGATAGCTGTGAGCGATAATTGTGCGCCTATTTCAGGAGCTGTGAGTCAGTCGGGTGAGGGGGGAGCTCAGGAAATGACCCAGATCTGTTTTTCTTACTAGAGATTTCTGGGCTGGCACCTGATTTGAGCACTATGGCAGAATTTATCCCCCCCCCCCCCGCTCTGCCCAGCTGGCATATCTTGGGTGGTGCCGTGTCATGAGACTGTCATTCCATGTCACGCACTAAGCAAAAATACAAGTAGAAATCATTTTATTCTTTTATGTATTGATTTACTCAGGAGCTGCCCATATGCTGTCCCTGATGAGGCACCTTTTTTGTTTCTAGTTCTTTAGGGGATTATCAGCATTTGGGGAAAGGTTGTGTGTTTCGGTGTGTTTCGCTATTTACTATTACAGGTTCCAAGTTCCACAGCATGTCTGGATGTTCTGATTTTACCGGGAGGGCCTCCCATTGGGATAAAAAGAAATATGCAAGTTAAATAAAGAGGAAGCGATTGCTCTTCCCTGAATATCCTCAGTACTCTAATTTTCTAATCTGCGTGCTTGCTCTAGGTCTGTAGCTCTGTAAAATCGAAATGTTTAATGTACTGAAGCTATCGAAACCGCAGGATTACCAGACAACCAGCATTTCCAGAAGTTGGCAATGGCTGCTTTCATACTCCCTCCCTCGCTACAGGTTTCTCTTTTAAAGCTTGACTTCAGTTTAATTTGATAGCCTGGCCATAGTGTGAAACAAAGTTTATTTGATTCCCGCAGTAAATTATTTCTGTTGCTAGATCTCCTCAGTCTGACATCCTGCACTCCTCCCTGTTACTGTGGGTACCATGGGCCCTTGGGCCTGTCTCCCAGGGGGGAGTAAACATGGCTTCCCACACTTCTAGTATAACCATGCTGAGACATCAGTACTGCTCGCTGCATCGAGGGCCCTGCGCTGTCACATGACTGACGAAAAATGCCAAGGGGGAGAAGCAAGTGCAGGGGAGGAAATGCTGAAATTGGGCTTTAGTATTTATGCAGTCATGTATCTAATGAAATCGGCTTGAAAGGAGTGTAAATTGGATGCTGTGTCCCTTTAATTACTACTTTAAAGCTTGGCTGTGACGTTGGCTGAATATCTATGAAAGGATGGACCACAAGTTATCCATTAGCCAGATCTATGTTTGTTTGCTATTCTGTGTACTTTTAGAAATTGTCCACCTCAGAAATGTCCACCAATCACATTTGTTAGATCTCGATCTTTAGGCTGCATTCAAACTAAGCACACATGGGTATGCATGTGCACTAAGCTGACCATACACTGGTCAAAATTCAGCTGGGTCAGCAGGGTCCTGCCAAATTTAAAATGGTGTGTGTGTGGCTGTCCCCGCGTGACAGAAGCTGCTTGATCGACTTCTGTCGAAGGGACATGCTGGGAAAACTTTTGTGGATCATCGGCTGTCGCCGTGTATTCTGGCAGCAGCAGGTCCCGCTATCGAAATACAATGGCCCAGTGGGAAAATTCCTTCATCTACCTTGTTCTTGTGCCCACTGACCAACCAATAAAAAAAAAAAAGAGCTATACTGTTTACAATTCAGTGTCACCCTGCTCTGCACATGCTCAGTTGCTCTCCATATTTAGGCACTGACGAATTTGTAGAGGCCAATCTACTGACAGCTTTAAAGCAGAAATAAACACTTATCCTTTACAGCAAAGGAAGCTGCTTCTGTTTGATCTGCAACAGCCCTGGTGCTGCACATTTTGATCAGTTATGACTCCAACCATTTTGATGGCTTGACTGTTTGAAAGCACAAACAAATGTGACAGCATTCCCAGCATTTGAAACCACTAAATCAATAGGTTTAGTTTTATCTTTATGATTTACTGCTGTTCACGGGCACGGCTTTAACAAGATGTCCATATGCCACCTTCTGTATCCTTACTGTGGATAAGTGTGGGGTGTAGCAAGATGGCGGTGACAGAACGTCCCTTCCGTTACAAAATCTGATAAATCTGATGGGTCGTTTAATCTGACAAAACACCAGCACGGGCGGCTGTTTCTTCAGAGCGCATGCGCCAGGAACGTTGGGGGGTGTGTGTGTGTGTGTGTGTGTATATAGTAAATATCTCCTAAATAGTGCATGTTTTAGTAGATATTTATAGTACCTACAGGTAAGTTGTCTTATAGGCTTACCTGTAGGTACAATTAAAAAGGAAGACTTTGCTTCCTCTTTAAAAAGGAAGTAAAGCCTCTGTAAAAAAAAACAAATAAAAATATTCCCTGCAAGACAAAGGCATAATGAGCCAGTATGCATAGCCTACTGGCTCATTATGAAGTACTTACCTGAGATCGAAGCATATTACCTACATATCAGCCACAAGCAGTCAGTGATAAAGATTTAATGGTTCGCCTCATCAAAAATTAAGAAAGGGGAATGGGGGAAGTCAGACTTTAAAAAAAATCTGGATAGAAGGGAGAGTTTGAACCCCCTGATTAAAGTCTACATCTGAGAGCTTTTCCTTCACCTGTACAATGACCATAGACCAGAAATTAGGGTTATCTTCCCCTACAAAAACATGGTCAGAGATCTAAAGGGCTCCAGCTCGCTCTTCATCCAAAACTGAAATTCTAACTTTATTAAAGTTGGTGGTTGCTGCATTTTGTGGTAGCCATTGGTGTGCAGTCTCTGATTTAAAAGTCACTTGCAGTTTGTGTGTTGAACCCTTTTGACTGAACTTCTTCTTTCCCCACAGACTTTCACTGCTTGGTGTAACTCCCACCTGAGGAAAGCTGGCACTCAGATCGAGAACATTGATGAGGATTTTAGAGATGGGTTGAAGCTCATGTTACTTCTGGAAGTCATTTCAGGTAAGCTCCAAACAGATTTCCTTGCTGGGTACTTGGCACCCGCTTTGGGGTTTGAGTATTTTGATACTATGAATGCCAGTAGATGCTAAAACTATACATACTAGATTGACATATTTTAAGAATACAATGAAGATTGTCATTCAAGGCCGATAAGTTAAATTCCAAAAAGTTTTATTTGCTTGGGCAAAAAAGAGCAAAGACTACAGCTACAACAGCCACTGCTGCCAAATGTGCTGTACAGAGGGGAGATCTTTATAGAACTCACAGAATCATTAAAGCTAAACTCAAGGCAAACTGCTAAATACAAAGATAAAATAGAACTATGGGAGAGTTGCATGTCAAATGATTTGTAAGTCTGTTCATCCAATCCTTTTATTTAATGTGATTGTAAATGATCACAATGTAAAACGACTAATTCAGTTTAAATAGAAATAAAAGGCATAACCTCTGTGTATGGATTAAAAAAAAAAAAAATATCGGGGCAAGTTTGATCATGGAGTTCCCATCACAGCTAGAGAATTGACCATGCTGTGATCTCCTGCTTAGTGTGGTCAGTTTTTTAATGGGGCTGGCAGGAATGCCAGGGATTTCACACAAACAAAGCAATCTAAAGAGCACAAGATACTTTTTCATACATGGTACAGCGGACACACATCAGGAATATGATATGCTGGGGTAACACACGCTTTAAGCCTTGTTCGCAGATGAAACGGCCATACTCCAGTAAGCCCAACAAACAAAATCTTTACAATTAAGCCCTATACTGCTGAAAGTTGCCAGAGAATGTGGAGTTGAGACAATGTTTATCATGTGTACAACACGTCCAGAATTGTTTTTCTTTCTTTGCTTGTTGGACTTGCAACTGATTCTTCTATGGACATGTATGTGAGCCAGACGAGCCCTTTGTGGCACCTATTCTATGAGAGAATGAGCCAGCAGGGCTTTGATCATTGAAAATCATTATGAAAGGTTTGTCCTGATTCAATGTGTCTTTCAGGAGAAAGGCTTCCGAAACCGGAACGAGGAAAGATGAGGGTCCATAAAATTAATAATGTCAACAAAGCTTTGGACTTCATTGCAAGTAAAGGAGTGAGGCTGGTCTCTATTGGAGCTGAAGGTATTATATGTTTTTTTTTTTTTTTTTTACTTTTCCGAAGTTATAACCTCAGGCAGGCAGTATTTCTTTTCCATAACTTCCTTGCACCCCACCTTTCTTCTGCAGTTTATTTCATTCTAATAAGTTTTTCATCCATTAAGGGTGTTTTTTCACATAAAAGATTTTGGCATTCAACTGGCAAATTGCTTTTAGAGAAGGCAGTCCAGTTGTGAAGCCATCAAAGAAATTGAAGTAGGCAATGTGCTTCCAAAATCATTAGAGGAAGTAAACCCTGATGCGCCTTACTTCCTCTGTTTCCCTGAAAAGGTAAAGCTTAATGGGCTACTATGCACCCAATGCTATGCACACTATTGTCCCAATGGGTAGCTGCAGAGATTGTGACTTGTCTTACTGCCTGTGATTAGCACAGCGCAGTGCCAACTTCCTGGCAGGCTCCGCACGTGGGGTTTGTGAACACACCGGAGCTCATCCTTATAGAAGAGGAATGAGGCAGCAGACAGAATTGCCACTTGGTACTCTGGGGGATATTCTTTGTTCGTATTTCATGTCTGAGGTTTACTACCACTTCTAAAGCTTGTTGTTGTCAATCTGTGTTGCAGCCCTTTTTGTAGTATAACTGTCTTTTTAAATTGTAATCTGTGCGGGATTCTGTCTTCTAAAAACAAACACTTAAGCTTTTTGCAGATGTTACCAAGTTGATTTTCCCCATTTTCTCTGGGTGAATTAGTTTTTGTAGGGTAACCCCATTATAGGAATGTGTGTGAATTAGCTGGCCGCAGCAGATTTTGATTGGGTCTGTTTTTAAATTTGTCTTTTAGAAATCGTTGATGGCAATTCTAAGATGACACTGGGTATGATTTGGACCATCATTCTGCGGTTTGCCATTCAGGACATCTCTGTGGAAGGTATGTGCTGTGTCTGTGGTTTCTCTGCCTGTTTCCTTGTGCCCCAAAATTTCTGTCTCGTGATAAAGTTCCTCTTTTGGCTCCATAGAAACCTCTGCAAAGGAAGGATTGTTACTGTGGTGTCAGAGAAAGACGGCGCCATACAAGAATGTCAATGTACAGAACTTCCACATAAGGTAAAGTATCACATTTGGCATGTGCTGCTTTTTCTTTGCTACATGCACAAGCATCACACTTGAAAGACTCCTTTTGTGGCCCTCATGTGTATGCATGCGTTTACATGCATGTAATAGACACCAGACAAACCTCATGAATTGCTCTGCACTGCTTTCTTGAATGAAAGATGACGTTCTTTTGTCTTATGTTTTTATGATTTAGACTCATGGTTAATAATTTTAGGAAATCATTTCAATTTAATTTAGTAATGTCACTGCAGGATATAGCATAAGTATGTATCTGGAAGTCCTTCCTCCCTGTCAGTAGTAATGACAATGGATCTCCATGTATAGAGGGGCATTGCAAAAACTAGATGTGGGCAGTGGCGGCCCATCCATTAGGGGCGCCCAGGTGCCACCCCCTATATGACTAATGGATAGATTCATGCATAGCTGCTGCCACCCCCTATTCAGGCAACTGAAATACAGCGGCAGGGGGTGTTTTGTTTTTTAAAAGCATCTGATTCAAGCCATAGGCTCTAATAGGCTTCAAAATATGTGGGCTCATGGCACAGAGCATTGCGCCATTAGCCCACCCAGGTGTTACAACAGCGAATAAATATTTGCTGTTGTAACACTGATCCTCCACCCGGCCAAACAGAAGCGGGTGTGAGACCCGTTTTCTGATTGGCTGAAAAGAGAAGAGAAGTCTCCCGATTGGCCACCGAGAAGGAGGGAGGAAACTGAAGCCAGAGCCATCGTCCATGGAGAACAGCTGCATAGATTGGTGCACCAGACCCACCCACCAATCGGGGGAGGGGGTGGTATTTTTTGTGTGTCCCCCCCACCCAAAAAGAAAATTACCAGCGGCCGCCACTGGATGTGGGTGACATTGTGTTATACCTCATATATGCTTCTGCCAGAGCCTTGTTAAGAACTGAACAAAATAAATTCCAAAGTGGGCTTGTTACCCACTGAGCCTTTGCAATGTTGTGTGCGCCCCCCCCCCCCCCTTCCTCCACAGTAGACATGCTCAGTACGGAGTACTTTGCCTGAGGAACAGGGGAAATAATTTCTTCCCGAATTCCATCAATGGACACCTTCTGACAGACCTGTTTGCTTTCTAATAAGCAATGTTGGTAACTAGATTTGTTTTACTGCTACTCCCAGATGCCAAATGTACACAGGGGGTTATTTACTAAAGACAGATCCACTTTGCACTACAAGTGCAAAGTGCAGTGGCTGTAGATCCGAGGGGGACATGCAAGGAAAATAAACGGCATTTTAGCTTGCACATGATTGGATAATAAAATCAGCAGAGCTTCCCCTCATTTCAGATCTACCCCTCAGTTTTACAGCGACTGCACTTTCAGTGCAGTTTCAAGTGCAGTTTGCACTTGTAGTGAGTGCAAAGTTGATTTGCCTTTTGTAAGTAACCCCCATAGTGTTTCACACCTGAAATTGCACTTGCCTGCAGAGTTGACATTGTGCTAATCATGAAATGGCAAGATTTCAAAAGTCGAATTTTGGCGTGAACCAGGGCTAAAGGCACTGTCTTTTGGTAGGTGGATGGTAGTTAGTAAAGCTAAGTAATGAAATCGGGAAAAGTCAAGCCCCAATAACAAAATGAAACCAAATCAGAGGGTCACTAACAGTTTTTCTAATGAGGGAAAAGAGGGCTTGTTGGGTTGTCTACTTTTAGATTATTTTACTGAATTTAAAGGTGTTGTAAACCCTTGTGTGTTTATTTTTATTTAAAAAAACAAAACCAACATGTCTATACTTACCTGCTCTCTACAATCATTTTGCACATAGCAACCGCCGATCCTCTTTTCTGGGGTCCTCCGCCAGTGTTCCAGGCCCCGCCTCTTCATCCCCACAGAAGGCCACATCAGGGTGAAAAACCTTGAGACATTACAACCACTTTAGTTAATCTCTGCACATGTTACAAACCCCATTGCATATCGCCACCATATACAGATCTTTTTATACTCTGACTACATTATACATCCTCCAGTTTGTGGTCATAATCACATTGAATTTGTGGTAAAACTGAACATTTCTTTATCGTACATCACGGGACACAGAGCGGCATTCATTACTATATGGGTTATATGGAGTACCTTCAGGTGTAGACACTGGCAATCTCAAACAGG
This sequence comes from Rana temporaria, assembly GCF_905171775.1. Classification (NCBI taxonomy): domain Eukaryota; kingdom Metazoa; phylum Chordata; class Amphibia; order Anura; family Ranidae; genus Rana; species Rana temporaria. The sequence continues at coordinate 44,407,623 of NC_053497.1, read as the reverse complement.
AAATGCCCCTCCCTATATAACCCCCTCCCATAGGAGGAGTACCTCAGTTTTTCCGCCAGTGTCTTAGGTGTTAGTCATGGTTTAGCTTGCCTCCACATCCTTGGGATTAGGTGAGCTAACCGGTTCTGTCCAAAAAAGCCTCAGCGCTAAAGTGGTCAGTAACCGGACCCCAAACCCTTGGGGTATAGCCCATAATGCTTTTCTTTTTAGAGAGCTGGACCCTGGGCCCAGAACTTAGAAACCTTTGGGTGCCTAATGTTTCTGTTGCCAGAGTGCTATATGGGCCCAGGACAGTGGATCCTTCATAGGAACCCAGGGCCTGAAGGTCTAGACATCCCCACCGAGATGGGGGAAGATTGGGCCTCTTGCTTGGCAAAGTCCTGCGGCATGGAGCAGGTAAGTGAGGGGAAAACTTGCGGAACTTGGTTCTTAGCAGGTTTTTTCTGGGGGGTCACAGGGGACATGCCTAAAGTTATGCACTGCATCTGGCAAACTAGTCACATATCATAAAGATAGGATGGCTCTATATGTATTATTCCCCATAAGATGTGACCTCCCTTGTAGTGTTGGAAAAGCATTGAGTGGGGCCTGTGTTATATAAAAATATATGTGTGTGTCAGAGAGCTGTGCTTACCTGCAAGCCTCCAGGCGATGCTCCATTCAGTCTTCCTCCTCACGGCCTGCAAAGCAGGCAAAACGCTGACCTCCTCATGGCTGCAGTTTGCTGGAGCAGAGAGGTCCCTTCCTCCCAACCCCACCCCCCCCTGTCGGGAGGGGCATTTCCTGTTTGAGATTGCTGGGGGGGAAGGGCGGGTCAGTGGCTTAAGGAAGGGGCGGCCCTTCCTTGTTTGTTCCATATAGCTCATTCAATACTTTGGAACTGAGGAGGAAAGACCAGAACGGCAAGCACGGGGCGCCGAGGACACACAGTGGCCAGAAAGAATATTGCAGTCTTCAGAAAGACTGTTTTCAAGCCTAGGAATAGGCTGTTTCTTTTCCATCTCATAGTTTTTCTTGCAATACTACTCAGGGGGACAGAATGTTTTTTCTTTCCTAGATTTGAAAAAAAAAAAAAAAAAAAAGAGAAGTGTCATCTAGGGGAGAGGAAGCATTTTTTATCCCCCAAACAGGTGTTTGGGCATTTAACTATTTATAAGTCCCAGGTACCAATAAGTAGCAGGTGTACCTCGGTATTGTACCATGGCATCAAAAAACAAGGGTACAAGAGGTGGGGATTCCCCCAGAGAGTCTGAGGTCTCGGACAATGCTATGCCGCTGCTTTCCCCACAGGGAGCCTTGGGGCCATCGGGATCTGGGGCTGGAGCTGACGCGGGTCAGTCCAACCCTAAGATGGTCACGGAGGAGGTATTACTCACCTCTTTAAAAGAGATGCAGAAAAGCATGGGTAAAATGATAGCCGCAGCTATGCGGGGCAGTAAGCGGAATAGATCTCCGTCGCCCGAGCGCGGACCCTCAGAAGAGGAGGTCCTTTCCTCAGGGGAATTGGACGACCTCTTGGACAAGGACCAAGTAGGTTCAGGGATCGAAGATCCGGATACAGAGGAGTCTGGGGCAGTCTCCCTGAGGGAGAGCTGGTGGATTCAAGGATTGTCGGACTTGGTCCATAGGGCATTCAACTTGCCAGTACCAGATCTCCAGGTATCGACGGTTTCAGCTTTGGGTTCACTGAGGGCGCCTCAAAGCAATGCTGTGTTTCCGATCCATCCTCTATTAGAGGGAGTTTTTTTCCAAGATTGGAACAAGCCAGATAAGATCTTCTTACCACCTAAGAAGTTCTCTGTCCTATATCCTATGGAAGAAAAATTTTCCAAAAGATGGGCTACTCCTGCAGTGGACGCAGCCATCTCATGTGTTAACAAATCGTTAACATGCCCTGTAGAAAACATACAGGTGTTCAAGGATCCAGTTGATAAGCGCTTGGAAGCACTACTTAAGAACTCCTTCACTACTGCAGGGGCAGTAGTACAGCCAGCTGTGGCTGCGATTGGGGTCGCTCAAGCATTATCGGATCAATTTAAGCAGATGCTTAAACTTATTCCTGCCCAGCAGGCAGAAGAATTTTCGGATGTCCCTAAGGCCATATGTTTTACGGTAGACGCAATCAAGGATTCTATCCAGCAAGCGTCACGTTTATCGTTATCCCTTATCCATATGAGAAGACTCTTATGGTTAAAAAGCTGGGAGGCTGAGCCCCCATGCAAGAAGCTCCTGGTAGGGTTCCCCTTCCATGGAGGACGACTCTTCGGAGAAGACCTAGATAAATACATTCAGACCATTTCAAACGGCAAGAGTACTCTCTTGCCAACTAAGAAGAAGGTTCAGGGGCCTGCGTTTAAACGACAGTATTCCCCTGGGCAGGGGCCCTCTAATGCCAAGCAGTATCGACGGCCTCCTGCAAAAGCAAACTTCGGCTTCAACAGCAAATCACAAGGACAGGCTGTTAGAGGCAAAAGGCAGTGGTTTCGCAAACCAGCAAAACCAGCCCCCAAGCCAACCTTATGAAGGGGCGCCCCCACCCACGAAGGTGGGGGGAAGGCTGCGACTCTTTTCAGAGATTTGGGAAGCCAGCATTCCCGACGAGTGGGTACGGTCTTCCGTGGCCACAGGCTACAAATTAGATTTCCTAAGGTTTCCTCCTCCTCATTTCCAGGAGTCGAGGATTCCAAACGATCCGCCTCGGATTCCGGCCAGCCTGGAACAGGGGCTGGGTTTCTACTCCAACCTATTCATCATCCCCAATGGAGATGTCAGGCCAATTTTGGACCTAAAGATGGTAAATGCATATCTAAAGATCCGCTCATTTCGGATGGAATCCGTGCGGTCAGCAGCTGCCACACTCCAGAAGGACGACTTCATGGCGTCCATAGACATAAAGGATGCCTACCTTCATGTTCCAATTTATCAGCCACATCAAGGATATCTACGCTTCATGGTGGCTTCGCGTCACTTCCAATTCGTGGCGCTTCCCTTCGGGTTGGCTACGGCCCCCCGGGTGTTCACGAAGGTCCTAGCTCCGATCCTAGCCAAGCTAAGGATCCAAGGGGTCACGATCCTAGCATACCTGGACGACCTCCTAGTCATAGACCACTCGTCTCCCGGCTTGGAGCGAGCAGTGGCCCTCACGGTCCAATACCTCGAGAGGTTCGGCTGGGTCCTAAATCGAGAAAAGTCAGCTTTCCAGCCCACAAGGCAGTTGGAATATCTCGGCATGAGATTAGACACAGAACAACAAGGAGTGTTCCTACCTCTGAGGAAGGTAAAAGCCATCAAGGAATTAATCCTACTGGTTCTAAGCAAGAAAGAACCGACTATTCGCCTATGTATGAGGTTACTAGGCAAGATGGTGGCCACATTCGAGGCGGTACCATACGCCCAGAGCCACACTCGCATCCTACAGGCAGCCATCCTGTCAGCATGGAGCAGAAGGCCACAGGCCTTGGATATCCCGTTGCCGCTCTCATCAAGAGTCCGACAAAGTCTGTGTTGGTGGTTAGACCCTCAGAATCTACTGAAAGGGAAGTCTTTCAGCCCAGTGGCTTGGAAGATAGTGACCACAGACGCCAGCCTGACGGGCTGGGGAGCAATTTTGGATGGTTGCACTCGCCAAGGTACTTGGGCAAAGCCAGAGAAGCAGTTGCCCATCAACATCTTGGAGCTCAGAGCTGCTCGACTAGCCCTCAGGGCTTGGACGTCAAAATTGCAGGGGTTCCCGGTGAAAATTCAATCAGACAATGCCACGGCCGTGGCATACATAAATCACCAAGGGGGAACCAGGAGTCAAGCCGCTCAGAGAGAGGTGAGCTTGATTCTCCTATGGGCAGAGGCTCATGTGCCCTGCATATCGGCAATATTCATTCCAGGAGTGGACAACTTTCAGGCGGACTTCTTAAGCCGCCAGACTCTATGGCCGGGGGAATGGTCTCTGCATCCACAAGTCTTTCAAGCACTCTGCCAAAGATGGGGAGTGCCGGACGTGGATATCATGGCATCGAGACTCAACAAGAAACTAGACAGGTTCATATCCCGCTCAAGGGATCCGATGGCCTGCGGAACCGATGCGTTGGTTTGCCCTTGGCATCAGTTCAAACTTCTTTATGCGTTTCCCCCGCTCCAGTTACTACCCCGCCTGCTGCGCAGGATCCGGGTGGAGCACATACCAGTCATCCTGGTAGCTCCAGCATGGCCCAGAAGGGCATGGTACTCACTAATCTTAAGGATGGTAGTGGGAGACCCTTGGACTCTTCCTCTACGGCCAGACCTGCTATCGCAAGGTCCGATCCTCCACCCTGCCTTACGGCATCTAAATTTGACGGCCTGGAAGCTGAATCCCTGATTCTCAGGGGTAGAGGTCTGTCTCAGAAAGTAATCTCTACCCTAATCAGAGCCAGGAAACCGGTCTCTAGGGTGATTTATTACAGGGTCTGGAAGGCCTATGTAGGCTGGTGTGAGTCCAAGCGATGGCTTTCTCGCAAATTTACCATCGATAGAGTATTAAGTTTTCTCCAGCTAGGAGTGGATAAAGGATTGGCATTAAGCACAATCAAAGGACAGATTTCTGCTCTGTCAGTGTGGTTTCAGCGGCCGCTGGCCACCCACTCGCTGGTTAAGACCTTCCTTCAAGGGGTCTTACGTATTAGACCTCCAGTTAAATCCCCGCTTTGTCCGTGGGATTTAAATCTTGTTCTGTCAAGTTTACAGAAACAACCGTTTGAGCCGTTGGCTGATATTCCTTTGGTTCTACTGACAAGGAAGTTAGTATTTTTGGTTGCCATAGTTTCCGCAAGAAGAGTTTCGGAGCTGGCGGCCTTATCCTGTAAGGAACCATATCTTGTTTTTCATAAGGACAGGGTCGTTCTACGCCCTCATCCTTCCTTCCTACCGAACTAGTATCCAGTTTTCATTTGAACCAGGATTTGGTATTACCATCCTTCTTCCCTAAACCTACTTCCAGAAAGGAAGGGTTGCTGCATACCTTGGATATTGTCAGGGCCATGAAGGCCTATCTTAAAGCTACAAAGAAGATCCGGAAAACAGATGTGCTGTTCATTCTACCGGATGGGCCCAAGAAGGGGCAGGCAGCTGCAAAGTCCACCATTTCTAGGTGGATTAAGCAATTAATCACTCAGGCCTACGGCTTGAAAGGGTTGCCTCCTCCAGTATCATTAAAGGCTCATTCTACTAGAGCCATGGGCGCCTCCTGGGCAGCACACCACCAGATCTCTATGGCTCAAGTTTGCAAGGCGGCAACCTGGTCTTCTGTCCACACGTTTACAAAATTCTACAAGTTGGACGTAAGAAGGAATACTGATACTGCCTTCGGGCAGGCAGTGCTGCAGGCTGCAGTTTGAGACCCTCGGATTCCGGGGGCTCCTCTTTTTTGAGTTAAATTTAAAATTTAAAATTATTTTTCTCAACTAAGTTGGATTTATTATGATTTGAGTATATCTCTAAATTAAATCCTTTTGTCTTGGAGATGTTCTCCCTCCCCTCATTGTAAGCATTGCTTTGGGACATCCCATATAGTAATGAATGCCGCTCTGTGTCCCGTGATGTACGATAAAGAAAAAGAGATTTTTAATACAGCTTACCTGTAAAATCTTTTTCTTGGAGTACATCACGGGACACAGAGCTCCCACCCCTCTTTTTTGAGGACCATTTTGGGAGGCATACTGCTTGCTACAAAACTGAGGTACTCCTCCTATGGGAGGGGGTTATATAGGGAGGGGCATTTCCTGTTTGAGATTGCCAGTGTCTACACCTGAAGGTACTCCATATAACCCATATAGTAATGAATGCCGCTCTGTGTCCCGTGATGTACTCCAAGAAAAAGATTTTACAGGTAAGCTGTATTAAAAATCTCTTTTTTATAAGCTTTACCTTTTTCACTGATACCTTGTTAGATTCGTTCAAAAAGATAAATTTCTCTCTCCCCAGCTGGAAGGATGGCCTGGCTTTTAATGCCTTGATTCACAGACACCGACCAGAGCTTATAGAATATGATAAACTAAGAAAGGTAAACCAACAATTCTGTATGTGATTAAACGTCTATTAGAAATATCTATTTTTCACAAACTAAACCTTTTCCTTTTATGGTATATTTATTTAGGATGACCCAGTGACTAACTTGAACAATGCCTTTGAGGTGGCGGAGAAGTACTTGGATATCCCCAAGATGTTAGATGCTGAAGGTGAGCCGCAGTTTCTGCATTTAATGTTTTCTGTTCACCAATGTGGGTCCCTTTGGAGCTAAAACTCCCTGATGGTTGTCTAGGAACGAGAGCTCCCTGATGGTTGTATGGGAGCTACAGCAGAGCTCCCTGATGAGCAAGATCATTAGAATCTTTCTGCCTATCTCGTTACAAACCACACCACTGTACCAGTGCGTATCAGTTATTTCCATGCATTCTGTATTGTAAAAGAAATTAAAAATCCATGCATTGAGTTGGGGGTGTATTAGTGCTGCAAGTGGGAGTTTCAGTGCTGAGTTTTCACCACATTTAATAATGTGCCAGTGAGTGAACGGACTTGCTGAATTTAGACCGTCAAGGTCTTGTTGCTTTCAGGCATGACCCCCTTTTCCCTGATGACCTCATGTCACATCAAGGTGAAAAAATACTCTTGAGTATAATAGCGGAGGGAGCTGATGGCAGTTCTTTCAGGCGCACATTGGGATCTTTTGGCTCTTAAAATGAGTTCAAAAATATATATATACATTTTTTTTTTTAACTATCAAAAGGTTAATTTTCCCTTGAAAGTCCCAGATTTTGCAATAGACATTTTTTTCCTAGACTGAAAAGACGCCTGAGAGTTCAGCCATTTTGTTTTGCTGTGTCTTAACCTATTCCCTTCATTTCCAGACATTGTCGGCACTGCTCGTCCTGATGAGAAGGCAATCATGACATACGTGTCCTCTTTCTACCACGCCTTCTCGGGAGCCCAGAAGGTAGCGTCTGGGGCGGCCAAAGTGCCCCCACCTGTCTCCTCTCTTTATTTTCCGCATGCCTAATTTCCAGCTTGTCTTGCAGATTCGCGGCATGCTGTCGCCTTACTTTGTGTCAGGAATCTCTCACTGTTCCCAGAACCCGGTGCAAGGAGACACAATGAGCCCTGCAGCTCATGCAGCCATTCCTGACACAGACTGAGGGCAGAGAGGTGCAGATCTGGGACGGGAAGGCCCCTCATTAGGTCCCTGGCTGGATCTGCACGTCCTCACTCTGCACTTGTCCTTTCTCTTTCTTCTCTGCACAGATATTGTGGGCACTCTCAGGCCTGATGAGAAGGCCATAATGACCTACGTTTCCTGCTTCTACCACGCTTTCTCTGGGGCTCAGAAGGTGAGCTGGTGCTGCTGCTGGTCTCATGCTGGGTTTTTAGGCTTTCCTGTCTGATTCTGTACAAATTTGTTTCTGCCTAAATTAACACTCTCTGGATCTATATCAATTATGTACTGTAGTCTTGTAGCACCTAACATGTTTGTTACAGTTTTGACCTTTTTATTTTTTTTGCAAAGTATTTGTGTTATGCTTCAGTGTCCTGTCGATACTCTATTCTAAATTGAACCTTAAAGGACTTATTTACTAAAGCTGAAGAGTACAAAATAAGGCTCACTGCATAGAAACCAATCGGCTTCCAGGTTTTATTGCCAAAGGTTAACCGCCTGCCGACCGCCGCATGCCGATGTACATCAGCAGAATGTAATCGGTGCATTTTTATAGCACTGATCGCTGTAAAAATGACAGTGGTCTCAAAATGGTGTCAAAAGTGTCCGATGTGTCTGCCATAATGTCGCAGTCACGATAAAAATTGCTGATCGCGACTAGTAAAAAAAATAATAAAAATGACATAAAACTATCCCCTATTTTTGTAGACACTATAACTTTTGCGCAAACCAATCAAACGCTTACTGCGTTTTTTTTTAACAAAAATGTAGAAGAATACGTATCGACCGCGGGAAAAAAAAGTGTTTTTTTTATATATATATATTTTGGGGATATTTAATGAAAAAATATTGAATTTTTTACAAAATTGTCGCTCTATTTTGGTTTATAGCACAAAAAATAAAAACCGCAGAGGTGATCAAATACCACCAAAAGAAAGCTCTATTTGTGGTAAAAAAAAGGACATCAATTTTGTTTGGGAGCCACATCGCAATTGTCAGTTAGTGACGCAGTGCCGATTCGCAAAAAGGGGCCTGGGGCTTAGTGGTTATGTCATCAAGTTGAGGTTATCTTGGTTTCTATGCAGAAGTGAGCGATTTTGCAATCTCCAACTTTTTTAGTAAATAAATCCCTAAGTGTCCAGGCTCAATGTAGCAGTTTGTCTCTGCTATATATGGTGCCTGTACATTATATTGTCAAATATTGGGACACCTACCTTTACATGAACTTTAATGGCATCCCAGTTTTGGTTCATAGGGTTCAATATTGAGTTGGCCCACCCTTTGCAGCTATAACAGCATCAACTCTTCTGGGAAGACTGTCCACAAGGTTTAGGAGTGTGTCTATGGGAATGTTTGACCATTCTTCCAGAAGCACATTTGTGAGGTCAGGCACTGATGTTGGACGAGAAGACCTGGCTTGGAGTCTCCGCTCTAATTCATCCCAAAGGTTTTCTATCGGGTTGAGGTCAGGACTCAAACGTTTTGGTATGCTAACGCCTTAAGTATTGCCTTCACTGGAACTAAAGGGTCAAGCCCATCCCCTGAAAAACAACCCCACACCATAATCCCCCCTCCACAAAATGATTTTGACCAGTGCACAAAGCAGGGTCCATAAAGACATGGATGAGCGAGTTTGGGGTGGAGGAACTTGATTGGCCTGCACCTCAACAACACATTTGGGATGAATTTGAGCGGAGACTGCAAGCCAGGCCGCCTTATTCAACATCAGTGCCTGATCTTATAAATGCACTTCTGGAAGAATGGTCAAACATTCCCATAGACACACCTAAACCTTGTGGACAGCCTTCCCAGAAGAGTTGAAGCTATTATAGCTGCACAGGGTGGGCCAAGGCTGGGATGCCATTAAAGTTGATGTTTGGAGTGTTTTTTTCAGCCATGTAAGCAAAGCTAGTAATTTCCCAGCCGGGATGTGAATATAAATCTGTATGTATGTCACACCACAAAGATTTAGTCTTGATCACTTGAATTTAAAGCTGATATTCAGTTGTCTTCGCTCCACCTCCCCCAAACATAATACCTTTTATCAATAAAACCCTTCCGTTTTCATTAAACACTCAAGTCCCAAGACCCAGTGATCTCATCACTGGGTCCCTGTGCTTTTCAATGCAATACAAATAGATCATTCCTTGTGGTAGGGGTCGGCAGAGCTCTGTACAAAGCTTTCCTGAAAACATCACAACACCCTGTCTCAGTACTCCTCTTGAGAGCCCTCAGCCCCGATGCAAGCAGTGGAAGTAGTTGCCACCATGCCTTGATGGTGGGTGGATGTCGGTTTGGAGGAGTGGGCTTTCCTAGACAGGCTGCATTTGCATGCAAACCTCCATAGGTAATGCCTACATGTGATGCTGAAAGAACTGAAATCCATTGAATTGAAAGGGGCCAGCCAGGGACGGTAAGGTTGGGGAGGAAAGTGCTGGATGATGCCAAGTGACTTGGCGGACTCAATCTGACTTCAGAGTTTGCTCTATACTGTGAGAAGCTCACAGTGTGTAGTAAAATCGGAGTAAGCTATTTTATTACAGGAGAGGAACCTGTACAACTGCATGACTAAAAGTAAGGCTGGAGTTCAGCATGAAAAGGGAACAAGTGCAGATGAAAATAGGACAGCTGCCATTCCAGACTTTTATTTTTAAAGTTCCGTGCAGTACTCCTAATTTTTATCTGGAGAGACCGCGACCTGAAACAAGAATGCAGCCACCGAAGTCTGAAAAGTGTGAACTCCCATCCTGTGTGCTAGGTCAGTCACTAGGTAGTGGAGCCAATAGGATTACAAAAACCTGGCAGGGGTTCTAAAACCAAATCCAAAACTTAACTAATTAGAGTATGCATTAGACCTACTTTAATGTTTTTTTTTTGTCTAATTTGGTTTTTACAAGGTTGAGCTTTGTACATTGTGATCATGGGCCATAGGAGGAGTGAGCATACAAGGCTGCCAGTCCCTCTCCTGCTGCGATGTCCTTTTAAAAGAAATGAGCTGGCTGTTATGTATTGCCTTTAACACAGAAATCTGCTTCTTGTAACTTGCTTAACTGTCCAGCCCCTTGGCAGAATCACAGAGCACTGGCTCCACAGTCCAGACTCTGTGCTTATCTTGTCTTAATGTGCAGCTGAAGTATAATGTACTACAAAGTGATTTGTTTCATAATGTATAAACACATCTAACATCTGTACTGAAGTGGTTCATTTATGACCCTTTCAAATAATTGCATTTAGAGTTGCCACTTAGATTCCAAGCATCACAGATAAGTGTATTTCTGTAACAAAGCAGCATCACTTTTCACTTTAATTTCTGTCTTAGGCTTCTGTTTTATTATCTTGATTTAAGGTGTACCTCTCACCCAAACACAGTGGTGTCCATGCTTTTGTGGATTAAACAATTCACTACCAACTGGTGTCTGCACAGCATTTGGTGGCATTGTGCGGTTTTAGAAAAAAAATGGCTGCGGTTGTGGCCAGCGATTATGTGCTTCTTACATACCTGTTTGTATTTACTTGAACTGCAAAGTTCCCTGTCAGGCTCTTGGCTCACATTTGCGCTCACTGCTATACAGGTAAAAATACATTGTATTGCAACGAGACCTTCAGAAACTGATTACCTGCAGCCTGTTTATCAGAAATAATAGATTATCCATCTGAATAATTTATTTTGCTGCTTTTGGGTCTGATGCTCATGGTATGATAAAATTACCCAAAAATATAGATTTATAATGACCACGCTTGGTAAGTTTCTTGAGATGTTGATCTAGCTTGTTTATGCATAATGCTGTTCATATGTATCTTTTAAATGCTTTTTCCTTCCTTCCCTAGGCTGAGACAGCTGCCAACAGAATCTGCAAGGTCCTGGCAGTAAATCAGGAGAATGAGCATCTGATGGAGGATTATGAGAAACTAGCCAGCAGTGTGAGTCCTTTTTATAGTTACTTTCTTCAAAAACTAGTGATTCCTTTTAATAACAAGCCTGTCCTTTGGGTAGATTTCCATACCAAAGTCATAGTTTTGGTATCTTACAGCAGTGGTCATCAACCCTGTCCTACAGGGCCCACTAACAGGCCAGGTTTGCAAGATAACTGAAATACATCACAGGTGATATAATTTGCTGCTCAGTGATTGCAGTATTCTAGTCTGCATCTCCCCAAGGTAATACATAAAACCTGGCCTGTTAGTGGGCCCTGTAGGGCAGAGTTGATGACCACTGCCTTACAGGACTACACTGGTATGCAGGACTACACATAGACATTCTATGAAGAGTTGGAGAAGATGACCCTGCCATCACTTGTGTGTTGGCAGCCATGTGAAAGCCCACCAGCACTCTCTCATAAACTTAGTTTTGATTGGACTGATTCATAAAAATTAGGCCTAAAGTGTTCAAACGCATTACAGTCTGATTAGGTCTAACAAAAGCTATGCAGTGCAAGGGCTTGCCTGATTGGACATAGATTACTTGGTTACATCCACATATTACATAGTTTTGGTAAATCTAAAACTTTCATACTACTACCCTTTGCAGCACTTGGGATGCTCTTCAACACTGCTTGAATGGTATTTCCTATGCATGTCTATTGAACGTCCTTTTTTTTTTTTTTTTTTTTAATGATAAGCTGCATAGATAAAAAATACTACCAATGTTGGTGACTTTTTCTCCTTTTTTTTTTTAACGTTTTTTTATTATTTTTATTATTCTTTTAGCTCTTGGAATGGATTCGCCGCACAATTCCATGGTTGGAAGATCGTCAGCCTGAGAAGACCATGCAAGACATGCAGCAGAAACTAGAGGACTTCCGAGACTATCGTCGTGTACACAAACCACCAAAAGTGCAGGAGAAATGCCAACTGGAGATAAACTTTAACACCTTACAAACCAAGCTAAGGCTCAGTAACCGGCCGGCTTTTATGCCATCTGAGGGGAAGATGGTGTCGGTGAGTGTCTTCAGTTATGGATTAAGACTATAGTCAATCGGATGAAAGGTTAAGGTGACTCTGTCCCTTAAGTTTTTTATTTTTAAATGTCATACATGCAAAAAAGCATAGGAGTACTTCCCTCTCCTGCTGCCTTGGGTGAAGTGTTTGCCATTTACAGAAATGTTGATTTTGGAGGTCGTCAGGCGGAATCCTTTAGTGCTGCAGGTAATACAGGTGAGCAACATTCCTGGATGACCATTACAGAAAAGACTTAACAGGGGATTAGTCTGCAGACAAGTGGTGTTTACTGGTGTAGACAGCAGGAGTGGTAGGAAATTCCAGTACAGCTTTGCAGGTTTGGTATTTTGAAGGAAACATTGGTCAGAAAGGCCCTTTAAAGCCCTACTCAAACAACTTAATACAATGTGGTATTGCACATGGGTTCCACTGTACATCCTATGAGACTTAAAAGTAATTTACATGCTCTTGTGACCTTGCCCATCTCTTCTGTGCTCTAAGGTTGCATAAACATGATGGTAATGCTTTTATAGAGCTTGCAGTTCTGAGGACTGCCACTGACCACGCTTGGACTATTGGTGAACATGCACATTGGACTGTTGGTGAACGTTGCTACACTGGTGTGCTACTTTTATCTTTGTCCCCTCATACAAGCCTACATAATTTCCTTCAGTCCCTGCTCACAGAGCAAGTAGTCCACTGTAAGTCTGACTTTCAGCTAGCATATGGCAACTCGGTATAAAGGCATATTTAACCACTTCACATCCGCGCTATACCCAAATGACGGCTACAGTGCAGACCTACTTTGCCAGGAGGCTGTCAATAGATGTCCTCCCATGCTAGAGCGGCCTGTGTGCCTACTGTAGGGCGCGCGGCTCGCTCTGTGATCAGCGAGTCTGAGATTTGCTGGATTGCAGTAAGGGGTCCACCTCGACCCCTTGCCACGTGATCAGCTGTCAGCCAATGATGGCTCATCATGTGACGTAAACTGAGCCGGTAAGCGGCTACCTTTTCTCCTCCCGCTGATGGCGCAAGTAGAAAAAAAAGCCGATCATCAGATGCAGCTGACAGAGGGATATCAGTCCTGATCAGGGAGAGCTGCCGCCAGCTCATCTGTCCTGTGTGCCTCCCATCATTGTCGCCTACCAGTGCCCATCCGTGCCGCCTTATCAGGGAAGGAGAAAAATTACCTGTTTGCAAAATGTTATAACAAAATATGAAACGTGTTTTTTTCTTTTTTTTCTTTTTTTTTTCATTCTTTTATTTTTTTTAGCAAAAAATAAAAAACCCCAGTGGTCATTAAATCTATTTTGCGTGGGAAAAAAAAATTATAAAAATTTCATTTGGGTGCAGTGTTGCATGACCGCGCAATTGTCATTCAAAACCGGCGCTGAAAATTGGTATGGGCAGGAGGGGGGGTTTAAGTGCCCAGTAAGCAAGTGGTTAAGTAATAACGCTGGCTGAACTGAAAAAAAAGAAATGCGTTAAAAAAATAAAATATATGAAATGTAAATTGTTTGCCTTGCGCAAGCTTTTTAAAACTCTAGAATAATGTCGCATTAATGTGAATTTTACTTCCACGTTTACAGGACATTAACAATGGCTGGCAGCATTTGGAGCAAGCAGAAAAGGGTTATGAGGAATGGCTCTTAAATGAGATTCGTAGGTTGGAGAGGTTGGACCACTTGGCTGAGAAGTTCCGACAGAAAGCCTCTATTCATGAAAGTTGGACTGAAGGTGGGTGCTCTTGGTCAGCCAGAAGCATAAAGTGTGTGATTTCTGCCAACAAGTCTTTCTGGATTCCTGTAACAATTCAGCTGATGCTTAGTGCCTGGATACTGTATATAGACACTGTCTGCATTATACACTTCCTAGGCATTAAATCAAGGCTGTCTAATTTTATATTTCCAAGTGATGGTTTTGTTTTTGTTCTTTAATATAATTTATAAAGCGCTTTTTCATATTTGACATTTGTCTCTGCCACTTTCCATCCCTGCTTTTGGCTTGGTAATGACAAAAAGGTTTACTTTCTGGTTTACAATTTAAAAAGTCAGTATGATTTTTGAATTGTGAAAAAAACACATTGGTACACAGAGGAAACCCAAGGAAAAGGAATCCGCAAACTTCAAACAGATGGTGTCCTTAGTGAGCGTTGAACTCGGGATGCCAGGGTTGATTAGATCACTAACCACTTGCTCACTATGCTGCTGTGTTTAGGAAAGTCTGCTACCTTGGCTTACTTTAGTGATGATGCTAATTGCCTGGCTGTCATGCTGATCCACTTTGATAATGTCCTGAGTCAATTACCCAGAAAAAGTATATAGTGAAGATCTGATTTTTATTTTTTTATTTTTTATAGCATACTTATCCAGGATCTGTTACTTTTTTTTTTTTGGCAGGAGGGAACACAATCCCTAGCATTCTTAGGGGTTGTGCTGGTAGTTGTAGTCTTCACGAGAATCCTTTTTATCATTAAAAAAAAAAATCTAGTGCGAGTGGCTTTGTCTAGGCTAAGATGTCTTCAGTCATGCAGGAGAAATGAGCTAGTCACAAGGTGGGAGGCTTTACCAGAGGCTGACCTGTGCCAGGCACTTGTGAATGCAGCCAAGACCATCACAAACACCAGTATTTGTGTGAGAATATCGGTCTAGAAAGTATATCATGACTCTGGATGATGCAGGACAAGGATGGCTTCATTTTTCTGGAAAGAAAATCGGATTAGGTATTGTCAGGGGGAGTACTGCGATCCCTTTGAGATCGAATAAATACCTGTAAGTGCTGAATATGCTGGCCAAACGATTTAAAATGTATCTAATATATCTATATCTATTCTAGGTTCACGTTGAGACCCCTGTCAAATTTTTGTTCTTGTTTTCATTGGTGAGATTTCCCCTTCCTCCTTCCTGTACTGTGATATGGGGTCAGAGTGGGAAATGTTAGGACCTCTGTCAGGTTCTTTCCTGGTGATGCCCATTCCCCTCATTTCATGGTGATAATTGCTGTATAATTATGCCACACATTCTTTTATAACCCAAGACATATCCGTTGACCTGACGATACCGTTCACATTGGTATTTTCCAGTCAAGTTAGGAATTAAAAGCAAATGTCTGTTTAAGGGATTTGCATTCCTTGACCTCACTGGGAAAGTGATGACTTTGATCTCACTGGTGGTTATTTATGAATCATCTTGCAATACCTATTTACATTCTAGTGTTTGGAACAGTGTGCTTGAGGCCACCAATTACATGGCTACTTCTATTCTTGGTAAGCCCCAAGCCTAGCTTTTTCTTGTTTATTCACCAACACACTCTTAAACCTTTTGGGTTATTCTGCTGCCGACAGGAGAAATGTACACTGGCCAGCCCAGGTTAAAACTTCTCTTCCTTTCCGTGTGCCTTGTTTTTTTTTTTTTTTCTAGTATCTTTAGGACAACCATGTCTTTTCTTCAGCCCTGCTGTTTGACCTTCTCTTTTTTTTTTTTTCCCTTCTTCAATCAAGTTTAATCTACATTGATTGCTGTTGGTGGTCTTAACCGATTTGCAAATATTCAGAGCAGTTATCCTCGGCCTGACTTCTGACTTGCATTGAAACTGGGCCCGACTGGACATTACAGGGATTCCCTGGAAGGGACCTTGGGCACTGGGAGTTTTCCAGGCTGGTAATGGTTTAGGTAGCTGCGGAGTGCTTTTCAATTCCAGGCCTGCTGGCTTTGCACTTGTCCTGTCTCAAACTCGCTTAATGAGTAGGCCATTTAGGCTGGGCACCAAAAGCTCCCTCCATTTGTATGGATTGCTAGGCAATGATCCCAGTTCCCCACAAGCTTTGCCATGGAAGGGGTTAATTATGTGGAACAGCAATAAACATTCCACTGACTGGAGTGTCAGCGAGTACACACTCCACATGCTTTCCAGCCACACAGCATCAACAAAGCATCTGCTTGTGCTGCAAAGAGGCATGTGGAACTTTAATTTCTACCTTCTCCCTGCCTACAGTGACTTTGTTTACCTTGTGCCATTGTGAATCTTCATCTACTACCAGCTGTCCAAGTTTTGTGAATTCTTGAGGCCTAGCCTCTGACTTTGAGCCTGTCTGTTGCTTACCACACTGCGGTTGCAACATGCCTGATTTTGGTCATGGGGGACAGCCCTACTGTACCGGATGCTTCAGCATGCTCTCCACTAATGGATCAGGGACTTCCATGGCTTTTCAACGGGCCTGAAAGGCATATCTTGCTTGGTGTACGTCTCTGGGTTTTCACCCCAGAAGTTTCTCGTGAGACGAATCCTCTATTTCTAGTCTTACGGAGACCATTGTCTTCTGTCTCTGATTAAGACCTTTTGTGCAGGGACTCAGGGAGCCTCATGTGATCCCTCGGTCCAATTTCTTTTTTGACTCCATGGAATTTGATCACAAATGCTTTTTTTTCCCCCAAGATAAGGCTCTGCTTTTCAGCCCTCTGTCGGGTTCCAGTTTGCCAAAAGTACCAGGTAGATTTTGTCTCAACTGATGCCAGTTTAAGTCCTTGCTTGTCCTTTTTTCTTGTTTTATACTTTGCAATATATTTGATGTGGCTTAGGCAGGCTGTACCCTGAAAGATAATATTCTTTGTAATAAGAACTCCGTTAATGCCAGGTACACAGACAAAGATTACCACCAGCATTGCGAGAAATGAAACCCATTTGGAAACTTCTCAGTCTTTGTTCATCTTTACAGACAAAGCAAGAATAAGTTGAGGAACTGCAAAAGAGCAAATCCGCTTTCTGCTGATTGTCAACTCAGATTCTTTCCATATGAATTTCTGTATCTTCAGTCACCCAAAGTGCTGAGAAACTTCCTGTTTATGAATCCTGATTATCATACTTGCGTTTTTTTTTACTTGATTTTCTGTAAGCTGAGCAAATTGACAAATGTGAAAATGTGACTGATCTTCCTTGGCCTGACCAATTCACTTAAAGTGGAATTTTATTCAGAAAATGAAGTCCTCCTAGATCACTTCAGGCTGGCCCCTTTTGCAGGTATAGCACATGTAAAACAGCAATACTGTCTGACACTGCTCTGCACATGCTCAGTTACTCAAATTTTTGGCACTGGACTAAATTGGTAGAGGCCAATTTGCCGACAGCCTAAATATTTAACTATAGCTTGGGGGCTTCAGAAAAATGTCTGCCTCCAGCAAGAAGAAATGGCAACTACGCTGGAGGCAGTTTACAGCACACACTCATTTTGGTGGCATAATGAATGTATGTGCTAAAGAACACTTATTTGGTTTAAGGCACCATCTTGAGCTGTCTTAAGACTTCCTACAATGCACTAATGGTCATTAATGCATGTATGGCCAGAAAGTGTGGACTGGCCAGTGTCCTAGTATGGACAGCTATTTGGAACAGTTTGCTGTGTTTGGGTGATATGGTAAGCAGTTTGGGGGCCTCCTTTTATTTTTTTTTATTAATATATATATATATTCTTGCGAGTGTGTGTATGTGTATATAATGTATATGTAGTACTCTACCTCACAGGTATTTCTTTAAACAGGCAAGGAGACTTTGTTGAAGAAGAAGGACTTCGAAACGGCTACCCTTGCAGAGATCAAGGCTCTGATCCGAAAACACGAGGCCTTCGAGAGTGACCTGGCAGCCCACCAGGATAGAGTGGAGCAAATTGCTGCCATTGCACAAGAGCTGAAGTGAGTGATCACACTCTATTCCTTATGTACAATAGTGGAGGGACTTCAGGTCTTGTGTAGTAAGGACTAAAGAAGATAACTGTCCATACCTGCCCACTCTTTTTTACATTGATGCCTAAAAATGTTCTTATTCTATCCAGGATAATTTGCTTTACTGGGTTGATGACATTCTCTCGCTGTACTTTTTCATTTTTAAATTTTTTATAAAACCCAATACAGCTAATTTATCAGATGCCACCTCCTGCCGTCTCCAAAGCATTTCTAATTGGCCACTCGCCACAACAAAAGACCAATAGGGATACAGGAAAAGGGGATGCCACTGTATTAATATAAAAAAAATCATGCAAGTATTTGCTGTCCTCAGGGAAAGTTCTTAAGGAGGAGTTTCTAGTATATTACAGGTACTTGCATAGCGCTGTCACTTTGCACAGCACTTTACATATAATATTTTAAATTCACATCACATCAGTCCCTGCCCTAAAGGAGCTTACAATCTAAGGTCCCTATGTCACATTCATACATACAGGACCAATTTAGACAGAAGCCAATTAATTACCAGCATGTCTTTCCAGCGTGGGAGCAAACCAACAAAGGAAGAACATGCAAACTCCAGGTAGGTAGTGGTGTGTGGCTGTGATTTTAACCAGTGACACTAGTGCTGCTAGGCAGAAGTGCTAACTCCTAGCCACTGTGCTGCCCAGTACTCCGCTGATGTATAAATCTGTGTCTGCACAACGCTGATTGGTGCTATGCCGGTCATGTGACATTTAAAAAAAAAAAGTCAGAAAAAAGTAATGGCAAAAAAGGTGTTGTAAATCTTCATACTACATTGAAACGAAATCTATATTTCAAGGCAAATATTTTTTTTTGCAATAACCGGGTGTATGAGTTTTCAAAGCAGGAACAAAAATTGTCTCTGGAGAGCCGCACTCTGAACAAATTGTAGCCTTTATTAAAAAGGACAGCACTACAAGTCACAGCAAAATAATAAAAAAAACGACTGCTGACGCCTTTTGCACTGAAACTAGTGCTTAGTCATAGCTGAGTTTTTAAGTTGACTGGCAATAGTTACATAGTTATAGTCAGGTTAAAAAAAAGACAATCGCTTTCACTTCACACTATAAAGAGATCTGGAGGCGGTTCTGCCAATCACAGGCTGTCACGCCCCTCCAACCTGTGTCAATCGGCATCTTGTATCCTACCCCCCCATAGTGTTTAGCATTATGAGGGCATGGAGGAGGGAGGTAGGGGGGAGTGTCAATTATCACTGTGTCTATGCCCACATGTATGACTCTTTAGTCACATGGGCTGCACAGATAAGAAAAAGGAGGGAGGAAATGAACAGCTTAGAAGAGAGCTGAAACTGGAGCATTCTCAGTAGATGTCAACAGCTGGTCTTCACAATCTCTGGCTGCAGCGGGATACAGACTAAGAGGGAGGGGTAGTGAACAGCAGGATCAACCATGATTTTTGTAGTCTACAGAAAACAAATTCTCGAGTGGATGTGCGAGTATGAACACTGCATACTATAGCATGAATTGATGGTTTTTGATTTTAGTTTAAAACTTTGTAAAAGTAAAAATTTTGCTCATTATTTCAGTTGTCCATTTTTCGGAATCTACTGATTTGAATGATAACTTTAAAAAAAAAAAATGTTTCCTAGTTTTGGATAGCAGATGGGAGGTTTAGAAGCCATGTGAGGCCCTAACTGCTGTCTTGGGCTTTGTTATAGATATTTACCTATTCTGAAGAAAAAAAAATTCACATGTCTTTTCCAGAATAATTTCTGAATGGGAGGGTCTGCCTTTTTATTATAATTGCTTAAAAGAATCTTGATGTTTTTTTAATGAGGAAAGCTCAACAAAGGGACCCCCTAAATGGGACTGTACTAGGCATACAATTAGATAAAAACTGTTTTATAAAAGTATCAGAACTTTATACAAAATTAGACAAAGTACAAAATGAGCTAAAAGCATTGGTGCGGTTGATACATATATACCAAGGTTACATAGATGGAATGGCTGCTGGTTCTGTCTACATGGTTCTGTGTACCATAAGAGACAAATGCCCAATGTGTTTTGAATACCAAATTATTGGATTCTTCATTTAGGGGTACAGACCTAGAGTGTAATTATTCTATAATAATAGGGGGGTAACATTAGCTAGTGTGTCACAAATAACAAACCATTCATTGCGATACAAATGTTATAGACCCTTTTTGTATGACAGAATATAAACCACTTTAATAAAAACATGGCACAAAAATGTATGTATGTATATGAAACGTTTTCAATCATGTCATATACAAAAAGGGTCAGTATCATTTGTGTAGCAATGAATGGTTTCTTGTTTGACACACACAAGCTAATGTTGCCCCCTTTTATTGTAGAATATTTACACTGTGAATGTCTGTACCCCTAAAGATTCTAAAAGAAATGTTATTCACAACGCATTGGGTGTTTGTCTTTTATGGTACACAGACATATATATCTATATCTCAACCGCACCAATGCTTGTAACTTTATGCTTTTATAAAAGGTATCAAAACTAGACAAACACCGTTTTCATCTGATTGTATGCCCTCCCAGTACATTCCCATTTAAGGGGGTTCCTTTGTTCTATATCATTTAAGGCAGGGCTCGACAAATCCAGGTCGCAATGGCGACTAGAAATGGCGTCCTGGCGACTTGGCTTGGAAGGTGGGCAAAACAAAAAAAAATATTTTGTTCCATAGGACCGGCGCTTCGCAGGTGAGGCCGCGGCTTCGGCCTAGTCCGCGGAGTGCCTTTTCCCCAGGATCGCGGCGGACTAGGCCCCCACCTCCCCCGCCGCTCGATCGCGGGGGGCCCGTGATGTCCGGTAATTGAGGCCGCGTCTTTGTGGCCTTGTGAAGTCCCCAGCTCTTCCTTGTGTGAGCTGGCGCTATTTGGTGGTGGCCGTTGGTATTACAAGTTAAGCATTACAAGTTAAACAGCAATTCTAATGTCCTTTTTCACTGCCATCTTCTTCCCTCTAATTAGAACCCCCAAACATTTATATATATTTTTTAACCCAACACCCTAGAGAATAAAATGGCGATCGTTGCAATACTTTCTGTCACGCCGTATTTGCGCAGCGGTCTTACAAGCGCACTTTTTTTGGAAAAAATTACACTTTTTTTTATTAAAAAATAAGACAACAGTAAAGTTATCCCCATTTTTTTTTTTTATATTATGAAAGATAATGTTGCGCCGAGTAAATTCATACCCAACATGTCACGCTTCAAAATTGCGTCCGCTCGTGGAATGCCGACAAACTTTTACCTTTTTAAAATCTTCATAGGCGACGTTTAAAAAATTCTACAAGTTGCATGTTTTGAGTTAGAGGAGGTCTAGGGCTAGAATTATTGCTCTCGCTGTACCAATCTCGGCGATACCTCACGTGTGGTTTGAACACCGTTTACATATGCGGGCGCTGCTCACGTATGTGTTCGCTTCTGCGCGCAAGCTCGTCGGGACGGGCGCGTTTTCTGGCTCCTAACTTTTTTAGCTGGCTCCTAGATTCCAAGCAAATTTGTCAAACCCTGATTTAAGGATGTGGGCACAATTTACATACTCCGCTAGCAATTGTATAATATAATGAGAGACGCTGAACTGTCTAATCCCTTTTGGTACATCTACCAAAAGGCAGTATCTCTTTAAAAATGAAAGTCCTCTTGCAGAGAATGCCTAAAATGTTACTTGCATTACAGTGCAGACTTCTGAGAGATTCAGTGATCCAATCACAGAGCAGGAAATGGATGTTACTTTACAAAATAACTTGTGGAGCAATTTGATATGCTATATTGATTTTTTTTTTTTTTGGATGAGTTTTACTTTAAGCTCGTTGACTCATTGAGTAGTGAAGGAAAGAGGACAATGACTTAAGCAATTTGCTGCTCCTGTATTTCTATCCTGACAGGGTCTCTTTAATCGGCTGTGAAATTTGGGACCTTGTTGCCTGATGTGCATCATTACTATTCCATGACAAACCTCAGAAAATGTCATTGATACATGTTGTGTTCTTTGCTGCTTGCAAAAGGTGTGTGTACATAAACACACAGTGCCCTCTTTGTTCATGGCTCTCACACACCATCATTAGAGACATTCCAAGCAGCGAGTTTCACAACTTCCACATTTCCAGGCTTGCCGTGGCTGCAGTGAATAGCATCTTTTATTCCACTGACACGTGTAAAGGTTTAGTGAGGGGTGTACATGTGGGTGTGAGCAGTCTTTCCAGGGAATACTTCTTTAAAAAGAAAAAAAAAATTGTTGCTATGCAGCTGCTAAATGTTTAACTTTTTTTTTTTTTCTTCAGTGAACTTGACTATTACGACTCCCCCAGTGTAAACGCACGTTGCCAAACGATCTGTGACCAGTGGGATGTCCTGGGGTCACTGACACACCTCAGACGAGAAGCCTTAGAGGTGAGGGAAAAGAAACTACCTCCATACCCCTCCCTTTCAGATGATTCAGTCTTCCATGGGGAATCTTCATTGACCTTCCTTTTTTTTTTCCAGCAAACAGAAAAGCATTTGGAGAACATTGACCAGATGAACCTGGAGTATGCCAAGAGGGCAGCACCGTTTAATAACTGGATGGAGGGGGCCATGGAGGATCTCCAGGACATGTTTATTGTACACACAGTTGAAGAAGTGGATGTAAGTGACACCCCAAAACCCCCCATGTCTTCCAATAATCCCTATTGGTCGGGATTAAAGGTCCTAAATGGAGTCTCAAAAGCCAGTGGAGCTAAGCTTGAATCTTTCACAGGATAAGTTGTGACTTGAATATGTAACTTAAACTACCCATATTTCTACCTTACCCCCCCCCCCTTTTTTTTCCCCCTATAAGTTTTTAGGTAATTGTCATGTGCAAAGTGGTTGTACACCTTAGCCATAAAATCTGAACAAAGCACCACATAATATTTATTTTGTCTCTCCGAATCTCCAAGTCGTTTCTCTCTGGTGTTTCTTTGTTAGGCTCTTTTCAGATGGAGTGAATCTATCCAAGTGGAATTCACCTGCTCAGCGGGTGATCTCTCAGCTGATCTGAGCCGGTGGATGAAAGGTCTGTGTCCGCTCTGCTATGCAGAGCAGACACGGACATCGCTCACTTTCCTCTGTGGCAGTGGTTCTCAACCCCCTAGTGCCGTGACCCCTTGATAAAATTTCCCAAGTTGTGGGGACCCCTAACGGTAAAATTATTTTTGTAGTGTGGGGCGTCAGCACCTAAGGCAAGACAAGTAATTTACACCTCTAACCCACGGATACTTAGTGCTCCCTGAGTCCCTTCCACTCGTACAGTATTAAATCCCCTTATGGTACTGTGTCTCTACAGCAGTGACACCTATGCCAAAATCAGGAGATGGGGTCTCCTTCAGCCCCTCCCACTTCACATTCCTCACCAGCCAGTTGACATCTAGTCTCTGCCCCCCAGTCACGCCGTGAACTGAATGGGTGGCTGTGAAGAGGCTGAGTGGGCCACTGAAAGCTCCAGGGACAGCCCTGATGGGTAGCCATGAAAAGGCTAGGAGAGCAGTGCGGGATTCAGGAACAGCCCAGGATTCGGTGACCCCTGGCAAATTGTCATTCGACCCCCAGGTTGAGAACCACTGCTCTATGGGGTCGTTGGATGGAAACGGACATACGTCTATTTTTAGAGGATTTTATCAGATCAGATGCCCGGTGGCTGTCAACGGAGACATGTTCACTGACATCCACTGCCTGGTAGAGATCAATGTGTGGTCTGATCTCATGCTGATAAGCCTCCTTTCACACCAGTAGACCGATCGGGTCCGCCTGTCAGTTTTTCAGGCAGACCCAATTGGTCTACTGGTGTGAAGGGGGCCTTATAAGCTTGAGTCACTACACCAGAGATAATTGTGATGGGAACTGTGTGTGTGTGTGTGTGTGTGAGTGATGTGTTCTTTTCCTCCAATCGGCACTCACACACTGAACAAGAGCTCTAATTGCAGCTCCTTGCCCCCTCATATGTGCTACTGACATATGCAGAAGGATTTTATCTAAATTAAGCACTTTTGAGGGGATGTAAAAAAAATAGAAGACTGCAGATAAACAAGTAAAACTTATGTAGGAGACTTTGTTACATCTGTGTATCATCTGAGGCCAGTCACTTCACTGGGTATAGGAGTGTTTACAACCACTTTAAGTTGACTTGTCAAGACTTTTTTGCAGTGGTTCTCAAATCCTGTCCTCGGGACCCACTAACAGACCAGATTTTAAGTATTATCTTGGAGATGCAGACCAAAATACTGCGATCACTGAGCAGCAAATATCGCCTGTGATGTATTTCAGTTATCTTACAAACCTGGCCTGTTAGCGGGTCCTAAGAACAGGAGTTCAGAACCACTGCTATAATGCTGCTTGAGGTAATTTATGTGGACCATAAAGAGAAAACATGTTCATTGTGATTTGTGCATTACAGGGCCTTATCACAGCCCATGGCCAGTTTAAGTCCACTCTGCCAGATGCAGACCGCGAGAGAGAAGCCATTCTTGACATCCAGCGCCAGGTCCAGAAGATTGCTGATTTGAACAACATTAAGTTGACCGGTGGAAACCCCTACACCACAGTTACGCCAGAGATCATTGATTCAAAATGGGCGAAGGTAGGCGACTACAAAAGGATGAGCACAAGGTCACCTGAGTACATTACCCGATTCTAATGAAGGAAATGTTTTGTTTTTCAATTGCAGGTACAACAGCTTGTCCCCAAGAGAGACAATGCTTTGAAGTCAGAGCAGGACAAGCAACAGTCCAACGAGCGCTTGCGTCTGGAGTTTGCCAACTTGGCTAATGTGGAGGGACCTTGGATCCAGAGCAAGATGGAGGTATGCAGTGACGTGGTGCTGGCTTCACTTCTTTCCTTCCTAAAGAGAAAATACTCCATTGTTTTAGCTAGTCAGACCTTATTTGACATCCTGTGTCTAAAGTCCAATGGGTGGTGTCAGTCTGCAAACGCTAGAACAACACTGCCATCTAGTGCAGAGGACTGGAACTGCAAAATGTTTCCTTAGTAAGTTGAAGGGAATTTCTTTTTCTTTCTACTTTTTTATTTTCTTTCTTTCTTTCTTTCTTTCTTTCTTTCTTTCTTTCTTTCTTTCTTTCTTTCTTTCTTTCTCTTTTTTTTCCTATTTCTTTCTCGTTCTCTCTCAAGTTCTCTCTCTCGTTCTCTCTCTCTTTTTCTCTTTCTCTTCTCGTTCTCTCTCTCTTTTTCTCTTTCTCTTCTCGTTCTCTCTCTCTTTTTCTCTTTCTCTTCTCGTTCTCTCTCTCTTTTTCTCTTTCTCTTCTCGTTCTCTCTCTCTTTTTCTCTTTCTCTCTTTCTTTCCCAATTTAGCGGACTGCCAGCTGTTGCAAAACTACACGTCCCATCATGCCTCTGGGTGTCATGCTTGTGGCTGTCAGTCTTGCTGTTCTCAGTATACCTCGTGTAAGGAGGTTAAGTTGTCTCCAAAAGTCACACTTTACTGTGTATTCAGCTTATTTACTCTTATCCGCTTCTTCACACTTAATTCTTTCTTGTGAGGCTACTCTTACAGATCAAATAAATTGACTAGTTTAATTGTAAGGCTTTTGGGTCCTATCATCAGCTAATAAATTATGCAATGTAAACCTGCCATGCTCTCCCCTCCTGACTAGTTTTAATGCCCTTTCACTGCATTCCCTCATGTCCCCTTCTTGTTTACTAAACCTGTGGCAGGAGGACAGTGTTGTGATCCCAGTCTTTCCCGACTTATCGTTCTCATTTCACTGGCATTTAAAGCATTTTACAAATGTTGCCTGTGTGCTATGAGCGGGCAAGTGAGTGTTCTGTGTATTGCAGCACTCCAGCATCAATGCAGTGGTTGAATAAAGGCCCTAAGCTTAGCCCCTTCATTCTTGTACAAGTCATTCAAACTTACAGATGCTGAGTGTCTATAAAAACATTGTTCTTGAAGCAGAGGCAAATATGAGGAGTAGAGGACAGCAGGGCATAGCACCCTCCTCTATTCCGCAGAGCTATTTTGCATGCCCTAAATATGCATTACATTTATATATACCTGTGTTATGGGAGGAGTCCTTTTTTAGTTCTCCCATGGTTATGAGAAGCAGGATCTTTCATTCTATTAATAGTGTAGGACCCACTGAAAATGGGATACCTTGGCGCAATAGTGGGCTTGAGCTCCATATGGTGTGACCAAATCTCCTCCATATT
Organism: Rana temporaria; assembly: GCF_905171775.1. NCBI lineage: Eukaryota > Metazoa > Chordata > Amphibia > Anura > Ranidae > Rana > Rana temporaria. Next base: position 44,381,588 of record NC_053497.1, on the reverse strand, counting down.
GTTTGCCTCTTTGTTGAATATGTTCAGGTGTTTTAAATGGCCCTGCATGATTTAAATGTCATTCTTGCATGTGTGCGCTGTAATAGTTTGTTCGGCTGGTCAAATATAATCCCTCCCATGATTGTTTTTTGCTAGTGTCTTAGGAGGATAAACTTCTTTTGTCTTTTTATTTTCTGAGCCCAAAGTCCTTGCAGTTATATGAACAGGCAGATACTCGGCGCTGTATTGGAGGACGTACCCTTAACCTACCTGAGGCCTCGTACACACGACAGAGATTCTCGGCAGAATTCGCCGAGAAACTCGGTCAAAACCCGGATTCTGCCGAGAATCTCTGTCGTCTGTACAGTTTTGGCTCGATGGAGCCGCCGAGGAGCTCGACGAGAAAATAGAGAACATGTTCTCTATTTTCTCGTTGGCCGCGTTGTTCTATAGGAGAAGGCGGCCCGCCGAGCTCCTCGGCGGCTTCATCCCAAAACGAGACGAGGAACTCGACGTGCCAAGCACGTCGAGTTCCTCTGTCGTGTGTACGGGGCCTGAGGATTGCAGGGCTAACCTGTAATGTGACCTTCATTTGTAGCATCTCCCAGACAGCTAGTAAATTGGTTTGCTTACAGGTCCAGGGCTGTGACACCACTACTGGTATGATCCTGTTTTGGAGTATGCTTGTGGTATGGGTGCCGATTTTCTGGAATGTGACTTGTTCTGCGCGTCGCGCTCGGTGCCTAGTCTGAGACATGTCCTTTCTGCGGACATGGCACACCATAACCATTGTTGCTGCAATTACCCTCAAAGGGTTAATGTGCTAGAAATAAGGTGTTTGTCACTCAGTTGTGTCTTGTTCCACTGTTCAGTGGGGTAGTTTTCCCAATTGCTTGTAATAGGAGGAGTATTCTTAGTTTGTCATTGACACTGTCACTTCCAGCCTTAAGGTGATTGTAAAGTCTTGTGTTTGTTTTTGTTTTTTCTCTAAAAATAAACCTGTTATACTTGCCTGCTCTGCAATGGTTTTGCACAGTGCAGCCCAAATCCTCCTCCTCGGCTCTCCTGGCCCTTCCCTCCTGCCTAGTGTCCCCACAGCAAGCGGTTTGCTATGGGGGCACTGAGCTGAGTCACAAATCCCTATGTCCATTCAGACAAGGATCCCCAGTTCAGCCCCACCCCTCTCTCTCCTGATTGGCTAACTGACTTTTATCGACCGCAGTGGGAGCCATTGGCGAAGCTGCTGTGTCTCAGCAGGAGGAGGGTCTTGGACGGCCAAGAACTTGTGGACATCGCTGGAGAGAGAGTGCATTGTGATAAAAAAAAAATCTGACTTTTCAAATACTTTAGAACCTCTCCTGCTTTGTAGTTGGCTCTTTTTTTTAGTAATGAAGATGTCCTCTAGGTGTATTTTAAGTTGTCTTATTGCAGGCAACATGTCAAATCCCTAATGTAGGGAAAGAGGTCCTGTGGGTCACTCCAGTTCATGACCTGCTAACCATAAGACAGCCTAATATGGCATTTGAGCCATGAATTGGCACTTTGCAGACTTGTTTAAACTGTCAGCCACAGAAAAATCTCCTATTCAGTGTTGGTACACCCTTGGTTTAACCAAGTCTCAGGGCTAGTTGCGTCCGGATGCATGTCTGCATGCACATTTTTGATTTCCGGATGCTTTCCAGCTGCATTTTTTTTTCTCTCCCAATGTCGTGTGTGTGTGTGTGTGTGTGTGTGTTTTTTTTTTTTTTTTGCATGTAGATGCTTTCCAGTCCGTTTTTTGATGCATTTTGCCACATTCTAATACAGTTATGTGTAGGAAAAAGGCAGCATGTTCTAGGCACTGGAACTGAAAGCACTGGTGTGAATGTCATTGGAAACCATGTAACCTGCTTTTTATGTGTTTTGGATGCAGAAAAAAAGCACTGGAATGCATGTGGTGTGAACTAGCTCTCAGTGTGTGTATGCCTCTACACACAGCAATAAATCCATGACTTTTGATTGCTGTGCTCTGCATTGAAGCTATTGTAACTGCACAGCTCTCCCTCATTTTAGCGTGTCATCGCTACAGATTTTTATATTTTTGCATTCTGAGTGAACCTCCAAATGCTGTTATGAGTCTATTTGTGGCCTTGGGAACTGGGCTTGATGTAATTTTTGCATTAGAGCCATGGCTCAGCCCTAAATGTGTCCTATTCTCTCTCCCTGTGAATTAATTTTGTGGGGGAAAACCTATCTTCATAGGGAACTTTACACCCCGGTAGCACGCACATTTACGCTCTGCCTGGGCCCTGTTTTGGGGTTTTCCACAGTACTATCGGGCTTGGAGCTCTGGCATAATCTACAAGGGTGACGGTAACTGTTTGTCCTGTGGCACTCCATTTCTCGACTAAGGGAACTGTGTATCCTGCTGCACGCCATAATGTCCACTAGAGGGTGCTGCACATGTACACTCGTTTCCTTCTCAGCCTTCAAATCGGAAAGAGGGTTATTTTTTTCTTGCTGCACTTGTGGGTCACCTGATCCCAGGATTTGTTTCCACTGCCTATCTTTAGGGTTCCAGTCGCCTCCAACTGATTAGAATTTTCAACAGCTCCTACTTGCCTGGGTTTGTGAGAATGCATACCTTACCTCACTTAGGTCTGTTGCTTCCGATACAACATACCTACGTTTTGGAGGACAATCCTTCTGTAACCAAGTCCTATACTCCTTTAGGCCTGTCTCACACACGTGTGTGTGTGTGTGTGTGTGTGTGTATACAGTTTTTTGCAGAAACGCACTACAGTCCATTTAACCTGGTTTCCTATGGGTCTCGCGTTCATCTATGTATTATATGGAAAGGACCAGAGAGCAGCAGGTTGTGTTTTTAGTTCCATAGACTTCAATGGATCAAAAACTTGTATTGAATATACGCAAAATGCTCCTGGAATTCGTATCAACTGCAACCTTCATAGGTGTGAACCAGGCCTTACTATTTTCAGGTAATAGCCCAACAGTATCCTTTAGAAGGATCCAAGGCCTGCATTTTGGCTCGTGGGCCCCCCTGTTCCTGTAGGCTCGCGTTAGCCCTAATAGCTTCTATAGCTCCTCTGTCTCCTGCTCAAATGGTCCTCTTATATCCACCTATGCCTTTGTCAGTCTTTGTAAACTTGTCTGAAATTTCTGCTAGCAAAAATTCAAACTGTACTCTACTGCCTTCGAGGGTAGATTTTCATTGTCTGACTAATTGAGATAATTTGTCAGCCTTCAAAGATTTTTTTTTTTCCCCAAAAGGTCCATAATGCATCTGATATGCACGCAGTTGTTTCCATTTTAATTGATGTAGTATGTTGTGCTGGCCTTTATGAGGATTAGCTTTCTGTTCTTGGTAAAGTACTTATTTTATTTATTTTTAGCTAGGCTATCAAAGACCTTCTCTACCAGCTTCCTTTTTGGAAACTGCTTACAACCCAATTCACAAAAATTTGTGACATTGCGTAAAATCTACAAAACAGAATGCAATGATTTGCAAATCTCCTAAACCCATGTTTTCTTCATAATAGAAAAGATATCAAATATTCAAACTGAAAAAATTTACAACTTTGAGAGAGGAAAATGGGTAGTTTTGGGACAGGGCAACAAAAGGCTGGTAAGTGGTACTAACAAGGAAGAGCTGGAAGAACAAATTAGGTTAATTGGCAACAGGTCAGTAACATGATTGGGAATAAATAGAGCATGTTGGAGAGTCAGCTCAGACCATGTCAGCTGATTCTACAAAGGTTTAGTTGGGACCTGAACCTACTTGAACTAGCCAGATATGGCTCAGTCCAGAATCCTCCTCCTCCTACAAGAGATACCATTCATGATCCAACAGTCCAGGAACTGTCCAACTCTCCACATTTGCATGAACATTCAGAGTCTGATGATCTCTTCCTTCAGGACAGTCCCGTTTGCCCAGTACTTCTCCAGACTTGCAACTCAACATTCTGACCACAGAGGGGGACAGTAAGTTCCTTCAAGGTTGTCGGTCCCATTTACCCAGCTGTACTTCAGACCATTTAAACTGCATTCTGACTGCCAGGGACAAGAAGGTACAGTCACAGGACCCATCAATGCACCCGATATCCAGGACCAGGATGTCTCTTGCCTGGTGGCTCTCCAATCAAGCCCGGAAGTCGGGAAGATCCTTTCTTTCACTATCCTGGAGGATCCTCATGATGGTTGTCAGGCTGTGGGGGTGTCCTGGACACCCTGTTGGTGCAGGGACCTTGGTTGACGGCTGAAGCTTGTCATATTATACTAGGGCTCTGAGCAATTTGTCTATTCTTTCAATGCTGGACTCTTCAACTGCAATATTGATCTGGTCACTCCTATGCTTCTAAAAGCTAGGAAGTCCATCTCTCACATGGTCTGTCACTGCGCATGGAAAGCATACTTTGCCTGGCTAAAGGCCAAAACATTTCACCCCTGAACATACTCCATGGGGGCTTGCATCTCCTTCCCTAGAGAAGGCCTTTTGTACAAGATGTAGCTTGCATATCATCTCCTGTACAGCTTTCAGTGACTCTCCTGGATCTTCACAAACAGCCTTTTTATCCTATCGTAAATATTCCATTGTCTACTTTAACTCGTAAGCTTGCTGGCACCCCCAGAGTTTATTTTTATTTTTGTTGGCTTTGGGTTGCTTTGTTGTCCTGCCTTTTGGGGCTGTATTGGAATGTCCCATATTCTACCGTTTGCCTCCAAGTAAAGGGTTTAGCAGTGATTACAAAATTCCCGTTTTTAGGCCAATTGTTTTCCAAAACAAGCATTTGATAAACTATCAGGCCTCATGCACACTGGACATTGAAGCTGTAGAATGAGTTTTCAGCCTTTTGCTAAAAAAAAGAAAATCTACTCCCACAAAAGCTTATGGCTCAAAAATGCTGATAAACACTAAATAGTTGAATTTTTAAGCTTGAGTTAGAGCATTTTTACAGCTGAAAAACTCCTTTTAATACTCACTAGTTCTTGGGGGTTTTCCAGCCCAAACACGCTGATGACAGCCTATGTGTGCATGGAGACATAGGATAACATGCTGGGGAGTTTACTGGCTGCAGAAAAAATGCCTGAAGTCAAAAACGGCAGCTGTAAAAACGCCCAGTATGCATGAGGCCTCAAAACTAGCTTTGCTTCAAAATGCATTCATTGTAAAATGGCAAATATAAAATCTGCAGTAAAATTGATGTTTGTGCCCATCTGTACTTGGTGCCAGGGTGGTTGTGTCTTCTTTGTCTCAGCTGATCACTGCTTTCTGTCATGTCTGCTCTGCAGGAGATTGGAAGGATTGCCATTGAAATGGATGGAACTCTGGAGGACCAGATGAGCCATCTGAAGCGGTACGAACAGAGCGTCATAAACCACAAGCCCAACATAGACAAACTGGAGCAACAGCACCAGCTCATTCAAGAAGCCCTGATCTTTGATAACAAGCACACCAACTACACCATGGAGGTGAGGCTTGGCTGGATTGACAAATTATTTTAAAGCGTCCCATCTTATTTTTGTTTTCTTTCGTTAACAACCAATCTCTTCTTACAGCACTGTCGTGTTGGCTGGGAACATCTCCTAACCACCATTGCTAGAACCATTAATGAAGTGGAGAATCAAATTCTAACACGGGATGCCAAGGGCATCAGTCAGGAACAGATGCATGAGTACAGAGCATCCTTCAACCACTTTGACAAGGTGAGCATACATATATATATATCACTGCTAGTAATTGGTCTAGAGGGTAGCAAATGAGCGCTCCTGTGTGTCTTCATGATTTTTTCATATGTATGTGAAATTGGTGGTGTTGGCAGTTCTCATCATTATACTGCCCAGGCCTGGGATACTATGATAGTTGCAGTGGACACCTGCAGTTAATGGCAAGCAATTGAACAATTAGGCAGGATTAATTGTAGCAACACATACCATGTCTGGCATTCCCCATAGAGATTAATGATGTGTTGGTGAATGTGGGCATTTAGCTGGAGGGGATTGTCCCACAGTTGAGAAATTGGAAATATTTCACGTAGCTCAGGCCTAATATAAAAAGGGTAAATTGATGGTAGGATCCCCATTTCATGAACACTTTAATGTGTCTCTTCCTTCCCATCCTTTCCCAGAAGGCCACTCTAATGTGTTCAGCACTCCCATTTGTCTCAAGTCTACTAATCATGTTAAGCATTCTGTAACGTAATGTTGTGTTTCTCTTTCATCAATCTCGTCCACCACTCATCGCCTTCACGTCATTTCACTGCCTGTGTCTCCCGCTCACCACCGCTTGCCTATTGGACCCACGTTCTCCCTTCCCTACCATCTTCTACCTACCACAGGACCATACGGGTGCTCTGGGACCTGAAGAATTCAAAGCTTGTCTCATCAGTCTGGGCTATGATGTGGAAAATGAGAGACAGGTACCAAACTGCCAAGCTAGACCCAAACTAACTGTCGCTTTGTCTCTCTCTCTCTCTCTCTCTCTCTCTCTCTCTCTCTCTCTCTCTCTCTCTCTCTCTCTCTCTTTCTATCATTTTGTTTTCTCAAATTATCTTCCTACCTTTCCATCTCATTCTCTGCCTTATATTTGTTGGATTTGGTGCTCGACTTTTCCTCCTCCTTTTTTTTTTTTTTTTTATATATGATCAAACATTCCCCACTTTTCTTTTTGCTGGTACTTCTTCCTTTCTCCATCTTTCTTTTATTGCTCTTTAAAGAAGAAAAGAGTTTCTGCTCTGGAGATGGATGACTTTCGGGCTCTACTTATTTCTACGGGATACAGCTTGGTATGCTCCTCCCTTCTCTGTTTCTCCGTGGTTCCTCCTGGTGTCCACCTGTGACTTCTCCTCCCAGTGTGACTATCTAGTTCATTTCCTCTGTATGACTGGGATTTCACTTGGACTTCTCTTCTAGGGTGACGCAGAATTTAACCGAATCATGGCAAGCGTGGATCCCAACAATTCAGGCATGGTGACCTTCCAAGCTTTCATTGACTTTATGTCAAGGGAGACCACAGACACAGATACTGCAGACCAAGTTATCGCATCTTTCAAGGTCCTTGCTGGAGACAAGGTGAGCTTAGTTGTAACTTGTACCAGACATTGTACTTGTTTCTCATGTACTCCATAGGTAAGCTCTTCAACTTTAGTCTGCTTTAATGGAAAATGGCTGTGGTAGAAGATTGTCATACAGGGTCCATGTCACGGCATATGTGCAGCAATTAATACAGCAGTTTTGTTCTCCTCAGAATGTGCTTCTCAATACCAAACAACCATATCTGTCAGTTGTGTTTAGCCAATTCTACAACCGATTCGGTTCAAGCAGAAAAAACCTTCCTATTCTTTACAGCCGAGGTCAAAGCCATTTTAGCCTCTTTAGATCTGTAGTTGTCATGGTGCTCCACATGTGATCAGCTATGACAGTAGCCATTTGAGGGATTCATAGTTGAGAGCTGACCTAAGCAGGCTGGTATCTGTGACGATCGTAATCAAAGGCATGCCTTCAATGTTACTGTTGGCAAATGGCAAAATCAGTGGGGTTTGTTCTGCTTTAAGTAGTAGCCCAGTGTAGCAGTTTTAGGGCCAGTGTTTATGATAGGCTTTTGTTTTGCTTCAAGTGCTTCTTTCTTTATACAAGTCTATTGGCATGCAAAGTCAGCTTGAAGCAGGTTAAATGCACCTGCTGTGGATTCTGAATGATCTCAGAATCATCTCAAACTGATGGCCAACTGCAGCGTGCTTTGGACATCAAAGCCCATTTACACTGGCTCATAATATTTAACCACTTGTCCACGGGAGGATGTCATATGACGTACTCGACTTTGTGCGGTGATATCTGAATGATGCCTGCAGCTACAGGCATCATTCAGATATCGCTGTCTTGAGCCGCCGATTCTGTGCACGATATGAACGATCAAATCGTAAAGAGGACCTGTCACACCGATTCCTATTACAAGGGATGTTTACATTCCCTGTAATAAGAATAAAAGTGCTTAAAAAAAATGTAAAAAAATATATATATATATATATATATGTATATATTTGGGGGTTCTGATTTGTTTTCTAGCAAAAAAAATTGTGATTTTTTACATGGAGAGAAGTGCCAAAATAGGCCCGGTTGTCAAGTGGTTAAGTCAGTTCTCTGAGACTATGGAATTGTACATTGCCCTATAGAATGAATGGCATAATTTACCAAGTTCAGTCTATAGAAACTCCTAAAATGATTAAGGAATCCTATTGGCTGTGGAGAACTTTACATGTGGTCCTGGCTCCTCCAAAGGGCCCCACTATTCCTGTTGCTTAAAAGGCCAAAAATGTATAGCAAGACTAGTGTTAACTCTATGAACATACTGTCTGCAGATTATTTCTAGAATAAAGCTACTAATAACCATTTTCACTAGTACTAATGTGCAGTGGTGTCGCTAGGGGGGGTGTGGACCGCACCCATGTGACACCCAGGGCTGTCTTTAACTTGGAGTAAAAGCCTGCACCAGTTGCAGAAATCGTAGCATGTTCTAATCCCGCCTGTCCAAATAAATGGTTGCTGGGCCCATCTAGCAACCAATCAAGTGCATGGAGGCCCGGCATTCAGAGAAGGAAGATGTAACTTCCTCCTGAGCTGCTCCGCCTCCACCTTTTAGTGTTGTACTTCCCACTGACAACAGAAGGGTCGGGAGTCTGAGTCCAGACCAGGACACTGCTAATGTGAGTAGTGGCTGCACACAGAGGGGGCATGGATCACACCTATTCTAGAGCAGTGGTCTCAAACTGGCGGCCCTCCAGCTGTTGCGAAACTACACATCCCATCATGCCTCTGCCTGTGAAAATCATGCTTATAACTGTCAGCCTTGCAATGCCTCATGGGACTTGTAGTTTCGCAACAGCTGGAGGGCCGCCAGTTTGAGACCCCTATTCTAGAGGTAGAGAGGAAAGGCTTTCCCAGAGTGGTGTACACTGACTGGAACATTACTATCCACAGTACTTGTACCATGCCTGCAGTCTGGGTGACACCATGGTTTACTGCACCAGGAGACACCAACCCTATTGATGCCACTGCTGTGGAGAATAGCACATCACCATTAATTCCAAATGCTAGTTCCAGTCCTGAACTGTTGCAGGCTTTTTTACGTCTGCATTTTCATAAGAGGAGGCAATTGGATTCCTCAAATCGCAGCAGGGTAGCCTTTAGAGGGTTTCTAGTTGTGCACCAGTTTCCTTGCCTGCTGTAGGTTGCGTGCCTCTGCTGTAGATTTTGATGCCTGCTTGAGCCTTTTTTTTTTTTTTATGCAGTACTAATTTATTTCTTAAATTATTTTCAGAATTTCATCACAGCAGCAGAGCTGCGCCGGGAGCTGCCACCAGACCAGGCAGAATACTGCATCTCTCGCATGGCACCATACCACGGTCCCGATACTGTGCCTGGAGCTTTAGATTACATGTCCTTTTCTACTGCATTGTATGGCGAGAGTGACCTGTGAGCATGATGGGGAAAGAGATCGACACTGCCCTACTGCCCTCCATCAGCTACTAATGCCTCTAATGCTGAAGGGGTGAAGCTCTGGAGGGACTAAGGGGGGAACGGGGGACGCTGGCCTTTACTGGCATCCCACTATCGGGGGAGAGAGGGAGGGAATCAAATGAGCTTATTCCCTTTGCAAGGAGGGAGGAGAAGGCAGAGCAGAAGCTGCAGGACCACTCCTCCCCCCTCTGCAAAGCTATCTATGCAACGGCTAAGGGGCAGGGGTGCTTCCATACACCGCTGGCACGTAGACTGCGCTTCTGGGTAACCTTTTATATATTGCACCCTGTACAGATTCTCCACAGACCCCTCCCTCCCTCCCTTGGGTTATTTATTCCTGGTCCTTAAAGCCCGTGTGAGGTGCCTGGTCCTAGCCTCTGCCACACAGGGTTCCTAAGCATTCCTGTTTCTGTTCTTACCTTGTTCATCACCGTTTAATTGTGCCACGTTGTTTTGGCGACATCACAACATATAGGGCTCCACACTGCAGGCAGGGGAGAGATCCATTAATAGGGGGTGCGTCACCTTCCCCCAGCTATTTTATCACATATTTCCAGATAGGGGCACCATTATTATTTTTTTCTGCTTATCAGAGGCAGCTGGTATTCTATTATAAGATCTGTTACAAGAACCCACAACAAGCCAAGGGGGAATCGTGTCATTCCACTTTTTTTTTTTAATCAATCATGTTTGAGGCGTTTGGAATAATGGTAAAGAATCCGAACACCAGACCAACATTCCTACTGCATTCTGTCACCCCGGGTGACCAAAACAAATAATGTATCATTACATTCCAAGATTTGCATAATATTTTGGTGACGGACTTCTTTTCTTTGCTATACATCCCATTTTCTACATTCCTGAACTTCCCATCACATCATGAGAATGCTCTATTTTTTTTTTTCGTGTCTCTATTCTGGCCCTGTCAAGGTTTTTATTTTTTTCCCTAAGGACCAAAAAAATAAATAAAAAATTATAATAAAACTTTAAGAGGGTTACTATTTACTTAATTTAGGGGATTTATGATATAAATATATATTCACCTAGCAAAACCTTATATTTGCATTTTTTTTTTTTTTTTTTTGTCTTTAAAATAAAGGTTGCTGATTGTTACCACAAAGTCTGTAACATTCCTTGTCTCATCTTTTTATACCAGCGGCCCACCAGGAGAAATGTCAGGGGGCAGCATCTCTTTCTATCATTCCTGCACCTCCTACAACTCCTTACAGAACAATAAAAGTAATATTTTTAAAATAAGCTTTGTGTTTGTGTTTTATTTATATTTTTTTGTACTTTGTGTTTGAAAAGAGAGGTGTGGACGTGCAAAAACAAACATTTATACTCTCCTAGGTGAATGAAGCATTTATCCCAATGATGCATCTGTCCCCTGTTTGCTCACAGTGAGAACTGAGCTATCAAAGACCGCTGATCACTCACCTGGCTATACTTTTTAATGTGCAGGATGATTTGACCTCACAAAATGTCAATCGCATAGCGGGTGTTCGTTTATGGGGCTATAACATAAATACAAAAATATTCCAGGTGCATACCTGTGCCTCCATACCATAGCCTCCTGTGTTTGTTTATATCCTTTCTAGAGGTTGATTATATATCGGCCGGCCGATATTTGGCCATTTTGGAGAAATTGGCATCGGTCAATTTTATTATCGAAATGAGGCTGATATTTAACACTGACCGCCCGTTCCTCCTCCCTTCTTCACACACTGTTGACAGAGCAGTGCAGCAGTGTGTGAAACTGACATGTAACTAAATGCAGAGAGAGAGAGAGGAGCAGTCAAAATAGAGCATTGATGTCGGGGGTGGGCGGGACCCAGCAGCTATCTAATACCAGCCAATGGGATGATTCTGGGCGGGCTGCTACATGTACATAGCTCCACCCCTTTCTTAAACAACCCAATCCGTGGCTGGTGTAAGCTGCTGGGTCCCACCCACCCTCAACATAACAGCTGAATTTGACAGCTCCTCTCTCTGCATTCAGTTACATGTCAGTTTCACGCACAGTTACACTATCGGCTCGGTGTGAAACCTGCCTGTGCCCCTTGCTAGTGCTAATCGGTACTGAGGACATTAAGTGTGTGGTAGATTGACAGTAGCAAGGAGGGGGGAGTGTAGTGGGTGAGTTTGAGACAAAGGGAATAAAAAAAACAGCCTAACCTATCTGCATCATATACGGCTATCAGCCGCCCTGATTTCTAAATATCGGCATCGGCCAGAGAAAACCCATAACGGTCGACATCTAATCCTTTCCCAAAATAATTCTGTGCGCTAACTGACTGGAGAAACTTGGGAGATGGTCACATAGAAGTCAAAAGGTAGTGTGGCCAGTGTACAGAAAAATGTTAGCCAAGGATGCCTACGTAGGCTGTGGCATGGAGGAAAGTATGCATCTGGGAAGGGGGAGTAGTTTTAGCTCGGGATAGAGGGGCAAAAATGTGGGGGCTGCCATTGCTAACTAGTTTGTCTGTCATTGGATTTAATGTCCATACTTGCTCGCTGGCCTGGAATATGTATGCAGATTAGGACTTTTATCTTCACTTGCTAAACACTGTGCCCCAAGCTCTAAGAACTGTGGATTAAAATCCTGTATATAGACAGGGGAGAAATGTTATGATCCATGGCTAGTGCCGCTTGCAATTTACATTTGGAAGATGCAGCATAAAATCATACAAGACAAGTAGACAGCGCTCAATAGCCTGGATAACTGGGGATGGATCAGTGAACCAAGCCATGGTTAAAACAGTATTGTCCACAATCCAAAAGGAAAGGTAGAGTAAAAGGCAAGAGATACCACTCATGTCCTGGGTGATGATGGGTTATAGTCATCCAGTCCAACAACCGAGGGTGCATAAAGGGGCGCCAATCTTCATGCTAAGGGAGATGGGTTCCTGCCATTCAGAGAGCCAAGCCGGGAAACGTTGGCGAGCCTGAAGGAGTGGAGGCTGGTAGCTGAATTCTGCACTGTTAATTGGATCTTTCTTTTCTCAACTGTGCATATATTGGAAGATGGCAGACCATCATGGGTTTTTTCAGTGAAAGTCCACAGTTCAAGTTCCCCATACCCTCTGGTCATGTGAGTGAGATGTCAGAAAACATGTTGGCTCTCTGCAGGCTGGAGGAATCCATCTCCCTTAGCATGGTTATTGGCGCCCATCCATGCATCCTCAATTGTGGAACTGGATGACTATAACCCATCAACGCCAAGGATACAAGAGTGGTTTTGTTTGCTTTTTACTCTACCTTCCCTTCTATATTGTGGACAATAAAGTATACTGTTTTAGCCAAGGCTTGGTTCACTTCTAATGGCTCATACATCCCCAGTTATGTAGGCTATTGAGTGCGGTCTACTTGTCTTATCTTCACTTGCTGCAAGCTTGTTTAATAGGGGAGTAACTAAAATTACAAAATCTGCATGATTGCCAGGAAACTAGCATTTTTTTTTTTTATCGTCCATGGACGGACACAGCTCCTTTAAATCTTGACAAGTGGGTTATGTTCCCTGTTTACAGGAGAGGACTAGGCAGAAACATGTTTGATAATTAAATTCATGTTACATTAACAGAGTTGAACAGTCCCGCCCAGGGGGTGGACCCTCCAGACATAACCCTCCTCCCTTCAGTATGCAGCCTCAGTTTCGTTCTGCCTAGCAAGGAGGACGTATGGCTCCCTTTTGGCCCAAGGCCCTGAGGAGAAATTTTATTTTACTTTTTCTTGAAGAATCTTCATTCAACTGTCGGCTGAGACACAGGCTGGATAATATAGATCCTTGTAGTCTACTCAGTCCGACCAGCAAGCGTGGGCACACCTTTGCAAAGAGGCTGGGTCTGCCACACCCATACCCCATGACTCCTGGGGTGGCCGGTGAGCTTTGCTTCGAGGTCCACATATGATTGGGCTGTGGTGTTGTCTCACTCACAGTGGACCAGGCCGACGGCTACCTCCATTGCGATTGTAGGTCTGTCAGGAATGCGTCAGCGGGTCCTCGCTCAGATGGGTAAGTACAGTCCCCCCTGCTTCGGTGGGTTGGTACGGCTGGGGTTCGGGGGTCCTTTTTCTCCTCCCTTCCCTGCTCCTTTCCCTTTGCTACATTGCCACTGTCGGGGGGGGGGGGGGGTGCCTTCCTGAGGGGACTGTTATATGGCCTGTGTTTTTTCTTTTTTTGCATAAGGCTTTCCTATGAGGGGTTTTTCACTGTTAAAAAGCCCTAGGAGGCTTTTCCTGTTTAAACGCGGCATTTGGCCGGCACTGGCGCCTTTTTTGGGAGGTTTTTCAATTACATTGAAAACTCCATTTTGTCGTAGCCGCGCTATGGGGCAGCTTACATTGCGGTCGGCCATTTTCCTGTGGCTGAATGCTCAGCGGCCATCTTGGAGTAGTCTTGACCCCTAGTGCTGTATCCTACGGCGCACACAGGTCCCTGCAGATGCCGCACAGTTGCCTCACGGTTCTCTTCCTCTCACACGCCGTGTGCTGAGAGCGGACGGCAGTGCTGGGCAGTCTACTCCTGAGGTGAGTCCCCTGGGTACCCCATGTCAGCGCAGCAAGTGGGTGAGATGCCCTGAATAGGAGCTTCTGTTTATTTGTAAGGACAGGTGTGCATACACCTACATATTATACGTACACACTATGTAAATATTATTAATATTTGGAGTCAGTATCTGTGTCCTTCCCCAACATGCTGGTGGCAGCAGGTGTTGGCACCTCGGATTCCCACAGAGGTTTTGTTAGTCCTGGACACATTTGTGCCAGGGTGGGGGTGGACTGCGGACGGGCGATAAAAGAGTGCCCCCTTCCCCCTTTATGCCCTGGGGAATGCTCTGTTATGGAGCCATGGACCAGGTACCTGGGTAGTAAAAAAAAAAAAGCAGGATAAGGCATTTATGGGTGCGCTTCTCACTGCTGCAAGGGACTCTCTTAAGCTGGATAGTGCAGCTGGGTTTCCGCCGATGGCTCGGTCTTTTTTGGGTCACACAAATCAGACCGCTCCTGTGTAGGTTTTTTCCTTCTGTGCCCTTCTTTGGTAATTTCTAGGATGCGGAATGAGAAAAGCCACTAAGGGCTTTTGTAGTCCCTCACCGCCGGGCGGTTCAGTGCCTCTTTGAGGAGAGCCTATTCAAAAGGTTGGCTTCTTCTCCGGTGGTGGACCCTCCGGGTGTCATGTATAGGTGACCACTCTCCCTATTGCGAGAAACCCCTGCTTATGTGGATCTGACTGATGGGAGATCCGAAGTACTGACCCGTTCCATGTTTACCATGCTGGGGTCTGACTAGCGGCCTATTGTGGCCACTACTCTGGGGTCTCAGTCACTCACGGAGTGAGCATTTTTGCACCAGACAGTGAAGGAGCACCGACACTCTCTCCCAAAGTTATTAGGCTAGCGGATCAGCTGGTCCAGGGCCTTGTATAGGTCTGTGATGCTTCATTGAATGTCGTGCACTTGTTATCCAGGGCTTCTGTTTCAGAGATGGTTGTATGCACACAGTGATGTAGTGGTAACTCCATTACTTGGCAGCAAGAGAGTCATTGGTTCGAATCCGGACATTGACACCAATCTGCCTGGAGCTTGCATTGTCGCTCCCTGTGTCTGCGTGGGTTTCCTCCGAGTATTCCGGTTTCCTCCCACCCTCCAAAGACGTGTGCATACACCTACATATAATACATACACAGTGTGTATGTATTATTAAAGGGCAACCCTCCCAGGCTGACAAAGGCTCAGCTGGGGGACTAATCCATCCCTGGGTGCGTAAGCTGATCACGCCGGCACCCAAATCCTGCCATTGTATGTAGCTTTCCCTCCCTGTCTTTAGGTGGGGGGGCGGCTGGTAGGTTCACAATTCAGTGAACCTCCCTGCTCTCCGATCAGTGGGTCTGCGAGGTGGTCTCTTCAGAGTACTAGATAGGGTTTCCTCCTATCCACAGAACAGAGTTCTTTCCTCGTGTCTTCCTCTCCTGGCTCGTCGGTCTGCCTTGGGCAGTGTAGGACTTGCTGAGCTGCGGGTGAATTTTACCCTTCCTGCAGGACGAGAGGTTTGGGGTTTTCTATGGGCCTCAGGCCCTGAATACCTTTGCGAACGTCGGGTAGTTCTGCATGGAATCCATTTGTGCGGTGGTAGCTGCGCTCCATCCGGGGGACGTTCTGGCGTGTCCTGTTTTCCCCAGGTCAGAGGTTTCTGTGCTACGTGATGGGGGAGGGCCCTCTGTCAGTCTGTGGCCCTCGCTTTTGATCTGGCGTCGGCACCAAGGGTTTTCACCTAGGAGCTCGCACTTATCCTAACTTTGTGTGACAGCAAGGCTTTGCCTCGTGGGCTACTTAGACGACTTTCTTCTGAGAGCAGCTTCTGTCTCAGACCTAGTGGATGTGTTTATAGCCATTCAGACCCTCCGAAGATTCGGGTGGGTGTTAAACTTTTAGAGTCAGTCCTGGTTCCGACTCAGTGTTAGAGTATCTAGGGTTGATCCGGACTCCTCGTGGCGAAGGTCCTTCTTCCCCCTGGAGAAATTGCAGACTCTTCAGTCTACGGTGAAGGTATTGGCATCACGCAATCGGTCTTCTCTCTGGGTGCATGCAGGTCCGGGGCCTGTGGGCGCCTCCTTCGAGGCGGTACTGTATGCCCAGTTCCACACTCGGATTTTCCAGGGGAAATCGTGTCCAGGTTGTAAAGATCTCTTGTCTCTGAAATCATCAGATTCTGGTGTGCCACCTAGTCGGTCTCTGAGTTGGTGATGGAGATTCCCGACTCTTCGGTCCGGAAAGTTTTATTTTTTCCAGTGGTCAGTTTTTTACGACGGACACCAACCTCACGGGTTGTGGGGGAACCTGGGGGTGGGGGGGGGGGTATCCTGTCGGCCCTGAGTCGCTGGACTTGCGTGGGCTTACGACCACACCCTGTCCAATGTTCATTGTCCTATTTTTTGTGATCAGGCTATGCTTCCCCTCGTGGTCGAGGAGGTTGCAAGGTCGTCCGATCTGGATTCAGGCTGACCATTCCACGGCCGTGGCTTCGGTCTGCCATCAGGTATACCGGCAGGCGGACTACTGGAGTTGCCGGAAGCTGGACAGGGCGACTGGTCTTTGTGCTTGGGGCATGGATCTCCTGGCCGCTCGTCTCCACCGCAAGGGCGTCAAAGTTAGTGGCCAGGTCTAGTGATCTTGTACAGACGCATCAGTCGCGCTGGTGGCCCTGTGGGGTCTGTATCGGCGGCTTTATGCTGTTCCTCCATCATAGTTGCTTCCTCTGCTGCTCCACAGAGTGGAGGCTGAGGGTATCCCGATGATTCCAATCGCTCCAGATTGGCCTCGGCGTCCTTGGTACGCTGATATCGGGCGCCTGGTAGCGGAGGTACCCTGGCGGTTGCCAGGGCGGGAGGTCCTTCTGTCCCGAGGTCCCATACTTCCTCCTGTTGTACAGTCACTGACTTGCTCAACATGGCTATTGGAAGCCAGACTTTAAGAGACCGGGGTCTGTCCGACTCGGTCATCTTAACCATCCTGAGGGCAGGGTAGCCTTCTTCCGGAGGATCTACCGTCGCACTTGGAAGGCCTACATCTCTTGGTGCGAAGAGATGGAGTGACGTACTCGGTGTCCAGGGTCTTGCTGCTTTTACAGCTTGGAGTGGATCTAAACATTGCTTAAAGCACCGTTTGGGGGCAGATTTCAGCCTTGGCTGTGTTCTTTCAGTGGCTTTTTGCGTCCCGTTCCCTTTTTGTGCAGGGGGTTTGTCATATACTTCCCCTCTTGGCCCACCTCTTCCCCCATGAGTTTTGACTCTGGTGCTCTCGGTTCTTCAGGAACCTTCCTTTTGGAAACCTCAGATTTTCTCTTGACACTATCCCAGAAGGTGGCCCTTTTAGTGGCCTTTACCTCTTTTGGAAGGGTTTGAGTTGGCGGTCTTCTCTTACAAGCCGCCATACTTGATCCTCAAGGATTAGGTGGTGGTGTGCCCGTGACCTTCCCTTCTTCTGGTTTTGTTCATTTCAGCTTAACGAGGACATTGTACTTCCATCCTTGTGTCCTCGGCCGGTGCATCCTAAGGAGGTTGTGCTACATACTTTGGACGTGGTATGCGCCTTGCGGGTGTACCTACCTGCTACGGCTCCGTTTCGGAGATCTGACTCTTTTGTGTCGGTGTCTGGTCCACAAAAGGGCCTGGCGGCCTCGTCGACCACCATTTCTCAGTGGATCAGGTAGACCGTCATACAGGCCTATGCGCTTAGGGGGCGGGTTACCCCTTTCCGGTCACCGCACTTTCGACCAGGGAAATTGGTGCTTCCTGGGGGTTCCCCCCCCCCCATGCGTCAGTCTCGCAGATGTGCAAGGTGGCGACTTGGTTGTCCGTTCACGCTTTTTCCAGAATTTAAATGGTTGCGGTGAGTGTATATTCTGATGCTGCTTTCAGCCGCTAGGTTTTTGCAGGCGGCTGTTTAAAGTTGCACCTCCTCCATTGAGTTCTGCTTGTTTTAGGGTGAAGTTACAATTGGTTTTACTGATGCTGTTTCCACCCCTCGGTTTTTTGACACTGCTTGGGGATGTCCCACTTGTCAAGATTAAAGGAGCTGTGTCCGTCCATGGATGATAAGAGAAAAAAGGATTTTTTTTTGTACTCGCTGTAAAATCCTTTTCTCTGAGTCCATAGACGGACACAGCACTCACCCCTCTTAGGTTTGTACTGCTTGTTACGAACTGTGGCTGCATACTGCAGGGAGGAGGGTTATGTCTGGGGGGTCTGCCCCCTGGGCAGGGCTGTTCAACTCAGATAATTAAATACATGTTACATTAACAAACATGTTTCTGCATAGTCCTCTCCTGTAAATGGGGAACATAACCTACTTGTCAAGATTTAAGGAGCGGTGTCCGTCCATGGACTCAGAAAAGGATTTTACGGTGAGTACAAAAAATCCTATTTTTCCAAGCATCACTGATTGACGCCTATCATTCAGCAGAGTACAGTTTGCTTTAAAGGACTGTTCCAGGTAATGGTAGTATTGTTATGATTACAATTGCCCTAGGGGGGTAATCATTCACCCACTAATAGATATGTGCCACATCCTTCAATATATAGAGTTGTGGAAAAAGACATGTGACCATGTCTTTAACGGAGAAAAATTGGACTTTGTAGGCACAACCCGATAAAATTAATGATATTTTAATAGAAAAATACAAAATACATAGCAATTGCACTTAATACAAAATAAGACACAAAAAAAAAAAAAAAAAAAATGAATAGTAATAAAAGAACCCTAATCTTATCACTCTAGGAAAAAGACGCTCAGTAGCCACAGGGCTAAGTGTAATTAATACAGTATAAGCGCTGGGTGGCGTTATGATTTCAGAGGATGATACTGAAT
This sequence comes from Rana temporaria, assembly GCF_905171775.1. Classification (NCBI taxonomy): domain Eukaryota; kingdom Metazoa; phylum Chordata; class Amphibia; order Anura; family Ranidae; genus Rana; species Rana temporaria. Next base: position 44,362,731 of record NC_053497.1, on the reverse strand, counting down.
GGATTCTTGAATGATTAAAAGATCAGCTCGACATGTTTCGCGACTTGACAAACGTCGTCGCTTCTTCGGGAGCTTTTGAATATTAAAAAACCTATAATGTTGCCATTAGACATAAGTATAATACATATGTACTACTGAAAAAAGCCTATAATATAGGCATACAAGTGACTGATAGTGCATGTATTTATAACCATTATACTCACCGATAAACGGTGTTGATTTAGTTTGAAGCGAGAAAAGCTGACATACTGCGTCCCAATACAACCGTGGTCAATCAGGACACACCCAAGATTGGGTGGGGTCTGATACCTACTACCTCAAAAACGTTCACCATACACCAGAGAGCAATTGTGCAACTAGTTGGGGTATTATTGGTATTCTAAAAAAAGGAAAAAGAAAACAAAAGTATAATGAACATACAAATTATTTGGGGATGCACCCCAGAAACTATTGTCCATTAATTGATGTATGTTTGAAAAAGTTTGTGATCTCTAGGCTCAAAACCGAGTTAGATACCTTGTAAAAATGAGACCAAACATGGACGGATAGGAACAGCCTAAGAACATACGCCAGGATCGTCCACCAAAGAATTCCCCCAAAATAAGGACAACAGCCACAATCTATGATATAAATGTAGATATGTGGCAAGAATTGTAAAATTTTATAATGATAATAATGAACAAAAACACGCCAAAATTCTCATTGGGCTAATAAATTAATGAATTAATCAATTAGTATTACCTTAGTGGGTATATTCAACCAATAAATGTGGTATTATTGCTGTAAAGGCCTTCTCCTAGAGAACCACTAGATGGCGCTAGAAGATATCCACCGCACTAATAAGCTGGGAAGTAAACTAGTAAAAGAGAAAAAAGGGGAAACAATGAAAAAAATGGGCAATCAGAAAATCGTAAGCCCATAAAGGACTTGGGAGGAAAAGGATGTTTTTGGGGCTTGAATGTAAGGCATGGGAACATACCTGGACGAGTCCTATGATGGAAGATACCAACATCCAAAAAGACGCAGCCGCACTGACGAATCCGTCCACTCAGCTCTCCTTGCAGAGACACCTAGGAGTGGATAGACTCTGGCAAATTTAAATACCCCGCTCGGATGACGTCAAGGTCATTGTTCTGACTAGCACACGTGATGAGGACGTGACGCACGTGTGGGCGGGAGGTGCCGGAGCGCTCCATAGCTCGAAGCAGCGTGCGGCGGGGACCTGACTAATCCATCTATGGAGCGGAGGATGCCAGCGTGAGAGGCTGACACCCCGAAGACCGGAGCTTGAGACCTCGCCGCGCGCTACCCGGCGCAAGATCCAATGCATAAACGGGACCCAGGACGCAATCAGGATCCAGCGCCGCGAGTCGTACGAAACAACTGAGCCCCCCGATCCCTCAGTTCCGTGGGATTGGGCGGGCATACAGCAAAAAAAAAAATAAAGATAAAAAAATAAAACAGCAACAAAAAAAACAAAACAACAACAAAAAAACAAAAAAAACACCCCTTGCACAATAGAGGAAAAGGGAAAGGAAGAAAAAGGTAGAACAGCGAGCAAGAGCTCGGAAACACAGAGAGAAAGAAAGAAGCCTCAGGCTGGAAAAAAGGACAAGTTAAATTTAGAGCCCCAGATTAGACAGGTGTAAACTAGGGAATGTATAGGACCACCACGGGGCCCATACCTTGAGAAATTTAGCATGAGAGTCATGGAGGACGCTAGACATCTTTTCATGGATCATAAGAGTCGTCAGGGTATTCTTGACCTCTGGGAATGGAACAGAAGTTTTTTTCCAGGCCCTCGATATTGTCCGCTTGGCAGCGATAAATAAGTATGTAGCTAATTTCTGTTGGTGAGAGAAGAGGCCTGGAATTGGGCAATGGAGTAAAGCATATCTAGCGTCCTTACGGAAGGGGACATGGAATAGGGAGGATAATAGGCCAAAGACCCTTGACCAGAATCTAACTAAGCGGGGACAGGACCACCATATGTGCAGCTCATCCCCTCGTTGACCACAACCCCGAAAGCACCCGTCAGTACACGCAGGGTTCGACTTGGCCAAATTTTTCATTTTCGAATATTCGAAATTTCAAATTTTTCATATTTTTCATTTTCGAATTTTGGAATTTTTCATTTTCGATTAATTTTTTTTTCCGGAAATTTCGTTTTTTCCGTTTTATTCGTTTTTTGCTTTGTCGGAAAGACGAAAATTCCAAATTTTCGAATTTCCAAATTCTGAAAAAAGCAAAAAAACTGAAAAAATATTTTTTTCGATTTACCAGAATTTCCGAAAAAATAAAAAAAACGGAAATAACAAACGAAAAAAACGTTTTTTTGGCAGTGCACATGTCTACTTCGGAGCCGGCCGCTGGTTGAGTCTGAGCCATCTGGAAGGGTGCTCTTGGTGAGGATGGGTGGCTGCACTGGGTCTGGTCTTTTTGCAGAGTCTTAGTCCGGCCTTCTGACTGGCCGATGTAAGTGCTGTCCCTGTCAGCGATCTGGTAGGAGGAGCTGGTACTGCCCTGGAGGATGAGACGGGGTAAGACCATGCAAATCCGCCGGGTTGATGGGGCCTGGAAGGGTTAGTACTGGTGGAGGCTGGTAACTGGAGGGCAGCTCTCTAAGACAACCTGGCTGGTCGGGGGGTTGGGTTTGGGACTTTGAAAGCCTATGGTGCATGTGCCCCTGGAGTGGCAGTCCAGGGGTACCGGAATAATCTCTGTGAGTGAGGGTCACTTTGATTTGACGGTACTGCGGTCACTGCACCAATATACACTTCTTTAAGCACCTGCTTCCTGGCCATTGTATTGCACAATGGCCACTTCTTCACTCTCCTCTACACTATCCCTTTCCCCCACTTTATTTAACTTATTACCTTTGTTTGTCACGTTTTTGTATTTTTATGTTTGGTACACGTTTTTGCAAGGTGTGATGAGTAGGGTACTGGTCCCAGGGCCTGTCCTGAAAGTCTTGGGAGGGGGTGAACATGGCCTTCTGGCTAAGTTCGCCCTCTCTCATGGGGTCTCCCTTCGGGGGAGCCTCACCGAGTACTTGGGCGGGTCTGTTTCAGCAGACCCTCCATAGAAAGGGGTCTGTCTGAGGGGCGTGGTCTAGCCAGGACTGAAGATGGTTGCCTAGTCTGAGAGCTCCCGCTATTGCAGACCTAAATTGGCTGATCGGGACACCGGTAAGCCGTTCTTGATACCCAACGAACCATACCGGAGATCAGTATACACCCGGGCATATTTTGTGCAAGTTACGACTAAATCTAAAGGATATTGACAAAAATACAGCCCCTTGTAATCTTGCACCGGAGACACATAGGCGGTCATAATGGAGAACCTACCGGGCTCACAGCATCCGCAAATTACACCCGACGGTATTTCGCCCTTAAATCGTGACCACAATGTCGGGACACCCAATGATTTGGCACAACGACCTAGTTTGGAAGACCTCCACTCGGTTGCAGCGGACATAAAGACTACATTGGCAGCCGCCATAGCTGAACTTACTATAGAGGTACGCGCAGTTACAGCGCGAGTGGTAGAAGTGGAAAAAACAACTGCGCAACACAGCGCTGTAATACGTCATGTGAATCGCAAAGTAGATTCTCATACACTCCACCTGAGAGAGTTGCATCGCCAAGTGGAAGATTTGGAGAACCGAAGCCGTCGCCATAATTTACGGATTCGGGGTCTTCCAGAAAATGTAGAAAATGACAATCTTACATCAGTCATCACTGGACTGTTCAATAATCTCTTGGGCCGTCCCGCAGCATCAGCGATCAAAATGGAGCGCCTACACAGAGCCCTTAAACCAAAAGGCAGAGCCACTGATCCGCCAAGGGATGTTATATGCTGTCTTTGCGATTTTCAACTTAAAGAAGAAATTTTAAGAAACGCCAAGCTACGATCTAAGTGCGTGTATGAGGGGACGCTAATCCAAATCTACCAGGACTTATCATTCATTACACTCCAACATAGGAGAGACCTGAGACCTCTACTGGAAGCACTACGCAGCAAAAATATAATCTATCGGTGGAAGTTCCCATTCGGACTGTTAGCCACCTATCAGGGTCACTCAGCTCTCCTGAGGGTACCTGAGGATTTGCATCCCTTCTGCCGCGCAATGGATATCCCTTATATGGATGTTCCGGATTGGTACGCAGATTTCAGATTTCGTTCTAATTCTAATAAGAAAGAAAATGCGCATGATGATGTGATGGAAGTAGCACCGTCCAGATACAGACGACGTCGTTCATTGTCGACGGAGAAATCACCCTTATCTTCAAGAGATCAACACGCCGACATCCATTCTCCCAGCTCAACACGCAATAGAAAATCTAGGAGAGAATACTGAAGATCTTCCTCTTGCAAGCTGCTTCTCATGTTTTGATTATCTATCTATGTTTTTGTTGTTTTCTTTTTAACATTAGTTCATAATGCTATAATTAATGTGTGTATGTTCGGTATTGGTCTGAGCAAATGTCCAAACACTGGTGCAATCTTAGTGCATATTATATAGTTGTTCTATTTTTGCACTCTGGCTGATAGATGCTCATGTCGGAGATTCAATCTCTAGCAGGGAAAAAAAAAAATAATTTCCCATTTGAATGCTTTCCGCAAGGGATCTTGCAATAAATATATTTATTGTGGTTTGAAGGAGACGGTTTTGTTGGCTGTATCACAAAAGTTACACAGCCTATTATATCCCTACATATCTGTATTAGTTTTTCTTTTTATTTGAGTGTATAAAATTGCAATACAAATTCACTTTATTGATGCTGTTGCCAATTCACTAATTTTCACGTGTTTCTCTTTTTTTTTTATTTATTGTTGACAGAAGAGTATCCACTCTATTTAAAAGAAAAATTGGCATGTTTTGATTACTCTTCTAATGAGATGTTGTAAGGTAGATTTTTGATACTTTGATACACACCGAAACACTGTTATGCCCTCTGGTCAAATATTTAGATTAATGGATACTTTTCTACTCCCGTCTCGATCTCCTACTGCTAACACATACAATGCTTTGCAGGTCTGTAGTGGTGGGCAGTCTGCGGATCCTAGGCTCTATCTTGGTTCAGTTTCATTCCAACCCCCACAAAGTAGAGCTCTCTATCCTAACCCTATTAGGGTCAGTGACAAGAAGAGTCTGCTTTATTTCTTACCGATTTTACCGCCCTAAAGGGTGGTCCCCTTTTTTATTTATTTCATTTATTTATTTTTCTCCTTAATAGTCTATAGTTCTGAGGCATTTGTATACACATAATACTTGTGTTATAAATATCAATTGTCTGGATTTGATATACAAATTTTTTTTTTTTTTTTTTTTTTTTTTTTTTTCTTGTTGATTTTATTTTACTTATTATCTTCTTTATATTTCTATTCTATTCAATAAATTGTCCTGTTCTCACCCCCGCTGTTACTCTTATCCCTCACATACCCTTCCCTTTTGAGGCGATGACTCATCCAATTGCAAACTCGACAACTCCACTAAACAAGGTTAAATTCTATTCCTTAAATGTAAAAGGCCTTAATGTGCCCGAAAAGAGGTCTAAATTATCTTTAATACTTACTAGATCTAAGGCTGACATCATATTACTTCAGGAGACCCATTTTAAGACGGATAACGTTCCGATATTTAAAGACAAAAGATTCCCTCATATTTATAATGCTACCAACCCTGACTCTAAAACGGCAGGAGTCTCCATTTTGGTATCTAAATATTGTCCTTTTAAGTTAATAGACTCCAAAATTGATAGCGAAGGAAGATTCTTGTTTCTCAAGGGCTCTCTTTTTAATGTTCCTATCACAATTGCTAATTTGTATGCACCTAATAAATCACATGCTCCATTCTTTACACGTACGTTGGAAACTCTTGAATCTTTTGCGACCGGCATGCTCATTGTTGGGGGGGATTTTAATCTAGCCCTCAACCCTCTACTAGATACATCATCTGGATCTTCCAAAATATCATACAAAGCTCTCAGGACAATTAAAAATTCCCTTCACAAATTGTCACTACATGATGCGTGGCGAACTTTACATCCTAATGGTAAAGATTTTACATTTTACTCATCGCCCCACAATACATATTCACGGTTGGATTATCTATTGATATCTCAAATTGGCTTAGATACTCTCATAGATGCTACTATAGACCCTATGATTATTTCGGATCACAATCCAATAGCTATGTCTGTATCATTCAAGGAAAAACCTTTAGTACCTCCTATATGGAAACTTGATAATTCCCTGCTAAATGACACCAGCAACGTTGAATCACTAAAAACTAAACTGGCACATTATTTTGAAGATAATAATTCAACAGATGCTCATCCTTTAAACATTTGGTTAGCACACAAATGCGTACTCAGAGGTGAACTAATTTCCTTAGCTTCTAGAAGAAATAAGTTGAGACAGATGTACATTAAAGATCTCACAGACAGAATAAATTGTTTGGAAAAAAAACATAAACAATCATTAGCAAAGGAAACTCTTTCAGAACTTATTAAAGCCAGGGAAGAACTCCTTTTGCTGCTAGAAAAAAAAATCAAACGCAATTTAAATCTATCAAGAAAAGTCTTTTATGAATTTGGCAACAAAATCAGTAGACTTTTAGCTAACACTATTAATTCTGAAAAATCAAAGACAAATAGTAACATATACTCCATATCTGATTCTGCTGGGAGATCGTACAGCAATTCCAATGATATTGCAAACCAGTTCAGGAAATTCTACTCCCATTTATATAACTTGCCCACTATGATTCCTCCTAGGGATTCACTGGATAGAAAAAATCTCATCTCGGATTTTCTGAAAACATATAGTCCTAAACCTATAGATTTGACAATCGCTAAAAATCTGGAGAAACCTATAGATTTAACCGAGACCTTACTAGCTCTTAACCAACTGAATACAGGCAAGAGCCCAGGACCTGATGGGTTTACGGTGAACTATTATAAAACTTTCCCAGAAATTATTATCCCAAATTTTTTACAAGCATTCAACTCTATTCCTACTCCCCCAGATATTGCTAAAAATTTATTAGAAGCACATATAGCGGTAATTCCTAAACCTGATAAAGATATAACAATGGTATCCAACTACAGACCTATCTCGCTCCTGAACGTAGATGTTAAATTGTACGCTAAAATTATTGCTAATCGCTTGTTGCCCTTATTGCCCAATCTTATTGCCCTAGATCAGGTTGGATTTATTCCAGGTAGGGAGGCGAGAGATAATACCACAAAAGCGATCCTTATTCAAAATTGGCTCCAGAATAATAGTTCACCAGGATTTTTATTATCCCTCGACGCAGAGAAAGCCTTTGACAGGATAGCCTGGGATTATATGCATGAAGCACTAAAAGCTATAGGACTACAAGACAGATTACTTCAATTCATTCAATTATTATACTCATCACCCACGGCTAAGGTCAAAGTTAACGGCGGACTGTCAGAGGCTTTCTCTGTGTCGAATGGAACAAGACAGGGATGCCCACTTTCTCCAATAATTTTTGTACTCATATTGGAACCTTTTTTATGTAAACTCAGAATGAACACGGATGTCATGGGCATCACTATAAATGATAAAACTTATAAATTAGCTGCTTATGCAGATGACATCCTATTATTCCTATCTAGTCCCATCACTACTATTCCCAATTTATTAAAGGACCTTTCTCTATTTTATAACATCTCTAATATGAAAATTAACTTCGCCAAATCTAAGGCTCTGAATATTTCTCTGCCAGGTTCTGTTGTATCACTTTGCCAACAAAACTTTCCTTTTAGTTGGGAAAAGGAATGCCTGACTTACCTAGGGGTTAATTTAACGCCTAACGTGAAAGACTTGTTTGATAAGAACTTTATACCACTACTTACCACAATTAAAGCTGATCTACTTAAGTGGGGCTCGAATTTCTTCTCATGGTTTGGGAGGGCGGATATTATTAAAATGAACGTTCTCCCAAGATTTCTATACCTGCTACAAACTATACCAACGAGAGTTCCATGCACATTCTTTAGGACCTTCAAACGAATGTGCCTGAAATTCATTTGGAACATGAGACAACCTAGAATAAAATGGGATAAGCTCATAGTCCCCAAACTTTTGGGGGGAATAGGTTTGCCGGATTTACAAAAATACTATTGGGCATGTCATTTGACCCGTATTGCAGACTGGCATCTACATGCACATGTAAAAGATTGGGTTAACCTGGAAGAATCATCTTACTCGCAACTTATCCCCCTAACACACTTGCCTTGGATTCATCCCAGTAAAATCCCTAAAAGAGTTAACTCCCATTTAATCACTGGAAACACATTACGCATTTTCAAATCTCTTTGTAAAAAATTTGAAGTTTCATCGGTATATGGTCCTATGACTCCTTTGCTTCACAACCCAGAAATACATTTGGGAGGATATTATACACAGCCTACTGGCCCGTGTCTGAATGACACATTAAGAATTAACATGCTTTTTAAACACGGTGCCACTGTATCGTATGAGTCCTTTCTTGCAGATCACCCGGACGATAATATATCTCAACATGATTTTGAGATTATTTGTCAATTTGCGAATAAACCACACCCTGGCTACAACTGGCACAGACTGAAAACCCCATTTGAAATTTTATGTCTGAAAAAATCTCCCCAAAAACATTTGATTTCTACACTACATTCTTTATTCTACTCAGGATTTGATATAAAAACTGATATATCTAATCTAAAATGGGAGGAAGAATTAAATATATCTCTCTCTTCGGAACAGTGGGAAACAGTGTTCCGCAGGATACACAAGGGATCTCTGAACGTACTTACCCAAGAAAACGGATACAAGTTGTATTCACGATGGTACAGGACTCCCCATGTCATTAATAAATTTAGCCCAAATGTATCCCCCTTGTGTTGGAGATGTAATTCGGAGGTAGGTACACTACTCCATATATGGTGGGATTGTAAAAACATCAAACCATTTTGGGAACAAGTCCACGATATGATATACAAAATCACTACATATGCTCCGGATTTTAACGCTCAACAGTACTTGTTGCATCATTCTACCTTGCCAAATTCGGTTTACAAAAATTCAATAATCTTACACCTAATAAATGCAGCTAAACTCTGCATTCCCGCAAAATGGCTTCAACCTTCTCCTCCATCTATTTCTGACTGGTTGAGAAAAACCCAACACATAGCAAATATGGAAGATTTGATCAGTCAATCTTCGGATTCCTCCGAAAAGTTTTACAAAAAATGGGCATGCTGGTTGCAATTTATAGACTCTGGAGAATTTAAAAATATGTTAGACAATTGATATTGTTAGTCTGATACATGAATCTCTTTATATTAATTTAATTTCTTATAGGAATATAACAATCGGATATATTGTCTGTACACAATGAGCTTTTCCTTCTGCGCTCTTTGGTCATCACCCTTCTTAACATGGATAAACATTGTCTTTTTCTCCCCTTTCTCCCAATCCCCCGCTTTACCCTCATTGTTTAGAGTGTTAGATTACACTGTTGTTAAGCCTCCACAGTATAGTATTCACAATGTTCTTCCTCATTGTTTGTACAATATATCTCTTTTTTGTTGAAAAATAAGATGCTATAATATGTTGTGTTAATCTGTACTTATACATTTTGAAAACCTAATAAAAATATTTGAAAAAAAAAAAAAGAAAGGGGTCTGTCTGGCTTCGGCTGGACAGACCATAGTGTAAGTACCTTGTTCCCTGTCAGGAGCCTAACGCCCCGGGGGATTCAGGGCAGGGCCCTCTTATTTTAGAGGGCCAAGTGTACCCGCTGCACGTTTTTGTGTCACTCCTTTATGTTGTGCACATTTTTTTTGCACCGGGTGAAGTTTTTTGAGTGTGTTACACACACCATGGGCTTTCAATAGAAAAAAAAATATGAAAAAGGAGGTGGATGAGGGTCAAGGTCCTTCTCCTTTGGAGGGCCAGTGTACACCTTGTGCACGTTTTGCGTGTAGCGCTACCCCCTCAGGAGCCGCTGGTTAGATTTGGGACGGCATGTTATGTTACCTCTGTGATGTGTCTAGGGATGATGATGATGAGCAATGACGGAATGTCCAAACAGCAGGATGTCGTTTTCTGTGCTTTTATTACTTGCCCAACACAGCAAACAGACAACTTGAGGTAGATAGAAACAGGTTGGTGAAAGGAGAATTTCGCAGATTCAGGCCTATGGATAACGGAAGCAGTCCTGCCTCCAATGGGACTTTAACTCACGTTGCCACTCCAGCTGGAGTGGGTATAGTGTACCTGGACAGGCCTCTCACACCGACCTGGCAGCCAGGGTATCACTCGGAACCTTTGAGAAGGAACAAGTCTCTGCCACCGACTTGGCTCTAACCGAATTTTGAAGTTTGGAGTGGAACCTCTGCCACAGGCCCTCTACTCAGGAACGTAGACAATAGAGCGAATCCTCTCAAGGAATATAACTTTGCCTGAATCTCCCTCAGGTAGACTTCTTGTTTTTTTTGGGGTCACCGACTGACAAGTTGCAGCATACAACTTCCCAGTGTCCGGTCACTCAGATCCCCGATGGATTGTTCAAGCCCTGTTGGATCACCTGCCTCCGGGCTCACCTCAGACCGACTCCCCACCGAACAGCACAACTCGCTTGGGATCTTCTTCATAGAATGTGGGGACCCAGTAAGTCACTGGGGCCTCTTTGCAGCTTCAGTTTCTCCGGGCCATGAGGGCCTAGAACTGGGAACTCTACATAGCACGTGCGCCCCGGCCTGGTAGGCCATCTCGCCGGGGCCCGTGATGTGCGCACACCCTAAAGGTGGGTGCCGCACCTGGAACCAGGAATGGGCAAAGGAACCTACAAAATGGCGTCTCCCCCAGCATGCCCCGCGAGGGAAACACTCCTCTGATTGGCTGCTGGAGCAAGGCACCTCCGCCAGGACTCCTCTCTGGCGCCACCTGCTATCCAGAGATGGAAATGTATCTCTGGAACACAAAATGGAACCACAGAACAGCCCAGCCTGGCAGAAACCCAATTTACAAATCAACATGGATAAGAGCAAAGTAACTCTCTCATCCCCCTCTAATTTTAACTTTTTCAACTGAAAGTACACAGTCGCTACATGCGTCTCACATTTTATGTGTGCACTTTTTTTGCACCGGTTAGAGTTTTTGGAGTGTGTTCACACACCAAGGGCTTAAAAAAAAAGTATGCAAAAGAGGTGACCGCAAACCAATCTTCAAAAGTATAAAAGCTTTAATTGTAAAAATCCACTAGGCCATGGTACAACAGGACTATAGAAGCAAGGTTAACATGTTTCAGGAAGCAATCGCTTTATAATAACCTTGTAAGCTCTTTGGTCTTGGCCATGGTGGAGAGATTGGAACCTGATTGATTGCCTCTGTGGACAGGTGTCTTTTATACAGTTAACAAGCTGAGATTAGGAACACTCCCTAAGCCCATGTTCACATCGGGCTGTTTTGAAATGCGATTTGATATGTCAAATGGCTACCTATCGCCAGCAGCGGCACCATCCGCCGCACCGATTTCCAAAAGTAGTTCCTGCACTACTTTTGGGCGACTTTGGGGGCGATTTGAATAAACACCTGTGCATGAACCCGCACAGATGTCTGTCAAATCACCCCCGAAGTCTGACTGAAATGCCGATTTGAAGTCATTAAAATCGATTTCAAACTGCTCCTAATCTCAGCTTGTTACCTATATAGAAGACATAAGAAATCTTGCTGATTGATAGGTGATCAATCACTTATTTCACTCATGAATTTTTTTTTTTTTTAATGCGCTTTTCTGGATATTTTTGTTATTCTGTCTCTCACTGTTAAAATAAACCTACCATTAAAATTATAGACTGATTATTTCTTTGTCAGTGGGCAAACGTACAAAATCAGCAGGGGATCAAATACCTTTTTCCCCCTCACTGTATTGTACAGAGTTTTGCCTTTTGAAAAAACTAAAAAGAAAGCCTTGGAAAAAAACAAAAAACAGCTCTTTTTATATTCATACAACTTTCGCTGAGGCTTCACACTTTTCCAATCTAATTCAAAAAATGTGTGAACCCTTTTTGAAATCCTAAATAGATCCCAAGGTCTTCTAAATATGTCAGAAAACACCAGTGCATCATGTTTGTACATGCCATTTAGTTTGAACATTTCTGTTAAACTATACTGCTCAAGGGGGACTTTGAAGTGAAGCTCGTCAACGCAGGGCTCATACATTGAGACCAGGCTTACAATGCCATAAGTGGACTGATGGTGGCGGAGTTGTGTCACTTTTCTGTGCCGTATTACAGGTGAGACAGTTCAGAATCTTACAAAATATAATATTCCGCTGTTAAAAAAAAAATAAAAAAAAAATACTGTATATCATAACACATGTGAATGAATTCAGTGAAAGTACCAGATACACTATTAATAATCCACCATGAATCAATCTTGATATATCCAATGTGCACCAGCCAACAGGTTTGAAAATAGGTCTGACAGTGTGTATGCAAGACAGCCTGAAAGGAATTCCAATTGAAAATTACATCGGAAATTCAGATTATGTGTACAGGGCATGAGAGAGAGAGAGAGAGAGAGAGAGAGAGAGAGAGAGAAAAATAATATTAATATAAATCAGGGCTCAAAATTTGTGGTCGCCTCCTCGCATTTGGCGAGGAGTTTTATGTCCCGTGCGCCGCTCAGACACACACACATTGCGGCCAGTCTCTTCACAGGCTGGCGCGCAGTCCCTTCACAGGCTGGCGCGCCGTCCCTTCACATGCTAGCACAGGCTAGCAGCTGATTGGACACAAGCGCCCGCCCGGGACCCCCCCCCCCCCATCCACCTCCCATAGGCCAGTAAAAACGTTACCATGCCGCCCGGGATCGCCTCTTCACCGCCCACTGTCCAATGGAAATGTGCCTCCAACTCCTGCCCGGAACCGCCTCTCACAGCGCTACGATCCTAGACGCCGCCCGGGACCGACCCTCTCCACCTCGGACCGCCCCCCTCCACCTCCCAGGCTCCCACACATCCAAGGAAGTGCACCGTGCAGTAAATGGTATGTTTAAAACAGATGTGCGATGTGATGTTCTGGAGGCACAAGGAACCCAATTGCTGGAATGGGGGGGGGGGGGGTGTATGGGTAATTGCAGATTAAGACTAAATCATCCCCCCAATCCATTATACCTATGCCCCCAATTCTGCCCCCCCCCTCCCCCAATCTATCATGCTTATGCCTCCAATTCCGTCCCCCTCCCCCCATTCTATCATACCTATTCCTCCAATTCTGCCCCCCCCCCCATCTATCATACCATATGATAGATGGGGGAGGAATTGGAGGCATAGGTATGATAAAATGGGGGCAGGGGGACGGAATTGGAGGCATAGATGTGATAGAATGGGGGCAGGGGGACGGAATTTGAGTTTTGGGGGGGGCGCAAAAAAAATTGCAGCCTCACTGTGCCCATCAAATGCAGCCACTGTGCCATCAATTGTCACCACTGTGCCATGCCATCAAACGCAGCCACTGTGCCATCAATTGTCACCACTGTGCCATGCCATCAATTGCAGCCACTGTGCCATCAATTGTCACCACTGTGCCATGCCATCAAACGCAGCCACTGTGCCATCAATTGTCACCACTGTGCCATGCCATCAAATGCAGCCACTGTGCCATCAATCATCACCACTGTGCCATGCCATCAAACGCAGTCACTATGCCATCAATTCGCACCACTGTGCCATGCCATCAAATGCAGTCACTGTGCCATGCCATTAAACGCAGCCACTGTGCCATGCCATCAAACTCAGTCACTGTGCCATGCCATCAAACACAGCCACTGTGCCATCAATTGTCACCACTGATCATTTACAAGGGCGTGTTTAAGGGGCGGGGCAAGGTAGGGTTTGGGTGGGGCAACAGGTGGCTAGTAACTTTAAGGCCTGTCTAGTAGCTCAGGACTTGAAATTTTGAGGCCTGATATAAATGACTGCGCATGATGTCATAACCCTAGGCTAATGACCAGACAAGTAACAGGAAGTGGGCTGCATAAGGCAGTGTTTCTCATCTCCCGTTCTCAAGGTGCCCCAACAGGTCATGTTTTACACTGCTGTGGTAATTACTAAGACAGTGAAACGGATCAAACCACTTGTGCAAAATAATGAAAAGCCTGAAAACATGACCTGTTGGGGTGCCTTGAGGACTGGAGTTAAGAAACACTGGTGTAGCGCTACCCCCGAAGGAGCCGCTGTTTTTTTTGGGGATCTACTCTCTTTGGCTTGGCTCACCCCTATTTAACTGGCTCGAACCCTCCCTTGACACATCAGAAGTCTGGTGGGTAAGGTATGATGACCTTTGCTTGGCTGGGGTCACAATAGCAGGCACACAACATGCAGTGACAATATAACAATAGTATTACCTGCTTTTATGGATGGTCCCTCCAGACGAGAAAATACACTTCACTCAGTTGATATATTCAAATCAGAAAGGAGAAGTTTACTTTATGTGAATTTAAGAAACAAGCATAGATTTGAATCACAAACAAACAACTGTTAGGTAATGACTCGTTATGATTCCGCAAGGGCCCTTGCAGGAATCAGCAATTAAGATAGCAAATAAAAGTTCAAACTAAAGAATAGTGCTATTCACCTAAACTAAAGTAGGAAGTCTATGCTCGCGAAGCTCCCTCTAGCGAGCAGTTCCGCAGAACAGTCAATATCACGTTGCGGCCGGTTGGTGCACGTTAAATTTGTAATCCACAAGTGGCAATCAGGAAGAAAGTACACAACGAAGTATCGATAACAGTAAATGCTGGTGGACGAATTGTTCATCAGCGTCAGTCACTTCTATGAACATTTAAACAGTTAACTGGGCCTTTAAGAGTCAGCCGGAGGCCAAACGTGTGTCTGCGGCCTGTGGGGTGGCACTAAGGTGTCGGTCTATGTGAAAGTCAAAAGCTGAGCATATGCTCTCTCACCCGACAGGCCGACCCGCCTGAATTTCTCCTCAGAAAGCGCATTAGTGAAACACTGCTCCACAGTACAAGGATCCCGGACGAAGGTGGCTCCACCGTTTCAGTCGTCAGATGGGCTGCCTCTTCGATCTTCGGGAACATGGGCTGGATGCTGGAGTCTTGCTTCCTTCCGGATGGCTGATCTCTCGGTGAATGTAGGCCCAGGCTTCTGGCCTATTCGCACGGCGGTGCTCTGTCAGCAGCTCTGCAGAGGAGAATATGCCGGTCCCGAGAGAGCGAAATCAGCCGCGCCCTCTCTTTAAGTAACCTCCCCCATAAGTCTGTGCAGAGGTATCACATGTTCTAATGTCGCAGGGCATTGTGGGATGTGTAGTCCGTTTCTCCTAAGAGTAAATGGAGTCCATATCTCCCACTACTTGCAATCCCACAATGCATAACTCCTTAAAGGTAACTCACATATTTACAAGCATGAATAAAGTCCAGTGGGGATAGCCTGTCATTAGACTTCTGACAGGACTACCCCGCTACACTGGTATAAGGTATTTACGGGCAATGTTTTATTAGCCAAAGTATTATCTTTTTTTTTTTTTAAATAACAAACATACTTACTTCCTCTGTGCAAGGTTTTTGCACAGAGTTGCCCTGATCCTCCTCTTCCGGTGTTCCCCAGCAGCGCTCCTGGCTCCACCCTGCATCGAGTGCCCCCTCGGAGAACAGTATTCCAAGGGGGTCCATTGACACAGACAGCAGGACTTGGCCATGCCCCCCGCCTCCTGTGTCACTGGATTTGAATGACAGCAGCGGGAGCCAATAGCTCCTGCTGCTATCAATCTGGCCAATGAGGACAGTGGCTGGAGCTGCTGGGCGTTCGTTCTAGTCACTGAAAAGATTGGGTTCAGGTAAGTAAAAGGGGGGCTCTGGGGGACTACTGCACTACAGCAGGTTTTTCACCTTAATGCATAGAATGCACTAAGGTGAAAAACCTTGAGGGTTTTACAACCCCTTTAAAACATCAAAGGCAGAAGAATTAATAGGTGGAATAGATGGAAAGATGAAAAATGACTGAGGCTGGGTTCACACCATCACCGCATCACAGCATCTGGCTCACAGCAGGGGTCCGGTGCGTCCTGGTTTACCGTTTCAGGTCCGATTCCAGACCAAATTTTTGGCTGAATTCGGACCAAGAGACGCACAGGACCTGCTGCGGAGAGAGCCAGTCACACTCTCCTGCTATTGCGAATTGGATGCAGGCTATTCTCCAACCAAGGAATCCATGTATGATCAGGGATCCCAAAGTGGCATTTTCCAGGGCAACCCCGCCTAGGGTGGCCACATCATTCCTTTAACCACTTACGGACCACCCGCCGTCGTTATACGTCGCTAAATTAAGGAATAGCTAGCTGCCATAACCCTGTTATCCTCTTCTTTACCGGGTGGTCCGCTTTCAGATATAAGTGGTCTCTGCGGCGGATTCACCACAAGATCACTTTTAATCGGCGGCGGGAGAGGGCACATCCCGCTGTGCTCCAGTGCCCTCCGTACTTACCAGAGCCATGGGTAGTGGCAGAGGCGATCGGATCCTTTTCCTGGCTGGGTATGTAAACACACAGCTCCCGGTCCTTCCAGGGGGAGAAATGACTGATCGCATGTTCATACAATGTATGAACAGCGATCTGTCATTTCCCCTAGTCAGTCCAACCCCCCTTCAGTTAGAACACACCTAAGGAACATAATTAACCCCTTTCTCGCCCCCTAGTGTTAACCCCTTCCCTGCCAGTGACATTTTTATAGTAATCAATGCATTTTTATAGCACTGATCGCTATAAAAATGCAAATGGTCCCAAAAATGTGTCAAAAGTGTCCTCCATAAGGTCGCAGTACCAATAGAAATCGCTGATCGCCGCCATTACTAGTAAAAAAATTTTTTTATAAAAATGCCATAAAACTATCCCCTATTTTGTAGACGCTATAACTTTTGCGCAAACCAATCAATAAATGCTTATTGCAATTTTTTTTATGAAAAATATGTAGAAGAATATGTATCGGCCTAAACTGAGGAAAATTATATTTTTTTATATTTTTGGGGGATATTTATTACAGCAAAAAAGTAAAAAATATTATTTTTTTTCAAAATTGTCGCTCTATTTTTGTTTATAGCGCAAAAAATAAAAAAACCGCAGGAGGTGATCAAATACCACCAAAAGAAACCTCTATTTGTGGGAAAAAAAGGATGCCAATTTTGTTTGGGAGCCACGTCGCACGACCGCGCAATTGTCAGTTAGAGCGACGCAGTGCTGAATCGCAAAAAGTGGCCCGTCATTGGCCAGCAATATGGTCCGGGGCTGAAGTGGTTAAAGGGACATTTTTTTTTATTGTATTTCAATGTAAATATGAGTTCTGAGGTCTTTTTGACCCCAGATCTCATATTTAAGAGGTCCTGTCATGCTTTTTTTCTATTACAAGGGATGTTTATATTCCTTGTAATAGGAATAAAAGCAAGACAATTTTTTTTTTAAAAGAACAGTGTAAAAATAAAAAAGGTAAAATAAATAAGAACATTTTTTTTTTTTTTAAGCACGACCCACCCCACCGAGCTCGCGTGCAGAAGCGAACACATACCGTGAGTGAAAACCGTGTTCAAACCACACGCGATCGGTAGAGCGAGAGCAATAATTCTAGCCCTAGAGCTCCTCTGTAACTCAAAACATGCAACCTGTAGAATTTTTTGAACATCGCCTATAGAGATTTATAAGGATAAACGTTTGTCGCCATTCCACAAGCGGGCGCAATTTTGAAGCGTGACATGTTGGGTATCAATTTACTCTGCGTAACATTATCTTTCACAATATAAAAACATATTGGGCTAACTTTACAGTCTTATTTTTCTAATTAAAAAAAGTGCACTTGTAAGACCGATGCGCAAATACGGTGTGACAGAAAGTATTGCAACGACTGCCATTTTATTCTCTAGGTCTAGGGTGTTAGAAAAAAAATATATATAATGTTTGTGGATTCCAAGTAATTTTCTATAAAAAAAAAAAACTCTAACTTGTAAACACCAAATCTCAGAAGAAGTCTTGGTCCTTAAATCGGAGGTCCAGACAAAAAGTGAACCTCCGCTTTTCAGAACCCTCCCCCCTCCGGTGTTACATTTGGCACCTTTCAGGGGGGGGGATGTGCAGATACCTATAATACAGGAATTTGCACCCATTTCCGGGCATAGACTCACGCCGCTCCCCCCGCTGTCTTCTGGGAAACACACTGGTCCCAGGAGACAGCGGGGACCAGTAAGGACGCACCGTGCAAGTCGCGCATGCACAGTAGGGAACCGGGCAGTAAAGCCGCATCGCTTCACTTCCTGATTCCCTCACCGAGGATGTCGGCGGGGGCAGCCGAGAGCCGGGCGATTGCTCGGCTTCGGCTGCCGACATCGCGGGCACCCTGGACAGGTAAGTGTCAATTTATTAAAAGTCAGCAGCTGCAGTATTTGTAGCTGCTGCCTTTTAATAATTTTTAGGCGGACCTCCGCTTTAAGTGGTTAATCCAGGACACATATGAATTATAGGTTCTGCGGCTGATTTAAAGCAGATAAGGCAACAAGTGAGTTTAATTACACCTTAATCAGCCACAGAACCTGTGTGTCCTGTATTAGAGATGATGTGGTAACCCTAAACCCCCGCCCCAACCAAAGAACAAGAAAGAAATGAACACTTACCCTCCCATCCTGGGACAGCACCTAACGGGTAGAATTTCAACACACTTACACGCAGATGCGCTGAGAAGCTCCCACCTCACATGATACCACAATGCCCATGGCAGCCACCCCTCCTGCCCTTGTCCCAGCCCTCATGCAAGCACAATTTATTCAAATAGGACAAAGCACGCCAAGAAGCAAACCCTTCACAAGAGGTTTACCCCTACAGCCCCAGTATCTGGGGAGCACAAGAAGTGCGAGCATAGCTTCCTGGGTAAGGTGACCAGATTTTTAAAATGAAATCCGGGGACATATTTTTTTTTTACTAGTAGTGGCAGCAATCAGGGACTTCCTGCCCGTCGCCGCCTGCCTCACAGCCTGTCAAGTCTCACTCTCCGGGCCCCCGGCTACTACTGGATGGGGTGCAGAGGAAGATCCCACCACCAGGCAGCTGGCCGGGACTTGAGCCAAGGCAGAAGAACAGAAGTGGAGCGGAATGGGCATGTGCCCGAAACTGAAGAAATGGTCCCTCCGACCAGCACATGATCATCAGAAAGGGGCACAGATAATGGGAACATATACACCCCCCCCCCCCCCCCCCCCAAGCTAGTAGGAGCGGCAAAGTGGAGGTGTGCAATTCAGATTTTTTTTTTTATTCTGCACTGAATGTCTTTGAAATTGCCCCAGCCCCTGTTCAAATCCAATCCGGGGACAGTGTCCTCAATCCGGGGACTGTCCCCTGAAACTGGGGCTGTCTGGTCACCCTATTCCTGGGGCCTCTTTGGCACCTCTAGTTATTTTACCCATTTCCAAGGACAGAATCTTATTTTCAGTGATTCTTTTTCTTATTTCTCTAGAAATTGTATTTGATCTTCACAAACTGCTAGTGCTTGTATATATTTTCATCATATTTCATATTCCGAATTGTAGACTCTTTAGTGTCACACAAAATCCCTTCATCATCCTTGGGTTCCACGCAACCTAGGTAAAAAAAAAAAATGCTCCTAGCATCAGCTATTTCAGTCCAGAAGCATCTAGGAGCAGAAAAAAAAAAAAAAAAAGAAGATTTTTGTCCAGCGCTTTTTTCATCCAGCTATTTTTTATCCAGCGTTTTTCTAGCTTATTGTGTGTATGGAGCCTTAAGCCTCAAACACGATACGATTGTTTGCAGGGGATCGTCTGATGACAGACTGTTGGCCTAAAATCTGACCGTTAGTACGCTCTTTTTGACAATTATTGCCCAACTTTCTGCCAACAAATGCTGGATGACATGCTAGTAAATTTTTGTCAGACAACGGTCTGTTGTCAGATATTCTGATGGTCAGTACACAAGTCCGTCACACAAAAGTTGAAAGTACAAATACGAATGCTCGGAATCAATGCTCACCAAACATGAAATTAGCACCCAAAAGGTGGCGCTCAAGAGCTTACATTTCTCATAGTATGTCACTACGTTCTTGTTTGTTGGCCAACAATTGTGTACCGTTAGTATGCAAAACAAGATCCAGACACACGCCCTTTTGACAAAAATCAGACGCTTGGTTGGCCAACAATCTGATCGTGTGTACCAGGCTTTAGGCTGCCCATACATGGTGCAAATTTCCTTCCTGCAACCATGAAATGTGCATGGTTCCCCCATAAACACAACACAATTGTCTTCTCCCGGCAGGTGGGGGGAGGGGCTGGAGAAGACAGTTATTATCACTAGCAGCTATAGCAACCTCTACCGATAATTACAAGCGAATCCGGCAGGCTGGTTGTACTTAAGTTGATCGATCAAGTATGAGCCCTTTCACACATAGCGTCGGCGGTAAAATAGCCACTATTTTACTGTTGGATTTGTGGTGCATTTTGGCCATTTTTGTCGCTTTTAACCCCTCCCCCCCCCCTTCGCTAGCGGCCGAGAAAGGGTTAAAACCGCCCGCAATGCGCCGCTACAGGCATTGATTTCAATGGGCAGGAGCGCATTAGCAGCGGAGAGTTCACCACTGCTAATGCGCTCCAATGAAGCTGCTGGCAGGACTTTTTCTGACGCCCTGCCAGCGCACTGCTCCAGTGTAAAAGCCCTCAGGCTTTCACACTGGAGTAAATAGAGCAGCTGTTTAAGGGTGGATTGCAGGTGCTATTTTTAACGCTATAGCGCCTGCAAAACGCCCTCAGTGTGAAAGGGATCTAACTTGGTACATTCAGCCTACCCCTTAACTGCTTCCCGACCACCACACGGTGGGAATGTGCCAGTTCGTGGACTCTATGTCTACGGGTGGCCCGCGAACGCGATGAGGAGAGGCAATGGGTAAATAAGCAATTTCCCTGTTCTGCCTAGTGACATGACAGGGATCTACTGCTCCCAGACATCGGGAGAAGTGATTTCTGTCATGTCCTAGATAGCCCATCACCCCTACAATTAGAACACATTTAACCCCTTAATCGCCCCCCCCCCCCCTTCCCTGACAGTGACATTTACACAGTAATGAGAGGCTATTTGTAGCTCTGATAACTGTATAAATGTCACTGATCTCAAAATGGTGTCAAAAGTGTTCGACTTGTCCGCCGCAATGTCGTAGTCCCGATAAAATAAAAATAAAAATGCAGGACGCCGCCATTACTAATAAAAACAAATTCTAATAAAAAATGACAAATCTATTTCCTATTTTCTAGACGCTATAACTTTTGCACAAACCAGTCAATGTACACGTATTGCGATTTTCTTTACCAAAAATATGCAGAATACACATCGGCCTAAACTGCAAAATAATTATTTTTTTCTAAATATATATTTTTGTTGGGGATATTATAGCAAAAAGTAAAACAAAATAGCTTTTTTTTCAAAATTGACGCTCTTTTTTTGTTAATAGCGCAAAAAATAAAAACCGCAGAGGTCAAAAGAAAGTTCTATTTGTGGGGGAAAAAATTACGTAAATGTTTGGGGACAACGTCACACACCTGCGCAATTGTCAGTTAAAGCAACGCAGTGCCGAATTGCAAAAAATGCTCTGGTCATTAAGGGGGTAAAATCTTCCGGGGCTGAAGTGGTTAATGGTTCGAATCGCTGGATCCTGCTGAACCGGCCGAGATTTGAACTGTGTATGGCCGGCCTTAGGCTTCTTTCCCACAGGCAGCCAGGGGTGGTAAAAACAAGCAGTTGAGCAATAGTTTTACTGCCCACCTATACAGCCTGTGGGGGGAGGGGTGCTATCTACATGGTGTGCAAATTAAACACAGCATTACGAGTTGACAGCACTGCCTGTCAAACTAGCCTATTCAGGTCAATAGGGCGTCACTGCAACCGCAAGTCAAATGCTTGATAAAAGGTAAAATGCATTACTTGGATACCCCACCCTAAACAATTATCATGCAACGGATTTCACAGCTGCAGCTCAACTAGGCTGATTGGCATGGCAAAACCAAAAAAAGGTGTGATTTGTCTAAAAGCTATTTTCCTGGTGCTTTCATGGTAGCATATGCATGGATTGTGCGGATGCTGCCATGGATAGGCAACAGGAAAGGAAAATTACAGAGAGGCAAGTATTACATTTTCCATTTTAGTGGTTCTCAGCCTCAGTCCTAAAGTACCTCCGACAGCAGCGGCGGCTGGTGCTCAAATTTCTTTTTGGGGGGGGGGGGGGGGGGGAGAGCACAAACAAACTAAAAAATTCTGGAAAAAAAAAAAACATAAATTGCAGCCACTTTAGCAAACACAGCCACTGTGCCCATCAAACGCTCCCACTGTGCCCCACGTGCTGTCACTGTGCCCCAAATGCGGCCTCAAAACACACACCTACTTATTGTATACAGATACACTTCCAGGCCACTGTATATTGCTTCCTGCTTCAGTGTGTGTGTGTGTGTGTGTGTAGATATATCTATATAAGTGTAGCACCCTCTACCTTAGGTAGGTGCTGAGTGTAAGGGTTTTTTGTGTAAGCTGCCAGTGCAGGTACATTTTAGGCCTTTTTTGATCTGGGGGCAGGGGAGTGATTTAGTGTAGCAGTAGGTGACGGACATGTACGTCAGCTCTTGGGCGCCTCCTCTGTTTCCAGGGAGAATGTTCTGGAAAATTGGCAGGGCAGAGAGCTGGAGTGACATGGGGTGCATTTGAGGAGCTCTGACCAATCCCCAACTAGGATTGGCAGGGGGCAGGCATCCTACATATACCCATGGTCAGCCTGCTGGGGGAGAAGTTGTCGGCTGGGTGAACTGGATGATGGATCATTAGACAGTCGTGCCTGAGGGAATCTCTTTCTGGGGGGGGGGGGGGGGTGTACCTCAGGCGGGGAGCTTGGGAGCTGGGAGGGGGCCTCTTCTTACACGGTCATGGAGAGGTGTCCTGGAACAGGAGCTGGAGGGGATTGCAAGTCGGACTTGCTGGGATCAGTAGTCCATCACCATTTATTTTTCTAAAGTAAATCGGTTGCTGCCACAAAGGGGTACTGCAGGCCCCGGCCTACAAAGGGTCATCAAGTAAATATACTGGGACTTACTCAGAGTGAGGCCTAGTCATGTTCTGGAATGACAGGAGTAATAGACTTGGACAGTAAAGTAGGATGCTGAAGGAAGAAGTGTTCTGAGGTAACAGTCTGTCGAGATATGTGCTGAGGAAGAAGTGTTCCAAGGTAAAAGACTGTCAAGTTTAGGGTCGTCCATCTTGTTCTACTGAGAAGTGTGACACAGTTACTTTAATCTACAAAGTACTAATTTATCCTACGGACATCCCATGTCCCTTTCCCCCCCCAACCAAGTTCAAACCCCTAATAAAAAATAAAATAAAAAACAAGCAAGAGACTGTTCATAGACTAAAGGAGTGTGTCTAATGGATGTCTGGCAACAGAGTGAAATGTGTGGATGCTGTAATACGTAGCAACCCTGCTGGGCCATCGCTACATTTGGAGGTCCCACAAGATCCACCTTCACGGTTAACCTGCTGACCGTTGCCCCTAGCAACGCAGAAAAAAGGGGAGACTTTGCTTGTTCCATTACCTAGAGCAGGGGTCTCCAAACTTTTTCAAACAAAGGGCCTACTGTCCTTCAGACTTTAGGAGGGCCGGGATTGTGGCCAGCAGGGGTAGAAAATGTGCCGAGCCCAGCATCAGTGAGAATAAATATGGCTTTGGGGTTGGTGGTCAGTAAAAGAAGTAGTGCCCCATTATTGGTATTAGTAGGAGGAATAGTATCCCATCGTTGGTATCAGTGGAAAACAGTGTCAGTGGGAGGAATAGTGCCCCAAGGGCCGGATAAAGGCTAGCAAATGGCCACATCTGGCCCTCGGGGCGCAGTTTGGAGACCCCTGACCTAGAGGATTCAACTATGGGAAAGGACTGTTTGTGTCATGTCTGTGAATGTCAGAGTTTTACAATGCCTCATGGGATGTGTAGTTCCGCAACAGCTGGAGAGCCATAGTTTGAAGATTCCTGATCACTCTAGCATGTCTTGAAAAAAGGTGTTTTTTCATGTGCCTTGTAAATTGGCCAAATAATATCGTTTGGAAAATACAAGTGAAAATTAAAAAGTTTATATATTGCGCTTATCCTAAAACAAAAAAAGAAAGAGAGAGTAGGCAGCGCCAATGTGAAATCCGCAACCAAGCGGGTTCTAAATACTGTGTCAAAGGGAATGTAACACCCCTAAGGTAATGTATTATATACCTAACAAATCTAATAACACACTGTGACGTGATAATATGAGTGTCCAATCGAAGACTCCCATATATGTAAACACAAAATGGGTGGAGTTACTAGATGGATAAATAAATATCCTTATGATACTCAAAAGGTATCCTAAACAGTGAACACACTACAATACAGTGATAAATGACCTTATAGTGTTCAAAGATAAGCCCTTAGGACAAAAACTAAGGTAAAAATAGGTAATAGGAAGACACACTTGAACAATTAATTCAAATTATAGGAAATCAAACAGGCTCTTGCACTAAATCTAATGCATTTTTATAGCATTGATAGCTGCATAAATGCAAATGGTCCCAAAAATGTGTCAAAAGTGTCCAATGTGTCCGCTGCAATGTCGCAGTCACAATAAAAAAAAATGCCATAATTCTATCCCCTATTTTGTAGACGCTATAACTTTTGCGCAAACCAATCAATATACGCTTATTGCAATTTTTTTTACAAAAATATGTAGAAGAATACGGATTAGCCTATACTAAGAAAATTATTATTATTTTTTTTTTTAATTGTGATATTTATTATAGCAAAAAGTGATATTTATTATAGCAAAAAGTGATATTTATTATAGCAAAAAGTAAAAAATAGTGTTTTTTTTCAAAATTGTCGCCGTTCTTTTGTTTATAGCGCAAAAAATAAAAACCGCAGAGGTGATCAAATACCACCAAAATAAAGCTCCATCTGTGGGGAAAAAAAACATAAAAATGTAATTTGGGTACAGTGTTGCATGACCGCCCAATTGTCATTCAAAGTGCGACAGTGCTGAAAACTAAAAATTGGTCTGGGAAGGAAGGGGGTGAAAATGCCCAGTATTGAAGTGGTTAAAGATCAAGATCTAAAAAAATTAATTTATTGGGTTTAGAAACATATCTCTGTTCTTTGTAATGTATTCAAAAATTTGGGTAAAAAAAAAAAAAGAATAAAACATTTCAAATATATATTAGAAGTCATAGGAATGAGATTAGCATCAAAAGGGTAATTAAAGCGGATCTCCCATGCAGATTCGTTTTTTTTTGGGGGGTAGTTAAATAGCCAATAGCGATGCCTAAATAAACTTACGTTTCTCGTGTCCAACGTCCACGCCTTTCCGTCTGCAATATAGACTTATATTTCTTTGTGTCCTCCGTTGCCATTTTCACTGTGGGCATTAGAATCCCACCAGCA
The DNA here is from genome assembly GCF_905171775.1 of Rana temporaria. Lineage (NCBI taxonomy): Eukaryota > Metazoa > Chordata > Amphibia > Anura > Ranidae > Rana > Rana temporaria. Next base: position 44,337,213 of record NC_053497.1, on the reverse strand, counting down.
GGGACTTCCTGGTTGCGGTGATGCGTCTCTGTTGCCATAACAACGGCAGGCGTTACCTCCCCTGATGTAAACCCAGCCTCATAGAATAATGTCGCGCGTCACTTCCTGATCCCCGAAATCGCGCGATGTTTCCTATAACAGGCCAGAATCTGAACACAATCTCCCAGAACACACTGCGCGGTCCAGGAAATGAAGAACAACCCGAGAAAAACCCGAAGTCTGCAGACCGGAAGGAGGCATAAGATATCTGGTACTGTAAATTTTTGATAAATAAAAATATCCGTTTGGGCATTGTTTAGTAGCAGCAGTAATATTATGATTATCTTAAAATTCGGGTGGAGCCCCGCTTTAACTGAGAACACCTACTAATTGTCTAACAAGACACGTCCAATGAGATAAAAATGAACCAATTGTATTGGGCGTGCGCTATTATCAATGAGAAAACCGCAGTTACCCTAGCGACAGTTGTAGTTAACATATGCAGGTATTTATTATTACTATTTGCGCTTCAATGTGTGCCAGTTCGCACGTTCGAAAAAATACTTTTTACAATTAATGTATGAACTGGTGCAGTGCCTTCTTCTTAGTAAATCACCCCCACTGTTCAGTCTATCACAGTAAACTGATTGAGTTGCACACTATGATGATGGGAAAAGTAAACCCGAGTCCAAAAAAAATAATAATTCCTGCTGGTTTGGACCTGCTAAGTTATAACATAATGAGGGGGAAGGGTGATCCCACTCAAACTATTTTTTATATATATATATATATATATATATATATATATATATATATATATATATATATATATATATATATATATATATATATATATATATGTGCCTACTTATAAAGACACTGAACCTCCTTTTTTTTTATTTTATTTTTTTTGCTTGATGGCATTTTGTATGAGAGATCCCTTTGGCATGTAAAAAGAGTTGGAAGACAGGAGTGCACTTGTCCTGAGCAATCAGGCCAGATTAGCTGACATTCCTGAACACTTACACATCCCGCTGGAGAGGGTCCCACCTTCCTAGGCAAACCTCTACATAGAGCTGTTGGGTTCTGAACCACATAATTGCTTCTGGAGAAGTCAGGGAGGTCCTCTCTGTACATTCCTCACAATTCTACAAACAATACCCCATAATAACAACGTGAAAGAAGTTTGTTTGAAATCTTTGCAAATTTATATAAAAAAATAAATAAAAAATTCACAGCCTTTGCTTAATACTTTGTTGAAGCACCTTTGGCACCAATTACAGCCTCAAGTCATTTTAAGTATGATGCTACAAGCTTGGAACACGTACAGTGCCTTGCAAAAGTATTTCCCCATTTTGTCATGTGATGAGCGGTGCCTGGTTTCCTCTAGACATGATACTTGCTATTCAGGCCAAAGAATTCAGGGCCAAATCCTCAAAAAACCTGCCTAACTTAACTTTCAGCAGTTAAGTTACACAGGCGTTAAATTTCTACCTAAGTGCCCGATCCACAAAGCATTTACCTAGAAATTACACGCCGTGTAACTTAAGTGCCTCCGTCGCAAGGCGGTCGTCTGATCGAGGGGGCGATTCCTATCTAAATGAGGCGCGCTCCCGCGCCGGACGTTCGGCGCATGCGTGTGACATCATTTTTCCCGACGTGCATCGCGCGAACGTACTTTACGCCGGGCTTTGTGGATCGCGACGGGACAATAAAGTTGCGTCGGGTAAAAAAAAAGTTACGCGCCGGGAAAAAAAATTCGAAATTTAAAAAAAATCGCGGCGATCAAAAAAAAGGTTTGTTTTTACAAGGTCTAAACAGTTTAGGCCTTGTAAAAGCATCCCTAATTTTACGCATGCAAAACGTAACTTACGCAGAAAACACAAAGCTAAAAAGCTTTGTGGATCTGCCCAAGTACTCATTTGCATACACAAAGCGGCATTTAGACTCCAAATGCCCCCAGCGGGGGATGCGGTACTGCATCCTAAGATCCGACAGTGTAAGTCTATTACAGATGTCGGATCTTCTGCCTATCTTTGGAAAAATCCTTCTGAGGATCGTTTCCAAAGATAGGCACAGGGATACGCAGGCTGAACATCTCCTTTGAAGATTTGGCCCTCAATCTTTGTTTCATCAGACCAGAGAAATTGTCTGAGAGTCCTTTAGGTACCTTTTAAACTCCAGGCGGGCTGTCATGTGCCTTTTACTGAGAAGTGGCTTCCGTCTGGCCACTCTACTATACAGGCCTGATAGGTGGAGTGCCGCAGAGATGTTTTTTCTTCAGAAAGGTTCTCCTCTCTCCAGAGAGAAATGCTGGAGCTCTGTCAGAGTGACCATCGGGTTGTTGGTCTCCTCCCTGACTAAGGCCCTTTCTCCCCCGATCGCTCAGTTTGGCCGGGCAACCCACTCTAGGAAGAATCTTCTTCCATTTACAGATGATGGAGGCCACTGTGCTCTAAGGGACTTTCAATGCTGCAGAAACGTTTCTGTACCGACAAGGACAAGCACTGTACCCGGGACCTAGATAGAAGCAGCTGTGCAGACAAGGTACTGGGGAGGACTAACGTTGATGGGCACTTATGAGGTTGCGCTGATGGGCACTGATCAGGCTGCATTAATGGGCACTGGTGTGGCTGCATTAATGAGCACCGATGTGGTTGCGCTGATGGGCACTGATCAGGCTGCATTAATGGGCACTGGTGTGGCTGCATTAATGGTCATAGATGTGGTTGCGCTGATGGGCACTGATCAGGCTGCATTAATGGGCACTGGTGTGGCTGCATTAATGAGCACCGATGTGGTTGCGCTGATGGGCACTGATCAGGCTGCATTAATGGGCACTGGTGTGGCTGCATTAATGAGCACCGATGTGGTTGCGCTGATGGGCACTGATCAGGCTGCATTAATGGGCACTGGTGTGGCTGCATTAATGAGCACCGATGTGGTTGCGCTGATGGGCACTGATCAGGCTGCATTAATGGGCACTGGTGTGGCTGCCTTAGAAACATTTGTAAAGGGGAGTAGTTAGTAAGATGACCACACTCATGTGGCGGCGCCAGAAATAGGTATGTCCAGCCGGCCGGTATAGGAGAGACCTGTCATCCACACTGTCCATCACCTCACTTCATAGTACGCAACCCGGATCAGCCTCGGCAAAAGCAGCCAATGGCTGTGCAGCAATGCCGGTTTCTGAAATTCCAGCCAATGAGGTTGTAGCAATGTTCCTACATGATGTTAGCCCTCCCACTTCATGCAGTGATGTGAGAAGGAGGAGAAAAATACAGAGGAGAAGAGGTGAGTGAGGAGTTGGACTATATTTTCAGTTAACACATTTTCATACAGAAAAATAAATAAATGTTGTAAAACTTGGAGGACAGATATGTTTTGACCTATGTCCAATAGTGGAATGTTTTTACTTATGTTTTGCACAATTGCGTATAGTTTAAATACTGTTTTTGTGCGTGTTTGCAAAATTAAAGTGGGCCGGTCTGGATGAAGTCCAGGGCCAAATTTTTGTCCCAGTCCAGCCCTGGGGTAGTGCTACATAAAATGTTGTAATTAAGTTATTTTTCTCCTTCACTGATGTGCACTTATATGCTAGACTGATGGGCAATGATGAGGCGGCACTGATGGGCAGCAATTATGGGAACTGATAGGTGGAACTGATGGGCACTGATAGGCGGCAATGAGAGGCATGACTGATAGGCACTGATAGGCATCACTGGTGGGCACCAATTGGCAACACTGGTGGGCACTGATTGGCAGCACTGGTGGGCACAGTTGGGGCTGCACTGATCATCAGGACACTGATCAGTGCCCTGATGATCAGTGTAGATGTCCCCTGTGTGGATGGCTGCTTATCATCTCTCCTCTTCTCACGTGCTGTCAGCGCGAGGAGAGGATTGTCGATAACCATCAAATCCTGGTTACACTGATCAGCTGTGATTGGACACAGCTGGTCACATGATAAAGAGCCGTTGTGATTGGCTCTTTACCCCAATCTGTGATCAGCTGTATTTGAAGGATAAATGCTGCTGGAATCACTTTTATGGGAAAGCCTGCCGCCTAACAAAAAAAATAAAAAATACAAAAATATCAGGGTTATGGCAGCTAGCTGCTGCCATAACAGTATTTAATGTCAAAGTAATGATGTACATATACAGTTAGAAGGTCGACAAGTGGTTTTAAAGAGGAAATTATACAAAAAATGATTAGTTAAACCCATAGGTGAGCACACCCTAATCACCCCGTGCAGTACAGATTCCCTATGCTTCCTGGTACCCCGTCAACCCCCCCTGCAGTGCTGCCAGCTTCCCTCTTTTTTCAGGATTGAGAGCAGGGGAAGGGGGGTCGGTAAATATTTTATTTACCAGCCCCTTCCTTTTCTGAATGAACACCACAGTGAGTGATCTGTACTGATTGCTCCTGTGTTCATTCTTAACTGAAGCATAGTAAACTTTGCTGCTCAGCATAGAGCACTTCCCATTCTTTCACTGTCCAGTGCAGCTGCGGCTGAGGAGAAAGGGACTGGGAAAGCTCTGTCCTCAGTTCCTTTCTCTATCTCAAGGGTCTATTTAGACCCTTGATACGTCAAAGAACCCCCCCCAACAGTGATCCTAAAAAAAATTGTTAACAAATAATAAAAAATTATATTGTAAAAAATAATAAAAAAAACTACGGTAAATTGTAAAAAATAATTAAAAAATTATATAAATAAAAAACTACCGACACCGTCCACTGCCCTACTGACACCGTAGTTGTGTGTCCCTGGTGTGGAGAAAGCCTCTTGAGGGGGGAGGGGGCGAGCAGGCAAGTCAGGACACTCTACTTTGCAGATAGAGAAAGGAGCTGTGTGTTAGTGGGCGTCCTGACATTCCTGCTCGCCCCCTCCCCCCTCAAGAGGCTTTCTCCACACCAGGAAAAAAGCCTCGCATTATGGTGTTGAGTTACTGACAGAAGAACAGGAAGTGAGGATTTCTCAGAAGAAATAAGGACATTTAAAAGCAAAATGAAAGGATGAGGTAAGAGGACTGCACTAAAGTAAAGGAAGCTATTTAGGAGAAAAAAAAATTCCTTTACAACCCCTTTACCGCTCAACGCCCACCGCATGTATATGAACGTCCACAGAATGGCACGTACAGGCATATGGGCGTAAATGTACGTCCCTGCCTTCTTGCGGGTCGGGGGTCCGATCGGGACCCCCCCCCGCTACATGCGGCGGGCGTCTTACCTTCGGGAGCGATCCGTGATGAGGGGGCGGCTGCTCGTTTTCATCGGCCCCCTCGTGATCGCTCCCAGCCAATCCGGCAACCCCCCGCCGTGTGACTTCCTCTGCCTGTGTAATGTAAACACTGGCAGAGGAAGTGATGTCAGCTCTCCTCTCGGCGGTATTTTCAATCCGACGAGAGGAGAGAAGACATCACAGTAAGTGGCACCAACACTACACTGACACCACACACATAGGCACACTTAACCCCTTCCGATCACCCCCCCTCAGCCCCCTGTCACAGTGTCACTGATTGCAGTGATCATATATTTACTGATCACTGCATTTAGTGTCAGTGTGACAGGCAGTTAGTGTTAGGTCCAGGGTAGCCCCGTACCCCCCCTAATAAAGGTTTAACCCCTTGATCACCACCCTAGTTAACCCTTTCACCCCCTATTGCCAGTGTCACTAAGATCGGTTTTCTGATCGCTGTATTAGTGTCACTGTTGCCGCTAGGTAGCTAATTTTTTTTTTATATTGCGATTGTTTTTTTTACTAAAGACATGTGGCTGAATTCATTTTGGCCTACATTTTTTACTAAAATTTAGTTTATTCGATATTTCTTATAACAAAAAGTAAAAAATATTGTTTTTTTTTTAAAAATGTCGCTCTATTTTTGTTTATAGCGCAAAAAATAAAAATCGCAGAGGCAATCAAATACCATCAAAAGAAAGCTCTATTTGTGGGAAGAAAAAGACGCGAATTTTGTTTGGGAGCCACGTCGCACGACCGCGCAATTGTCTGTTAAAGCGACGCAGTGCCGAATTGTAAAAACGCCTTTGGGCATTTAGCAGCATATTGGTCCGGGGCTTAAGTGGTTAAAGATGCTCCTGATCTTAATCCGATTCTTACCCAAGATGTTTGGGAACATGTAAACCAGGAGGATAACCATTATGGCTCCGATAATATTTTAAAACCCAAGCTGTGCTAATGGTGTCAGTGGGAGCTTATCTGAGAGGAAAAAATTGCTCATTGCTCAAGGAACCCCTAGCAACCTCTGCAGGAACCCTGGTCGAGAAACCCTGGCGTAGATGGACGAATCTGCAGTGTCGGCTTATGTAATTTGAAAGTCAGCCCTGGCTGTTTGGCCCACAATTTTAAATTGAAGGGTGCTGGGCGGGAGGATGCCTCCAGGGCCTCCCTTAAAGTTAAAGCGGGGGTTCACCCAAAAATCAACTTTCTGCCATTAGATCCAGCTGACATCTGCAGTATGCTGTTTTTTTTTTTTTTTTGTACTTATCGTTTTATCAGCCGTTGTTATCCGGCTCCAAGTGGGGATTCCTTCCGGGTATAGGCGTTCCTAAGCCAAGCGGAGTTGATGGACGGGCTGCTAAAGCGCGCCACGCCTTCTGAAAATACCCGAAGTGACACTCGGGTGTTTACGGTGCCTGCGCAGTCAGCTCTACACGGCAGGCGCAGTATAGCGCCATAAACACCTGAGTGTCACTTCGGGTATTTTCGGAAGGCGTGACGCGCTTTACCAGCCCGTCAATCAAATCCGCTTGGCTTAGGAACGCCTATTCCCCGCATAAATCCCCGCTCGGAGCCGGATAACAACGGCTGATAAAACGATAAGTACAAAAAAAATAAAAACAGCATACTGCAGATGTCAGCAATGGCAGAAAGTTGATTTTTGGGTGAACCTCCGCTTTAAATTTGATCGGTTCATCAGGAACTAGCTGAAACTTCAAGTATGCCCAGCCTTAGTCATGAGGCTTCTGTGCCGTCGCCTATGAGTCAGATGTGTATTACTACTAAAACAATGTGAACTAGAAGATTGGAAAGATTTAGAGGAACACAGTATTTTCTTTTGGAAAGTCTTAGTCACTGGACTGTAGTTTCCCCTGCCAGAATATCTATGTGTCTGCCAGCAGGCGTCTCCCAAGTCTAGCAGCTCGCTGTATAAACGGGATATACAAGTTTTTGGAAAGATACCTCGCAGGCATGCCCTGCCCTTTTCTCACATGATAAAAAGCATCCCTCAAGTCCAGACCAAACTCCACTCCGAAAAAAAATTCCAACAGCAAACATGGCGTGTGTACCAGCTCCAGGCTACCAATCTGCCTACAATCCCGTAAGTACTGACTAAACAACTAATATTATGCATAATGGAGCTGTCTGCTTGCACACATTATACTTTATGATCCATTAAAAAATGCCAAAGTAAACTAGCAGATATTTCACGTCTCGGGAGGAGAAGTCACCGAGTATAAAACCTGAATATCCACAAGAAGATGTAGAAAGCATGAAAATGTATCTCTTGTGACCAATGCCACCACGTCTTAGTAGTCTTTCTGTTAGACATTTTTATTTTGTCTTTTTTTTATTTTTTTACAAACTAAATAAGTCTTTGCTACATACTTTGTCTCAGATACCCCCAAACTATCCAAAGAAGTTACTAACAGTGCATGTTTTCCAGATATCCCTATAGAATCCCTCAGGAAAGATTTGGTCTAGGCTCACGACAGGGGTGCAGAGGGGCAACCTTTGTGAATTTATGATCTCAACGACTCCTTTTTCTTATACTGATACTCCTCATTTAACGACTTACTTGTATAACGACCACTCGGACTTACGACCCGCTCTCCCCACCCAAACGACGCGCCATACATCATTGTATTGTACAGTACAGAATTTTTGTTTGTGTTCTGTACTTATGCAAATTATTCAACGTTATTGAGCTGGAGTTTTGTGTTTAGACCTACAGTAGTTAAGATGCTTAAAATGCTAAAAATGCTTTACAACCAAATCCTTTAACAACCTGGTGGTTGGAACGGAACCTGGTCTTTAAGTGAGGAGTCCCTGTATCTCCATTGTGCGCTCACACTGCACAGGATAAAACGCCATTTTTCTTCGCTCGCAGCCCTTTGCCCCTCCTATTATCTCATATTCGAGCCTCTAATCTTAGAATCCTTCATTATAGAGTTAACGTGAAAAAGGTGCATAGTAAATCATATTTGGATTTTGATCCTTTTTAGGGAAATTCACAACTCTTAATTGTTTTACATATAGTTTTTAATTTTTTGATACTTTATTACATTTGTTTAGCTCTTTTTTTTTTTTTTTTTTTTAACAGAGATAGCTCTTTTTAAATGTATTTTTTTATTTATTTTTCATTATGAAAAAGCAGCATACTATGTTGAAATGAATCCTCATAGAATTTAAAGTGTATTTTCCTTTACGTGAAAACTCGTGGCGCACCTATCGCCGTGTACTTTTCCTGGCACAGATCAGAGGCGAGCACTGTGCCCAGATTGTCCAGTTTCTATAGGCCTATGATAGGTATTTTGTGCTTTATGCTTCTGGATTTAATAACATTTTCTGGATTAATCTCATGTAATCTTACAAGTAGTTCCATTTTCTTTTATCAGATTGTACATTAAAGGCAGATTTTTTATCTTCCCTCTTTTTGAGCTATGCAGGGTGTGTCCATGGGAGTAGATGGAAGATATTTGAAGTGTTGTAACTAGTATGACTACAAGGAAAAAAATGAGAGAAGCGAGAAATCAGAGAGGGAAAGCAGTTTGTACAGTAAATTAACCCCTTATGTAGTCAAAAGGCAAATAGCAGTTCACAGCACCCGACAGTATATCAACTTTTAGAAGTCCAATTCTGTTTATTTATTTTTTTACTAATCATTTGCTATCGGTTGCAATGCAAAAAGCATTTTGCACCAAATCTATTGTACAGCAAAACTACTGAGGGAATTATAGAGGGAGCCATTACTGAAAATACTAGTTGCCTGGCTGTCTGGATTTAGGACATTGAGCCACTGGGGTTGATTTACTCAAACTGGAGAGTGCAAAATTAGGTGCAGCTCTGCATAGAAACCAAGCAGCTTCCAGGTTTTTTGTCAAAGCTTAAAGCGGACCTTCAGTCATTTTTTCATCTTTCCATCTATTAAATCCTCTGCACTTGTGGTTTTAACTTTGGATAGTAAAACATTTTTTTTCTGCCAGTAAATACCTTATACAGCCCACTTCCTGTTTCTTCTCTGGTCATTAGCCTAGGCTTATGCATACCTCCCAACATTTTGAGATGGGAATGAGGGACACCTACTAGCAAACGTAGGTAGGCATAGGGCACCCTGCCACGCCTCAGAGAATTACCACTAATATTCATATTAATTTTTACAAATAATATTCCTTTATATTGGCTATTAAAATCTACAAGTGCAGCAATTTAGAATTTTGGTGAAAGGTTTAGCACTTTTTGAAAGATATACAACTTTTGTATACAACTATATAGATCAGACCAAAACGAGGGACAAATGAGGAGGAAAGAGAGACATTGTTTCAAATCAGGGACAGTGCCTCAAAATCAGGGACAGTGTGCAGCTATGGGCTTATGACATCATGCACAGCTCTCTCTCTAGGGAGAGTTTGCCAGGAAGGGGGGTGAGTCATAAGAGGGCCAATGAGAGCGGCAGGGCTGGAGGTGTGCGTCTGTGTAAATCTAGGAAGTGAACAGGCAGCAGCTTCAGCTGCCCACAGTTAAAATGGATGCAGCCAGACTCAATGGAGGGAGATTTCTACAGCATATTTAGCAAGTACAGAATCACTGTATATATAGAATATTAGTAATATTATAAAGTGTTTGGAGGGAAGATTCAGAATGGCAAAGATATTTTTATTACAAATTATGTGAGCAGACTGCAGTTCCTCTTGAAGCAAAACAAGCTGAAGTTAGAAGCTGATTGGCTACCATGCACAACTCCGTACCTCCCAACTTTATGAGATGGGAATGACGGAAACCTATTAGCAAAAGTATGTAGGCATAGGACACACCCCCTGCCACGCCCCACTTAAAGGAGAATTGTTAAAAAAAAAATGTTTGGTTAAACTCACTACTATTCCTTTATATTGGCTTTTGGAATTTACAAATGCAGCAATTTAGAAATTGGATGAAAGGTTTCGCACTAGGAAACAATAATATATGACAAGTGCATTTTATTTACAACAATATAGATCAGACCAAACTGAGGGACAAAGGGGGAGCAAGGAGGGACAGAGGGACATTGTTCCAAATGAGGGACGGTCCCTCGAAATCAGGGACAGTTGGGAGCTATGCACAACTGCATCCGATTTTGTACTGATTTAGTAAATCAACCCCACAGGTCTGGATCAGCCATTAAGACCAGGAATGTCAGCGTGAAGCCAAAACTCCATGGGTGCGATTCACATGCAGTTCTGTGAGCTGTGATTTCAGCCCATTCATTTTGAACAGGATGAAATTGCACCAAACCACACCAAAAGCAGCGCATGCACTACTTTTGGAAACTCACTGCAACCAGATAGTATGGTACTTCTTTACCTGTACCATGTGATCCAGTGTCGTTTGGGGTGCCATTAACTGAATACTGAAACCTGCTGCAGATCACAACTGCAGTGCGTCTTGAATGCAACCTGGGTAATGTGCAAAGAACTCTGTTTTCAGCACCACGTTCTTGTGTGAATGAGCCCTTAGACTACTGGGTTCCTGGCAGTGCATTCAAGTAGTTGTGAACACACAATGTTAGACATTTTTATTATTACAGGTACAACTATTTAGGAACCACAACTACTTTTGCTTAGTTTCAAAAATGGTCTTTCTCATGTTTTTTTATAAGGTTAAGTCCCGGTTCACACTTGTGCGATGTGGGAACCCTGCAAATCCACTGCGGGTTGCCGCATCGCACCCGATTCGCAAGGCAGTTCACACTGTCATATGCAAACTGCTGGGAGTATCAATACAATGTTAATGACACCCCCATTTCAGGTCACATATCGCACTGAGAACTGAGAGTTTGGACATGAATCGGATCGCATGCGATACGATTTTGGTGCGGACCAAAAAAAGGGTCCTGTGCGAGTTTGGCCCGAATGCGATGCAAATTCAGCCATGCTATCTGTATGGCTGGAATCGCATCGCATGGACATCGCGTGTGATTTGCATTGCAGTGCGGTGTGAATCACATGCGATCTCAAAGAGCACACTATTGTGAATTGGCATTAAACATTCTGCATCTTCCCGATAGTGGGGGGTGGGGTTTCAGGACACTGTGCGGACACACTGGGGTTGATTGATTTAGTAAGACTGGAGAGTGAAAAATCTGATGCAGTTCTGCATAGAAACCAATCGGCTTCCAGATTTTTTTTGCCAAAGCCTACTTGCACAAGCTGAAGTTAAAAGCCGATTGGCTACCATGCACAGACAGATGCACCAGATTTTGCACTCTCCAGTTTTAGTAAATCAACCCGACTGTGTGCCTACATACCATAATCTGTTCAGCCTGTGACAAGATGCAGGTTGTGATTAGGAGGGAGCAAGTTCAAGAGGCAAGCTGTGATAAAAATAAAAGGAGCTGTGTACCAGAGGGAGGCTGTGATTGGTCAAGGAGTGTGGTGGCTGAACACACCTCCCAATACAGGCATGCTGTGTGTCTGCACAGTTTCCTGTACCTCTGAATGGCCTGCCAAAAGATGAAAACTGATCACGCTAACACAGATCAACTTCTGTGCTTTTTGTGGTCAGTCTAGAACAGGGGTATCCAAACTTTCTAAACAAAGGGCCAGTTTACTGTCCTTCAAACTTTAGGGGGGTTGGATTGTGGCCATTAAGAGTAGAAAGGTCCCGGCGTCTGTGGGAAAAATAATGTTTCACTGTTTGTTTCAGTGGGAGTAATTCTACCTCATTATTGGTGTCAATGGGAGGAATTGTGCCCCATCGTAGGTGTCAGTGAGAGGAATTGTGCCCCATCGTAGGTGTCAGTGAGAGGAATTGTGCCCCATTATTGGTTTCACAGGGTACCATTGTTGGTGTCAGTGGGCGGAATTGTGCCCCATTGTTGGTATCAGTGGATGAAATAGTGCCCAAGGGCCGGGTAAAAGCAAGCAAAGGGCCGCAGTTTGGAGACCACTGGTCTAGAATAAGGAAGAAAGGTGACTGACAGGATCAACCAGATACTTCCTATGGAAGAAGTGCATGGAAATTATAGAGAATATGATTTATAAAACACACACTTACAGTAAGTGCACACACACACACATACATTTTTTCTTTTTTAGGATAACATACACTTTAAAGTATGTGCATCAACAAGTATGAAGTCTATAGTTGAGTGAATCTGCCCAACCAAGAATTTGGCGATTTCGCTTTGAAATTTGGTGAACCCAAACCTAGAGGTGAAGCTCACTGGAGTCTATGGGAGGTGTATCCTGTTAGTAAATTCTAATCACATTTAGTGGCGGCTCGTGTTTTTTTTGTTTGGGGGGGCAGCAAACAACCCCCCTACGGCACCCCTCAAAGCCGGTCGGTCCACTTACCCCATCTAGGCATCGTGCAGTGGCAGACATCAAGGAGCGGAGGGGATCAGGGCATCGGCTCCTATGTCTTCTCCTCTTCCCTCCAGCCGTGCTTCCGCCATGCTTCTTCTCCCCTCTTCGTAGGCATCCAATAGGATTGCTTGTCCTTTCAGCCAATTGGGTGACGGGTATCCGACCCGCTTCCCGACTGGCCGGGAGGAGTTTCAGGGTTGCATCAGCGAATATTCATTCACTGTCTGCGCCACGAGTCCACCCGATTTTGAAGTCTATTAGAGCCTATGGTGCTTCAAAAAAACGCCCTGCTGCTGTAATTCAGGCGGCCAGCATCCTGAAAAGGGCCAAACGCCTGAATAGGGGGTGGCAGCGGTGAGGGCTACAGCATGGGTGTGGCGGCTGTGGATAGAGGGGGCGGCGCTCCATCGCCTCTAATGGACGGGCTGCCACTGGTCATATTTACAGCCAATAGCCAAGCTATTGGCAAAGAAAGTATGGGAAACTGGATATTTAAAAAAATACTGCACAACAGGGAGAGTTTTTATACAGGTCCTACAAATTATAGAAATAACATGCTTGGAGGATGCCTTACGTATATAATGTTACAGAACAGAACGAATGTCACTGACAATTACTGTGGAGGTTTACCCTGGCAGAGCATTTTTGCCTATTGATTTATTCTCTCTTTTACATTTAGCTTGGCTTTAATTTAGCAGCAGTACCCCAATGTGTTTTATTTAAGGTTTAACCACTTCAATACTGGGCACTTTCACCCCCTTCCTGCCCAGGCCAATTTTCAGCTTTTATCCTGGGTTCACACATATGTGAACTCAGACAATGCATGTGATCCGCACCCTCATTGCTGTTCTGATCACATGTGATGTCTGTGCGATGCGAGTTCAGCCAGTTCAGCAAGTTTAGTTTGTATGGCTGAACGCACATTGAATTCGCACAAAAAAGGTGCAGGGACTTTTTTTCCCCCCACAATGAAATCGGATTGCATAGGTGTTTACACCCATGCGATCAAATTCATGTCCGAATTCACAGTTCGCACTGCAATCTGTGAACCGATCTGGAGGTATCATTAACTTTGTATTGACACTTTGACAGCGGTTCGCAGAGGGCAAGAGAACTGGCTGTGGGGGGGAGATGCGATGCGGGAACCCGAACTGGAATCACGCTGGTTCCCGCATCGCATATATGTGAACCCAGGCTTAGTGCATGACTATGAATGTCATGCAAATCTGTACCCAAATTTATTTTTTATCATTTTGTTCCTACAAATGGAGCTTTATTTTGGTGGTATTTAATCACCGTTTTTTTTTTTGTGCAAAAAAAAATAAAAAATCTCATTCGCTGATGAGGCTGCACTGTAAGGCTCCACTGATGAGGCAGCACTGATAAAGAGGCACTAATATGCACCACTGATGGGCACTGATATGCAGCACTGATAGGCAGCACTGATAAAGAGGCACTAATATGCACCACTGATGGGCAATGATATGCAGCGCGGATGGGCAGCACCGATGGGGGCTAAAATGCATCACTGATGAGCACAGAATGGCATCACTGATGGCCACTGTTGGGGCTGCATTGTAATCAGGGCACTGATGATCAGTGCCCTGATTACCTATGCATGTCTCCCCTGTGAGAAGATGCCTCTGATCGGCTCTGTCAGTGTGAGGCAAGGAGAGCCGATAAACGGCATCTCCTTATTTACATGTGATGGGCTGTGTTTACATGGGTAAAGAGCCGCAGCCATGGCTCTTTGCCGATATCAGGGTCGCTGTGCTGCCAGACTGGGCACCATCATATGATGTCACCCCAGAACAAGAACCGCTCCACTATCATTTGTCTATATGGCTTGTCTTGCCGCTGTTCTTGACCAATGTCACTATGCAAGAATATGCATACCTGGAATTCAGCTTAAAGTATCAGCTTTAGATATTATGAGATCTTAGCATATGAATAGCAGACTATACTTTTTATTCCCTGGTTATTTTGGCCATGCAATCCACATAGGAATAAAGTCTAACTTCAGGATTTTCCCCCACCACTCCCAACCTCACCCCCACTCCCTGAAGCTTTATGCCCCCAGACCTCTTCTTTTGGTCGGTAATGGGCAGTCTTTACTCCTGCACAGAATGGAGCTTACATAATGATAAACAATGTCAGCAGGAGTGAAACGCGTTGGCACTAGGTCGATTGTTGGTGCATTATTTTACTTAAAAAAATTCAAAATGTGCTTTTTTGGTAAGCGTTTCCTCCCTCTTTATTTTGGATTATCATAGTGTCTATGACAGGATTATTGTTGGCAAGCTCTGCATGCAATCAACATAATATAAAAGCCGATGTAGTTTCATAGCTCCCAACGGTCCCCGATTTCGAAGGACTGTCCTTGATTTGGAGCAATGTCCCTAAGTTCCACTTATTATTTGTCCCTCATTTTGGTCTGATCCTCAGTTTTATATAAAATGCACTTTTTATCTTACAAAAAGTGTACCCCAGTGCTAAACCTTTTATCCAAATTCTAAATTGCTGCATTTGTCAATTTTTAAAGCCAATATAAAAGGAAAAGTAGTGGTAAAAAAAAGCACTTGTGGATTTAATTCGCTTTTTTTTGTTAATTCTCCTTTAAGGGGGGTGTGTCCCATGCCTACATACATTTGCTAGTAGGTGTCCCTCATTCCCATCTTAAAATGTTGGGAGGTAATGTATGTCGTTTTTTATTATGTAGACTGTGGATACAGCATACAAAAACTACCTGGGGCAATCAGCAAACATTTACTTTACAAAATATAAGTGGAGGTTACCAAAAGCCCCAACATTATCAGTGTATCTACAAATACTGGCCACAGGCCAATGAGCTGCCCCACTGACCAATACAGGGAACCCAGTGTTTGGTGCAGAGCCAAGCTTGATTTTTACAGCTAAAGTCAAAATCTGCATAGAACTTCAGCTGACAATATTTTTTTAGTCCAATGTTTATTGAAGGCACCCTTTGTTTATGTATTTGTTTTTGACATTCAATGTTGTCACAGTTTTAGTTGGGATATGTGTGCTATGGCGTACATTTACTGTAATCTCCCTCAATCTCCTTTTAAAATAAACTTTTCTGGAAAAAATTAGGTGTGGCTTGCCAGAAAGTTGGGGGTTGAACAGTAAGTGGGTGTGGTTAAAAAAGTAGGTAAATCAGGATGAAAAGCAGAAGAGATAGTCCCTTATGGGCCACACAACAGCTTCAAGTTACTTTAGATGTGGAGTAGAGGTCTCCAAACTGCAGACCGCTAGCTGGATGGAGCTCCTTCCTTGTGCTGGGACACTATTACTCCCACTGATATAGGTTTTATTCCTCCTACTGACACCAATGATGAGTCGCTATTCCTTCCACTGACAGAAACAGTGGGGCATAATTCCTCACACTGACACCAACAATGGATCACTATTCTCCCACTGACACCAACCATGGGGCAGCATGATTCCTCCTACTGACACAAAAGATGGAACACGATTCTCCCACTGACACAAAAGATGGGGCACTATTCCTCCCACTTATATAAATGACAGGGCACTTCTCACATTGATATAAAGATGGGACACTATTCCTCCTGCTGACACCAATGATGGGGCACTATTCCTCCCACTGACACCAACATTGTTAGTTTGCTGAAACTAATGATGGACCAGTATTCCTCCCACTGACATCAGCATTGACCACAATCTCACCAACATTGGGCACCGATACCAACTATGGGGCACTATTCCTCCTACTGACCACAGGTGCTATGTAATTCTTTAACTCCCACTGACATTGGGGCGTTTTCTACTTCTACAGCTCCCTAAAGTCTGACCCCCAATCTAGACAGGGCTA
Organism: Rana temporaria; assembly: GCF_905171775.1. Taxonomy (NCBI): domain Eukaryota; kingdom Metazoa; phylum Chordata; class Amphibia; order Anura; family Ranidae; genus Rana; species Rana temporaria. The sequence goes on along the minus strand of NC_053497.1, from coordinate 44,320,799 downwards.
GTTGCACACTCCTGCTTTAAGATGTATCAAACAAATAATAATGTTTGCAGTAACTTGCATGTACTGTACTGTTTTTAAATACAAAGTATCACAGGAAACATCTTGAAACAGAGTAGGATGCAGATAAATTCCAGATGTCTGTTTTTTTTTTGAAGTTCAGATTTTTCCAACTTCCCCTAAAAAAGGGAGGAACCAGGGAAAGTTGGCATGAATTTGGTCAGCATTTGCCAAGCTGACTAGTTCTGAGCCAGGGAATAATCCCTTAAAGTGAATGTGTATCTAAGATATAAAAGTGATCCTTTATATTATGCACCATAACATGCAAAAACCTGCACTGTAACACCGTCGGGTCTCCCCAGAACAAACCAGTAATTGAAAAATGTGGCGCGTATACCTGTCCCTCCCCATCCCCCAAAGCAGTGGGTAACAATTATTTAGTTCCAAGCACTGCCATGCTGAGCAGGCCTGTGCAAATATCAACATTACGGGCATAGAGCCTAGGTTCACACTACTGCAATGCTATGCGATGTACTGCGAATTTGATCTTTTTTTTTTTGTCCTGTGTGAGGTGTGAAGTTACTACTAGGGTTGTCCCGATACCACTTTTTTAGGACCGAGTACAAGTACCGATACTTTTTTTTAAATGTGTCCCCAAATGCAGCCATGTCCCCCACAAATGCAGCCATGTCCCCCACAAATGCAGCCATGTCCCCCACAAATGCAGCCATGTTCCCCCACATATGCAGCCATGTCCCCCCACATATGCAGCCATGTCCCCCCACATATGCAGCCATGTCCCCCCACATATGCAGCCATGTCCCCCCACATATGCAGCCATGTCTCCCCATACCTAGATGCCGCCGCCGCGCCTAGTTAATCAGCGTGCGGGGAACATTACAGCTTTCATTTGAATAGCTGTGTGTTCCCCGCCGCGTATAGACACTCCCCCTTGCTCGGGATTGGACGGGTGATCTGTACTCTGATAGACAGATCACCCGTCCAATCCCGAGCAAGGGGGAGTGTCTATACGCAGCGCGTACAAGTACTCCCGCAAATGCTCAGTATCAGTTCCGATACCAATACTGTTATTGATATCGTGACAACCCTAGTTGCTACAATTCGCAGAGATGTGTGCCGCGAGTTTACTGCAAGTTCAATTGAAGCCTATGAAGAAAAAATTCACACTGCACATAGGGATTCGCATAGAACCCGCAGTCACCCTGGGGTACCAATCACATGTGATGTCTGTGAGCTGCGAGTTTGGCTGAACTTGCATTAGATTTGCAGGGACTTTTTTCCCCCTGCACTGAAATCGGATCGTATGGGTGTTCTCACCTATGCGATCCGATTCCTGTGCGCGTTTACGGTTCGCACTGCGATCTGTGAACCGATCTGGGGGTGTCATTAAAATTGTATTGACACCCACAGTGGTTCGCAGAAGGCAGTGTGAACTGCCTGAGAGATGCAGCGTGGGAACCAGCACTCTAATTGCGCCGGTTCCCTCATCGCATCAATGTGAACTTAGGCTTAACGCATTAAACCCGCTGTAAATTTGCATCAGTGTGAACGCACAGTACGATTGTTGGACAACTGAGCATCTGATTTTTGTCAAAAGGGCGTGTGCCAGGATCTTGTCTTGCATAGTATCCATACACAATTGTCGTGCCACAAACACAAACGTAGTGACGTACTACAAGGAATTTCAGCTCTTGAGCGCCACCCTTTGGGCCCCTTCTGCCAATTTCGTGTTTGGTGAGCATTGATTCCGAGTATGCGTGTTAGTACTTTCGACCTTTGTGTGACGGACTTGTGTACTGACCATATACGAAAATCAGACGTGGAGACGTTGTCCGCCGAAAATTTACGGTCAGATTTTAGGACAACAGTCAACAGACAATCATCTGCCGAAAATCGTATTCTGTGTAGGAGGCTTTAAGCTTTTCTGCAAGGGCCTGCCTGATTGCATACAAATTGAAACACTTAAGGTTTGACCTCATATTAGATGGTTTTGGTACAAAAATCTGCAGAAAATCTAAGGCCCCGTACTCACGACCAAACATGTCTGCTGAAACTGGTCCGCAGACCAGTTTCAGCAGACATGTTTGGCCGTGTGTAGGCCCGAGCGGACCATTTTCGGGCGGATCGGACAGGTTTCCAGCGGACAACTGTTTCCTGGACTTGCTTTAAAACAGTCCGCTGGAAACCTGTCCGCCCGGACATGTACGGTCGTCTGTACAGACCTACCGTACATGTCCTGCCGCCCGCCATCCCTCGCATGCGTCGAATGACTTCGACGCATGCGTGGAAGCATTTTAAAGGCGGGCCGCCCACGTCGCCGCGTCATTGTCGCGGCGACACCGCGGACACACCCCGCGTATTGTTTACGCGCGGACCTCTGTTCGATGGTGTGTATAGCCATCGAACAGAAGTCCCCGGGCAGACATGTCCGATGGAAACGGTCTGCAGACCGTTTTCATCGGACATGTCTGGCCGTGAGTACAAGGCCTCATAGTGTGTATGGGGTCTTAGAGTGCATGGTGCAACGTTTCAGAATTCACATTTAGAAGTTGATATTATGTTTAGGTAGGTGGCTTAAAGCATATTTCCACCTTTGCAGTCAATATACGTGTTATGTGTTCCCATTCACACAGAGAATATTAAAAAGGTAAGCTGCGTTTTTTAATATTTCTTTTCAATTTAAGTTACGTGAACGGAAACATGTAACAAGTATAACGTAGGTGTTATCCCAATTTGGCTGCAAAAGTGGAAATACACTTTAAGACACTAGGATATAGATCTACTGTGTGAATACAGTAATTGAATATATACATTTTATTTTTTCGTTCAACCCAGCAGGATTAATATAAAAATAAAAAAAACTCGGAGCAGCTGTACCAATAAAACGGATGTTAGTATAGTAATCTCCCCTGGTGAGCTATTGTGTTCTGAAAGGGGGACAGCACTCCCCGCCTCAACACTCCGGTCAGCACTCTTAGCCATTGGCTGAGAGCGCTGGTCAGGAGTCGGTCAGCCACTGGTTTTCCAGCATGCATGTTAGACTGAAGCCAGCCAAATGGCCAGCTTCTGTCGGACTGGCTGCTATACACACGTGCCGAATGTTGGCCGGTTTTTATTGAACCCGGCCAACATTCAGCCAGTGTGTACTAGGCTTTACTGCAACCAGGTCGTTACTAAAACTGGCCATGCACTACTCAATTTTTTTTAATTCAGCCTGCGACAGATTCCTCCATCCATGCTATACAAAGTTGATGGACAAATCTCTCGCTGTGCCTATTGTATTCTAACAGCAGGCGGGAGGGGTCAACAGGAACACCCACAAAAAGTGCCTGTTCACGCCAGAAGACGGTGGGGGGAACTTCCGATCCATGTGCGTTTTTCCACCCAATCTGCAGCAGGTGTCAATGTTAAGTTAACGACACCCCAAACACAGATTGCAAACGCAGTGTGCAGTGCAGTGCAGTGTTTGCCAGACTACTTTTGGTGCGCTCCAGTGTGAGTCCACCCATTCAAAATGAACTGGGTTCAAATTGCACTGCATGTGAATCACACAGGAACATGACCATTTTGTTGCTAAAGGACCAAGCCCCTTTTTGCGATTCGGCACTGCGTCGCATTAACTGACAATTGCGCAGTCGTGCAACGTGGCTCTTAAACAAAATTGACGTCCTTTTTTTTGCCGCAAATAGAGCTTTTTTTTGGTGGTATTTGATCACCTCTGAGGTTTTTATTTTTTGCGCTATAAACAAAAATAAATAGAGCGACAATTTTGAAAAAAATTCAATATTTTTAACTTTTCGCAATTATAAATATCCCCCAAAAAATATATAAAAAACGTTTTTTTCCTCAGTTTAGGACAATACGTATTCTTCTACATATTTTCGGTAAAGGGGATAGTTTTATGGCATTTTTATAATTTTTTTTTTTTTACTAGTAATAGCGGCGATCAGCGATTTTTAGCATGATTGCGACATTATGGCGGACACTTTTGACACCATTTTGGGACCATTGTCATTTTTACAACGACCAGTGTTATAAAAATGCACCGATTACTGTGAAAATGACACTGGCAGTAAAGAGGTTAACCTGTAGGGGGCGCTAAAGGGGTTAAGTGTGACCTAAGGGAGTGATTCTTACTGTGTGGGGGCGTGGCTTGGCGTGTGACGCCACTGATCGTCGTTACCTATAACAGGGAACAGACTATCAGTGACACTCTCACTAGGAAGAACGGGGAAAGGTTTGTTTACACTTACCTCTCCCCGCTCTTCAGCTCTGTGACCCGATCCCGGCAGGGATCAGGTCCGCGGGTCCCGCGGGCGCGGTCACAAAGCTCAGGACCGGGTGGGCTCTTAAAGGCGATGTACCTGTACGTGCTTATGCCCAACCGTGACGCTCTGCCGACGTATATCAGCGTTAGGCAGTCCTTAAGTGGTTAAAAGAGAAGTACGGGTTCACAAAAAATAAATAAAAAAAAAGCATACTTACTCACCTAGATGGCTGCAGAATCGATCCCCTGGCTCTACAATGAGTGATTGAAGACCACTGTTCAGGTCTTGGTCTTCTGTGAGCAGAGAGATGGTGACCATCTCCTCCAGCACTCACTGGAGTGCCGGGCTGTGCAGGGGGTGGGAGCGGCTGGTTTAGGTCTCTCATCAGCACACTGGCACAGAGGCCGAGCCAGCTGCTGGTCAGTCATCTTGGCGGATCCTGACATTATTTTTGGGATCCCTGCAGAACCTGGACCAGATCTGTGACGTCAGCCGACAGTGCGCTCTTGTTAATCCCCAGGAGAAGTAGGGCCCGGCATTAGCTGGGTGCTGTTTTATCATAAACTTTGCCTCCCTACATCCCTTTATTCTCAAAGAGCAAATAGAGACAAACGGCTACATTGTGCCATAGGCAATATTGGCAGGCTATGCCCATCATGAGATGGGATGAGACGAGTTGAGGAAACATTGAGTACATTTTGTACATTCTCTTTGCTGGAACTAAAGGAAGGGCTGGGTCAAGGTGTGGCAACAAAAACCTCATACACAACGGAGTCCATGTAGTAGAACGTGTAATGCTTTGTTTATCTACCAATAACAGGTTATTCAGAGAAAGGATAGTTCAGTATCTTTCCAGAACTACGCTATATTACCAAAAGTATTGGGACACCTGCCTTTACACGCACATGAACTTTAATGGCATCCCAGTCTTAGTCCGCAGGGTTTAGTTGGCCCACCCTTTGTAGCTATAACAGCTTCAACTCTTCTGAGAAGGCTGTCCACAAGGTTTAGGAGTGTGTCTATGGGAATGTTTGACCATTCTTCCAGCAGCGCATTTGTGAGGTCAGGCACTGATGTTAGATGAGAAGGCCTGGCTCGCAGTCTCCGCTCTAATTCATCCTAAAGGTGTTCTATAAGGTTGAGGTCAGGACTCTGTGCAGGCCAGTCAAGTTACTCCACCCCACACTCGATCATCCATGTCTTTATGGACCTTGCTTTGTGTACTGGTGTGCAGTCATGTTGGATCAGGAAGGGGCCATCCCCAAACTGTTACCACAAAGTTGGGAGCATGAAATGGTCCAAAATGTCTTATGCTGGCACCCTAAGAAATGCCTTCACTGGAACTAAGGGCCCAAGCCTGACCCCTGAAAAACAACCCCACACCATAATCCCCCCTCCACCACATGATTTGGAACAGTAAACAAAGCAAGGTCCATAAAGACATGGATGAGTGAGTTTGGGGTGGAAGAACTTGACTGGCCTGCGCAGAGTCCTGACCGCAACCCGATAGAACACCTTTGGGATGAATTGGAGACTGTGAGCCAGGCCTTCTAATCCAACATCCGTGCCTGACCTCACAAATGCGCTTCTGGAAGAATGGTCAAACATTCCCATACACACTCCTAAACCTTGTGGACAGCCTTCCCAGAAGAGTTAAAGGAGGTTATAGCCGCAAAGGGCGGGGCCAACTCAATATTGAACCCCAAGGGCCAAGACTGGGATACCATTAAATTTCATGTACGGGTAAATGCAGGTGTCCCAATACTTTTGGTAATATAGTGTAGCTGTGAGAATAGTTGCATGCAAAACAATAATCCTTATGTACACATTAGAATGCTGATGGAAATGTGTCATAGTCAGTTATAGACCGAGAGTTATATAGGAGACCCGTTTGTACTGATCTCCATCTGTCTGCTGAGACTTACTGTGATTATTATTCTCAACATGGCAGATGTGCTATGGCCACAGGACTTAGGGTGGTGGGGGCCCCTGGGCTTGAGTGTTGAAGGGGCCCCCTGGAGCCGAGAATTGGGGGGGATCGAAGTTGTTGAGCGGGGGGGGGGGGGGGGGCGAATTGAAGTTGTTGAGCGGGGGGGAGCGCATTAAAGTTGTTGAGCGGGGGGGGATTTTGCAGTTGTTGAGGGGGGGAGTGCCTCTCACCTGTGCCAACAGCCGGGGCCACAGACTGTCATTAGCCCGGCTGTCGGCTTTCTTCCCTTCAGCAGCCACAGTCCTCCACACACCACTCCGGTTCCTCCTGCTTCCGTGCTGCCTCCTCTTGCAGTGCGGGAAATTTAACCCTTTTGCGGGACTGCGGGAAGAAGCTGTCTGTGCGGGAAAGTCCCACAGAATCCGTGCGTGTTGGGAGGTATGCGCAGGGCCGCCATCAGGAATTTTGGGGCCCCTTGCACAGCTTAAGGCATGGGCCCCCTGAAGCAGAGAACCTAGGGGGGGTGGGGGTGCTGCCGCCTGAAATTGAGAAGCGTGGGGGCTGCCGCAAATTGAGAAGCGGGGGGGCCTTTACAAAAAAAAGAAGAAATAAAGAAGAAAACAAATATATATAAATATATGTAGCCATCCGGGGCCCTGGGGACCTCTGGGCCTTTTAATAAAAAATAAAAAAATAAACAAAAATAAAAAAATAAACATTTATAAAAAAAATAAAAAAGGGGGGGTTGCCACATGGGGCCCTGGGGACCTCTGAGCCCTTTAATAAAAAAAAATATATATATATATAAAAAAAAAAATGTAATTTTTTTTATAAAAAAATAAAAAAGGTGGGTTGCCATCCGGGGGCCCTGGAGACCCCTGGGCCCTTTAATAATAATAATAAAATATATATATATATATATATATATATATATATATATATATATATATATATATATATATATATATATATATATAAAAATAAAAAATATATAAAAAATTTTTTTTTTACAAAAAATAAATAAAAAAAGGGGGGGTTGCCGTCCAGGGCCCTGGGGGCCCCCGGGCCCCTGGGGACCTCCGGACCCCTAAAAAAAAAAAAAAAAATTTTTTTTTTTTTTTTTTTTAAAGGGGGCCCCCTATTGGGTGGGGCCCCTGGGCTTGAGCCCAGTCAAGGCCAATGGTAAGTCCGGCCCTGGCTATGGCAGCATATGCTTGGTGAAAAGCGAATTCCATCTTCTTTGTGTGCCCGGGTCCTATTTAGCATTCACGCTGCCTAGGGCACCGCCTTTCAAAAGCCTCCACCTCAACTCTAATGCCGTGTACACACGATCGGTTTGTCTGATTAAAACTGACGCTATAACGTTTGCGCAAACCAATCACTATATGCTTATTGCGATTTTTATTTTTACCAAAAATATGTAGAAGAATACGTATCGGCCTAAACTTTTTTTTTTATTGGATATTTATTATAGCAAAAAGTAAAAAATTGTGTTTTTTTTCAAAATCGTCGCTCTATTTTTGTTTATAGCGCAAAAAAAAAAAAACGCAGAGATGATCAAATACCACCAAAAGAAAGCTCTATTTGTGGGGAAAAAAAGGACGTCAACTTTATTTGGGAGCCACGTCGCACAACCGCGAAATTGTCATTCAAAGCGTGACAGTGCTGAAAGCTGAAATTTCACCTGGGCAGGAAGGGGGTATATGTGCCCAGGAAGCAAGTGGTTAAAAAGGTTTAGTTGTACCTTTAAAGCGTTAAGGTACTTTAGTGTTCGGGACACTTTTCACCATAGATGAAATCTCCCCACCAGGAACTACTATGCAAAACAAATGACATCCTGCATCAGTAAACTGCCCATCAGGATGTTGTAAGCACAAGATCACTACTTAAAGCGGAGCTCCACCCTAAAGTGGAACTCGCGCTGATTGGAACCCTCCCCCCCTCCGGTGTCACATTTGACACCTTTCAGGGGGGAGGGGGGTGCAGATACCTGTCTAAAGACAGGTATTTGCACCCTCTTCCGGCCCAGCATTCACGGGCAAAAGACGGGCATTGCATCACATGCCGTCACCCCCCGTTGTGTGCTGGGAACACTCGGCTCCCAGCACACAGCGGGAGCCAATCGGCGGGAGCAGCGCGACTCGCGCATGCGCCGTAGGGAACCAGGCAGTGAAGCTGGAGCGCTTCACTTCCTGGTTCCCTTACAGTGGATGGCGGGGGGGCAGCAGAGTGACGAGCGATCGCTCGTCCTCTGCTGCGGACGGCGCTGGACTCCAGGACAGGTAAGTGTCCTAATATTAAAAGTCAGCAGCTGCAGTATTTGTAGCTGCTGGCTTTTAATATTTTTTTTTGGCCGCACATCCGCTTTAAGTAGGTGGATTCAGAAAGACTTAGGCTGGCGTATCAGTAGATACGCCAGCCTAAGTCTGAATGTGCGCCGGCGCTAATTTAAGCGTATTTTGGTAACCAGATACGCTTAAATTAGGCTCAGATACGAGCGGTGTAAGTGTCTTACACCGTCGTATCCTAAAGTGTAATTTTTAGGCTGACCGCTAGGTGGCGCTTCCATTGCGGTCGGCGTAGAATATGTAAATCACTAGATACGCCTATTCACGAACGTACGCCCGGCCGACGCAGTACAGATACGCTGTTTACGTAACGCATTATCAGGCCTAAAGTTATTCCATCAAATAGCTGGAATAGTAATGTTAAGTATGGCCGTCGTTCCCGCGTCAAAATGTGAAAATTTTACGTAGTTTGCGTAAGTCGTCCGTGAATAGGGATTTAAGTCATTTACGTCCACGTCAAAACCAATAGGACCGTGCGGCGTACTTAGCCGCAATGCACACTGGGATATGTACACGGACGGCGCATGCGCCGTTCCAAAAAAACGTCACTCACATCAGGTCAACCCAAATTAACATAAAACACGCCCCCTCAGCCTATTTTGAATTAGGCGCGCTTACGCCCGCCGCATTTACGCTACGCCGCCGTAACTTAGCAGGCAAGTACTTTGTGAATCATGTACTTGCCTCGCTAACTTACGGCGGCGTAGTGTAAACACGATACACTACGCCGCCGCAAGGATAAGCCTGCCTACCTGAATCTAGCTAGAGATGTCTTACTGAAACAGAATCAGGGAGTGCAGGGTTCTTTATGGAAGCATTAGTTGTGCTTTGAAAACAGGAAGAAAATTGCCTAAAAGACATGGAGAGGCTGGTGGCGTATAACCACATTATAAAACCTCCCGATCACGCTCTTTCAGCCTCTTGTTATCTGTCCATAACATTAAAAACATCAGTACTGACAACCATTTCTAGCTCTATAAATACTGTTCTTTGTATGTTATTCAACACATAATTTCCTTAAATGGAAATGTTTCATGCTAGCATTTTTGTGACTGTAGATCAGAGAAATTAATTGATCTTACATAACCTAGTATAGAACTGGTATGTTGTAGCAGTGTAACAGTACTAAAGATGATGGCCACAAGCATATCCTAGTCATGGTCATTGAGAGCTGTGCAGTTTCCAGCATCCAGCAGCAGATCCAAGTGCCTCATCCTCTTCCGGATATACTGTAGGTGTCCACGGGGGGTGTGCTTGATGTGTCAATTCCACCTATTGCCTGCACTTCCCACTGTGTTGCGCCTCCCCCTCCCCACAGTGCTGTTGGCTTCCCTCCTCTCCTCTCCCCCTGGGTCCTGCTGGGGATGTTTCAGAATGGAGAGTGGAGGATAGGATTGGTAAATATGTAATTAACTGACCCCTTCCTTTTCTAAATGAACACACTCACTGTGTTCAGCCATAACTCTAAACATTGTAGGAGAGCAGGCAGAGTTCCCAGCATAGCTAGAGAAATGACTACAGTGTGGTCTCCTGCTCAGTGTGGTCAGTTTTTAATAGAAAAGCAAGGGGATTGGCAGGAACACCAGGGATTTCACATAAACAAAGCAATACAAACAGAACAGGATACTTTCCCATACAAGAACATGGCACAGCAGGCACATATCAATAATATGAAGGGTTGGGGTAATAAACGTTTTAAATTCAAAATGTGAACAGGGACCAGATCTCACCATCAACCTGACATTTTCCTTTTAAAATCTTTGCCTACTTTTTCAACAAAGGAAAGAAGCATCATTTAAATGGGACTTTTAACCCTCGTTCACACTGAACGCAGGTTTGAAATCGTGCGAGTTCAGCTGAATTTCTTCCTCTTTCAGCAGCACATAGGGGTGGGTGGGGACACTGGGCTTACACTGTGTGTGAGCCAATTGGAGGAAAGAGATACACCCCCCGCCCTCCACATAGGCAGAGGAACAAAGAAACATGTAGAGCTGTAGTCTGAATAGACAAGCTCTCTCCTAATCTCCCTCCCCGACACAAATTTGCAGCTACTGTTATCTCATGTCTCGAAGAACTTGTCAGAAGGGATTCATGCGGATAACAGAGGAACGAAGCGCTAGAGAGAAACGGCACTTAGAGCTTTGGAGAGAAATGTGTAAACACCACAGATATATGTGCATAGTTCAACTTTCATGAATGGGGTTTACAGCCACTTTAAAGCTGGCCATAGGTGGAGAGAATTCCAAAAATTCCTTGCTTTTGACATTTGAGATTGACATGAATGGACTTTACTGAATGGAAATCACATACACCGTTATAATTTTTTTTCCCATCCTGCTCTTTTGAATTAGTGCGCATGCGGGTGCTTTACACAACCCCTGATGCACAACCTCATACAGACACTTCTTATGCATCTCAGTGGGTGGCTGTATTCAGTGGCAGCAGGTCCCAGGAGTGTCATTACGCAGGTTCTGCATTCTGTACAGCCCCAGATAGTATTGGCTGTGTGCCTGAAGCCTGATGTATACGAACACTATATGAGTCCGAAAATATTTTCAAAACCTTTAAAATACTATCCAACGTAAGGCATTGTAGCGCTAATCACCTGTACATTGCTTTATTTTGACATATCTACCCTTAAAGGGGTTGTAAAGGTACAATTTTATTTTCCTAAATAGCTTCCTTTACCTTAGTGCAGTCCTCCTTCACTTACCCATCCTTCCATTTTGCTTTTAAAGGTCTTCATTTCTTCTGAGAAATCCTCACTTCCTGTTCTTCTGTCTGTAACTCCACACAGTAATGCGAGGCTTTCTCCCTGGTGTGGAGTGTCGTGCTCACCCCCTCCCTTGGACTACAGGAGAGTCAGGACACTCACAGCTCCTTTCACTATCTGCAACATAGTGAGTGTCCTGACTCTCCTGTAGTCCAAGGGAGGGGGCGAGCACGACACTCCACACCAGGGAGAAAGCCTTGCATTACTGTGTGGAGTTACAGACAGAAAAACAGGAAGTGAGGATTTCTCAGAAGAAATAAGGACATTTAAACGCAAAATGGAAGGATGAGGTAAGTGAAGGAGGACTGCACTAAGGTAAAGGTATTTAGGAAAAAAAACAAAAAAATTGTACCTTTACAGCCGCTTTAAAAGAAAAAAGGCCCTTTCTTCTGCCTTGCACTGGGGCAGAGAAGTTAGAGTCGACTTGCTTTTTTATGGGCTACACCTTTTTAGGTTTGCTTTTATTTTGATAATCAAATATCAGTTAATTGCATTATTCCTTATTATGAAAAAAATTATTCTGTTGGGAAATTACTCTATTTACAGTAATTATAGGGAAGCCGACACTGAGAGATGATTTAAAATGCTGCAGGCACAGTTCTCTACACACCAATACACCAATGACTCAAGTAGTAAAGTCATGCTTTGACCTGTGCAGAGTTTTAATATAGTCTATTGTATAGTGTTGGTTACAATGCCAGCACTATACAATACACGTCATACACAAAAGAAAGCCAGTTCCAAACTGGGCTTAGTTCTAAATTAGAGACCAATTAATAGATTACATTGCAATACAGTGCTATTTTAGAGATTAGAGGAATTTGTGTCAAGTGTAAGGCTGGCCATTGATGGAGTAAATTTCTTTCCTGCAACCACAGGTAGTCGATTTCCCCATCAACACAGACATTGCTGACAGGAGAATCTCTCCCACTGATTCATTGTGTTCTGTGCATTGTGAGGGGGGCAGGGGAAGCGCCCCTGCCAGGAGAACACAGTGATTATTGCTAGCATCTATTACAGCCGCTAGCAATAATCACATGTAAAATCCAGCAGGATGGTTGTACCCAAGTTGATTGATCGATCAGCTTAGGTACATTCAGCCTGCCCATACATTGTTCGAATCTCAGCCGGTTCACCTATGGACGGCTTTAGTCAACAAGGAATTTGACCAAAATGTAACTGAAGTAAGACTAGAGAGCATTGTTTGTAGGTCTTGTCCAATCATAGGCTGAAGGCAAGGACAAGATCTCCCTGTATTGCTTAAAGCAGAAGTAAACCCATCCATTTACCCATCCATTTTCAAAAAAGTTTCATTTCCGGCATTTGTGCCGGAAATGTAACACTCCCATTGGTTGTGCTCTCAACCAAACTGTCAAACCATTCAATGGCTGGTGTCATAACTGATCACATGTGCAGCAAGCATCATGGCAGTTGTAGATTAAACAGAGGCAAAGATGGAGGCTTCCTTGGCTGAAAACTATTGGAGGGTTTACTTACACTTTAACTGCAGTAGAAAATACTTAAAGCGGTTCTCCACCCTAATTACAACATTGCCTCTATTACATTTTCTCGATCAAAAACGCAAAAAAACAATGTTTTCATTTTCTAAATCTGTACAGTACCTGTAATATTGATGAGGCTTCCGGTCTGTAACGTTGCGGGAATAATACGGGCATTCCGACACTTCCCGTTTGAAGCAGTGTACTCTGGGAGCTTCTCTGCATAGCTCCCTGTCTTCACTTTGCAGCCGTGATATCAAATATCGCGGGATTTCTTATGCAAGCTACAGATTATTATGCTGGGACATCAGCATCCACACGAACCAGGAAGTGCCTGCTTGTGGGCTTATGCAGGGAATATAACTACATATTTCGCACCAAATGGCAGCGGAGCGGCCGCAAAAAAAAAAAAAAAACGTGAGTTTAAAGAATAACTGGCATTAGCAATTTAAATAGCCCTTTAAAAAAAAAAGTTTTTGCGTGGGAGAACCGCTTTAAGGTCTCCTACCCCTGTCACTTTTTTAGGTAGACCCGATCAGACCATCCATTGCCCTCTATGGAGCGGTGGATGTCAATGGACATGTTTCCGTTGACACCCACCAACATCTAATCCTATCCGTTAAAAACAAACAGATCTGGTGGATCGGATTGGATGACAGTGGGATGGAAACAGATTCCATCAGACTGCTTATCAAGCAGAGTGGGCTGTGTCTGTGTCCACTCTACAAAGGCGGAGCAGACACGGACCTGTCATCCATCTGCTCAGGGGGGGGGATCAGCGAACAGATCTGCCCATCTGAAAGGGGCCTTAAAATAAAAATGATTTTACACTTCCCTGCTCTGTGCAACAATATTGCACAGAGCCTTCCTTTACTTCCTCTCCTGCTAGCACTGTCAGCCTCTCCCTGCTCCGGGTGCCGCCTTAGCAATAAAGGTGAAAGAAATGATAGGTGATAGAAAGTGACTGGGGAGTCTGTTTCCTCAGTCCCTTTCTCTGTCTCAAAGGGGAGAAGTCAGGGGTCCGATATCTCACCAAAATGAAAAAAAGATAAAAAAATGAAATTGAAAAATATAATATACCGTAATTATATATATATATATATATATATATATATATATAATTTAAAAAACACAATACTGACACTGCCCCCCTCCTACCAACACTGTAAATCTGTGAACTGCCCCCCCCCCCTCCCAAAAAAAGCATTATCAAATAAAATGGAAAAACTAAATTAAATAAAGATTAAATGAATAGAAATAAAAACACTACGAGCGCCGTCGACTGCCCCATACCCCCCTCCCTTCCTGATAAACAATGTGAAAAAAAAAAAAAAAAGAAATACCACCTCCATACATTACACACCCCTCTCCTGCACATACTACCCACCGCCGGTCATTCCCTACATTAAATTACCACATTCTGCACAATGCAAGTTGTCTCAGACTCTATTAAACCACACTTTTAAGCCACGCCCAATATTAAGCACATTTTATACCACACCCACATTTCGCAGCGCTGCACATTTTTTTTTTATATAATGCCTAGGGCCCACTTTTTATTTTACACACTGGCCCACTGATTTAATGATACCCCCCTGCTCTGTTCTGTGCAATAATAAATGTGTGTGTTTAAAACAAAAAAGCCCAGATTTTTTAAATATGGTGCTTAGAAACTACTATGTTTTATACTGCTGGCTTGGGCACAGGCTGGCAAAATTGTATCGTCAGTTGGGTTCTGCTTGCATTAAACTTTTCTCTCCTTATTACAGCCAATCCCTTATACTACAATAATTGCTGGAGGGATGCGACCATCAATGGCTGTCTTTATACAGGCCACACTTCCCAGTGATCATAAGAGGTAAGACTACTTATTTACTACTACTATGGCATTCCTTTTATCTTACAGTGTAGGCTGGTTTACTTTCATCTTTAATGTTGAAGTGATATTAAACCCTCAATTTTGTAACCACAGTCAAATGATTTGACTACTTACCGAGAATACAGTTTTTTATAATTGACCTTACCTACAGTGGGATAATTATTTGATCCCCTGCAGATTTTGTAAGTTTGACCACTTACAAAGAAATGAAGGATCTTTAATTATCATTGGTGTATTTTAAATGATAGAGACACAATATCAACCAAAAATCCAGAGAAAACACACAATACAAATGTCATAAATTAAGTTGCAGTTCAGTGAGAAAAATACGTATTTGATCCCTTACCAACCAACAATAATTTTGGCTCCCACAGATTGGCTACAGTATATGCTCATGTGGTACACAGATTAGTCCTGTGAATTTAAGAAGGTGCTCCTAACGGCAACTCATTATGTGTATAAAAGACACCTTTCTACAGAATCTTTTTCTTCCATTTAATCCTCACGATCATGGGGAAGACCAAAGAGCTGTCAAAGAACTTCAGGGAGAAGATTGTAGACCTGCACAAGGCTGGAATGGGCTACAAGACCATCAGCAAGAAGCTTGGTGAGAAGGAGACAACTGTTGGAACGATTATTTGCAAATTGAAGAAATACAAAATAACTATCAGTCGCCCTTGGTCTGGAGCTCCATGCAAGATTTCGCCTCATGGGGTAAGGATGATCATAAGAAAAGTGAGGAATCAACCTAGAACTACAATGGAGGAGCTTGTGAATGATCACAAGGCAGTTGGGACCACACTCACCAAACAAACCATTCCTAACACAATACGTTTCCATGGATAGAAATCCTGCAGCGCCCGCAAGGTCCTCCTCCTCAGGATGGCACATGTACAGGCCCATCTGAAGTTTGCCAATGAACATCTAAATTATTCAGAGAGGGATTGGGAGAAAGTGCTGTGGTCAGATGAGAACAAAATGTAGCCTTTTGGCATTAACTCGATGAAAATAGCCCACTATGACCCCAAGAACACCATCACTACAGTCAAGCACAGAGGTGGAAACATTAGCAGAGAAACCGCCCCAAAGCATAAAAGGTACAGGACGACTTTGCTGCATTGAGGGGCTAAAGGCCATGCATTGTAAAATCTTGGAAGAGAACCTTCTTCCCTCAGCCAGAACACTGAAGATGGGTCGTGGGTGGTGTGACGGTATCGGTATGATATCCCCGTCAAGCATTCCCTCCTCTCCATACAAGAACATCACAGGATTCCCCACACATGAGTCAAGACTGGATGCTGGAACCAAGACACTTTATTGACACAAAAACTCAGCTTATATGTGGTTACAGCCTGTTAGGAACGCCCCCCCTCACACAGTGGGGTTTCCCATACAGATTATAGGAGACAAGTCGGAGCCGACCATGCAGACACGTTTCTTTAGATAAAGACATCAATGGAGTTAATTAATACACTGAAGCAATCAGAATAATTAACATACTACTTCTCTAATCATTTAGCCTGATGATACAATACACATCTTTTAAGGGTAAACACAGATCTTCTTTACACAACACAATAGATCAATTAACATTTAGAATAGTGAGGGGACATTAGCACGTCAATAACCGGTCAGAGGAATGAATCACACATGAAATTCCTTTCTACCTCTACAGACATGGCTAGCAGGGAGCAGTAAACTGAGACATATAGGCAAATGTATCACAGTGGCCCCCCTTTTGCTCCCTGCTCCGGCAAACCCGGTTGGACCTTCCCTGGTCCAGTAGGGTTGACGGGTTCAGAGCTTTTAGTCCGAGGTTAACTCCGTTTGGCATGACTGACCTCCCTTGGCAACTGCTTCAGACTCAGGTATGTGACCGGGTCGTCAGATCACACGCCGGTCAGTCCCCAAGTCTTTGTGCGATCTGCAAAGTCACCAGAAGTCAGTGTGAAGACAGCGAATGGGTCTGTGTGCCGCCGTCTAGGTGTCCCGCTATGGGAGGGGGCAGGTTATGGCTCTGAAGTGACAATCACAGGAGATTCATAAAAAGAAAAAGTTATATTTGTTGAAATGCTGTAGCACTGGTGCTCAGAGTCCGGGGGGGGGGGGGAGAGGGGACTCAGAGCCCCATAAGGTCAGCCACCCCCTGCTCCCTCCGCAGCCGCCGGTTCTCCTCTTGGAGCTTCTCCAGCTCCATCTCCAGTTCATGGAGCCTGGGGGGGTCAGCCCGCTGTGACCTCAGGTGGTTGTTCTCCTCCTCCATGCGGCTTATGCACTCCTCCAGCTCTATGTACTCACGGATCAGCTCCTGCTTGCTCATGTCCTGCAGGCTCTCCACGTGGTCCTTCATCATCAGGAACTGGGTGGTGGTGTAAGGGGCCACCGGTGGGCCCTTGGCGAACATCTCGGCCCGCATCTGGGACGCCCGCTGCGACTCCCTCTCCTCCAGTCGCTTCTTCTCCTCCCAGGTCAGCTTGTTATACGGCTTCCAGGACCTCTTCTTCTTGAAGGGTGGCCGGCGGTGCCTCTTTCTGCCCAGCTCCCTCCAGGGCCCCTCCGGCTCAGGGCTGGAGCCCATGACCAGCTGACAATGGTGTTCCCTGTTGTCCGTAATAGCAGATTGTACCATGAGGGCTTCGTAAGGGGTGCCCAATGGTTCTTCCCGACCCCGCTCCTGGGGATCCCAAGCCGAGTCTACACAATGGGCTGCTGCTGGTGGGCGGTACCCAGGTTGAGACCAATTTGACCTGGTGTTGTCATTCATGGGGCAATTCTGCTTGAAGTGACCCAACTGTTTGCACCGGAAGCAGCGTTGTTCGTTGTCCTCCTGGCGTGGATAGTGAGGGCTAGATGTCACCGGTCTGTTAGGAGGTTGGTATCTAGCGGCTGGTGGGTGTGAGGGCACCGTTTGTGGTGGAGGTTGTTCCTGTGGTGTGATCTGGTTCGTCTTGCGAGTATCTGCATATTCATCCGCCAACTTAGCGGCCTCTGGTAGAGTCATGGGCCTGCGATCTCTCACCCAATCTTTGACATCCGTCTGGATGTGATTGTAAAATTGCTCCAGGAGCATTAGTTGCAAAATGTCCTCTGCGGTGGTGGCCTGGCTGCTGTTAGCCCAGTTAGAGGCCGACCGGGACAACTGGCATGCCCATTCCGCATAAGAGTCTTTCGTGGTTTTGCGTGAGTCCCTGAACTTCTGTCGGTGGGACTCTGGGGTTACTGCATAACGAGCCAGGAGCACTTCTTTAACCCGGGCGTAGCTATGGATATCCTGATCTGGCACGGTCCGGAAAGCATCAGAAGCTTTGCCTGACAGTTTGCCTGACAATATTGCAACCCAGTCTCCTCTAGCTATTCGGTGCAGGTTACATTGTCGCTCAAAATCCACCAGGAAGTTATCAATCTCACAGTCCTTTTCATCAAAAGCTTTAAAAGCGCTAAACGGAATCTTCCTTGCGTCTGCTGTGCTGTACTCACTGTTTGGAGAAGGTGCGGCTGCTGGTTGGACTGCTGCCAGTTTTAACTGTAGCTCTGCATCTCTTATGTGTTTATCCTTCTGTAGCTCTGCGTCTCTTATTTGTTTATCCTTCTGTAGTTCTGCATCTCTTATTTGTTTAGCCTCCTTCGCTAACAGGTCCATCACTTTCAGCACCACATCCGGCGTTGGGTTCGGGCCGAACCACGCTAGATTCTCTCTCATTAGCTTGTTGGCTGGCGATTCCTCCTCCTGAATCACTGGTGTCTCCATCTCTTGTACTGCTGGCGTTGCTGCAATCCCGTCCTCCTGGTCTAGCTCCATTGATTCTGCTATGATGACCCGCTTGGTTTTGTTGCTAGCAATCCTTCCACGAACTTCCAGTAGTTCTTCCAGTGTCTGCTTGGAATCCGGGTGTAAAGGAGAGTAGAAGGGAAAATCCCACTGCTACCAACCAATTGTGACGGTATCGGTATGATATCCCCGTCAAGCATTCCCTCCTCTCCATACAAGAACATCACAGGATTCCCCACACATGAGTCAAGACTGGATGCTGGAACCAAGACACTTTATTGACACAAAAACTCAGCTTGTATGTGGTTACAGCCTGTTAGGAACGCCCCCCCTCACACAGTGGGGTTTCCCATACAGATTATAGGAGACAAGTCGGAGCCGACCATGCAGACACGTTTCTTTAGATAAAGACATCAATGGAGTTAATTAATACACTGAAGCAATCAGAATAATTAACATACTACTTCTCTAATCATTTAGCCTGATGATACAATACACATCTTTTAAGGGTAAACACAGATCTTCTTTACACAACACAATAGATCAATTAACATTTAGAATAGTGAGGGGACATTAGCACGTCAATAACCGGTCAGAGGAATGAATCACACATGAAATTCCTTTCTACCTCTACAGACATGGCTAGCAGGGAGCAGTAAACTGAGACATATAGGCAAATGTATCACAGGTGGGTCTTCCAGAATGACAATGACCCAAAACATACCGCCAAGGCAACAAAGGAGGGGCTCAAGAAGAAGCACAATAACCACTTGCTTACTGGGTACATATACCCCCTTCCTGCCCAGGTGAAATTTCATTTTTCAGCACTGTCACGCTTTGAATGACAATTGTGCATCGTGGCTCCCAAACAAAATTGACGTCCTTTTTTTCCCACAAATAGAGCTTTCTTTTGGTGGTATTTGATCACCTCTGAGGTTTTTATTTTTTGCGATATGAACAAAAATAGAGCGACAATTGTGAAAAAAAAATTTTTTTTTTTACTTTTTGCTATAATAAATATCCAATTAAAAAAAAATATATATATATTTTTTTCTCAGTTTAGGCCGATACGTATTCTTCTACATTTTTTTTTTTTTTTACCAACAATATCGCAATAAGCGTATAGTGATTGGTTTGCGCAAAAATTATAGCATGATTTTTTTTTTTACTAGTAATGGCGGCGATCTGCGATTTTTGTCACGACTGATATTACGGCGGACACATCGGACACTTTTGACACATTTTTGGGACCATTCACATTTATACAGCAAACAGTGCTATAAATATGCACTGATTACTATATAAATGTGACTGGCAGGAAAGGGGTTAACACTAGGGAGCGAGGAAGGGGTTAATGTGTGCCCTGCATAGTGTTTCTAACTGTGGGGGGAGGAGAGTGACTGGGGGAGGTGACCGATGGTTATCCCTATATACAAGGGACACACCATCGGTCTCCTCTCCCTGACAGGACATGGATCTCTTTGTCTACACACAGAGATCCATGTCCCCGTCTCTGTGACCGACGATTGCGGGGACCTGGCGGACATCGCGGCCTCCAGGCACAAACATCGCCACCTGAGTGACGCAGCAGGCGTGCCGCCGGCGCTCGCGCGCCCCCCCCAGTGGCTGGAGGCCGTATATAGACGGCCTCCCGGCAATTCAGATCCACATTGCGGCCGTAAAAAGTTGTCGGCCAGGCAGGAAGTGGTTACGGTCATGGAGTGACCTAGCCAGATTTAGAGAAGATCTGTAAAGAAGAGTGGACCAAATCCACCCTGAGATGTGTGCAAACCTGGTAACCAACTATAAGAAACATCTTACCTCTGCGCTTGCCACCAAGTACCAAGTCATGTTTTGCTTGGGGATCAAATATTTATTTTACTCACTAAACTGCAACTCAATTTATAACATTTGTATAATGTGTTTTCTCTGGATTTTTGGTTGATATTCTGTCTCTATCATTTAAAAATACACCGATAACAATTATAGATCCTTCAGTAGGTAAACTTACAAAATCTGCAGGGGATCAAATAATAATTTTTCCTTTATTAATTGCCTTTAGTTTACGTTTTACCTACAGGTAACCCTATAATAAGGCTTACCTATAGTTACCGTAAATATCACAGAAACATGCACCTTTTAGGAGATATTTACTTGTGAAGCCACTGGGGACGTCATCGGCGCATGTGCCAAGACTGATGGAAGACAGCTTGAACGGAATTCTGACAGAAAATTCCATCAGATTTTAGCCCATAGGAAATTCCTATCGTGTGTACAGGGCATTAGTCTTTCTTGGTCCAGCCACGGTCTTATTTTCCATTTATAGCCTGATAAATTACACTGGTTTCCTCACAATAGTCATATTTAAGGAGTGCTAATTTTTCCAGACAGCTTTTTCTTCATTCTCCTCTTCTTTTACTTTAGATTTACCGTTAACTTTTCCACTGCTGAGGGTGAAGACTCAGACCTTGCCCTCCACATGAACGCACGATATGATGGTCGCGACAGAGTTGTCTTTAACACACGTCAGAATGGGGAATGGAAGGAGGAGGAAATTAAAAAAGACATGCCATTTAAGGCAGGAAAGGTCTTCAGTATGCTGTTTGAGATTACTCGGAACAACTACCTGGTGAGATAAATTGTGACATCTAACCTATAGTGTTGCTCACGAATATTCGTATTGCGAATATTCGGCTCGAATATGGCATATTCGCGATATATTTCGAATTTCGCGGTGAATATTCGCTATTCCGAATATTCGCATTTTTTCAATTTTATTTTTAAAACAGATCACATCCTATCGACGTCTAAAAGCATTGCTGGTATGATTAGAGACCCTGGGCCGAGTAGCTAAGCTGAGGCGATCCTTTTATGTTGCCGAATATAAAAAAAAAAAAATTGCGAATTTTCGCTAATGCGAATGCGAAAATGATTGCGAATTTTCGATAACTGTGGTAGGAGAACTCTGATTGTCTCTGATGCAAAAGGGGGGGGGGGGGGCTTTGTGTATGTTTCTGTTATGAATATTTGTAGGTTTGATATTATTATTTTTTGTAAGAAGGAAAAAATTGCGCATACCTTAAAAAAAGGGGAGAATACAGCAGCAACTCAAAAATGTTATACAACATAAATTAATACAAGACAGAAAATGGAGTCGCTCTACAAGAATAAAAAATATGTCTAGTGACAAGACATGTGGGCAAATTATAAAATAAGCAAGCGCAAATAACTTGTGAAATACACAGTGAAACAAATATATAAAGAAATATAGTCCCAATAATAGAAAAATAATCTTTCATAAAAATGTCTTTGATATGTGAAGTGAAAAAAAGTCCAAAGCATGCAGCATGAACGTGTTCAATCTTCAAGGTGTTTGATTGACAAACGGCTGTGACAGATGGATAGAGTAAAGAATCACCACCAATGCAAAACACTTTTTATTTTCTATTGTAAAATATCACGAATATTCTGAGCCAATCAGAGTGCTCCTTCCGCATTTGCCGAATATTCGCAATTATTTTGTATTGTAAAATATCACGAATATTCTGAGCCAATCAGAGTGCTCCTAGCACTGTTGTCGAAATTTCGCCATCAATATCGCATTCGCATTTTGCGAAATTTCGATAAAATATCACGAATATTCTGAGCCAGAGTGCTCCTACAGCATTTGTCGAAATTGCGCAGTAAATATCGCATTCGCATTTTGCGAAATTTCGAAAAAATATCAAGAATATTCTGAGCCAATCAGAGTGCTCCTAGCGCAGTTATCGAAATTTCGCAATTATTTTCGCATTCGCAATAGCGAAAATTCGCAATCATTTCATTTCGATAAAATATCACGAATATTCGAATATTCGACTATATATTCGAGATATATCGCGAAATCGAATATGGCGTATTCTGCTCAACACTACTAACCTATACATATTGAAGAAGTGCAAGGGGTAGTGATTATGTTTAGCAACCACTCAGGTCTGCTTATCAGATAATAATTCATATTATTGCACTCCGATTTATTTTAGTTATTGCATGTTGCACACAAGCAATGAATTTTTGCAATATCACTGTACATGTTTCCCTGAGCTAGCATGCCAACTGTTGTTTTTCAACAGCCAGAGTGAATGAAAGAATCTGTCATGGTCCACATGCTTATGATCTAATTATGAAAATATTTAACTGTGATTTGGCTGTGGTTTGGTCAGTCTTGTTGCTAACCCAGTCCTATTGCTAACCCAACCTAGTCTTAAATGTTTCTTATGCTGCGTACACACGATCAGAATTTCCGACAAGAAAACCGTGTATTTTTTTTTCTGACGAAATGTTGGCTCAAACTTTGTTGCATACACACTGTCACACAAATGTCGGAAATTCCAAACGTCGAGAACGCGGTCACGTACAACACTACGACGAGCCAGGAAAATGAAGTTCAATGATTCGGAGCATGCATAGGCTTTTTGTACATCGGAATTGCATACAGACGATCGGAATTTCCGACAAGAACTTTTCCCGTCGGAAAATTTGAGAACCAGCTCTCAAATTTTTGCTGTTGCAAATTCTGACAGAAAATGTCCGATGGGGCATACACAGAATTTTCGACCAAAAGCTCACATCAAACTTTTCTTGTCGGAAATTCCGATCGTGTGTACGCGGCATAAGGCAGAATACTGAAGTTTGTAATTATATGCAAGAGTAAGGCCAATGTCACAAGATTGCTATATCGGACACAGCAAGCCATTGAAATACTCTCCTCTTATGTGTCACTTTCTCGCTAGTTGGATAAACAAGAGTTTGCTGGCAGACAAAATTTTGTAGCATTTTTATCAGCGAGAGCAACGCTATGCTTACTCAGCTGGCAAGGGAGCGATGCATACAATCAGGGATAAGCTCAGAATTGTTCGGACACGAGTATGAACCTGCCAGACATATCTCGCCAGATAGCTGTTAAAGAAAACAGCCAATCATAGGCAGTGGAGACATTCCCAGCCCTGCAGCCACATGTATACATGCTTCTCACTCATAGTCCCAAGATTATTTTGTTATCCAGGGTTATATACATCCTCCCCTTTCCCTCCTAGTGTCCCTTCTCCCTTCCTTGTTACATCAAACTACCAGGGATGGAGTCATTGGCTTATTTATAGCCACTGCCTCACTGAAAGTCCCAAAACATACCAAACCTCCAATATACATGCTTCTTGTATACGAGCAACTGTGGAGCGGGGCGTGCCTTCACCACCTATGACTGTCTGTCCACCTTGACAGCTTCCTGGCAGGCTAGCATAGGCGGGTATGGACTGGTGCCTGAACAGGCCTGAGCTAATCCCTACATACAACCAGAAAGTGGTTTGCCTACACATTTTAGCAATTCTGTCGCTTTCAAGTTCTTTCTAGAAACAAGTTCACTATTGTGACATCAGCCCTAGTCTTCAAATTGATCTCTGTGAAGTATTTGAATCCTAGGCCCAGACTGTGCACTAAAGTGGGCAGATGCAACCTAGGGGCCTGTGCCCGCCTGCCCTCTTCCTTGCTTCCTCCCGGCCCCCAATACGTGCTGTGGTTTCACTTCATTTTGCCCCTGTTCATAAGGCAGGTTGGGCTGGGCGTTGCCTGCTGCGCCGACTCCACATTTTCATGCTGGCCATCTGGGGGTGACTGGGGGCTGAGGGGGGGGGGTGAGGTGCCGCAGTCAGGGCTGGTTGAGGGAGGAGTGCCTCTATTTAAATGCGGCGTACACCGTCCATGCCGGAGGGGGGGGGGGCCTCCGCTCTGTCCTCGTCCCACGCTCAGTGGGACACCATTGTTGACTTTTTGCTCTGCTTTACTAGGGTGCCTTTGGGCTTGCCTGTGACGGAGGCCCTACGGCCTTTTTGCAGGGCATCAGGGTGGCAGTTGTATTTTTAAAGTGAAACTGTGGGGGTTTACAGGACTTCCTAACACATGCATCTTGAGGTGCCCTGGGATGTTATTACACGCTCTCCAAATATTCCCTTTTCTTTTAGTTTTTGTGGGGTGTTTTTTTTAACACAGGTCAGCTAGACTATTGCTTTACATTTCTATGCTACTTTATACTAATGGAATAACCAATTGAGGTCTCACACATTTTTATACATTAGTAGTGTTTTACCATTTCACTTTATGTTTTGAGATTTTGTGCTTAGAAATAACTGAAAAGTTTCTCTGCATTAAGGTAAGGTAAAGACCTTCTGTATCCAGGATCCCCCCAGCCCCCTCTTATAATTACACAAGCCTGATCTCAATCCAGCGCTGTGCACAACAGCAGTGGTTCTCTCCATCCTCAAAGGGCAGATTGATGGCAGTGGGAGCCAATGACTCCTGATGCTGTCAATCAAATCTTATGATGAGGGAGTGGGTGGTGGGGCAATGTCTGTGTCTATGGACGCAGACAGCGGGTTTGAGAATGAGCCCGCACAAGTACCTCTCTTAGCAATCAGCTTGCTGAGGGCATACCTAGCAGGGGGGAGGAGCCAGGAGTGATGGTGGGGGACCGGAGAAGAGCAGGTATTGGTACATATCCATGTAATGTCTATCTGACTGCATATTCTGTTTCAATGAGCTATATTGGAATTGAACAGAAGAATATCTTTATGAGTGGCAAAGTAATTTTGAACAGTGCTCATCATAAAAAATAATAAGTCTCCTAAAATTAGTTGTCAGTACTAATGAAATTTGGCTGCTTTTGGGAAATAAAGGCACTTTTTATCCAAATATTTGAAAACTCAACTCCCCTTTTCACAAGCAGTTGGGAATTGTTCCATCAGTAGTTTTTTGAATCATGTATGAACAAGCACTGTTTTATACAGGTCTATAGGAATGTATAGTGCTCGCAGTTTACTCTAGTTCGTAAGTAACCCCTTCTGTATCTTTCTCATCATGCAGGTAGCAGCCAATGGGGATCGTTTCTATGAGTTTGGACACCGTATTCCTTTGGACCAAGTGAGGTGGGTCAGTGTGTCTGGAGATATCATCGTTCAACACCTGGCCATCCTTGGCAGCGGCCCTGGAGTGAAGGGAGTAAGTAACTCTGATGGTAGTTGTCTGGTATCTAATTAGTACAATGAAATTAATTAAAATAGCTAGTTAATGTTTCCCAAACTTTGAGATATATGCCCAATCCCCTTACTTTTTGCTTCATTGTCATAAACAAGCTTGTATGACCCAAGTATCAGGATGCATATGTTCATCTACAGAGCTCACATTTTTTGACCCCAGGCCTCTTTATTTTGATTTATCTATTAACAGCCTACAAAATACATAAGCGAAAAAGCCCATCAACACAGGCTCTGCAGTCAGAAGCAGCAGTGCCTAGATGATCTCATACTGCAGATATAGAGTTAAAGTGGTTTAAAGGATAATAAATAACTTGTATCCCCTCTTTTTTATCAAAATCTAAAGTACTGTGTGTCCTTTTTTTTACAATTCTAATCCTAAATACCTTTTCTCACAGCACCGATGTGAGATCACGTGACCTTCCTCTGCTCTCTGCTCTCCTTCACCGATCTAAGGAATGTGGAGGGAGGGGCTGAGATAACCCTCTAAAGTCAGCCGGCCAGTAGAGGAAGGTCACATGACCTTACATCAGTTCTGTGAAAGAAGGTATTTAGGGGTAGAATTGTACAAAAATTGAGAAACTGTGCTTTAGCTCTTGATAAAACAGAGGGGATGGCAGTTATTTATATATGTTATTTTCAAGTCACAGGGAAGAGGCATCGGACAGGCAGGGAGGGAGGGGGAGTGGGAGAGACTCAGAGCAGAGAGCGGGATGACGGAGGCAGGTAAACGTACCGTGTTATCATAGATAAACAGCCATGATTACCGTGCTTAGTACACACAGGGGGACATAGAAACAGGCAGGATCAACCAGGTATTTTACATAATACATGGAGACAAATTTTAAAAAAATGTAGGGTTACAAACGCTTTAAGTAGCCAATAGATGATTCTTTTTTTTTGTGCAACCTAAAAAGAAGAAAAAAAGTTACTTGATTCCTCCATCCACACAATCGATGTGGATTGCAGAATCCTCCCTACTGAGCTATTGTATTAGTTATCTCAGCATTGGCATGGACCATAGGGTGAGTACATGGATTGAAAACTGGCTACAAGGGCAAGTTCAGAGGGTGGTGATACACATAGGTTGGACTTGATGGACTTGTGTCTTTTTTCAACCTCACCTACTATGCAACTAGGATATTTACATACTACATAAGTAGCACTTGACTTTGATACTACCCAATTGTGTGCCAGTATCCTTTCTTTGTGACAGACTCTGTTGTCACAGAGTCAGAATGATTGTTATGAGCAACACTGGTAGGTGCTAGAAGCTAATGATTATATTTCTGTTGCAGGGTCTTGTGTTGTCGGCCCTACAAACTGATCTTTATGTAAGTATTGTCATGTAAAGGTAGATTTCGTAGCCCTTTTTTTTTCTGTTTTCTTCACTTTTATGTTCTCCTCTTCATTTTATCCTTTAGCCTGTGATGGGACCTCCAGCCATACTTCCAGTAAGTATCCAAACTTATTTCTAACCATATCAAACACAACACAAGTTGAGCATAGCATATTTTCTCCCTGGAAACAATAAAGTGTCCATGATTCAACATTGCATCCAATCAAATCAAACCAATCAAATTCTAGTAGTCATACCCCGCTTTAAGTACACTCACTTTACGTACATTCGCGAGTACGGATATACCGGCGAGTGTATGTATAGTGCCTCGCAAGAACTGTACAGACATTTTTCAGCCGCAGTAGAAGGAGCTGAAGCTCAGAGAGCGTAGCCTGCCCTGTTCCGGTGTGCCCCTGATACCCTCATTACAGCCCCTAACACCCCACTACAGCCAGACCCCACTACACCCTAGAAGTGAAAAAGTATTGCTTCACTTTAAGTACATTTTCATTTTACATACATGCTCTGGTCCCATTGTGTACTTACAAGTTTTAAGTTATTAGGGACCATTTAGAAAAGTATTTCCTCTTTTTGTACTCGTCTTTCAAATTTAAACTTTTGTTCATTTTAGGCAGTCCCATTCAAAGCTAACATCAATGGAGGAATGATACCAAAGCGATCTGTGATTCTTAAAGGGATCCCAACTGGCAAAACGTAAGCATTTTTTTTTCTAAACTCTGGGGAGAACAGTCTGCTGAAATGAACGTGAACTTGAATTTACATGAATTTAGTGTAACCACTAATAATGCCGAGGATCAGGTATAAAAAGATTTAAGGTGCCCGTTCAAACAAGTTTTCTGTGCACCTGGAAAAATTACCTCAAAAGGTTTCAACTTTTTCTGCATAACTAGGTTGAGCTCTCAGAGCAATGCCCCCTATTCCCAATGTACATCAATCCAGGGTCTATTTGCTAATGAGGTTGTAGTAGAGTGTTCTACAGAGTGAAGCAGGCCATACATGGATCAAAATTTGGCCGGTCCATTTGATTTATCTATGAGCAGACTGATCGTACCCAAGTCAATCTATGGATTGACTTAAATACAACCGACATGTAGAATTTTTTTACATGCAATTACTGCCAGCGGCTATAGCCGCTAGCAGTAATCATTGCGTTCTGCCGTCCAGAAAGGCTCCCAGCGCTCCTCCACTAGCAGAACACAATTGTGCTGCAGGAGGCATTTCCCCATCAACATTGACTGTGTTGATGGGGGAACTGAGTGTTTTTCTTTCCTTCCACCTATGGTGGAAGGAAAGAAGTTCAAATCATCTAGGGCAGGGGTGCTCAACCTTTGGAAGAACGAAGGCCACTTAAGTGATTTGGTAACCGATTGTGGGCCACAATGGAAAGAATTGGTTCTAAATTTTAACTTTTGAATAGCATAATCAAGATTTTCCTGCTGCAGTCACTGAATACCTGCAGAAGAGAGAGGAGGCAAAGCCGTTTTTTAGCAGTTTCAAGAGGAAAATAGGGAGGATCGGTTCCTATATATGCCACCTCCGCCGCCCCTCCTGTCCAAGTGTAAAACAGAATGTGGCAGGGAGGCCCGCACATACTCCCTGGAGCATGGGGCGGGGTCACCATTGTTAACCCTGGTGCTACATCAGTGGTTGGAGGTGTGTGGAAAAAATACATCTCAACAAAAAATGCAAATGTAAAGGAATCCTTACTGTCCTGAGCCATCATAAGGCTGCTTTCACACTGATGCCCTGCCATTTACACGCAATGCATGTGCAGCGCAGTGCACCCATGGCTTTCCTGCGAGTAAGCTGCTTTTTGCCATAGACTTCTGTAGCAAGGTCCTGGGTCCCCTTTGGTCTAATGAGAACCTCCATAGCAGGGGCATACAGGGCCAGATTCCAGACAAGGCCATCGAGGCCAGACCTCGGGGCGGCAGTGGGTGCATTGACGGCACTTAGCCCAAAGCGGCCCCAGAGCAGGCAGCCTAAGCTGTGGCTGCAGTGCAGCGCTCCTCTCCTCCACTACATGTTACACACAGTCAGCGGGCATCTCCGCTGTGTGTCTCAGAGCTCAGTGTGAAAAGCTTGGCTGTGCTGTAAGAAAGGTCCCGCCCTCCTTCTAGATCAGCTTGTGTGATAGACAGAACACTGCGTCTATGACACAAGCTGGTCTAGGAGGTGGGCGGAACTTTTCTCACAGCGTGGGCAAACTTTTCACACTGACCCCTGAGACACACAGCGGGAGATGCCCGCTGACTGTGTGTAATATCCAGGCACCGACTGTAGTGAGGCTGCGATTATGGCAAGATTAGGCTGCAATTATGGGCACGGTGAGGCTGCAATTATGGGCATGGCGAGGCTGCAATTATGGGCACGGCTAGGCTGCAATTATGGGCACGGTGAGGCTGCGATTTTGCGCACGATGAGGCTGCGATTATGTTGCGTGTTCAAACAAATGAAGGGCAGCTTTTGCAATGTTGTTTGAACACGCAGTGTAGTGTATATTGCTAATACCACCCCCAAGTTATCAGCTCTGCCCATCAATTAAAAACTCAGCCTGTTCAGTAGCTATCCGCCCCTTAGACAATATAACAGTAATGCACCCGCCCCCTTGCAGAGTTGCACGAGCATCGGGAGCGTGCAGCAGCGTCTGTAACAAGATGGTCAGTATTGCGCCGGCCCCCGTGTTCAGCGGACTCTAAACTATTTATGTGCGGCTATTTTTGTTGACTCCGAGACTTCTGTAGGTAGACAGCCATGCAGGGAAAGGCATCCTTTAAGACACCACATCTGCAGGTATAGGATCGCTGTCTCTTATGGTAACAGTCTTATAACAGTTTCTAACAGAAGTTGTAACAAACTTCTGTACTTCCTCTACAATCACTTCTTGTAGATCGTCACTCCACTGAGCTTCCAGTCTCTCTCACTAGACTTGCTGATCCACTGCCACTGGATCTCCTGAGCACTTCCAATCTTCTCACTGAGTATCTTCCTCAAGCGTCACCCCACTTGTTTGCTCGGTCCCTAGCTTGGCACACAAAGCTGTTCTGCAAGTATCACCACCGCTGGCTGAGTCCCTAGCTTGGCACTCAGATACTCCTCAAGCTTCACCCTACTGGCCTGCTCGGTCCCTGGCTTGGCACACAAGGCTGCTTTGCAAGCGTCACCTCTGCTGGCTGGGTCCCCGGCTTGACACCTGCTGAAGTTTCTCAATTCTTCACTGCCGCTTGGTGAGAATACTGCTCCGGTACTTGCTTCAGCTACTCACTGTTGTCCCAAGTTAAGGCTGGGGGAAAAATAGATTTAAAATCTGAATCGAGTTAGTTGCAAAGGCAAACCGATTCAGAACAAATCGATTTTTTTTTCCCCATAGGACCGGCGCTCCGCGGACTAGGCCAAAGTGGTTGTAAATCTCATAATAAGTAATGTTAAAAAACATGCACATGGCATGCTTTATCTCCTAAGAATCTAAATAGCATTATCTGTACCTCTTTGTTGTAATCTCTGCTCCCCTCACAGCCCTATGATTGTCTCCGGTCTGTGGGTGTGTCTGCTTAGGAGTTGTGACTTGTGACCAGGCCCATCGCTACAGGACAGGCAAAACAAACAATTGCTTGGGGCCCCGAGCTGGCCTGGGGCCCCCAACTTCCCCTTCCCAGGTTGTAGCGTGGCCGAGCTCCTCTTCCTTCCAGTCTGACCGGGTACCGCGCGTGGTACAGGAGATGTTCCCGGCCAGACTGACAGGAAGTGCACACTGAGTGCTCACTTCCTTTCAGTCCGGCCGGAAACACAGGAAACTGAATCTCCTGTACCACGCGCGGTACCCGGCACTATCTGATAGGGGACTGGGGAAAAGGAGCTCGGCCACGCTACTGCGGCAGCCTACAGGGAAGAACGGGAGGTAAGAATAGAAAAAAAAAAATAGTGTAGTGTTAACGTAGGCTTTGCATGCTGGGGGGGGGGTGCTTGAGGGCCCCCATTATTTTGCTTGGGGCCCCCAAATTCCTTCAAACAGCCCTGCTTGTGACATCACCATAATCAGAAGCACAGTAGTGTGGCTTAGCAGTGCACACGGCTCGGGAATTATGCGCGCAGCCCAAGGAATGTGCGCATGTGAAATCTACCAAGCTACCCGACCAATAGGACATCCAGGAAGGTGACAGCTGACTTCGTATTGACAAACTATACTCCAGTGAGGACCATCCAATCATAAGGGAGACAGAGGAGGTAGAGGGAGTGATCTAGATGGACTTGATGTGCATGGCTGTGGGACACACACCCACTGCGTGTGCATGAGACTGCTTAGTATTCTCTCAATTACAGATGAGGGGGTGTGGCGACACATTTTTTGAATTTGTCACATTTTTTATACAGGAAAGAGGGAAGGATTTTAAATGACTGGTTGCTCCTTGGTAGGTAAGACTAGGGATAGATGCTTTCTTATGTAAGGTACACTTGTCAGTTTATTTTAGATTTTTCGGGTTTACAACCACTTTTGATTAGTCAATACAAGGCATCACTTAAAACTCCAAATTTTCAAAACTAAGAGGTCTTGACTTTGGATTGCTAAATGTGGAGATTTGGAGTTTTGTTCCAATTCAGAGCAAAAATTTAGCCTTAAGCCCCGGGTCAAATGTCGGGAGACATCGGTCGTTTAAAAAAAAAAAAAAACATCCAACATAGTTACATAGTAGTTAGTCAGGTTGAAAAAAGACACAAGTCCATCCAGTTCAACCACAAAAAATAAAAAAACAAAATAAAAAACACAGTAAAATCCTATACACCCAACTCCATACCCACAGTTGATCCAGAGGAAGGCAAAAAACCCCAGCAGAGCATGATCCAATTTTCTACAGCAGGGGAAAAAATTCCTTCCTGATCCCCCGAGAGGCAATCGGATTTACCCTGGATCAACTTTACCTACAAATCTTAGTACTCAGTTATATTCTGTACATTTAGGAAAGAATCCAGGCCTTTCTTAAAGCAATCTACTGAGCTGGCCAGAACCACCTCTGGAGGGAGTCTGTTGCACATTTTCACAGCTCTTACTGTGAAAAAACCTTTCCGTATTTGGAGGTGAAATCTCTTTTCCTCTAGACGTAAAGAGTGCCCCCTTGTCCTCAGTGTTGACCGTAAAGTAAATAACTAAACACCAAGTTCACTGTATGGACCTCTTATATATTTGTACATGTTGATCATATCCCCCCTTATTC
Organism: Rana temporaria; assembly: GCF_905171775.1. NCBI lineage: Eukaryota > Metazoa > Chordata > Amphibia > Anura > Ranidae > Rana > Rana temporaria. Next base: position 44,288,681 of record NC_053497.1, on the reverse strand, counting down.
TCCTCTTCTCAAGAGTGAATAAATTTAGTTCTTCTAATCTTACCTCATATCTGAGCTCCTCCATGCCTCTTATCAGTTTGGTTGCCCTTCTCTGCACTTTCTCCAATCGGTGTATGCCACCTTGTCTGACAGAAGCCGGACGAGCATGCTAGAAAACCAGCAGCCGACGGCTCCTGATCAGTGCTCTCTGCCAATGGCGGAAAGCGCTGATCAGAGTGTTCTGGCAGGGGGGTGGAGGGGGTATTATGGTGTGGGGATGTTTTTCAGGTGTTGGGCTTGGCCCCTTAATTCCAGTGAAGGAAACTCTTAAGGCCTCAGCATACCAAGATATTTTGGACAATTTCATTCTCCCAACTTTGTGGCAACAGTTTGGGGATGGCCCCTTCCTGTTCCAACATGACTGTGCACCAGTGCACAAAGCAAGGTTCATAAAAGACATGGGCGAGTTTGGGGTGGAAGAACTTGACTGGCCTAACCTCATCCCAATAGAACACCTTTGGGATGAATTAGAGTGGAGACTGCGAGTCAGGCCTCCTCCTTCATTGCAGAAATTGATGGAAAAATTCCAAATTGTGTTCTATAAAAACTGGACAAAAGGAACCCACACTGGCAAATTCTTCGAAAAAATTTGAAAGCTTTTATAATAATAAAAATGCTTGTAAACCCTCAAATATACCCAATGAAGTAAATAGCCTCAGATGATACACAGAGATTAAAAAAAAACTCCTACATAAGTTTTACTTGTTTATCTGCTGTCTTCTCTTCTGTACATCCCTTCAAAAGTACTGAATTTAAGATGAAATCCTTCTGCATTTTTCAGTATCACAGAGGAGGGGGTGGAGAGCTTCAGTTAGAATTCTGAGAACACATCCCCCTTTACACACAGCAGAACTGTGTTCTGAATAGACACAAAATTATCTCATATGTCAGTAAGTGATTCATGCTGATAAAGGGAAGAAGCACCGGGAAGAGAAACGACACTTACGCCACGCACACACGATCGTAAATTCCGATAAGAAAAGTTTGATGTGAGCTTTCGGTCAAAAATTCGTCCCGTGTGTAGGTCTCATCTGACTTTTTCTGTCGGAATTTCTGACAACAAAAATTTGAGAGAGAGAGCTGGTTCTCAAATTTTCCAACGGGAAAAGTTCTTGCCGGAAATTATGATCGTCTGTATGCAATTCCAATGTGCAAAAAAAACACACGCATGCTCGGAAGCATTGGACTTAATTTTTCTCAGCTCTTTGTAGTGTTGTACGTCACCGCGTTCTTGACAGTCGGAATTTTGTGTGACTGTGTGTATGGAACACAAGTTTAAACCAACATTCCGTCGGGAAAAAAAATCCACGGTTTTCTTGTCAGAATTTCCGATCGAGTGTACGCTCATTAGACTGAGATGCCATTAAAGTTCCTGTGCATATAAAGGCAGGTGTCCCAATACTTTTGGTAATATAGTGTAGATAAATATAGTGTAGATCAGTGGTCTCAAAGTACCGGCCCGCGGGCCATTTGCGGCCCGCGGACCAGTTATAAATGGCCCGCAGGCAGGGTGGAATTGAATATTTTCTTTATCGTACATCACGGGACACAGAGCGGCATTCATTACTATATGGGTTATATGGAGTACCTTCAGGTGTAGACACTGGCAATCTCAAACAGGAAATGCCCCTCCCTATATAACCCCCTCCCATAGGAGGAGTACCTCAGTTTTTACGCCAGTGTCTTAGGTGTTAGTCATGGTTTAGCTTGCCTCCGCATCCTTGGGATTAGGTGAGCTACCGGTTCTGTCCAAAAAAGCCTCAGCGCTAAAGTGGTCAGTAACCGGACCCCAAACCCTTGGGGTATAGCCCATAATGCTTTTCTTTTTAGAGAGCTGGACCCTGGGCCCATAACTTAGAAACCTTTGGGTACCTAAAGTTTTCTGTTGCCAGGGTGCTATATGGGCCCAGGACAGTGGATCCTTCATAGGAACCCAGGGCCTGAAGGTCTAGACATCCCCACGGAGATGGGGGAAGATTGGGCCTCTTGCTTGGCAAAGTCCTGCGGCATGGAGCAGGTAAGTGAGGGGAAAACTTGCGGAACTTGGTTCTTAGCAGGTTTTTTTCTGGGGGGTCACAGGGGACATGCCTAAAGTTATGCACTGCATCTGGCAAACTAGTCACATATCATAAAGATAGGATGGCTCTCTATGTATTATTCCCCATAAGATGTGACCTCCCTTGTAGTGTTGGAAAAGCATTGAGTGGGGCCTGTGTTATATAAAAATATATGTGTGTGTCAGAGAGCTTTGCTTACCTGCAGGCCTCCAGGCGATGCTCCATTCAGTCTTCCTCCTCAGAGCCTGCAAGCAGGCAAAACGCTGACCTCCTCATGGTTCCAGGCTGCAGGCTGCAGTTTGCTGGAACAGAGAGGTCCCTTCCTCCCAAAATCCCCCCCCCCTCCCCCTGTCGGGAGGGGCATTTCCTGTTTGAGGTTGCTGGGGGGGAAGGGCGGGTCAGTGGCTTAAAGGAAGGGGCGGCCCTTCCTTGTTTGTTCCATCAATACTTTGGAACTGAGGAGAAAGACCAGAGCGGCAGCACGGGGCGCCGAGGACACACAGTGGCCAGAAAGGATATTGCAGTCTTCAGAGGACTGTTTTGTCAAGCCTAGAAATAGGCTGTTTCTTTTCCATCTCATAGTTTTTCTTTGCAATACTACTCAGGGGGACAGAATGTTTTTTCTTTCCTGGATTTGAAACAAAAACGAAAAAAAAAAAAAAAAAAAAAAAAAAAAGTCATCTAGGGGAGAGGAAGCATTTTTTTATCCCCCAAACAGGTGTTTGGACAATTAACTTTTATAGTTCCAAATACCAATAGGTAGCAGGTGTACCTCGGTATTGTACCATGGTATGCCGCTGTTTTCCCTACAGGGAGCCTTGGGGCCATCGGGATCTGGGGCTGGAGCTGACGCGGGTCAGTCCAACCCTAAGATGGTCACGGAGGAGGTATTACTCACCTCTTTAAAAGAGATGCAGAAAGGCATGGGAAAAATGATATCCGCAGCTATGCGGGGCAGTAAGCGGAATAGATCTCCGTCGCCCGAGCGCGGACCCTCAGAAGAGGAGGTCCTTTCCTCAGGGGAACTGGACGACCTCTTGGACACGAACCAAGTAGGTTCAGGGATCGAAGACCCGGATACAGAGGAGTCTGGGGCAGTCTCCCTGAGGGAGAGCTGGTGGATTCAAGGATTGTCGGACTTGGTCCATAGGACATTCAACTTGCCAGTACCAGATCTCCAGGTATCGACGGTTTCAGCTTTGGGCTCACTGAGGGCGCCTCAAAGCAATGCTGTGTTTCCGATCCATCCTCTATTAGAGGGAATTTTGTTCCAAGATTGGAACAAGCCAGATAAGATCTTCTTACCACCTAAAAGGTTCTCTGTCCTATATCCTATGGAAGAAAAATTTTCCAAAAGATGGGCTACTCCTGCAGTGACGCAGCCATCTCATGTGTTAACAGATCGTTAACATGCCCTGTAGAAAACATACAGGTGTTCAAGGATCCAGTTGATAAGCGCTTGGAAGCACTACTTAAGAACTCCTTCACTACTGCAGGGGCAGTAGTACAGCCAGCTGTGGCTGCGATTGGGGTCGCTCAAGCATTATCGGATCAATTTAAGCAGATGCTTAAACTTATTCCGGCCCAGCAGGCAGAAAAATTTTCGGATGTCCCTAAGGCCATATGTTTTACGGTAGACGCAATCAAGGATTCTATCCAGCAAGCGTCACGTTTATCGTTATCCCTTATCCATATGAGAAGACTCTTATGGTTAAAAAGCTGGGGGCTGAGCCCCCATGCAAGAAGCTCCTGGTAGGGTTCCCCTTCCATGGAGGACGACTCTTCGGAGAAGACCTAGATAAATACATTCAGACCATTTCAAACGGCAAGAGTACTCTCTTGCCAACTAAGAAGAAGGTTCAGGGACCTGCGTTTAAACGACAGTATTCCCCTGGGCAGGGGCCCTCTAATGCCAAGCAGTATCGACGGCCTCCTGCAAAAGCAAACTTCGGCTTCAACAGCAGATCACAAGGACAGGCTGTTAGAGGCAAAAGGCAGTGGTTTCGCAAACCAGCAAAACCAGCCCCCGAGCCAACCTTATGAAGGGGCGCCCCCACCCACGAAGGTGGGGGGAAGGCTGCGACTCTTTTCAGAGATTTGGGAAGCCAGCATTCCCGACGAGTGGGTACGGTCTTCCATGGCCACAGGCTACAAATTAGATTTCCTAAGGTTTCCTCCTCCTCATTTCCAGAAGTCGAGGATTCCAAACGATCCGGAAAAGGGAGCCGCATTAAGATCGGCATTAGATCATCTACTTTCCCAGGAAGTAATAGTAGAGGTACCAGTCCTGGAACAGGGGCTGGGTTTCTACTCCAACCTATTCATCATCCCAAAATCCAATGGAGATGTCAGGCCAATTTTGGACCTAAAGATGGTAAATGCATATCTAAAGATCCGCTCATTTCGGATGGAATCCGTGCGGTCAGCAGCTGCCACACTCCAGAAGGACGACTTCATGGCGTCCATAGACATAAAGGATGCCTACCTTCATGTTCCAATTTATCAGCCACATCAAAGATATCTACGCTTCATGGTGGCTTCGCGTCACTTCCAATTCGTGGCGCTTCCCTTCGGGTTGGCTACGGCCCCCCGGGTGTTCACGAAGGTCCTAGCTCCAATCCTAGCCAAACTAAGGATCCAAGGGGTCACGATCCTAGCATACCTGGACGACCTCCTAGTCATAGATCACTCGTCTCCCGGCTTGGAGCGAGCAGTGGCCCTCACGGTCCAATACCTCGAGAGGTTCGGCTGGGTCCTAAATCGAGAAAAGTCAGCTTTCCAGCCCACAAAGCAGTTTGGAATATCTCGGCATGAGATTAGACACAGAACAACAAGGAGTGTTCCTACCTCTGAGGAAGGTAAAAGCCATCAAGGAATTAATCCTACTGGTTCTAAGCAAGAAAGAACCGACTATTCGCCTATGTATGAGGTTACTAGGCAAGATGGTGGCCACATTCGAGGCGGTACCATACGCCCAGAGCCACACTCGCATCCTACAGGCAGCCATCCTGTCAGCATGGAGCAGAAGGCCACAGGCCTTGGATATCCCGTTGCCGCTCTCATCAAGAGTCCGACAAAGTCTGTGTTGGTGGTTAGACCCTCAGAATCTACTGAAGGGGGGGTCTTTCAGCCCAGTGGCTTGGAAGATAGTGACCACAGACGCCAGCCTGACGGGCTGGGGAGCAATTTTGGATGGTTGCACTCGCCAAGGTACTTGGGCAAAGCCAGAGAAGCAGTTGCCCATCAACATCTTGGAGCTCAGAGCTGCTCGACTAGCCCTCAGGGCTTGGACGTCAAAATTGCAGGGGTTCCCGGTGAGAATTCAATCAGACAATGCCACGGCCGTGGCATACATAAATCACCAAGGGGGAACCAGGAGTCAAGCCGCTCAGAGAGAGGTGAGCTTGATTCTTCTATGGGCAGAGGCTCATGTGCCCTGCATATCGGCAATATTCATTCCAGGAGTGGACAACTTTCAGGCGGACTTCTTAAGCCGCCAGACTCTATGGCCGGGGGAATGGTCTCTGCATCCACTAGTCTTTCAAGCACTCTGCCAAAGATGGGGAGTGCCGGACGTGGATATCATGGCATCGAGACTCAACAAGAAACTAGACAGGTTCATGTCCCGCTCAAGGGATCCGATGGCCTGCGGAACCGATGCGTTGGTTTGCCCTTGGCATCAGTTCAAACTTCTTTATGCGTTTCCCCCGCTCCAGTTACTACCCCGCCTGCTGCGCAGGATCCGGGTGGAGCACATACCAGTCATCCTGGTAGCCTCCAGCATGGCCCAGAAGGGCATGCTACTCACTAATCTTAAGGATGGTAGTGGGAGACCCTTGGACTCTTCCTCTACGGCCAGACCTGCTATCGCAAGGTCCGATCCTCCACCCTGCCTTACGGCATCTAAATTTGACAGCCTGGAAGCTGAATCCCTGATTCTCAGGGGTAGAGGTCTGTCTCAGAAAGTAATCTCTACCCTAATCAGAGCCAGGAAACCGGTCTCTAGGGTGATTTATTACAGGGTCTGGAAGGCCTATGTAGGCTGGTGTGAGTCCAAGCGATGGCTTTCTCGCAAATTTACCATCGATAGAGTATTAAGTTTTCTCCAGCTAGGAGTGGATAAAGGATTGGCATTAAGCACAATCAAAGGACAGATTCTGCTCTGTCAGTGTGGTTTCAGCGGCCGCTGGCCACCCACTCGCTGGTTAAGACCTTCCTTCAAGGGGTCTTACGTATTAGACCTCCAGTTAAATCCCCGCTTTGTCCGTGGGATTTAAATCTTGTTCTGTCAAGTTTACAGAAACAACCGTTTGAGCCGTTGGCTGATATTCCTTTGGTTCTACTGACAAGGAAGTTAGTATTTTTGGTTGCCATAGTTTCCGCAAGAAGAGTTTCGGAGCTGGCAGCCTTATCCTGTAAGGAACCATATCTTGTTTTTCATAAGGACAGGGTCGTTTCTCCGCCCTCATCCTTCCTTCCTTCCGAAGGTCATATCCAGTTTTCATTTGAACCAGGATTTGGTATTACCATCCTTCTTCCCTAAACCTACTTCCAGAAAGGAAGGGTTGCTGCATACCTTGGATATTGTCAGGGCCATGAAGGCCTATCTTAAAGCTACAAAGAAGATCCGGAAGACAGATGTGCTGTTCATTTTACCGGATGGGCCCAAGAAGGGGCAGGCAGCTGCAAAGTCCACCATTTCTAGGTGGATTAAGCAATTAATCACTCAGGCCTACGGCTTGAAAGGGTTGCCTCCTCCAGTATCATTAAAGGCTCATTCTACTAGAGCCATGGGCGCCTCCTGGGCAGCACACCACCAGATCTCTATGGCTCAAGTTTGCAAGGGCGGCAACCTGGTCTTCTGTCCACACGTTTACAAAATTCTACAAGTTGGACGTAAGAAGGAATACTGATACTGCCTTCGGGCAGGCAGTGCTGCAGGCTGCAGTTTGAGACCCTCGGATTCCGGGGGCTCCTCTTGTTCGAGTTAAATTTAAAAATTTATTTTTCTCAACTAAGTTGGATTTATTATGATTTGAGTATATCTCTAAATTAAATCCTTTTGTCTTGGAGATGTTCTCCCTCCCCTCATTGTAAGCATTGCTTTGGGACATCCCATATAGTAATGAATGCCGCTCTGTGTCCCCGTGATGTACGATAAAGAAAAAGAGATTTTAATACAGCTTACCTGTAAAATCTTTTTCTTGGAGTACATCACGGGACACAGAGCTCCCACCCCTCTTTTTTGAGGACCATTTTGGGAGGCATACTGCTTGCTACAAAACTGAGGTACTCCTCCTATGGGAGGGGGTTATATAGGGAGGGGCATTTCCTGTTTGAGATTGCCAGTGTCTACACCTGAAGGTACTCCATATAACCCATATAGTAATGAATGCCGCTCTGTGTCCCGTGATGTACTCCAAGAAAAAGATTTTACAGGTAAGCTGTATTAAAAATCTCTTTTTTTTTTTTGGGAGCTGGCGCCATCTGGTGGTGGCCGTTGGTATTACAAGTTAAGCATTACAAGTTAAACAGCAATTCTAATGTCATTTTACACTGCCATCTTCTTCACTCTAATTAGAACCCCCAAACATTATATATATTTTTTATCCTAACACCCTAGAGAATAAAATAGCGATCGTTGCAATACTTTCTGTTACGCCGTATTTGCGCAGCGGTCTTACAAGCGCACTTTTTTGGGAAAAAATTACACTTTTTTTAATTAAAAAATAAGACAACAGTAAAGTTATCCCCATTTTTTTTAATATTATGAAAGATAATGTTACGCCGAGTAAATTCATACCCAACATGTCACGCTTCAAAATTGTGTCCGCTTGTGGAATGCCGACAAACATTTTTACCCTTTAAAATCTTCATAGGCGACGTTTAAAAAAATCTACAGGTTGCATGTTTTAAGTTACAGAGGAGCTAGAATTATTGCTCTCACTCTACCAATCGCGGCGATACCTCACGTGTGGTTTGAACACCGTTTACATATGCGGGCGCTGCTCACGTATGTGTTCGCTTCTGCGCGCAACCTCTTCGGGACGGGGTGCGTTTTCTGGCTCCTAACTTTTTTAGCTGGCTCCTAGATTCCAAGCAAATTGGTCAAACCCTGACTTACACCAGTGCTGGTGGTAATAATGCACTCGCTGACACCAGTGCTGGGGGTTAATAATGTGTTCGCTGACACCAGTACTGTTGTTTTTGAAGTTTGAAAGTTTGCATGCGGCCCCTCATGGCATATGAAAACTTGTCTTGTGGCCCTTAGGTAATTTGAGTTTGAGACCCCTGGTGTAGATAGTAAGCTAACAGGAAGGGAGCTGCTGACTATATTCCCCTAGAATTGTTTGTGCAGTGCACAAAGTTGGGAGGAGGTGGTGGGGCAAGGGCTTAGTCAGACCACTGGAGAGAGGAGGGAAGGAAGGAAGGAGAAGGCAGTGGGCAGGGCTGGTGCAATGATTTTTGACACCCTGGCATCATTGAACTTCATTTTTCTTGGTTCGTTGTAGTGTTGTACATCACCGTGTTCTTGACGGTCGGAATTTTATGTGACTGTGTGTATGCAACTCAAGTTTGAGCCAAAATTCAGTTGGAAAAAAATCCATGTTTTTTTTTGTCGGAATTTCCGATCGTGTGTACACAGCATTAGAGCTTTGGAGAAAGACGAGTAAACACTACAGACATATGTGCTAAGCTCAGATTTCATGACTAAGGTTTACAACCACTCAAAGTGGATGTAAAGTTTTAAGGTAAAAAAGTATGCAGCCCCCAGCCCCCCCCCCCCCAATACTTACCAGAGCCCAATCCTGGTCCAGTGATGTGCACGAGAGCGGCTGCTCTCCTAGGTCTCTTCCTCCCCATTGGCTGAGAAAGCAGCAGTAACCATTTGCCTCACTGTTGTCAATGGACTGTAAAGCTGCAGCTCGGGAAGCGAGCCTGCTTTGGTGCCACCATTGCAAGTTGCTTGCTGTGGGGGCACTCGGCAAGAGGGAGGGGCCAGGAGCGCCGGTGAGGGACCTGAGAAGAGGAGGATCAGGGCTGCTCTGTGCAAAACTCTGAACAGAGCAGGCAAGTAATGACATGTTTGTTATTTTTATTTTCTTTAAAGAGACTTTAATATTACTTTAAAGTTGTTCTAAAGGCTCAAGATTTTTTACCTTCTGTGCGCAGCAGCCCCCCTAATACCCACCTAATACCCACCTTGATCCAGCGATATTGCATGAGAGCCTTGGCTCTTCTGGGTCTTTTGCTCCTCATTTGCTGAGACAGCAGCTGGAGCCATTTTTTCATATTTACTGAAAACGAAAAGCCTTTTTAATTATAGTAAATAAAGTTATTTTTTCCTTTTCTTCTACAGCTTTAGTGTAAACCTCAAAAGTGGAATGACCAATGATATTGCATTTCATTTTAACCCACGACTGAACAAAGGCACTCTAGTCAGAAACAGCTTCGTCAATGGCACCTGGGGACAAGAAGAAACACAGGTTGCCAAAAACCCAATCAAGCAGGGTGACTACTTTGAGGTAAGCTACTGTGCAACATAAGGCTACTTCACACTACTCCATCGTAAAAACGCATATGCGTTTCTGCAGCGTTTTTACTGTGTTTTTGACGCATTTTTTCAGTGCATTTTTCAAACTGTGATAAAAGAACACAGTGGTGCGTTTTTTCTGCATAAGTCCGGGTTCACACTGTAGGACAAACGCTCCGACATTGGGAGCTCATGTCGCATGAAAAACCCCCCAAAAAAACAAAAAAAAAACAAACAATGTGGACCCCCCAAAGTCCATACCACACCTTATTCGAGCACACAGCCCGGCCAGTAAGGAAAGGGGGTAAGGACGCCAGACCGAATGCCCTCAACATGGGGGGTGGGTGCTTTGGGGCCGGGGGGGGCGCTGGCGCCCCCCCTGCCCCAAAGCACCTTGTCCCCATGTCGATGAGGACAAGGACCTCTTCCTGACAACCCTGGCCGTTGGTTGTTGGGGTCTGCGGGCAGGGGGCTTATCGTTATCTGGGAGCCCCCTTTAACAAGGGGGCCCTCAGATCCCAGCCCCACCCTATGTGAATGAATATGGGGTACATTGTACACCAACCCATTTACCTTCAAAAAAGTGTCAAAAATAAAGCACACTAAACAGCTTTTTAAAGTAATTTATTAGGTAGCTCCAGGGGGTCTCTTCCGACTTCTTCTGCCCTCACCGGCTCTTCTCCGCTCTCTCTTCGGTTCATCTCCCTCTGTCTGGTGTCTTCTGCCGGGTCTCCTTCACCATCTTCTACTCTTTTGCCTGCTCTTTTGCTAGCTCTTGCCCGGTCTTCTCCATTGTCTTCTTCCCTCTTCTCTTCTTTCGATGTTGACACAACGCTCTCTCCCGCTCTAATGCCCGGTGCGCGATATGCCACTACATATATTGGCAAGGGGCGGGGTCACAGTGCTACGTCACCCGGAGGCCCCACCCCTTATGACGTCACCACCCAGGCCATGGCAAGTGGTGATGTCATAAGGGGCGGGCATTCGGTGACCCTGCCCCATGCCAATATAAGTAGTGGCACACCGTGCACAGGGCATTAGAGCATTGTGTCAACATCGGAAGAAGAGAAGAGGGAAAAAGACAATGGAGAAGACCAGGCAAGAGCTAGCAAAAGAGCGGGCAAAAGAGCAGAAGATGGTGGGGGAGACCCCGCAGAAGACACCAGACAGAGGGAGATGAACCGAAGAGAGAGCGGAGAAGAGCCGGTGAGGGCAGAAGGCAGAAGAAACCCCCGGGGCTGCCTAATAAAAGCATCCACTCCCCCATGTTGAGGGCATGCGGCCTGGTATGGTTCAGGAGGGGGGCTGCTTGCTTACCCCCACCCCCTTTTCTGACTGGCCGGGCTGCATGCTCGGATAAGGGTCTGGTATGGAATTTGGGGGGACCCCATGCCGTTTTTTCGGCAAAGGGGGTTCCCCTTAAAATTCATACCAGACCGAAGGGTCTGGTATGCTCTTAGAGAGGGAACCCATGAGGTTTTGTTTTTTTATTTGGCGTAGAGTTCCCCCTAAAAACTCGTACCAGACACAGTGCTTGGTATTGTCGGGGGTTCGAAGTCGGATCCCTGTTCATTGAAGTCGGAACGCATTTCGGACTTCAAGTCGCAGGGCAAAGTCGGATCCAAAGTAGTACAACAGTCTTATCGTACCAGTGTGAACCCGGCCTTAGACTCATGTCTAATGATTGGTAAACTGCCATATATACAATTTTTGGTTTCGGGTCTCAAGCTGTAAGTCTGCTCTTGGTTGTGACCCCTGAATCAAGGATGGACAACCTGCTAACTGTCAATTAGCCATGGTGAGAGTTGTAATTCACCAACAGCTGGTTGGCCATTGGGCTGTTCAAAAATGCATGATTTTAGTTACAGTATTAGGAACTTTATACACAGTATTGTCCATGGTCATTATTAGATACTGTGAGCTTATACATTGTATTTCCTTGCAGCTTTCTATTCGCGCTGGACAGAAGGCATTTAAGATCTTTATGAATGGAAGTCACCATTTTGACTTTGATTACCGCATGCAGAATTTAGCGCAAGTGGACACCCTGGAAGTGGACGGCAATGTAAAACTTTTTTACGTATTGATCTAATTAAGTCGTCAACCAGCCATCGACCTCCCAAAATTCAAGTCATCAGTTACCAACAACTTTATCCTGATCACCTAATCTGAACTTCAATAATAAAATTTAGTAAATACTTTATATAAAACAAAAGATGTCTCCTCCATTTATGAACAACCTTTAGCCTGGGCATGTTGATTGTAGAATAAGGTCCCTTTCACATAGGCGCCTCCTCTTAATGCAGGGGTCTCAAACAGACGGCCATCTACAAAGTCCCATGAGGCATTGCAAGGCTGACAGTTACAAGCATAACTCCCACAGGCAGAGGCATGATGGGACTTGTAGTTCTGCAACAGCTGGAGGGCCGCCAGTTTGAGACCCCTGGCTTAACGGGATCCACTTGCTCAGCGTGGGATGGCTCTGCTGATCCCCGTTAAGCCGGCGGATGACAGGTCTGTGTTCACTCACTGTGTAGAGCGGAAATGGACAGAGACCCACTCTCCTCTATGGGAAAATACAGGCGGTCCGTTTTCATCTGTTCTGCCAGTCGGATGGAAAATAGGACCACCATCAGGGGGAAGAGAACTCTCAACACACCTAGAAAGGGGCAGTCACATCCCCTAAAAAAAATGAATTAACTAGGAGCCAGGAGTGCAATAATACGGTTATCCCTGGCTCACACTAATGCGATGCGGGAAGCGCAGTGAATCCTGTGCATCCCCTTTTCAGCAATCTTTACTGTGTAGCTCTGTCCAGAGCTGTGCATTCGTTCTTCCACAAACACCCCCACAAAGGTTCCTCCATCGCTCTTATACAGGGGCATCATTGTAGAAACTGTATTATAAATTACATATGACCACGAAAAGGATAATGCATTCCAAGAATGAATCTTCTTTTACGAGAACTGCAATCTGTTAAGGCTGCATTCACACTTGTGTGACTTGTCATGCAACCCATCCAAAGTTGCGTCAAAGTTGCACTCCAAAGTCGGCGCAACTTTGAAGTCGTACAAGTGTGAATGAAGCCTAAAGTTTGAATGCACTCAGTGCCAACGTGGTGTCCACCAGTGGTGGGGAAATAGGCTAAAATAAGTTCCCACTAGCCACACTGAATGGTGTTTGTAGGTTATTCCTCCTGCTATTCTTCCTCCTGTAGGATCTCCTCCTGCTGCTCCAATTTCCTGGCGCAAACCCCAAAACATACGAATAGATTCATTCGATTTCAACTAAATGGACTCTACAGTGTGTAGTAGGGACATTACAGGGTAGGTTTTTCTTGAGCGGTAACTGATGTGAAAACTCTAGTCACTCTTTGAAGCTGATGAGTAAGATACTGTGCATAAATTCTTAAAACAGCCTTGGGAGTTCTGTTCATACAGTGTAAGTGACCGTGTACGGATTGGGAACTAAGCGTGTACGGAACCAACGTGCATTATGCAGGAGAAAAGGGTTTAAATATTTAAAGAGAGACCCAGAAGGCCTTCTTTCATATTACATACACGCACACATACATACATCACACAAACACTTTGCAGATATCCGATTAACTTCTTGCCGACCGCCTCCTGCAGATATATACGTTGGCAGAACATCACAGCTGTGCAAACCAATGTACAAGTACATTGCTTTGAATTCCCACCGCGGGACCCGCAGACTTGATGTCCGCCGTGTCACGGAGCTGCAGAACAGGGAGATGCCTGTGTAAACAAGGCATTTCCCTGTCCTGCCTTGGGACAGGACAGTGATCTACTGCTCCCTGTCATCGGGAGCAGTTTATCAATGTCGTGTCACTGGTAGCCCAGCCCCTCACTGTTAAAATCACTCCTAGGGACACACTTAACCCCTTCCTCACCCCCTAGTGTTAACCCCTTCCCTGTCAGTGTCATTTACACAGTAATCAGTGCATTTTTATAGCACTGTTCGCTGTATAAATGACAATGGTCCCAAAATGGCATCAAAAGTGTCCGATGTGTCTGTCATAATGTCACAGTCACAATAAACAATCACTGCCATTATCAGTAAAAAAAAAAAAAAAGAAAAAAGATATACATAAAAATACCATAAATCTATCCCCTATTTTGTAGACGCTATAACTTTTGCGCAAACCAATCAATATACGCTTATTGCAGTGTTTTTTTTTTTAACAAAAATATGTAGAAGAATACATATCGGCCTAAACTGAGAAGATATTACTGTGTAGTATATATATATATATATACACACACACACACACACAACACACACACACACACACATACATACACACACACACACACATATATATATTTTTTTTGGGGGGGGGATATTTATTATAGCAAAAAGTACAAAATATTGTTTTTTTTTCAAAATTGTTGCTCTTTTTTTGTTATAATCGCAAAAAATAAAACCTGCAGAGGTGATCAAATACCACCAAAAGAAAGCTCTATTTGTGGGAAACACCAATTTTGTTTGGGAGTCATGTCGCACAACTGCGCAATTGTCAATTAAACCGTTGAAGTACTGAATCGCCAAAAATAGCCTGGTCATTGGGCAGTCAAATCCTCCGGGGCTGAAGTGGTTAATAAAATGTATAGTCTTGTCAACAAAAAAATAATAATCTTAAGCATATAGAGGGAACAAATTCTATACATTCAGTAATGGCAGCCCACATCATGCATTTCTCTCAGTAGAACATTCTTTGAAGCGGAACTTTACCCATAACAACTTGATAAAAAAAATGTTCTTTAGTAACGAACATGCATTCCACATTAATAATTATGCTACCAAAATGAGTGTGTCTGTAAAATTGCCTCCAGCATTGTTCCTATTTCTTCTTGTTGGAGGCTGCCATTTTACTGAAGCTCAGAGCTCCTGAACAGCAGTAAATCATAAAGCGGCTGTCAGCATAATAGCCTCCTCAAATGTGTCAGTTCCTATAAATGGAGGCTTTAAAATGCACCTTCACCTAAGTAGACAAAAATCTTCGCACCGGCCCTGACTTGCAAGTTGCAATTTCTATACAAAAAACAATATTTCAATGTTTCAATATTTAGAAGATGCTGAAGAGTTGATCTGTCATTGTCCCCTGTTGTGAGATCCCCAATTTTGAGCTACAAGGTCCACACACCTCTTCATATCCATTATAAAGAGATCTCAGATCCCAGTGTGCAACACGTACTTTATCTGCAACCACTGCACTGGAAATAATGCAAAGGGCAGAGATGTGAGCTGATGACGAAGAGAAGAGTGAAGCCAGAGGCAGGCATTGAGGATAAAACAGGATCAGAGAAATCGTCTAGAAGAGTACCTAAATCCAGAAGAGGATGAATGGATGGAGGAGTCTGCAGGGTTCAGGTAACTGCACAGAGAGCAATGGCCACCACCCAGGATTTCCTTTTGTTTTTCCAGAACCGCTACAGTATAAACAGTAGCTATGACAAACGCATTATATTAATTTACTTCCCTAATCTACAAATACAAACATTCCACTGTCAAGGATTTCCTATTAAGGAAATGATTTGTTGAAACTATACACAAGTAAATATTTACATGACCGGCAAATGTTGCCATTACATTACTAATCTTTAATTTATAGGCAGGAAGCAACAAACAGAAAAAAAAATGTTTGATCAGATCTTTTTGTCGGAAAATTTGTAGTGTGTATGCTCCATCGGACATTTGCTGTCGGAATTTCCGACAACAAAAAATTTGAGAGCTCGTTCTCAAATTTTCCCCGACAACAAATTTTGTTGTCGTAAATTCTGCCTGCCTATAAAATACGCGCCGCTCACTGAGGCGAGGTCTCTTCTGGCGTGTGTAGCCTGTGCCTCTTCCTACATCCCCTCCCTGCAGCGTCTGACCTCCTGCCTCCCCCCTCCACAGCCTCTGACCTCCTGTTCCCCCCCTCCACAGCATCTGACTCCCTGCCCCCCCCTGCAGCAGCCCCCCCTCCACAGCCTCTGACCTCCTGCCCCCCCCCCTCCACAGCCTCTGACCTCCTGCCCCCTGCAGACCCTGACCCCTTCCGCAGCCTCTGACCTCCTGTTCCCCCCACCACAGCATCTGACCTTCTGCCCCCCCTGCAGCCCCTGACCTCCACAGCATCTGACCTCCTGCTCCCCCCCCCTCCACAGCCTCTGACCTCCTGTTACCCCCCCCCCCTACACAGCCTCTGACCTCCTGCCCCCCCCCATGCAGCCCCTGACCTCTGCAGCCTCTGACCTCCTGTTCCCCCCCTCCACAGCCTCTGACCTCCTGTCCCCCCCCCTCCACAGCCTCTGACCTCCTGTCCCCCCCCCCCTCCACAGCCTCTGACCTCCTGGCCCCCCCCTGCAGACCCTGACCTCCGCAGCCTCTGACCTCCTGCCCCCCCCCCCCCTCTGCAGCCTCTGACCTCCCCTGTACCATCCGCAGCCTCTGACCTTTTCTTGTCTTATATCAGGTCTGCCAGGATGGGGGTCATGGGAGAAGTCAGACATGTATGGACTGTAGAGAGAAAACTATGGGATAAAACCAGAGCCACCAAGCTGGAGCCGAGTGACTGAGCCTCGCAAGGTACACCTGAGAGGAGGTCAGTGACACCCCCGCCAGGCCAGTCAAAGGGGGGGGGGGGGTCAATACAATATTGTAAGGGGGCACTGATCTAAAGGTTTCCCCCTTACCTTACTGTTCACTTTCTGAGGAAGGTGGGCTCTGGTCACCAGAGTCCTCCCCACATTCCCCTTTATATCATAGTCTGCAGGATTCAACCTTACAGTGCAAGAGGGCACTCTGATGTAAAGGAGAATGCAGTGGACTCTGATATAAGTGGGGTCTCTGGTCACCAGTGCCCCCTTTATATCAGTGTTCGACCCCTTTCATACGGACATGCTTTGCAGGCGCTGTAACGCTAAAGATAGCGCCTGCAAAGCACCCTGAAAGAGCGGCTTCTCACACTCCTCCACTGCTCTTGCCCATTGAAATGAGTGAGCACCGCAGCTATACCGCAGGCAAAGCGCATGACGTTATGATGTTGGGCTAGTATAATAATGCTATGGGGCTGGTATGAAATCATTTCCAGGGCTGGTTTTTATTCCCAGTCCGGCCCTGTATAGCCCCTTCCTCTTGTTCGGGCACTTTGATAGACAGATCCCCCGTCCAATCCTGTCTATCAAAGTGCCCGGACAAGGGGGAGGGGCTATATATGACGACGTCACGATGGGGAACACACAGCTATTCAAATGAAAACCGTTATGTTCCATGAGCGCTGATCAACTAGACGGCAGCAGCTCTCCTCTCCTCCATTAGGGACATACCCGAGGACTGCTCTGCTCTCGGGTGAAAAAAAAAAAAAGTATCGGGTGAAGCATAGGGAGCAAATGCTCAGTATCGGTCGCGATACCGATACTAGTATCAGGACAACCCTAGTTTAAACCTTGAGTCGTTTGCATGTTGTCCCTACTTTTTCTGCACCTTACTAGGACTCCAGGAGCATTTTTTGTAGTGCCAATTAACCACTTAAGGACCGCCTCCTGCACATATACGATGGCAGAATGGCACGGCTGGGCACGTACAGGTACGTCCCGTGGGTCGTGGGCGCGCTCCCGCAACCCGGTCCGAAGCTCCGGGACCGCTGGACTCGCGGACCCGATCGCCGCTGGTGTCCCGGAGCTGAAGAACGGGGAGAGCTGTGTGTAAACACGGCTTCCCCGTTCTTCACTGTGGCGCCTGCATCGATCGTGTCATCCCTTTTATAGGGGGACACAATCGATGATGTCACTCCTACAGCCACAACCCCCTACAGTTGTAAACACACTTCAGGTCACACATAACCCATCAGCGCCCCCTGTGGTTAACTCCCAAACTGCAACTGTCATTTCCACAGTAAACAATGCATTGTAAATGCATTTTTTGCTGTGAAAATGACAATGGTCGCAAAAATGTGTCAAAATTGTCCGAAGTGTCCGCCATAATGTCGCAGTCACGAAAAAAAAAAAAAACGCTGATCGCCGCCATCAGTGGGATTTTTTTTTTTTTATATATATATTTGGGGGATATTTATTATAGCAAAAAGTAAAAAATATTGGGCCAGATCCACATACATGTAGATCGGCGCAGCGTATCAGAGATACACTACGCCACCGTACCTTACCTGGCGCATTTTCGAATCCTCAGCGAGTTCGCGCCGTAAGTTACGGCGGCGTAGTGTATTTCTGGCGGCGGATTTCAAATTGGGCGGGTCGTTGGACGTCATTTTTTTAACTTAGACGTGAGTTACGTCCATCCCTATTCACGGACGACTTACGCAAAAAAAAAATTTAAATTTCGATGCGGGAACGACTGCCATACTTAACATGCCAATTCTATCTATACGCCGCAAAATACCAGCTTTAACTATACGCCGGAAAAAGCCAAGTACAGACGACGTTAGAAAATGCGACGGCCGCGCGTACGTTTGTGGATCGTCGTAAATCGCTAATTTGCATACCCGACGCGGAAAACGCCACCCAGCGGACGCCGAAGTATTGCAGCTTAGATCCGAAGGAGTACGAAGATGTACACCTGTCGGATCTAACCCAGAAGCCGTCGTTTCTTGTTTTGAGGATTCAAAACAAAGATACGATGCGGGAATTTTGAAATTACGCGGCGTATCAATAGATACGCCGGCGTAATTTCTTTGTGGATCTAGCCCAGTGCATTTTTTTCAAAATTGTCGCTGTATTTTTGTTTATAGCGCAAAAAATAAAAACCGCAGAGGTGATCAAATACCACCAAAAGAAAGCTCTATTTGTGGAAAAAAAGGACGCCAATTTTGTTTGGGAGCCACGTCGCACGACCGCGCAATTGTCAGTTAAAGCGACGCAGTGCCGAATCGCAAAAAAGGGGCCTGGTCTTTTACCTGAATTTTGGTCTGGGTCTTAAGTGGTTAAAGATGCATTGTACAGTTTGTCAGTTTGAAATTTGCTAGACATTAAACAGAAGTTTAGTTCCTTGTGGTCTTTAAACAGGACAAATATGCATTTCAGCTTGTGAATTCCAAAAAGGCATTAAAAAGCACGGAGTCTTCAGCACGTTTAAAATAAAAGTCAAATCTATTCTATCTTGCTCTGGAAAGGCTGCTTACTGTAGGCTGGGTTCACACTTAAGCGAATTGCATGTAGGTTTCTCCACATCAAATTCACATAGCAGGAGATTGTGACCGGCTCTCTATCGAATTCGGCCAAAAATTCGGGCTGAAATCGGACCTGAAACGGTGAATAGCGACGCACCGGACTCCGCATGTTCGCGTGTGAACCCAGCCTTAAACAAGGTTTCCCAGAGGGAACCTACAAAATGAAAAGCATGAAAAGGTAGACCAAGAGTGCCAGACCAGATTGCTTTAATTGTTTATCATATGTTCACATAAAACAGCCAACGCGTTTTGCGGGCCAACATAACTCATTAGTGCTACGAAACAAAAATAAAATAAATAATTATGAAAACAGTATGGAGTAAAATAGGTTTTAACTGTTTTGCTACCATCTGACAAGCAGCCTGATCACTTCCATGGACCCCCATAATTCGCTGATCTCCCCCAGCTAGAATGAACAAGGACATCACTTCCAGGTTCAGCTGTCACTTGCCCTGCCTTCTGTGCCCAGGAAAGAAGCTAATGGAGCCTAGCCTAAGCACCTCCACTGGCATTTTGTTTTATATAATTTTTTTTGCTCTCCACGTGACCCTGCACTTATTTATGCATTTTCCTTTTCAGTCAGGATGAAGTGTGTGGTCTTCGGGCCTAGAGGATGGATGCATGGCCATCAGGTCCCTTCCTCCCCTGCCTGGGGGGGGGGAGGGGTCTCTCACCTAGTACTTGGTGGTTGGCTTTGGCTGACCATGAGGAGCAGGGTCTACCTGGCCTTTTGGCTAGGTGGACCCGAGTGTGCCTTACCCCCTGGGGTGTTAGGAAATCATCTCACTACTGGTTTCTTAAACATGACAATGAGGTCACTGTACTCCAATGGCCTCCATAGTAACCAGATCTCAATCCAATAGATCACCTTTGGGATGTGGTGGAATGGGAGATTTGCATCATGGATGTGCAGCCGAAAAATCTGCAACTTCGTGATGCTATCATGTCAATATGGACCAAAATCTCTGAGGAATGTTTCCAACACCTTGTTGGATCTAAGATATGAATAGTGGATGTAAACCCAGTCTCATCCTTTCTAAACTACTGCCATAGTGGTTATCTTTAATGATATAGATACCTCCTGCATGTATCCTTATCCTTACCATGTCAAATGTCTCCACTGTTATGAGACCCGAAAAACTGTGGGTGGTCTGTTGTCTGGAGCTTGGTGGGTGGAGTTGTGATGTCAGCAGACTCCCCACCCACCTCTACACTCCCCTTGGCCAGGCATAGATGCGCACCACACATCCCAAATTCTCAAAACTGAACTTCTGCTGGTCTTGTGGATTATGCCCCATGATCACCAACATCCAGTCAAAACCCAGGAAAGTCATCACATGTCTTCAGCATGCCCAATCATGCCGAGTTGTGGAGCAGCCAATCCTGGGAGAGCTGGAGAAGAGGAGGAGGGGATCTGAATTACACAGAATGTACACAGAATGCCTCTCTCACACGTCTGCATGAGATATGTAAATCACCTGTCACTCATAGCAAGGGGGAGAAATGGACATTTATTTTCTCTGTCTGACCATAAGAGGACTGCTATGAGCTGGATTAACTCTTTGTGGCAAAGACTGGGCACAGATGACATGCAATCCTATACTGTACAAAATGCAAGGCTTAACCACTTCCCATCCCTGCCATTGTAATATGATGGCCACAAGGGACACATCATCGGTTTCCTCTAACACACAGATTCACCGATCGGTGTCCCTATGTACAAGGGACACACCATTGGTCTCCTCTCACACATCAGGTTATTTGAAAATGTATATATAGCTTGCTTGGATAAGAAAAATAAAAGATATATAAAGCTTTTAATTAAAAAACGTTATTTCCCAGGGTATGAAAAAAAATCAACATTAAAGCGGAGTTCCACCCAAAAATGGAAATTCAGCTTTTTGTAATCCTCTCCCCCTCCAGTGCCACATTTGGCACCTTTCAGGGGGGCAGGAAGGAGCAGATAACTGTGTAATCCAGGTAATTGCTCCCTCTTAAGGGCACAGATACCCGCGGTGCCCTACGCCACGTCCGACGCTTACTCTGTCCCCCCCAGAAGACAGCAGGGACAAGTGGGATCGTGCATCGTGACTCGCGCATGCGCAGTAGGGAACCAGGAAGTGAAGCCGCAAGGCTTCACTTCCTGATTCCCTTTCCTGAAGATGGTGGCGGCAGCACCCAAAAGCCGAGAGAGATAGAGAGATCGGCTTTGTGTGCCGACATCGTGGGCGCCCAGGACAGGTAAGTCAGCAGCTGCAGTATTTGTAGCTGTTGACTTTTAATATTTTTTTTTCCGCCGGAACTCCATTTTAAGAGGTTTGAATTCTGACAGTTGTTATACTTTATGTCGGAGTCAATGGGTTTCTCACTTACTGGAAATAATGAGGGTAGATGGCGCACCACACATCCCAAATCGTATTATATTTTGTTGGGCACCCTCTGTGTTCATATACAAGTTTTTCATATGGCAGTATTTGGTTCACCATTTTTATCCACATAGGGAGTATAAAATATTTTAAAGGGATGTAGGTGCAAAGAAATATGGCTGTAGGTGCCATCCCCAGACCCAGTAATACTTTATGAGAACAATTGTAAAATTAGTAGTGATGTCATCACCGTGTTGTACATACCCTGTGCAGACAGCAGAGCTGTGGGTGGGACCCAGAAGGCTCCACCCACAACAGGCTACATGCAGAAAACTACAGGAAGTGGGCGTATACAAGACCAGTCAACCGTGCACAAGGAGAGAGCGCAGCAGTAACTGGTCTTTATTGCAGGAAGTTCCTGGAAAAAAAAGATGGCAACTGTCACACTGGATTATTGCACATATCTGGAAGGAATGAACAAAACACACCAAGATTTAAGAATACACAGTATAGCACTACCCCTGGAGGAGCTGCCTGGTTTGTTTTGGGCGGCATGTTACCTCCATTTCCTCGCTGTCTAGGGTATCAGAGGAGAGTTGAGAAAAAGTTCAATGTCCACACTTTAGACTTCTTATTCTTTGATTTATTTGCTGAACTTGGTAAAGGAATAAAATAAGTAGTTGAAGAGGTGGAAGGGTAACAGATAATAGGTTCAGGTGCACAACTTCTGTCTGGAAACACTCCTGCTTCCAGAAACACAGCTTTCGTCGCCACTCTGGCCAGAGCAGGTATTGCGCACCCGGATAGGCCTCTCTCACTAGCCTAGCAGCCGGGATGGCGCACGGAAATGGGTAAAGTCTCTGCCACAGACCTTCCCACAGATGGTGGTATATTCGGTCCAAAATCCTCTCAACACAGGATTCAGCACCCGGATCTCTCCCAATGAACTTCTTGTAAACTTAGAACTGACAGGCGACCATCATTCAGCCTTCCAGTAATGGTGCGTCCTTCGAAGAAGTTTAAGGCCTCTCCTGAGATACCAGCCTTGTGCTCGTGCATTCCAAGATAGGTTCTTCATCGAGTGGCTTCCTCCCTAGTAGATCACAACCCAGACCAACGTGGTCCCAGAGCCAGGAACACATGAACACATCCCCCGTGGGGTGGTGGGACGACAGACCAGCGATCGACGACCCCGGTCTAATGGCGTCTGTCCCTTAAATACTCCTCCCCAGCATGCACAGCGGGACGATCAACCCCCACTGATTGGCTGCGGAAGGGGAGCACCCAAAACACCTTGACCTGACTGCTGCCACCCTTGGCCTGGGGTTGTAACGGCACCCCAGACAACAATAGTGGTCACTCACAGTACAGCCATGGCTGAAAAAAGAGGCCCAAAATTTGGAAAAATCATACGGTCTGAGTCAACTAACTCTCAGACTACGCTCTAAACTTAAAGCAGCGCCAGCTAAAAAAGTAGCAGGTCGCTACACATGGTTCTCATATTTAGGCAATATTTGCTTATCTCAGAGATCAGCTTTAAACAAGGACCCTTTAGGTAATATTTTATGGAAAAATTTAGTGAAATTTCTGATTAACACAAATTGCAAATGACTTTGGAGATTACATTTGCATCTTAAAAAATTGTTTGAGATTTTAGAGATTAGGTTTATAGCAAATTGAATGGCAAAGAATGCACTTTCCAAAGGATCAAACGACTTCCTGCTTCCTCATACGCACTTACACATACACTGGATTCAGGAAGATGATTTGCATCCAACATGCCTTCTAAGCAATATGCCCATATTTCACATATTGTGTCATAGCCGGTAATCATTACGCATCAGTTTGTGGCTGGCGGCTTTCGCAGTAATGAAAACACACATGTCTGTCAGTGCGCTCTCTCGGGGTTCTGAATGGTTTCGCAGATTGGTTGCCATGGAAACAGAAATGAAGTGTGAGCGACGTTTGGGGGGATGTGATGGTGGAGGGGGGGGGGGGGTCTGTTTGCACAGACATACCGTCTGCATCCCACAGAAGAGAGGAGATCCAAGACTGCACGCTGTGTAAGCCGACGGAAAGGGGTGGGGAATGGAACCCAAATATAGAACCGCACAGGACTGCGATACATCATAGTAGGGAACTGCGCAGCCATTACTGGGATGGAGGGTTGTCACACAATGCAGTAAGGAATCAGGGACTGGCAGCACACAGCAGACAGCACAGGCTGGAGGAAGGAGCTTCATGACATCACATATACCTCAGGACAGGAATACAGAAGCCACATACCTAGGAGGGGACCAGCAGGCATTGCACTAGAACTATACCATACTATGAATGTGTGATTGTTCTCTTATAAATAATCAAATCATGTAACCGCTTTTTTGTGTAGTTGACATGCATATCCAGGGCTTAGTGTACGAGCTTTCACACTGATGCAATGAATGCAGTTCGCACTGTACACAGTAGGAACATACAGGGCTTGTACAATAACATTAAATAATACAAATAGGATACCTTGCCCCAAAAATGTCCCCTTTGAAAAGAAGAATGGGCAGGAAAAAAGGCAAAGGGAGGGTTGGCAGCAGTAGTTGTATTGTGGATAATATTGCGAGAATAGAAAAAATTGTAGTGACAATGTGATTAAAGGGGGACTTCACCAGGGAATGGGAAAACTGCAAGTCAAAAGCTACAAATAGCTGCTGACTTTTAGGAAAGAGATACTTACTAGCACCTGGAGTCCAGCGCTGTCTTCTATACAGCTGATGCTTCTCAATGCCACCATCTTGGTTTTGGGAGCTAGGGGAAACTTCCTAATGGCTCACAGCTGGCTTCCCTTCTGTGCATGCGCATGCTAGACTAGTTCTGCAGCCTCCTGGATGTATGACGTGATCCCAGGAGGCTGATAGTGTGGGGGCTGGGACAAGGCGACATCATCCTCGCAGGGGCAAGGGGTGGGCAGGTGGACATCTGTCCTGGCACTGTGGTATCATGTGAGGTGGGGGGCACCACAAGGAGATACGGGGAGGGATTTATGTTGTAAGGAAGAATTTGGGGGGGGGGTCATAAGAGTGGTGATCTAGGGCATTTGTGTTGGGAGGATGGGGGGATGGGGGAAGAAGATAGTGCTGGGATGGATTTGAATGGAGGGGAAGATGTGTACTAGGAGGGGAAATTTCAAGGGTAGAGGATTTGTGCTAGGAGGGGGAATTTTTATTCTTTGGAGGGTGGGGGGATTTGGGGGATGGGGAGGCAAACATTTGTGCCGAGAGTGGGGATTTCATTGGGTGGTGGGGGAAAATAATTCTCAGGTGGTAAGCATGCAGATTCATGCGCTGTGTTTTTATGTGGGAGGGGCAATTTTGATGACACGTAATGCTCATATTTTGGGGAGGATGCAGTTTGGCATGTTTGTTCTGGCTCTAGATGATGTTGGCCTGCACTGATCGCACTTAAAGCGAGAATTATGTCGCCAGCACATCAAGGATCTTCAGAACGGGTCCAAAGCATTATTCATCGATTACATCATAATTACAGAAGTAACATTGCAGAGCCACGCAGGACCCCCTTCACCAGGCATGTGACGTCACATGCCTCAACTAGAGTCCTGCATGGCTTTGAAAACTTTGCTTCTGTAATTAATGATGTGATCGCTGAATAAAGTTTAGGACCCGTTCTGAAGATCCTTGGTGTGCTGGTGACATCGCACTTTGAATGTCTTTGATTTCCAGCTGGTGGTTGATGCAGCACCTACTTACTCCCCAAAGCCGTTTTTCAGGAAGGCGTTTATTGAGAATCTTTGCCTAGGGCGAGGAACGAGGAAGTGGGCGCAGGTACCATGAAAATTGGTTCCTATTATATCCGACGAGGCTGGGGAGAGGAAATGAAAGCAGGTAAGACCAATTCTGGGGTGAAGGTCCACTTTGAAGTTAAATGTTTTTCTGGAAGGATGGGTCCGAGTGTGATTTAAAGCGGGAGTTCACACCATTTAAAAAAAAAAAAAATCTCCCCTTAGCTTCCTGCTCGTTCGGTCTAGGGGAATCGGCTATTTATATTAAAATATGTGCAGTACTTACCCGTTTTCGAGCTGCATCTTCTTGCGTCGCTTCCGGGTATGGGTCTTCGGGAGCGGGCCGTTCCTTCTTGATTGACAACCTTCCGAGAGGCTTCCGACGGTCGCATCCATCGCGTCACTCGTAGCCGAAAGAAGCCGAACGTCGGTGCGGCTCTATACTGCGCCTGCGCACCGACGTTCGGCTTCTTTCGGAAAATCGTGACGCGATGGGATGCGACCGTCGGAAGCCTCTCGGAAACCTGTCAATCAAGAAGGAACGCCCATTCCCGAAGCCCATACCCGGAAGCGACGGAGAGGATGCGTCTCGTAAACGGGTAAGTACTGCACATATTTAAAATAAATTGCCGATTCCCTAGTAATAACGAGCAGGAATCTAAGGGGGAAAAGTGCCCTCTAAGGGTGAACCCCCGCTTTAAAGACGTGGAGTGGTGGTGAATGTCTGTTGGCATGTGGAGCTGTGTTCCAGACAGGAGTCACATGAGAGAAGTGATGAACAAAGACAAAGAGCAAAGCTTGTTAAGAGGGAAAGTTTTGTGTTAGGACCTTGTCTGGAGACCAGAGGTGTATTATACATTTCACCTTAATAACGAGGGGCAGAGCACCCTCCATGGCTAAAACTATGTATGGGATAGTGAGTTCTCTGCTGTAAATTACAATCAATTGGCAGTTATTGGGTATGCCTGTCTAGTATTTGAATACTGCAGCAAGAAATTGTGTTATCCAGTTTTGGTGATCTGTGCCCGCCTACAGCCTGTTGGACCAGAGTTTAAGCTGTGTAGGCCTTCTGCGATGTCAGCTATTCCTCTTCAAGGTTCCATGCGGTTGATTTTCTAAAGGCAAATAGACTGTGCACTTTGCAAGTCAGTTGCTCCAGAGATTAGTAAATGAGCAGAGAGCTCTGCTGACTTCCATGATCTAATCATGTTGCAAGCAAAAATCTTTTTTTTTTTTTTTGTGTGTGTTTTTGTTTTTTCCCCTTTGCACGTGATTGGTATTCTTTGCATAGTAAAACTTTACCTCATCTATTAAGCTTTGGAGCAACAGCACTTTGCAAAGTGCCTAGTCTGTTTGCCTTTAATAAATCAGTCCCCACATGTTGGGATCAAGTCCTTTGTACATTACATCTGCACAGCATGGTTACATGCCTTTGGATTTGTTTTTCGGCCTTCTGTGTTAATGTGCATCTCCAGTCAAAACCTTTGTCTTCAGATTTTGCAGAACAGGCAAGGATTACAACCCTTGTCATGTTTTTTATTGCTGCAAAAATTTTAAGGTTGTCACTGCAACAGAATGAGAGAAGTAATATTCCATTGGGACACCACCTATGGTAATAACTTGCCTTTTATTTTTGGACAAATGTATTTTTACTTCTAGTTATAATCAAAAAGTAAAAAAGGGAAAAGGATCCCCAATGAGACACAGACAGCAAATAACAAACATAGAAAGTGTAGCAAATAAATTAGAAGATCACCCACATAAATGGATGAATAAACAGTGTATCAAATATATAGTGAAAAAATTGAAATGACAATGGTATCAACCAAGGAATACTAAACACTAAGTAGTGTATACATGAAATTCTCAGTGAAATTTAAAAAAGTCCAAAAATTGAGTGATAAAAGTCCCAATGCCTCGAGGTGAAGTGCAATGAAGGAAACCACCACCGATCGTTGAAGGGGAAGCTTACCAGAGATTACTGTACCAGAGGGTCAGTAAAGCAGAATATAAACCACTCTCGAACCTGGATCGTCAATTGCAATTCTCACGGGGTACGACTCGCACGTCAATCAGAGAAGAAACCTAGAGATCAAATCAGGTAAATAGTCGCTTCCGGGATGCCCAGTGTGGGCCAATAGTTAAACCAATAAGTAGAGATGTAGAAGAAAAAGAGAGAGAGGCACATAGCGTATACTGAAAGGTACCGATGTTTAATGTAGGTAAATACACTTATATTCTCTGGTAAGCTTCCCCTTCAACGATCGGTGATGGTTCCTTCATTGCACTTCAACTCGAGGCTTGGGACTTTTTAGGCACTCAATTTTTTGGACTTTTTTACATTTCACTGGAGGATTTCATGTATACACTTATGCCGCGTACCACGACCATTTTTCAGGTTCTAAAAAAAATTACGTTTTTTTTAATGTCCATTAAAAACGATCGTGTGTGGGCTTCAGAGCATTTTTTCGGGTTCTGAAAAACGGCAAAAAAAAATTTCGAACATGCTTTATTTTTTATCTACGTTTTTAACGTTGTAGTTTTACGGGTTGTAAAAAATGGTCGTGTGTAGGCTTTAACGACGTGAAAAATCTGAGCATGCTCAGAAGCAAATTATGAGAACGGGAGCGCTCGTTCTGGTAAAACTACGTTCGTAATGGAGTAAGCACATTCATCACGCTGTGACAGACAGAAAAGCGCAAATCGTCTTTACTAACACGAAATCTGCTAAAGCAGCCCAAAGGGTGGGGTCATCCGAATGGAACTTCCCCTTTATAGTGCCGTCGTACGTGTTGTACGTCACCGCGCTTTGCTAGAGCATTTTTTTCCCCGATCGCGTGTAGGCAAGACCGTTTTAATGATCAAGTTGAAAAAAACGTTGTTTTTTCTAGAGCCTGAAAAACGTTGTTTTTTACAACCCGAAAAATGATTGTGTGTACGCGGCATTAGTGTTTAGTATTGCTTGGTTGATACCATTGTCATTAACATTTTTTCACTATATATTTTATACACTGTTTATTCATCCATTTATGTGGGTGATCTTCTAATTTATGCGCTACACTTTCTATGTTTGTTTTTGTTTCCACCATTGTCTATTGGTGTGCGAGCTGCTTACCACTGATAGCGCAAAATTTTCTGTTTCCACAGACAGCAAATAAGACAACCGATAGGGTTTTTTGCTAGAGATATACTTTAATACGCAAATGTGAGGCTCACCATACATGTAATGCCGCATACACACAACAAGAAAAGTTCGATGTGAGCTTTTTGGGCGAGAATTCCGACGCGTGTATGCACCAATCGGACATTTTCTGTTGGAATTTCCAACAGCAAAAATTTGAGAGCTGGTTCTCAAATTTTTCCGACTGAAAAGTTCTTGTCGGAAATTCTGATCATCTGTATGCAATTCCAACGCATAAAAATCCAACGCATGCTCGGAATCATTGAACTTCATTTTTCTCGGCTCGTCGAGTGTTGTACGTCACCCCCGCGTTCTTGACGTTCAGAATTTCCGACAACAATTGTGTGACTGTGTGTATGCAACACAAGTGTGAGCCAACATTCCATCGGAAAAAGAATCCACGGTTTTCTTGTCAGAAATTCCGATCGTGTGTACACGGCATTATAATCTGACCATATAATTTCTGTACAATCAACTTTATATCTACCAAATCTACATACATGAGAAGCTACCCCCAATCGGGCTAGTCCTTGCACTACATACTTGTTGGTAGGTCGAAAGGAGATTTTACAATCAGAGTGTAACATGTGTGGCGAGCTTAGTAGTGTGGCTTGTTACAATGTTATTATTTTACGATAATGATGATGATGAGAAATAAGCAACAGTACAGTGCCTTGAAAAAGTATTCATATCCCTTGAAATTTTCCACATTTTGTCATGTTACCACCAAAACTGTAAATGTATTTTATTAAGATTTTATGTGATAGACCAACACAAAGTTGCACAGAATTGTGAAGTGGAAGAAAAATGATAAAATGTTTTTCAAAATGTTTTACAAATAAATATGTGAAAAGTGTGGCGTGCATTGTATTCAGCCCCCCTGAGTCATTACATTGTAGAACGCCTTTCACTGCAAATTACAGCTTCAAGTCTTTTATTGGGATGTCTCTACCAGCTTTGCACATCTAGAGAGTAAACTTTTTACCCATTCTTCTTGCAAAATCACTTAAGCGCTATCAGAAATTGGAGAGCGTCTGAACAACAATTTTCAGATCTTGCCACAGATTCTCAATTGGATTTAGGTCGGGACTTTGACTGGGCCATTCTAACACATGAATATGCTTTATCTAAACCATTCAATTGTAGGTCTGGCTGTATGTTTAGGGTTGTTGTCATGCTGGAAAGTGAACCTCTCCCCAGTCTCAGGTCTTCCAGACTCTAACAGGTTTTCTTCTAAGATTGCCCTGTATTTGTCCCCATCCAACTTCCATCAACTCTGACCAGCTTCCCTGTCCCTGCTGAAGAAAAGCATCCCCACAACATGATGCTGCCACCACCATGTTTCACGTGTGTTCAGGTGATGTGCAGTGTTAGTTTTCCACCACACATAGCATTTTGTTGTCCTAAAATCATACCGTTATTACACTCCTTTTGACAACTGTTGTCCAATTTTCCAGCAACAAATGTTGGATGACAGGCTAGTAAATTTTCAGTGGACAACGTCTCCATGTCTGATTTTCGTATGGGGAGTACACAATCCGTCACACAAAAGTCGAAAGTACAAACACACATGCTTGGAATCAATGCTCACCAAACACGAAATTAGCAGAAGGGGCCCAAAGGGTGGCGCTCAAGAGGTGAAATTCCTCATAGTACATCACTACGTTCATGTTTGTGGCATGACAATTGTGTAACGTTAGTATGCAAGACAAGATCCTGGCCCACGCCCTTTTGACAAAAATCATACGCCATTCGGTTGGCCAACAATCGTACCATGTGTACAAGGCTTAAAGAGGGCTGAATATAAATGCACGCCACACTTTTTAGATACTTATTTGTAAAAAAAGGGGAAATTCATTTTCATTCCACTTCACAGTTCTGTGCCACTTTGTGTTGGTCTATCACATAAAATCCCAATAAATAACATATACGTTTTTGTATGCAACATGATAAAATGTGGAACATTTCAAGGGGTAGGAATACTTTTCAAGGCACTGTATTTGACACATATTCAAACATTTAAAGTGGTTGTAAACCCTTACAGTGACTGGATGCCGGTGATGCAGAGATTAAACAAATCCTCCTTTGTTGTACCTGTTTATCTGTGGTCTTCTCTCCTCTACATCTGTTAAAAGTACAGCACTTATACAGCTTGTCTCAGTGGGCAGAGAGCTGAAGTTACACTCTGCAGAGATCAGTGAGAATCTGAGAGCAGAGATCTGAGAGCTGCCTGGAGGGAAGAGAAACACCCTCTTCCACACAGCACACAGGGACAGAGCTGAGGTTGTCAATCAGCTGGAGCTCCCTCCCCTGTCACCATTTTTCTCTTGGTGCCAGGAAACTTGTCAGAAGTTATTCATGCTGATAAAGGAACAAAGCAGCAGATAGAAATGACACTTGGATGCTTTTAATTGAGACAAGTACATACTATAGTGTGTAGTGTATATATATATATATATATATATATATATATATATATATATATACACACACATACATATACATATACATACACACACACACACACAACCACTTTAAAGCGGAGTTCCACCCAAAAGTGCAACTTCCGCTTTAAGCACTCCTCGCCCCCCTTACATGCCACATTTGGCATTGTCATTTATTTGGGGGGGAGTGGGACTTCCTGTCCCACTTCCTCCTTCCGCCCAGGGGCCGCCTAGGAGATTCCTCCTCTCGCCTTAGGCGGCCCCTCCTTCTAGGCGCCGGCGATAAGGAGGGGAAGAGGAGTGGAACAGGCAAGTGTCTGTTTATTAAAAGTCAGCAGCTACACTTTTTGGAACTCGCTTTAAGTACTGTTTTTTTCAGGTTTTTTTGTCAGCATAATGATACCTAGGTTTGTGGTTTGCTTTTAAAATATTTGCATTTCCTTTTTTAATAATATTTTATATACAGTGTAGTTTAGGGTGCTTTCACACTGCTCTGTTGAAAAAAACTTGTCAAAAAACGCATATGCATTTTTTATGTTTCTGGTGCGTTTTCTGGTTGGCATGCACCTGTGAAACAGACTCAAAAATGCACCAAAAAATGCAACAGCTGTGCATTTTGTATGTGTTTAAGAGTTTTATGCATTTTCCATTAATTTCAATGTGTTTTTGGTTCAGTTTTGAAAAGCCAAAGATGCAGCGTGCAGGGCTTTTGAAAACGTACTGCACCTACAGAGCAGTGGTGTGAAGAGTAGGTTTGCGGGTTCTGGCCGTTGAATGGCTAAGCCGCGATGATGTCACTCCCACACATGGCACAGGAGTCACTATTGAGGCACAGAGCTCTGGATTGACGGCATATTCAGTGTGCCCTCACTTCAGAGTGCAGTGTGCATGTGCCGGTGACTAGGCCTGGGACAAGGGGTGGGCAGGAGTGACAGCTGTCCTGGGCACTGTGGTATCATGTGAGGTGGGGGGTACCACAAGGGGGTTTGTGTTGGGAGGGGGAATTTGGGGAGCAGCAGGGGATAAGAATTGTTCTAGTAGAAGACATTTGGAGAGGTTTGCTAGGAGTGGTGATTTGAGGGGGATTTGTGTTGGAAGGGGGGGGGGATTTGTGCTAGGAGGGGGAAATTTTGTAGGTATGTGCTAGAAAAGGTAATATGGTGGTGGGGGGAAGGGGGGTAGGATTTGTGCCAGGAGGGTATTTTTTCTTGGGAGGGGGTGTATTTTTTCTAGCAGGGATGATCAAGGGGATTTGTGCTAGGATGGGGGATTGGGGAGAATTTTTGCTGGGGGGGGGGGGGGGGATTTTGTACTAGGAAGGTGTTTTTTTGGGGGGGGGGGTTGGATCTGTGCTGGGGGCATATGGGAAATGAAAGGATTTGAGCTGCGGGGGTTGGGGGGCAAAAAATTTGCACTGGAAAGCGGATTTCATCAGGGTGCGGATTGGGAGTAGGAATTTAAGCTTAGGGGGTAAGCATGCAGAGTAGTGCTCGATTTTTTTTTTTTTTGGGGGGGGACTATTTTTGCTGACACAATTTGGCATGTTCACCCTGGGCGCTAGATAAACTGGTCCCGGTGACATCACTGCACGTTTATTCATTGTAGCTACAGGTGAGCCTTATCATAAGCTTACCTATATGTGTAAGTGACCAAGCAGTGTTTACTACCGCTTTTAAATTGGTTGCAATTAAAAAAAAAAAAAAAAAAAATTGTATCTAGGGGGCTGGACCCTGATGGGGATTCACTGACACTAGTTCCCCATCAGGTTCCCTCCCCATGTGATTGACAACAAGCAGTCAGCAGATCCTTACCCAACATACAACTTACTATTGGCCTACAGAAAACAATTATACTGCTCTGCTATACTGTGTATAGAGAAAGGCACTCTGCCCGTCTCTGTACACCAAGTTAGTGTAGGATTAATTACCTCCAGTTTTGTTATCTACAAACTGGAGGTAATTATTTTTTAATTTTGTGCATTAATAGCACCACTTTGTAAAATGGCGCTATTAAGAAATATCTAAATCTGCTGCACGTCGATAAAGTTACCCAAACAGGTGGTAGGGATTTTTTGAGTCTGCAGAGGCCATTTTAAGGGGCCATAGCGCCTGAAAACTGACAATAGATATTTATTGAATTCCCTAGATTTTTTATTTTTTTTGCTCTCCATGCATTTCATGCCCCAGTGGCAACCTAACCCACCTATTCTAGTATAGGTGTCAAAGGGCATAAAGTGAAGGAAAAACTCACCAAAGCAATCACAGGGGAGGGAGAAAAAAAAAAAAAAAAAACTTGACAGAAATGTAAACTGTTCCCAGACTAAAGCTGAAGTATCGCCCAAAAAATATTTTTCACTATTTGCACAGTATAAATAAGTAAGCGCTAATATTTGGTTACTGCTGCATTTTAAATCATCTTATTTTTACTTAGGCAGCAGTCGCCTGTTGGAGCCAAACATCCAGTGCTGAGACTTGTAGTTCCAGCTGCAATACAATGAATACACTGTGGGTTGCTCACTCGGCACCTCCTCCATTCATTCTTTCCATGTATGCAAGGTGTTCTGTGATTGCAGGAGGGGAGATCTCGATGTTCATTCGCACCTCCTCTAATCACAGAGCAGCTTGCTTCCACGGAAAAGAAAGTAAGGCTTTTAATGAATAGAGGAGGTGCTGAGTGAGCAACCTACAGCGGGGGATTGCAACCAGTAGATTGCGATCTACCAGTAGCTCGCGGGACAGGTGACTGGTAGATCGCGATCTGGGCTTGCTGACCCGTTATCCCAGACCATCAAACAGAGTGCAATACTAAAAGAATAATTCTAAAGTTGGAGCTGTAGTAGAGAGCAAGAGCCACATAAGAGATGCCTCCTCTGTAGTGCCGACTCCTGTCCCATGTGGAGTGATACCAATTGCAGTCCACCTCCTATCCTATCAGTCTCCAGAGTGGTCCCAGCAGCAGGAAAGAAGAAATCTTCAGGTCAGTGTGAAGCAATATACTGGGCATAATAGTAGCGGGGGGCTTTCACACTGATGTGCTGCAGGTTCCCCACACACCGTGGGTGCAGTGCATTGTACCTACTGCTTTCCTGCAGGATTGCTACGCTTTAGCTATAGACTTCTGTTATATCCTGCGGGTTTGGTGAACTTTCTGAAAGCAAACCACACCTACAAGATAATAGAAGTCTATGGTTAAAGTGCAGGTAACCCAAGAAAGTCACAAATGCCTGTGCTGCACCTGTGGTGCAGGTAAACCACAACACATCAGTGTGAAAGCAGCCTTATAGGGGACTCGGAACAGTAAAAGGTTCATTCACATTTGCAGATTGGGGGGTGGTGGTAAACCCCATAGTTATGATGTTTTTTTATCATCCCCGCCCCAACCGCACCCCCTTTACTTGCAGTGGTCAAGGGTGTACACATGTCGCAGCTGCAGCAGGAGTTTTTTACCCTGTCATGGATGGTAGGTGTAACACCTGCCAAGCATGACCCATTCAAATGAAAGAGGCCACTCTGCAAGTGCCCTGCAACCTTATGCAGTACAGCACAGCAAACAAGGGGTTAAAGCAGTTGCGGGGCGCTTGCAGAGTGGCCCCATTTACTTGAATGGGTTATGATTGGCAGGCGGTAGCACCCACCAAAAGCAACAGGGGGTTTCACCTCCTGCTGTGGCATGGTGTACACCCTTGGCTGCTGCAGCTAAAGGAAGCGTGGATGGGGGTGGTAACCTGACAGCCGCAGGGTTTTACCCCCCCCAACTGTACATGTAAACAAGTCCTAAGGGTGCCGCTACAGAATAATACTAAGGGCTCATTCACAAGTGCAGCAGGCACTGCTGCTCCTCTGAAAAGTGGTCCAAGTGTGTTTGACAGGTGATGAGGATGCGATATGTTGCCTCCTCACCATCCAATTTAAACCAATGATTGCCGTGCACTGTATGCAATTTGCCACACAGTAGTAAGGCAATTCGAGTTTTTAAATCAGGTGTGAGGAGGCGACAATGGGTGACACTGTGCCCGTTGATCTTTGACTTCTCCATGTTGTACTCCTACTGCTAGTTCAACCCACCATTGTTCTCATGCCACCCCACGCTGGTACTACAGCCCCACCCCCACTCCAGCCACTCCTGCATACTGGGAGGGATGAAGGCGACTCTGGGGTCTGAGAACTCTGGCTGGGGGTTTGTGTTTTGCCGCCCCCTATCTTGTACCCTAGGGCAGCTGCCTTTATGCTTGTGCGTCCCTGTGAATGGGTAAATAAAAAGTAAGGAGGAGAGGGCAGTCATATTACCAGTCAAAGCCACATGACAGGCTCTCCTCCAATCACAGGAGAAGCATTCTTTGCACTGGTAACCAGGAGATAGAGGATATGGGCCCCTTTTTAAATAAACTAAAATTAGCATGCGTTATTTTGCGTTATTTTTATTCACAGGTGGATATATTAAAAAGATTAAAGAAATTTAAAAAAGGAACCACTCTGCGACAGAGATCTCATAAAACTGCTTCACATATTTTCTTTGACCATTGATATTTTTGCTTTATTTTACACAGATACTGAAGATAAGACATCATCATTAGCCATATAACCAAGCCAACTATGGGAATGCCACAGCCAGGCAGTCCAGAAACATCTGAAAATGCAATCTCTGAAGGACATGACAGATCACAGAGAACATCAATGGAATCTCCTAAAGCAGCTCAACCATCTTGCCTAAGAGGAGGATTCATCTGTCTGTTTCTGAAAAGGACAGAGCCGGATAGGTCCCTAGAGGATGCCTCGTCAAGCAATCAAAGCACAGAGGACAAACATGGAGTTAGAGGGAAAAAAACGAAAGGTGCTGAGTGGGAATATTTTCCGGTTACCTTGTCTCAGACCAGCAGAAAGGACAGAAACCGGTGAGCAGATAAACGCACAAGTAAATAAGGTAGATGAACAAGGAAACCAGGCAATTCCAGAGGAAGAATTAAAACCATACTCCAAGGCGTCCTTTTTGAGAAAAATTCGAGGCTACAGACTAATGAGAGAAAGAGATGCCACAGAGAAGGAAAAAGTGATAGAAATGGAGCAGTGCAAGGAAGGATTTTTTGTAGAAGAACACCATGAGAAAAAATTAGACCTAAGTGGGAAAGTTACCAAACCAAAAAGATATGGGGATATATTGGGAGGAGAAAAGGAAAAATGTCAGAAGAGAAGGAAAGTGAGGAAAGGACGAAGGGAGAAAAGGGAAGCAAAGTTCTACAACAGGAGAGAAAAGTAGAATTAAGTGCTGATCAGGGTGACAGGGAAATCAATGACAAGAATTTAAGAGACCCAGAGAAAACTGTGGATGAAAAGGATAATGGTGGAATGAACATAGGTGTTAAAAGGAATGGCATGGCAGAATACAAAACCCAACAGACAATGTGGAAGAACTTGGAAATAACCTGAAAGAACAAGAAAATCATGCAGGCAAGGCAAACGGACACAATGACAAAGACATGTTAGGCCAAGAGAATCATAAAGAAATAGTGGAGGACCTGGGCAACAAAATTACAAAAGCGAGAGACAGCATAACAAATCTAGAGATAAACTCAAAAAAGGTACATGAACTAGACAATGACTTAAAAGAACACAATCCGTTCATCCACACAAAGAAGGCAGATGATGTGGCAAATGACTTGCCAGAAAATGGCATGATAATGGAGAATGCAGAAAAGCTAGAAAATGACTGTCAAGAACAAAAAAGCCCTGAAGAAAATACAGTAGACATAGCTAAAAGCTCACCAACACAAGAAGAAAGTGAGGGGGAGAGCAAGATCTGAGTTTTCAGAACATAAAAAAGATGGGGAAGTGTTACCAGTTGTAATTGACCACCATGCAGAGATTGCTGAAGACACTCAGAACAAACAAGACAAAGTAGAAGAATCGGATGAAAATCTTCCTAAAGTCAAAACTCATAAAGAGGTTGTAGGAGAGTCAGAAAGCCATTTGATAGATAGGGAGAGTTATAAAGAAAAAATAAACCACTTGCCAGAAAAGGAAATCCATGTAGGGAATACGAAGGAACCAGAAAACTTCTCTCAAAAACAGAATATCCAAATAGGGAAAATAAAAAAAGAAGACCACTCACCAGAACAGGACAACCATATACAAAAAGAAGAAAAAACAATGGACCAGTTTCCAGACCAAGCCAGCCATATACAGAGAGAAGAAAATGCAGGAGACCACCTTTTAGAACAACACAGCCATATACACAAAGAAGAAAAAGCAGGTGGCCAGCTTTTAGAAGAGAAGTGCCATAAACACAAAGATGGAAAAACAGAAGACCAGCTTCTAGAAGAGGACTGCCATATACACAAAGATGGAAAAGCAGAAGACCGGTTTCTAGAAGAGGATAGTCATAAACACAAAGACGGAAAAGCAGAAGACCAGCTTCTAGAAGAGGACTGCCATAAACACAAAGATGGAAAAGCAGAAGACCAGTTTCCACAAGAGGACTGCCATAAACAGAAAAATGGAAAAGTAGAAGACCATTTTCTAGAAGAGGACTGCCATAAACAGAAAGACGGAAAATCAGAAGACCAGTTTCTAGAAAAGGGCAACCATAAAACAAAAAAGGAGAAGTAGGAGATCAGTTTTTAGAACAGGATGGCTATTTAGAGGAAGGAGGAGACTGCTTGTTAGAACAGAACAGCAATACAGAGAAGACAAGAAAACCAGATACGCCCTGTCTAGAGCAAGAACGACAAGGGAATAATTTGCGGAAAACAAAAGCCCAAATAACTGAACAGGACAGTCTTGAAGACGGTAATTTGCCAAAGAAGAACAAATGTGTAAAAAAACATAAAGGTCTAAGAAAAGTCGTTTCAGAAGAGATCAAAGACAGGTCAGTAAAACAGGAGATTGTGATCACTCACACCACGTGTACTGTAAGATCAGGAGAACCACAAGCAGAATTCTCAACATTTCAAGAAGAATCAGCACCAAACACAGTGGGCAATCAGGAAGACATAAATGATGGTGAAGATGGTGTGATGGAGGACGAAGAATGGAAATCACTGCAGGTAGAGGTGAAAAGCATGGTTCAATGGCTAGTAGAAGAAGCCTCTGATAGGTTGGAAAGTTTTTCCCAAGAATCCCAAGGTACTGAATAGATTACATTCTTAATTTGGATCTTATAAACTAGGATATGTATGCCTGACACGTCACTATTTAAAAAAAAAAAAAAAACCACAGGATATCACTTCCGTGTATCCAGCCATGGAAGGATGCCACTATACAAAACACTGAAAAGCACAAAAATGTGAACAAAGAGTTAAGTTCAGCCAGACAGGAAGCTAAACAATGACTACAAGTTTTACACAATATTAAACACACCTATGTGTTAATGGAATAGCTGCACAAAACACGCCTATGTTTTGAATAAAACGGCAAGTTTCACTAAATATGGGACAATTAGAAGTCTATGAAATCACTGCACATTTCACAGTATTCGGTGTATATGGAATGACTGTAAGAGTTGATAATCACACTTGAATTAGCAGAGCATGTATTTGGATTTCCTACAAACTTCGTATTCGGTATAACATAACTTATGTGCATTTGAATGTCTACAAGCTCCAAGATAAAATAATCACAAATATATAGGAATGGCATATCAGGCTTCACAACAAAACACTAAAGAGAATACACAACTGAATGGGATTAAAACACATTTATAAGAACTGTTTGATTTTTTTAATTAGATATTTTAACCACTATTGGTCTTTAAAAAAATAAAAATGCACCCTTATTTCAGTTACCTTAGTTGTTTGTGTCCTTTCATGGAACATTGGGGGAGATTTACTTAAATTGGAGTATGTGATGTTATGTTATGTTGTAAACCCCCCCTCCTAACTTTTACCTATAGATAAGCCTAAGGCACATTTACGTCGGCAGAATGGCACGGCTGGGCACATGCACATATAGGTACGTCCTGTGCTAGTGCCCAGCCGTGGGTCACGGGCCAGCGACCCGGTCCGAAGTTCAGTGACCGGGACCCGATCGCCGCTGGAGTCCTGCGATCGGTCCCCGGAGCTGAAGAATGGGGAGAGCTGTGTGTAAACACAGCTTCCCCGTTCTTCACTGTGGTGGCGTCATCGATCGTGTGATCCCTTTTATAGGGATACACAATCGATGACGTCACACCTACAGCCACACCACCCTACAGTTAGAAACTTGTGGTTAACTCCCAAACTGCAATCGTCATTTTCACAATAAACAATGCATTTTAAATGCATTATTTGCTGTGAAAATGACAATGGTCCCAAAAATGTGTCAAAATTGTCCGAAGTGTCCGCCATAATGTCGCAGTCATGAAAAAAAAAAAAAAAATTGAAAAAATGCAATAAAACTATCCCCTATTTTATAAACGCTATAAATTTTGCGCAAACCAACCGAATAAACGCTTATTGCGATTTTTTTTTTACCAAAAATAGGTAGAAGAATACGCATCGGCCTAACTGAGGAAAACATTTTTTTTTATATATTTTTGGGGGGATATTTATAATAGCAAAAAGTAAAAAATATTGAATTTTTTTCAAAATTGTCGCTCTATTTTTGTTTATAGCGCAAAAAATAAAAACTGCAGAGGGGATCAAATACCACCAAAAGAAAGCTCTATTTGTGGGGAAAAAAAAGAACGCCAATTTTGTTTGGGAGCCACGTCGCACGACCGCGCAATTGTCTGTTAAAGCGACGCAGTGCCGAATCGCAAAACCTGGCCGGGTCCTTTAGCTGCCTAAAGGTCCAGGTCTTAAGTGGTTAAGAATACATACTTTGACTGCTCGCCAGGGCCAGGTCCGATGCAGCGGTGGTCTGGGTCGCCATGTTAGAGACCCGCTCCCGATTTACGCGGCTCCAATGAGTTCTTTCCCCGTGTCAACATCTGCTAGTAGGTGAGTACGAAAACCATTGGCATCAGCTAGGCTTGGGAGGATATTAAGCAGGATTTCTCCCCGTTTTGCAGCAGAGCTCTGTGCCTATGCGTCTGGCCTGGTAGCCATCTTGGTCACGCCCCAAGAATACATACTTTAATATGTTTTTATTGAAAATACAGGAGAAACATACAACCAGTATTCTAAAGTTTTGACATAAAGTACAGCCAGTGTAGATAGTCATTATACAGACAAAATAGCAATAGTGCTAAAACATGATATACTCTACTCGCTGGTGTAGCTGGCCAAAGGCTTTGTGAGGCAGATATCAGAATTTAGAGCTTAGTGCCACCTTCAGTCATTTTTTCAACTTTCCATCTATTAAATATTCTGCTCTTGTTATTTTAACTTTGCATAGTAAAATCTTTTTTTTCTGCCAGTAAATACTTTGTGAGAGTTTGCCAGGAAAGGGAGGGGGGGGTGAGTCGTAAGAGGGCCAATGAGAGCTGCAGTTGGGCCTCTGTGTGTCTGTGTAAATCCAGGAAGTGAACAGGCAGCAGCTTCAGCTGCCCACAATTAAAATGGCTGCAGCCAGACTCGGTGGAGGGAGATTTCAGCAGCATATTTGGCAAGTACAGAATCACAGTATATATAAAATATGCAAAGTGGTTGGAGGGAAGCTTAAGAATGGCAAAGATGTTTTTATTACAAATTATGTGAGCAGACGGCAGTTCCTCTTTAATAAGGCTCACATGCAGCACGTATGCCTCCATGGAAGGCCAAGGTTTCAATGCGGACAGCAAGCTCACTGTGTGCTCTCAGAACATAGACAGCTTCTGATCTCTAGTAATGACCAGGAGCTGATGGGATTGATCATGTCACTGAAAGTGCACTTGGAAGTGCTGTCGCTTTAAAACTGAGGGGAAGATCTGAAATGAGGGGAAGCCCTGCTGATTTTATCATCCAATCATGTGCAAGTTAAAATGCTGTTTTTTTTTATTTTCCTTGCATGTCCCCATCTGATCTACAGCGAATGCACTTCCAAGTGCACTTTCATGTGCCCTAGCATGTGAACATTATGGGGGTTATTTACGAAAGGCAAATCCACTTTATGCAAAGTGGATTTGCCTTACGTAAATAACCCCCATAGTGTTCACATGATAGGGCAATTTTTTTCCCCCTGGGCGTAAGAGCTGGGTGAGAATGAGTTAATTATTAAGAGAATAGCAGTGCGCAAGACTTAATTTAAAAGTAAATTAAAATATTTGCAAGGGAGTGATGCTAAATGTAATATATATTGACGCTTACCAGTCATTAGATGTGATGGCTGCATTAATTTTTACTTCTTCATGACTTCATTTTCAGGAAGTACAGAAAACAGCTGCTGATCCTGCCAATAATGCAGTGTCCTTGTCACTTCCTGTGGGCTGAAATGAAAGTACAAAGAAGCTAAATTTTATTGTGTATACTACAAATCTGATTAAAGCGGAGGTTCACCGTTAGAGAGCACATTTTCCCCTTAGATTAATGCTCGTTTTGTCTAGGGGAATCGGCTATTGGTTTTAAAATATGATCCGTACTTACCCGTTTACGAGATGCATCTTCTCCGTCGCTTCCGGGTATGGGCTGCGGGAATGGGCGTTCCTTCTTGATTGACAGTCTTCCGAGAGGCTTCCGACGGTCGCATCCATCGCGTCACGATTTTCCGAAAGAAGCCGAACGTCGGTGCGCAGGCGCAGTATAGAGCCGCACCGACGTTCGGCTTCTTTCGGCTACGAGTGACGTGATGGATGCGACCGTCGGAAGCCTCTCGGAAGACTGTCAATCAAGAAGGAACGCCCATTCCCGCAGCCCATACCCGGAAGCGACGGAGAGGATGCATCTCGTAAACGGGTAAGTACGGATCATATTTTAAAACCAATAGCCGATTCCCCTAGACAAAACGAGCATTAATCTAAGGGGAAAGGGGCAACAATTAAATAAATGGGTGAACTCCCGCTTTAATAAACAATGAAATAGAGATGAACAAAGTCGCTGGAGGAGCGGGCTGTGTGTGTCTGCACCCAGCGCTCTCCTCCTTTACAACCCCCACCCCTGACACTGCAAAATGACAGAGAGCTTGTGCTGAGATCACAGAGAGGCGCAATTGATGGCTGTGTGTGTCAGAGCGGGTTGTGTAAAATCCTGCGCTCAATCCTGCCCCTCCCCACCTTCTGGCAGCAAGACAGTGGACCAATCAGTGGGAGGCTGGCGGAGGGTCATAGGACATGTAGTCCTTAAAGGAGTGTTGTACAATGGCGGCTATGGGTCTTGGACTTCAACACCTAGGATTCCCTGCAAACGGGAGGAGGAGAGGACAGTGTTTTCCAAGGCAACGTACCAGAGGTCTGGGAAGTCTAGTGCAGGTAGTCAGAGAGAGCAGACCGGTTGCTGGGATTTGTACACTACACCAGAGAGAGGACGGACCTGTTGCGGAGAACTGAGGCCGGGACTGAGTCACAGTTAGCCTGTGAATGGTTATCTGAGCTGGGCAGACATTGGATCTGTACGTGCCTACACTAGTGAGAGACTGAGCCTTTTTAGCACCCATGGAGCTGAGAGGATGAACCACAGAGAGTCAAAGTGTCTTGGGACTGAGCTGGGAGACCTTTTGCTGTGTGTGCCCACATCAAAGGAGGTCCTAATCATGAGGACTGAGCCCTCTGACCTAGCTAACTGCCAAGCATATTGGACAAGATTCATTGAATGTCAGTAGTGGTGAGCAGAACCTACAAAGCATAACCCCTTACTGTCCACAGTTAATGCCAAGGGAGATTGCTCCTTACTTGGCAGCCCATCAACCACCCAATTAGTACAGTCTTAAAGAGACAGCTTCATGTGCACCACCTTACAGATGGGCCCCAAGAATAGCTGGCTGAGTACTGCTAAACAGGTGCCAGGTATTTTATAGCCACCACCAGGGGCATGGCATGCACTCGAGCACTTTTATTTTTGGGTAAGTTAATGCTGACACTTTCAACCCGGTTTGTATCAGTAAAAAAATGGTTTAGCATTGCTGAAGTTCAGTTTGATTTCCATGTTATGGATCCATGCAATGTCTAACTTGCCTTGCCATAATACATCTAATTAATCTCATCATCAGGTTGCTTGTGGCCTATTTTCTGTGTATTATTGTAGAGTGGTAGCATACCAATGCTTAAGTTACACACGTGTGAGCAACACTTATAACTAGGTCAGTGGGGACCAAGTGGGTTAAAGTGGATGTAAACCGGAAAATGTTATTTTTATTTTTTGATGTCACAATGTACAGTATAAGATTTCCTATCATCTGTGCCCAGTCTCGCCACACATAGTTAGTCCAGCTCTGAGCAATCCTATTTTATTGTTCAGTGAAATAAAACGGACTTACAGAGAAAAACCCTTAGGCCTCTTTCACACGGAGCGGACCGTTTTTGTGTCCGCTCCGTGTGTCCGCAAAAGCTCAGCGGGGATCATCCGTAATCCCTGCTGAGCTGTCGGCGGATAGGGCGGTCCCCGCACACAGTGCAGAGACCGCCCTGTCTCTCCTCCGCTCTCCCCTATGGGGAATCGGATGAAGACGGACCGTCTGTCCGTCTTCGTCCGATCCGTTTCGTCGGACGGAAGAAAAATAGGGTTTTCTTCCATCCGAAAAACCGAATCCTGACGGACGCGGATGGTTGCGGACGTTAGCGGATGCATCATCCGCTAACGGACGCGATCCCATAGAGATGCATTACAAGTCCGTAAACGGACGAACGGTCTGTACGTCTGAAAGGGGCCTTAGTCCGTTCCGCCACCTTGCTGAGAGTGACAGGTTATTTACACATCTCATGCACTAGCCTGGAGACAGGCATTATTTTTTAATTCCAGGAGGCATGTATATCCTTATAGATCAGCACTATGGCAGTAGTTTAGAAAGAATGAGAGTGGGTTTACATTCACTTTAAAGAGTCGTGGCAGAATATTCAAGTGGGTCCTGCGGGGGTAAGCGCTACAGACACAATGGAGAAATGAGTGTAGTCATGAAGGGAAAGGAAGTTGGTTATTAGCAGGTAAAAGTAAAGGGGAAAAGGTTTAAGAGAAGTAAAATAATGTAGCCATCACAAATAAAAGACTGCATTATATAATATTTTTGTTTAGGTACGATTTAATCTTTATGGTATTACTTCTTAGCTGGGGGGGGGGGGGGGGTTAGCTTATAAGCATAAGTATTTAGTATTGTTTATTGAATCACGTGTATTACATGAAAACACTACATATAAATACATAGCCCCCAACTGTTCCTGATTTGGAACAAAGTCCCTCTGTCCCTGTATCCTCCTGATTTGTCCCTCATTATGATCTGATCTATATTAATTGTATATAAAATACACTTTTTATCTTTCAAAAAGCATTTCCCAGTTCTAAACTTTTTTATCCAATTTCTAAATTGCTGCATTTGTAAATTTTAAAAGCCAATATAAAATAATATGTATAAAAGGGGGGAACTTAAGCGCTAGCCAATACTCTCAATGTGAGGGGTAAAATTGTATAAACAATAACATAAGTGAATAAATAAATGCAGCTCAAATCTATAATGTGCTAACGACAAAGAATATAAAATGAATACGTTTAAATGATGAGCGCAAAAATAAGTGAATGGTGGGTATAAAAACAATGATAAAATAAATATGATCCCCAAGGGGAAAAAGCCAGTAAACGAATGAATAAAATACTAAATGTATATCAAATCACTCAAATCACTGTGACAGTGATGAACAAACAATAAAGCAAAGTGTCCTGTGTATAAAAAATAAATAAAAGAAAAATAAGTAAATGTCCCAATGTGATGATCAAAAACTTGTGCATCCAAATCAAAGTGTTTAAATACGATCCCACCGGCAGCCGGGCTCACGGAGCGCTTACCTTCCTGATGTATATAAACAGCGTATGGATGCTCAGATGGAGACTTAAAGCGGAGTTCCGGCCACAATTTTAAAAATAAAAACTTTTTAAATATGAATACCCCTGTAATACACAAGCTTAATGTATTCTACTACAGTTAGTCTGTAAACTAAGGTCCGTTTTGATAGGTTTTTACAGCATTTAGACACTTTATAAAACAGAAATTGACTGGGGCCATCTTAAGTGTGGGCATCATGAAGCCAGACTGTATGACTTCCTGGATTTCAGCCTCGCACATGCTCAGTGTTGTACAAGCAGTGTAATGGTTTCAGATCAGGTTTCAATAGCAACGGGAGTGTCAGAGGAAGTTACCGCCCCTTATCTATGCAAACCTCTCCTCCCCTCCTCCTTCCAGGAACCAGTAAATATACGAAA
Organism: Rana temporaria; assembly: GCF_905171775.1. NCBI lineage: Eukaryota > Metazoa > Chordata > Amphibia > Anura > Ranidae > Rana > Rana temporaria. The sequence goes on along the minus strand of NC_053497.1, from coordinate 44,243,853 downwards.
TAATTTGTTCCTGTGCAGATATATCTACATAACAAGATGATATATATATCTCTTGTTATATATGTGGTGTGTATACATATACTAGACGTGTGCACTGTCAATAAATTCATTTTGTTTAGTTCCGTTTCGCATTATTAGCCGTTATTTCGTATTTTGTGCCCGAAACTCAATTCGGATTCGTACGCTCATAATGGGCACAGCAGGAGTACAGGCACAGGAAGTCAGCACAGAACAGGGATGGTGAGAACCCTTCATGAGGGGGTTCCCAGCCATCCCTGCACTGAGTTCCCGGGTCTGTACACCCGATGTGCCCCATTATGAGGGGTTCCCACCATCCCTGTGCTGAGTTCCCGGGTCTGTACACCCGCTGTGCCCATTATGAGGGGTTCCCACCATCCCTGTGCTGAGTTCCTGGGTCTGTACACCCGCTGTGTCCATTATGAGGGGTTCCCACCATCCCTGTGCTGTGCCCATTATGAGGGGTTCCCACCATCCCTGTGCTGAGTTCCCGGGTCTGTACCCCCCGCTGTGCCCATTATGAGGGGTTCCCACCATCCCTGCGCTGAGTTCCCGGGTCTGTACACCCGCTGTGCCCATTATGAGGGGTTCCCACCATCCCTGTGCTGAGTTCCCGGGTCTGTACCCCCGCTGTGCCCATTATGAGGGGTTCCCACCATCCCTGTGCTGAGTTCCTGGGTCTGTACACCCGCTGTGCCCCATTATGAGGGGTTCCCACCATCCCTGTGCTGAGTTCCTGGGTCTGTACACCCGCTGTGCCCATTATGAGGGGTTCCCACCATCCCTGTGCTGAGTTCCCGGGTCTGTACACCCGCTGTGCCCGTTATGAGGGGTTCCCACCATCCCTGTGCTGAGTTCCCGGGTCTGTACACCAGCTGTGCCCCATTATGAGGGGTTCCCACCATCCCTGTGCTGAGTTCTCGGGTCTGTACACCCGCTGTGCCCATTATCAGGGGTTCCCACCATCCCTGTGCTGAGTTCCCGGGTCTGTACCCCCGCTGTGCCCCATTATGAGGGGTTCCCACCATCCCTGTGCTGAGTTCCCGGGTCTGTACACCCGCTGTGCCCATTATGAGGGGTTCCCACCATCCCTGTGCTGAGTTCCCGGGTCTCTACACCCGCTGTGCCCATTATGAGGGGTTCCCAACATCCCTGTGCTGAGTTCCCGGGTCTGTACACCCGCTGTGCCCATTATGAGGGGTTCCCACCATCCCTGTGCTGAGTTCCCGGGTCTGTACCCCCGCTGTGCCCACTATGAGGGGTTCCCACCATCCCTGTGCTGACTTCCTGGGTCTGTACACCCGCTGTGCCCATTATGAGGGGTTCCCACCATCCCTGTGCTGAGTTCCCGGGTCTGTACACCCGCTGTGCCCATTATGAGGGGTTCCCACCATCCCTGCACTGAGTTCCCGGGTCTGTACCCCCGCTGTGCCCGTTATGAGGGGTTCCCACCATCCCTGTGCTGAGTTCTCGGGTCTGTACACCCGCTGTGCCCATTATGAGGGGTTCCCACCATCCCTGTGCTGAGTTCCTCCTGCTTCCTTCTTCCCCCAGCACAGCACATTGCCACCATAACATTGCCCACCGCATCATCCCCGGCACAGCACCCCGCATCGGCCCCAGAACCACAACCAGACCCAAATGTCAGTGCCCACCAGTGCATTATCAGTGCCCATTAGTGCGGTGACACCAGTTTATTATCTGTGCAGTGGCACCAGTGCCTTATATCAGTGCGGTGACAACATTATTAGTGCCCATCAGTGCGGTGACAACATTAGTGCCCATCAGTGCGGTGACAACATTAGTGCCCATCAGTGCGGTGACAACATTAGTGCCCATCAGTGCGGTGACCGTTAGTGCCCATCAGTGCGGTGACCGTTAGTGCCCATCAGTGCGGTGACCGTTAGTGCCCATCAGTGCGGTGACCGTTAGTGCCCATCAGTGCGGTGACCGTTAGTGCCCATCAGTGCGGTGACCGTTAGTGCCCATCAGTGCGGTGACCGTTAGTGCCCATCAGTGCGGTGACAGTTAGTGCCCATCAGTGCGGTGACAGTTAGTGCCCATCAGTGCGGTGACCGTTAGTGCCCATCAGTGCGGTGACCGTTAGTGCCCATCAGTGCGGTGACCGTTAGTGCCCATCAGTGCGGTGACCGTTAGTGCCCATCAGTGCGGTGACCGTTAGTGCCCATCAGTGCGGTGACCGTTAGTGCCCATCAGTGCGGTGACAGTTAGTGCCCATCAGTGCGGTGACAGTTAGTGCCCATCAGTGCGGTGACAGTTAGTGCCCATCAGTGCGGTGACAGTTAGTGCCCATCAGTGCGGTGACAGTTAGTGCCCATCAGTGCGGTGACAGTTAGTGCCCATCAGTGCGGTGACAGTTAGTGCCCATCAGTGCGGTGACAGTTAGTGCCCATCAGTGCGGTGACAGTTAGTGCCCATCAGTGCGGTGACAGTTAGTGCCCATCAGTGCGGTGACAGTTAGTGCCCATCAGTGCGGTGACAGTTAGTGCCCAGTGCAGAGTGGGGGAGGTACAGATGATCAGGCATACAGAGCACATCTCGGTCTGTGTAGATCTGTATGTGTGAGCACCGAATGTAGTACAGCCCCGCCTCCCTGCACTAGACTTGTAACACACAGTGCAGAGCGATGTTTCTATGTACACGGAGGCGGGGCTGTACAGGGAGGCGGGGCTGTACAGGGAGGCGGGGCTGTACTACGCTCGGTGTTCACACATACTGATCTATCAGACAGAGTGAGATCCGCTCTGTCTGTCTGATGATCTGTATCTCCGTGCACCGGAGACAGACGGCGGGGGGGGGGGGGTTGGCGGGGGGGACGGACGGACGGGGGCGGTGCTAGGACGGGGGAGGAGTTGGAGAGGGAGAAGAGGAAGGACACCACCTCTATGGGCGGCACTGCCCTCCCTCCCTCCCGCCCCCCGAGATGTATAACCACGGCTGCGATGTTGAGGCCAGCCTCCTGGGATTGATGACACACATCACCCAGGAGGCATAGCAGCGCTGGATGCGGCGGGGGGGCCATTCCGCCGCGGCGGGGGAATAAGACACTCAAAGATAAAAACGTGAGTATTTAAAAGAAAAAAAAAGACATCCCAAATGTATTTAAAGGGGCAGTGTTAAAACGAATGCTGATAAGTTGAAAAATAGGGTGGAACTCCGCTTTAAAGACCTTCCTTCTGCTCGGGACGAGCTAGTACAATCCTCTATCCTTTTGCCTGGAGAGCGTCACCCTCACTGTGTGTGGTCCGGGGCTACACCAAAATGGAGGCTCTGTACTCAAAGTATACACAAGCCATCGATCGGATGTGAAAGAAGGAAAGAAAAAGGAGCTCCAAATGGTGAAATATTTCTCAGCAAACAGTTTTTAATTGGTCCAAAAGGTGAAATGCTCAACATGAGCTAAAAAATCAAACGTTGAAACAGCGAGTATCAAATGTGCGGACGGAACGTCACGTCACTTCCGGTCACGTCTATACAGGGCCTTACGCGTTGCGTCACGTCACGTGACTTCATCAGAGGCTGGGGATTGGCTAGACGGACCCCCTTTATATAGGCTAATAGGCGGAAGTCAATAGCGGCCATTTTGAAGATGGGAAAACCCATCGAATCTATCGTGGCCATCTTGTGTATGGGAAACACATAGAAGGCGAGCACGCAAATCCATTAAAACCAAGTGTTGGCAAGCAAAGTGATGTGGAAACATCTTAATCCTCATAGTATCATCATGAGCTGCATGAGCGAATGATCTTTATTAAAATCTATATTTAAATACTATATATTTAATGGGTATATTAAAAACAAGGACTGTAAATTAAAATAGATTCCTGAATTAATTACATTAAGACCAAAATAGGAACCATATAGTGGATTGCACGGATAAAGTGCAGCAACCCCACAAACGGTTGTGTTTATGATTAACGTGGAGATTCACTCAATCACGTCAAAGGGAGGGATTTAAAGGAGCTAGAAGACTAGACCAACAGTGATGCTCAATCCCATCCTTTACAATAAAATGCATAAAAATTAAAAGTTGCTTTAAAATGCATAAAAATTAAAAGTTGCTTTAAAATGCATAAAAATTAAAAGTTGCTTATAAAACAGTTGACATCAAAGTCCACGTTTCATCCATCAGGCACTAATGTATGTAAAGTGTGTATCCATTGGGATTCCTTTTGGCTGATAGTTCTAACTAAATGTGCCCCTCTCCATGGTTTTTTGAACTTATCAATCGCCCAAAAGGATAAATCACGTGGATTTTTATTGTGGAACTTCTCAAAATGTCTACTGACATTGTGTTTGTCAGAACCCTTCAAAATATTCTTAATGTGTTCTTTAATGCGGACCATTAATGGCCTTTTGGTTCTGCCTACGTATTGTAAATTACATGTACACTGTAATACGTACACCACACCCTCAGTGTGACAGCTAATGAAATCTTTTATGGGATGCATTACATTGGTGTGTGTACCCAAAAATTCTGTTCTCTTTAATTGAGGACCCCTTGCGTGCAAACATGCAAAACAATATTTGCACGGAAAGAAGCCCTTTTTATTAAAGAACGTGTACCCACTCCTAGGAGGAGGGTCAATCACGTTTTTAACCAGCATGTCTCGAACAGTCGGTGCTCTTTTATAGATAATGTTCGGTCGAGCAGGCAGAATCTTTTTCAGATGTTTGTCTGCTGTCAATACATGCCAGTATTTTTTGAATACCTTTTCCACATCCTTATGCTGGACATTGTAGTCCAGAATGATAACCGGTGCTTCCATTTTGCATTGTGTTTTGATGTCTCCTCGTAACATTGAATTCCTGTCAAGTCCTGCTACTGTTTGAATTTGTTGCTGAATAAAATGTTCAGAGTAGCCTTTCTTTTGGAATCTATCTCCAATGAATTCAGCTTGAATTAGAAAGTCTGTTTCCTTCGTGCAGTTCCGCCGAATGCGTACTAGCTGCCCTTTCGGGATATTTAATAGCCATGATTTATAATGGCAGCTTTTTAATGATAAATAGCTGTTGGTGTCAACGCTTTTGAAATGTGTTTTGGTAAAAAGCGATTTCTCTGTAATCGTGATGTCCAAGTCTAGAAAGCTAACGGTTTTCTCACTAATGTTGACCACCAACTTAATGTTTTGGTCATTTGAATTAAGTCGTGTGAAGAATTCTTCCAAAGAATTTTTTGAACCTTTCCAAACAATCAGCACATCATCGATGTATCTTTTATACAGGATTAATTCTGGTGGGGTGTTGAAATACACTGCATTTTCTTCCCACTGTGCCATAAAAGCATTGGCCACCGACGGAGCAAATTTTGCCCCCATGGCAATGCCTGTTTGTTGATTGTAATAAGTTTGATTATACCAAAAATAATTGGATTTTAAACAGAACTCTAAACACTTAATCAAATATTTACGTTGCTTACAGGCTAAAATGGTGTAGTTCTTCAAAAGCCACTTGGTTGCACTACAGGCTTGATGATGTTTCACGATAGTATACAGAGATGACACATCTGCAGTGGCCAGTATTGTATTCCCTTCTGAGACAGGTATTTCTTCTAGTATTTGAAGAACATGTTTTGTGTCTCTCAAATAGGCCTTCGTTTGCTGAACTGCTGGTTGCAAGAAATGGTCCAAATATTGACCCATCCTTGCAGTCAGGGAATCAATCCCATTGACGATCGGCCTACCCGGAGGATTATTCTTATCCTTATGTAATTTCGGGATAGTGTAAATGACAGGGATTCTGCAGGTTTCAGGCAACAAATAAATGGCCTCTTTTTTATTTAAAATATCCTTTTTCTTGCCTAAATGAATGAGTTGTTTTAGTTGTGTTTTATATTTAGCAATGGGATTTCCTAATAGTTTTATATAGGTGTCCTCATCTTCAAGTTGTCTAAGGAGTTCTTCATGGTATTGTTCCTTCGATTGGACAACCACTCCTCCCCCTTTATCCGCGGGGCGGATCACAATATCATTTAGTTTTTTTAGGCTTTGGATCCCCTTTTTGATGTGTGGGGGATCTGATATTTTCTTTACTTTGAGGCCATCCAACTCTTGAAGCACTAATTTCTTGAATACTTCTATGTGTTGTCCATTGACAACCTGCGGGTTAAACACAGAATTGTTCCGAAGAGTACTGTGTTGTATAAAGTCACTAGTTATGGATGTAGATAATTGATGTTTCGCTGGATTTCCTAGGAAGTATTTTTTGATATTTATTTTTCGAATGTATTTTTGGATATTAATGTACGTGTCGAATTTGTTTAAATTCTTTACAGGTGCATGTTTAAGGCCCCCTTCCAGTACTGCCAACTCCTCTACAGATAGTGTTTTTCCACTTATGTTGAAGACACCCTCCCCTTTTCCACTCTTTCTTTTGGGATCTCTTCCCCACTCTGCATCCGCGTTTTCTTCTGATGTGCGGGTTAGTCTTTCCTCCCTTGGTCTTCTTGGTGATCTGGGGGGTTCTTGAATTATCCTTGGGGGTGAGCGATCCTCTTGAGTGTATCTCCTTGGGGATTGATACATTTCTTGGGGGTGTCTCCTTGGAGAGCGATCCCTCCGATCTCTGTCTAAAAAAGACCTTTGGGTGTCATAATGGTATGTTGGATAGTGATGTTCTGGATAGTGTCGTAGGGGCTCGTACCTATTGTAGGTAGAAATTGGACTCCGCTGCAAATGGTTATAGTAATGCGGGTAATAGGGTTGAGGATTAGGGGGCGGTGGATGGTACATAGGTCCTCTATTATCCCTATATTCCCTCTCCGAATTGCGACAGTTCCAATTAGATTTTTTGAACGTTTTTTTATAGGGTTTCTTCTGTTTATTGTTATGGGGCGTTTGATGACTCGGCCCCTCATCATTCTTTTGATGATGGTGTGATTGTTCCTGTTCTTGTCTTTCAGTACCGTGTCCTTTCGCTTGCCAACCCATATATTTCATGGGTCTACTTGTAGTCGGGTCTTGAATTTGTACTTGCTTTTCAGGTGTTGAGTATGTAGATGTAGGTAGTGGAGCTATGGTCTTAATTTGCCACTTAAATACCTGATCCATACTGTAATCAGAAATGTCACGTTGATATTTTTTCATTTTTCTTTTTTGGACTTCTAGATCTTTATTCGCCAAACTATTGTTTAATTGGGCTGCTAATTTTTTAAAATCAGCCGAGTCTTTAAAAGGCTCTAATTTCAATTTGGTCTCTTGTATAATCGCATCAGTTTGTCGTGCTCTTTTTTGTTTGCGTTTTAGAAGGAAGTGAATTACTTCTAGGCTTTTATCATTGAAAAAGTGGAACCATTCATCTAGCGATTGTTTATCCAGAAGGCCATCATTGGGCGGAACGTCCCATCTCAGCCTTCTGGGTACAATTTTCTCTTTTATATACCTATCAAAGGTATGAATGTCCCACCACAAGTTGACCTTTCTTTCCATGTTGTGCGCCAATATTCTAAATTGGCTATTCAGGTCAGTGTCTTTAGAATGGTTATTGACATTAAAAACCTCATCTAGATTCACCTGGCGGTGTTCCATATAAGAAAGTGCTTCCATGACAGCTGCTTAAGTGGTGTTAGAATATAGTGATAAAGTGTATAAAAGGGGGGAACTTAAGCGCTAGCCAATACTCTCAATGTGAGGGGTAAAATTGTATAAACAATAACATAAGTGAATAAATAAATGCAGCTCAAATCTATAATGTGCTAACGACAAAGAATATAAAATGAATAAGTTTAAATGATGAGCGCAAAAATAAGTGAATGGTGGGTATAAAAACAATGATAATATAAATATGATCCCCAAGGGAAAAAAGCCAGTAAACGAATGAATAAAATACTAAATGTATATCAAATCACTCAAATCACTGTGACAGTGATGAACAAACAATAAAGCAAAGTGTCCTGTGTATAAAAAATAAATAAAAGAAAAATAAGTAAATGTCCCAATGTGATGATCAAAAACTTGTGCATCCAAATCAAAGTGTTTAAATACGATCCCACCGGCAGCCGGGCTCACGGAGCGCTTACCTTCCTGATGTATATAAACAGCGTATGGATGCTCAGATGGAGACTTAAAGACCTTCCTTCTGCTCGGGACGAGCTAGTACAATCCTCTATCCTTTTGCCTGGAGAGCGTCACCCTCACTGTGTGTGGTCCGGGGCTACACCAAAATGGAGGCTCTGTACTCAAAGTATACACAAGCCATCGATCGGATGTGAAAGAAGGAAAGAAAAAGGAGCTCCAAATGGTGAAATATTTCTCAGCAAACAGTTTTTAATTGGTCCAAAAGGTGAAATGCTCAACATGAGCTAAAAAATCAAACGTTGAAACAGCGAGTATCAAACGTCACGTCACTTCCGGTCACGTCTATACAGGGCCTTACGCGTTGCGTCACGTGACTTCATCAGAGGCTGGGGATTGGCTAGACGGACCCCCTTTATATAGGCTAATAGGCGGAAGTCAATAGCGGCCATTTTGAAGATGGGAAAACCCATCGAATCTATCGTGGCCATCTTGTGTATGGGAAACACATAGAAGGCGGGCACGCAAATCCATTAAAACCAAGTGTTGGCAAGCAAAGTGATGTGGAAACATTTTAATCCTCATAGTATCATCATGAGCTGCATGAGCGAATGATCTTTATTAAAATCTATATTTAAATACTATATATTTAATGGGTATATTAAAAACAAGGACTGTAAATTAAAATAGATTCCTGAATTAATTACATTAAGACCAAAATAGGAACCATATAGTGGATTGCACGGATAAAGTGCAGCAACCCCACAAACGGTTGTGTTTATGATTAACGTGGAGATTCACTCAATCACGTCAAAGGGAGGGATTTAAAGGAGCTAGAAGACTAGACCAACAGTTCTCTTTAATTGAGGACCCCTTGCGTGCAAACATGCAAAACAATATTTGCACGGAAAGAAGCCCTTTTTATTAAAGAACGTGTACCCACTCCTAGGAGGACGGTCAATCACGTTTTTAACCAGCATGTCTCGAACAGTCGGTGCTCTTTTATAGATAATGTTCGGTCCCATCTTCAAAATGGCCGCTATTGACTTCCGCCTATTAGCCTATATAAAGGGGGTCCGTCTAGCCAATCCCCAGCCTCTGATGAAGTCACGTGACGTGACGCAACGCGTAAGGCCCTGTATAGACGTGACCGGAAGTGACGTGACGTTCCGTCCGCACATTTGATACTCGCTGTTTCAACGTTTGATTTTTTAGCTCATGTTGAGCATTTCACCTTTTGGACCAATTAAAAACTGTTTGCTGAGAAATATTTCACCATTTGGAGCTCCTTTTTCTTTCCTTCTTTCACATCCGATCGATGGCTTGTGTATACTTTGAGTACAGAGCCTCCATTTTGGTGTAGCCCCGGACCACACACAGTGAGGGTGACGCTCTCCAGGCAAAAGGATAGAGGATTGTACTAGCTCGTCCCGAGCAGAAGGAAGGTCTTTAAGTCTCCATCTGAGCATCCATACGCTGTTTATATACATCAGGAAGGTAAGCGCTCCGTGAGCCCGGCTGCCGGTGGGATCGTATTTAAACACTTTGATTTGGATGCACAAGTTTTTGATCATCACATTGGGACATTTACTTATTTTTCTTTTATTTATTTTTTATACACAGGACACTTTGCTTTATTGTTTGTTCATCACTGTCACAGTGATTTGAGTGATTTGATATACATTTAGTATTTTATTCATTCGTTTACTGGCTTTTTCCCCTTGGGGATCATATTTATATTATCATTGTTTTTATACCCACCATTCACTTATTTTTGCGCTCATCATTTAAACTTATTCAATATAAAATAATAGTAGTGGTAAAAAAAAACACTTGTAGGTTTAACAAATCATTTTTTTTAATAATTCTCCTGTAAGGGGCATGGCAGGGGGTGTGTCATATGCCTACAAAAACTTGCTAATACCCTGTTTCCCCAAAAATAAGACCTACCCTGAAAATAAGACCTAGCATTATTTTCCCGGAGGGCTGCAATATAAGCCCTACCCCTAAAATAAGCCCTAGTTAAAAATGCTTGTAAAATCCTATAATCTACTATATTAAAGTAATTTATAATGTACAATGTGTGTGTTTCTGTAATATAATTGCGGGGAAGAGCGCTCCGGCGGGTAACAGAAGTGCAGATCGGCACTATAACAAATGTATTTGGCACAATTATATTACAGAAACACACACATTGTACATTATATACTACTGTAATAGAGTGGATTATAGGATTGTACAAGCATTTTAACTCAGTTTACACTGGGGATTCCTGACAGGCAGGGAGGGAGAGAGGGAGAAAAGACATCACATTACATGGTAAGACCTACCCCGAAAATAAGCCCTACGGTGTCTTTTGTTGGCATAATTAATATAAGACCCGGGCTTATTTTCGGGGAAACACGGTAGGTGTCCGTCGTTCCCATCTCAAAAAGTTGGAAGGTATGTAAATATATCTCAGAGGATGTACAGTAGAGTCACATGTTGCATATATTACTTTAACAAAAACATAGTTATTGCTGCAAACCTTGAAATATCAGTCACAAAGGAAGTGCATTGTTTTCAATAAGTTGGATGACTTGCATTCTGAGAAGGCAAAGTACAGCCATTGTGTAGTACTGCAAAGCAGGTATCAGAGCCTGCAAATATAATGAGCTTTTGCCATGTACAGTGGAACCTTGGATTACGAGCATAATCCGTTCCAGAAGAATGCTTGTAATCCAAAAGCACTCACATATCAAAGTGAGTTTCTCCATAGAAGCCAATGGAAACAAAGATAATTTGTTCCGCATTGACTTCTAAGGCATGCAATACCGCATGGGGCCAGAGTTGGGGGGCGCCGGAGAGCCTCGGAAATACTCGGGGACAGCTTGGCTGATCTCGAAAACCCTCGGAAAAGGTTCGGAAACTGAGTATTTCCAAGTGATTCCAAATATTTCTGAACGGCTCGGAACAGCTCCGAACCATTCCGAGTGTCACTGGTGCCCCCGCACCTCTGGCCAAATGCGGTACTGCACACCCCATTAGCTTGAACTCTGCTCGTTTTGCGCGACAACATTCGCAAATTCGAGTCAGGATTTAAAAAAAAAGTTGCTCGTTATTCAAAACGCTTGTTAACTGCGTTACTCATAAACCAAGGTTCCGCTGTACTTATAACTGCCAATAAAGCGGTAGTAAAAAGTTGGCTGTTATTTTTTTTCCCCCTGCAAGGTAAAGGCATAATGCACTAGTATGCATTGCATGCTAGCACATTATGTTACACTTCCCTTAAAACAAAGCCTTCCAGCTCAGAGATGTCAGAGCAGCAGGCGCTCTCATCTTGACCAGTCTTTCTTCTGGGTTTGTGGACGCCGACTGTGACTGGCCGGAGCCACGATGGCGTCTTCCCCATGCATGCATGCATGCATGCGGGAGCCACAGTTTACAGCACAGGGCTCTGAAGGAATAACCTGGACCGTTTCTTTAGAGCGCATGTGCCAGTGATGCCACTGGCTGCATATACAGTAAATTGAGATATTATAGGCTTACTTATAGGTAAAAGTAAGAGATGGGACTCCCACTTTAAAGGAGTTGTAAACCCTTGTGTTTTTTCACCTTAATGCATCCTATGCATTAGGGTGAAAAAACACCTTGCTGTGTCCGGCCCTCCCGAGCCCCTGTTTTACTTACCTAAACCCCGAATTTCCGTGGGCGCGATCCCGCGTTGCTTTCCTCATCTCTTCTTGGCTCTTCATTGGATAGATTGATAGCAGCGCAGCCATAGGCTCTCACTGCTGTCAGTCAAATCCAATGACACGCCGTTGGGGGCAGGCCGAGTTATACACTTAGGGCCAGATTCTCATACATTTACGTTGCTCCTGGGCAGCGTAACGTATGTGATTTACGTTACACCGCCACAGGTTTACATCCTGATTCTCAGAACACTTACCTGTAAACCTGCGGCGGTGTATCGTTAAATCGCTCTGCGCAAGCCCGCCCAATTCAAATGGGGCGGGCACCATTTAAATTAGGCACGCTCCCGCGCCGAGCGTACTGCGCATGCCCCGACGTCATTTGCTTAGACGTTTACGTAAATGGCGTCCAGCGCCATTCACGGACGTCTTACGCAAACAACGTAATTTTTTTTAAATTCGACGCGGGAACGACGGCCATACTTAACATTGGTTGCCCCTCATAATAGCAGGGGCAACCTTACGCGTCGCGTACGCTACGGAAACGACGTAAATTCTCAGCGTCGACCGCGCGTATGTTCGGGAATCTCGCGTACTTACCTCATTTGCATAGACGGGGAAAACGACGATGTGACACCTAGCGGCGGGAAAAAAAATTGCTTTTTAGATCTGACAGCGTAAGAGCCTTACGCCTGTCAGATCTAATGGGTATCTATGCATAACTGATTCTAAGAATTAGTCGCATAGATACCCGGGGCCAGATGAGGAGTTACGACGGCGCACATGGTGTTGCGCCGTCGTAACGCCTTTGAGAATCTGGCCCTTAGAGTCTATGGATGCTGAGTGCGGGGAGGAGCCGTGAGAGCCGCCGCGGGACCCCAGAAGAGGATGTTCGGGGCCACTCTGTGCAAAATTAACTGCACAGTGGAGGCAAGTATGACATGTTTGTTTTTAAAAAAAAATAAACCCTGAACCTTTACAATCACTTTAAGCCCTCACTCACATTGACTGCGGCCATGAAATCCTGATACTTCATCTAAAAATCTTACGATTTCAAAGCCGCATCTCGTGCGACTTGGGTGCGAGTTTAACCACTTGCCGACATATGGTGGCAGTATGGCTCCAATGCGCGAATCGCCGTAGCTGCATGGTGGCCGCTTTAAGGGGCGCATAACTTAGTAGCCGATGCACGTTCCCCGCGGCCACGATGTCGATCCTGACAGAACCAGAACGGGGATCTGTGTGTGTACACACACAAATCCCCATTCTGTCAGGGGAGTAGAGACAGATTGTGTGTTCCTAGTATTTAGAAACAACGTATGATCTCCTCCCCCAGTCAGTCCCATCCCCCCACAGTTAGAACACACACTAAGGAAACACATTTAACCCCTTGATCACCCCTGTGTTAACCCCTTCCCTGCCAGTGACATTTATACAGTACTCAGTGGCTATTTTTTAGCTCCGATCACTGTATAAATGTCAAAGGGCCCAAAAAAAGAGTCAAAAGTGTCCAATCTGTCCGCCGCAATGTCGCAGTCCCACTAAAAATCGCAGATCACCGCCATTACTAATTAAAAAAATAATAATGAAAATGCCATAAATATATCCCCTATTTTGTAGACACTATGGGCCAGATTCACAGAAGAGATACGACGGCGTATCTCCTGATACGCCGTCGTATCTCTGTGATCCGCCCGTCCTAACTATGCGGCTGATTCATAGAATCAGTTACGCATAGATAGCCATAAGATCCGACAGGTGTAATTGACTTACACCGTCGGATCTTAGGATGCAATTCTAGGCCGGCCGCTAGGTGGCGATTCCATTGCGGTCGGCGTAGAATATGCAAATGACTAGTTACGGCGATCCACGAAGATCTGCGCGTTCGTCGCAATCCCGTACGTCGTCGCTAGTCGTTTTTACCCGTGGCAAAGTTACACCTGCTTTAACATGGCTTATCTTTAGATCAGCCATGTTAAAGTATGGCTGTCGTTCCCGCGTCGAATTTAGATATTTTTTTTTTGCGCAAGACGTCCGGGAATACGAAACGCCATAACGCACGTCGCCGTTCAAAAAAAACGTTGGGGCATCATTATTTCGCGCAAAGCACGTCGGGAAATTTAAACACGGAGCATGCGCAGAACGTTCGGCGCGGGAACGCGCCTAATTTAAATGGTGCCCACCCCATTTGAATTAGGCGGGCTTGCGCCGAGCGCATTTACGTTACACCGCCGCAAGTTTACAGGTAAGAGCTTTGTGAATCAGGCACTTACGCTGTAAACCTGCGGCAGTGTAACTTAAATCAGATGTTACGCCGCAGGGGAGCAACTTAAATGTCTCTGAATCTGGCCCTATAACTTTTGCGCAAACCAATCAATATACACTTATTGCGATTTTTTTTTTACCAAAAATATGTAGAAGAATACATATTGGACTAAAATGATGAAGAAATTAGCTCTAACTAAAGATGAATACTACCTTTTTTTTTTATAGGTGTAAGCCATTTACATACCTTTTGAAGCCTGACTGGAATACTGTCATGACGTTGCCAAGTACTCCCAGGAAGTTGCTAAGTGAGGCCTAGTCATCACTTCTCACCTCCACCATCACAGGAGTAAGCACTTTCTCCGATTTAAACCCCTGATGCAGTAGCTCTGAGCTCAGAATTTGAGAGCTCACTCCTGTGATGGTGGAGGTGAGCAGTGGTGACTAGACCTCACTTAGCAACGTCCTAGGAGTATTCTAATCAGACTTCATAAGGTATGTAAATGGCCTTTACCTATAGAAAGGGCTTTAGTCAGAGCTGCACAGTTTGTCTTCAGATGTTCCTTATCTGCATAGACAGTTTTGTGGTAAAGACAACGCTATATCCTGGCCTAGGCCAACAAGGCACATGCCTAGGGCAGCACTTTGCAAGGAGGCAGCATGGAAAGAGTCTCTGCCGGCTTGCGCTACACTATCTAGCGCCCCCATAAAAGCAGCTGCACTGCTTCCTGTATGTGGGTGGCAGGCATTCCGCCACTGTGGGAGGCTGTTTTGACTGTCCTATCATCCTGGACCACAAACCTTCCTCACTGTGCTATATGTTTTTTGCTGCACCATTAGCATGGTTATATCTTCTTAGTCCTCCATAAAATTATCAGAAATTTGTGCTTAAAGTAGAACTATAGACAACACATTTTTTTTCCATTTTGGATAAAGTAAGGGAGGGTTATAGCCCCTGTCAGTTTATTTTTTAACGATCCCCATCCCATTGCAGAGATTTCCCTTCACTTCCTGCCCCATAGCCAAACAGGAAGTGAGAAGAACTCTATGCAAATCAAGGGAATCCATTGCCCCCACTCAAATTTCAGGGCGGGTCTTTAACCCGCCCTGACAGGAAGGGGTGTGTCATATTTAAATTAGGGGGTGCACAAGTTTAGTCAGGCATAGGGCAGCACAAAACCTAAATACACTACTGGGTAAAGGTGAACTATCCCTTTAAAGAGGAAGTAAACTTCCATGTTTAAGTTTTACCTATAGGTAAGCCTAAAATAAGGCTTACCTATATGTAGTGTAAATATCTCCTAAATGTGTGCCGTTTAGGAGATATTTACTGTACATTCAGCCAGTGAAATCACTGTAGAGTTGTTACCTCATCCCTTTAAACCCGAACACATATGAATAACACAGGTTCTGTGGCTAATTTATTGCAGATAAGGCTCCATGTGAGTTTAATTACCGCCTTAATCAGTCACAGAACCTGTGTAATTCATGTGTGTTCGGTTTAAAAAGGGATGAGGTGGCAACCCTAAATCAGTGGTGCATATGCTCAGAAGGAACGGCCATCCGTGCAATTCCTTTAGAGCCCTGTGCCTTGACCATGGGCTGCGGCAAGTCACAGAGTCGGAGTCCGCAAACACGGAAAGAAAACTGGGTGAAGATGGACGCCATCTCCAGCGATGACATTGCATAGCTGGAAGGCTTCGTTTTGAGGCAAGTTTCACATAATGTGCTAGTATGTGATGCATGCTAGCACATTATGCCTTTGCCTTGTTGCAGGTAAGAACAAAAAACAACCACTTTAATTTTTAACTATTGTCTTTCCAAAAAAAAATGTTTTATATATATCAAGAGCGATAAATTCGACCTGTGTGTACAAAGTAGTATTGCTGTTGTGCTATGGTTATTACTATATACAACAAAAATGATATGGTCTGAATACAGGAGCCATATTGTTGTAGCCTCACCTGACGTCCTCGAAAAAATGCTTTACGCTAAGAGCTCACGCATGCGGATAAACCGGTCTTTTGAATGGGTAGTGTGGAGCTGGATGCCGAGAACTGCGCAGACGCGAAAGGTCCGCCGATACGTCCAGCGCGTGCGTGAACTGTCTGCCAGGCTGAGGTTAGAGCAGTGCGCACGCGCAGAGAGAATACTATAGCCGTATTATGGTAGTTTGGTGGGTGGGAGTGGCTTTGCGCATGCGCCGTTGGTGTCGGTGTGGTCCTGCCGCCCGCGCCCTTCCGATTCCGGGACCAGGAGCCGGGGCAGCGAGGAGCCAGCATCAGCTGTGACACGGAGAGCCATGTATGTGCGGGTTTGTGTATGAAGCCGGGGGTGTGGGGGGGAGCCGGGGGTGTGGGGGGGGGGCCGGGGCTGAGTGTGTTGTAAGTGGTGGGGAGGTGTCTGTTCTGGGTTCGGTGCTATCACTATCTGCATTGTGATGACACTGGCAGGGAGGGAGGGGGTGGCTGTGTGACTGGAAGGGGATTGTAAACTGTCTACAACTGTGAGGAATAGATGAAGCTCTATACAGGAAGGAATACAACATTGTGGGGGATTTACTAAAACTGCTGCCTATGGTAACCAATCGGCTTCCAGCTTTTGCTTGTCAGTTAGGCTTTGAAAAATAAAAGCTGGAAGCCGATTGGTTGCCATTCACAGCTAATCCCATTTTAGTAACTTCCCCTTCATGCAGGGGTGTCAAACTGGCGACCCTCCAGCTGCTATGAAACTACAAGTCCCATCATGCCTTTGTGGGTCATGCTTGTTACTTGTCATGTCGTCATAGTGCAGATTAGCAATCTCATTAGACGCCATGGCTGCATTATTTTTCTTTTATTAGGGATTTTCACCTGGTGATCCCGCCAGTGACACACTTCCTGTCTTAGGGCTTTTTCAGACAGGTGGTGGTAAAGACAGGTGACTGAGCTGTGGCTCACCTGAATAATAACCATAGAGCCGGTGTATTGTCCTCAATGTTCCACCGTGGGGGAAGTTCCTTCACTGACTGCGCAGGCGCAAACTTCCCGATGGAAATCCCCGAACCTCGCCCGGCATCCAGGCTCATTCTTTAACATCCCCGTGGATTGGAGGATGTTAAAAAAAGAGCCAGGAGGCCGAGCGAAGCGAGCCATCCGAGCGCAGCGAGGGCGTTAGGCCGACTGGCCACTTACCTCAAAATCCACGTCGCCCTGGATGCCGGCCGCCGTTCGGGGATTTCCGTCAGCAAGTTTGCACCTGCGCAGTGCTTGAAGGAACTTTCCCGATAGCTGGAACCAGCTCAGCGCATCAGTTTGCGCATGCGCTGGAACTTCCAGGACACCTGGAACCAGCACGGCAGATCACCGGACAGCTTCAGCTCTGCGCAAATCCTGACACTTCTCACTCGTGTACAAAACAAAATAAAAATCCTAAAGAAAATTATTTAGAACCCCCAGTAGTTTTTCTAAAGCCGAGGTGCTTGAGAATAACATGGTGGCTGTTGCAAATTTTTTATGTTACACGGTATATGCGCAGCAATTTTTCAAATGCAATATTTTTGAAACAAAAATGCACATTGGTGAATTTGAATGCACACAAACGCCATATAATATCCTATTAATTGTTAAAATATAAATTGATGTTACACTTAGAAAATAGATGCCTAACATGTCACGCTTTAAAATTGCATTGCGCACGCTCGTGGGATGGCGCCAAACTACGGTACTTAAAAAGCTCTATAGGTGATGTTTTAAAAGGCTTTACAGATCACCAGTTTAGCATTACATATGAGGTCTGGTGCTAGAATTATTGCTCTCACATGTGGTGCGATCGCAGTTTACATATGCATGCAGGGATGGGGCACTTTATTATGTTTATTTTATATATTTATTTTTTTTATTTTTTTTTACTCTTTCTTTTTTTATTGCTATTGCAAGGAATGAACAATGCTCCTTGTGATAGCGTGGGCAGTGACAGGTCCTCTTTATGGAGAGATCTGGGGTCTATTAGATCTCTCCTCTGCCCTTCAAAGCATCTGATCAAACCAACATAATGGCTTGTTTATGGTCAGCGGCTTCTTTTGAAGGAGCATGACTGAAAAAGGTCTGCTGACCAATGGCTGGGGGCGCCGCCCCCTGTCAGAACATAATGGCACATGAGGGGAGATTGCTGTATTAACATTGCATAGTTAGTACAGCGGCTCCTCCGGAGCTGTCAGTTTTTTTGTCATTCAGTCCTGCTGGATTAAACAAAGAAAAACAAATGGTGTGTACCAGGCTTAAAGCGGAGCTCCACCCAAAAGGGGGATCGAGTACCTGGTTTTGATAGGTACCCGCTCCCACCTCCAGCTCAGTTCCGGCTCACTTTGCAGCGGGGGGGACGAACTTCTGGGGGACCTCACTGCAGCCAGGTCTCCTGGAAGTGGGGATGGGTACCTGTCAAAGCCAGGTACCCCCCGATAGGTGGCAAATGTGGCACTGGAGGGGAAGGGAGCAGGTCACATGCGATCTCTGTGCGATGTGATTTCAGCCATACAGATAGCATGGCTGAATTTGCATTGCATTCAGACCAAACTTGCACAGGACTCTTTTTTTGGTCCGCAGCCGAATCGGATCGCATGTGTATTCACACTAATGAGATCCGATTCATGTCCAAATTTGCAGTTCGCACTGCGATCTGCAAACTGATTTGGGGGCGTCATTAACTTTTAATTGACACTCCCAGCAGTTCGCATAGGGCAGTGTGATATGCCATCGGGAGACATGCGATGCGGGAACCCGCAGTGGATTTGTTTACAGGCGTTATTCATTTTTGACTATTTGCAACAACAACAAAAATGCTTCTAAACACAAACACGCCATGTAAATGCGGCAAAACTGATGTTTTTAAATGTCGGTTACTATCTGTCAAGTTAAATCGTTTAAGAGAAGTTTTAAAACATCCCGTGTACATTAAGGCTCCATTCACATCTAGGCGGACGAAATCGCGGCGTTTTGTCGCCGCAAATCGCGGTACAAATAGTGGCGTTTTGTACCGCGATTTGCGGCGACAAAACGCCGGTATTGTCCGCCTAGATGTGCCCCAGAATGACCCCCTCTATGGAGATGCTTCCCATCTCCTAGCCGAAAGACGCCTGAAAAAAAGGTCCGGGACCTTTTTTCAGGCGATAGGCGTCCGGCGTTCGGCGTGGAGATGTAAACCATCTCCATAGAGGGACATGTATTTCCAGCCCTCTGGCGGCAGCGGCGTAGCGCTACAGGCGTAAAAACGCCTAGATGTGAATGCGGTCTAAGGCTCCATGCACACTGAAGCTGATAAAAGCTATAAAAAAACGCCAGTAGCTTTGCAGGGAGCCTTTCAACGTTTTTTTAGTGTTTTTGCAATAGCTTTAATCAGTGTTTTTGAGTGTAGCGTTTTTTTTTTTTTTAATGGATATAAAAACGCTGGCGCCAGCGTTTTTGAGCGTTTTTCTGCGTTTTGCGTTTTTTTGGCGTTTTTTTTTTTCCTGACGAAAAACTGCACTTTGAACGCAAATTTTGGGCGTTCAGAAAAAAGCCAATAAACTCCAAAGCTCATTAACACTAAAAAACGCCCAGGTGTGCATGGGCACATAGGCTAACATAGAGTTCAGTTTATGGGCTTTAAAAAAAAAAAAGCCAAAACGCCAATAAACTGCAGTTTATCATCTTCAGTGTGCATGGAGCCTTAGACTTTGGGCGAGATCTGCTTTAAAAGCAAATAAAGCTGTGTCATGCGTCTGTACCCAGGTTGTTAATGTCACTTTTTATTTAATATGTGGAGCTTATAAATCTATTAAGACAACATCAAACACTGTGCAAAACTATCAGCCTGACGATGCATTACATAACAAAAAGTCGGCTTATACTATTTTCTAGCATCAACTGAGCAACCTTGTCAGTGCTAATATCTATTTTCTTTGGTGATTAATACTTTGTGGGTAGAATTTGTGCTGGATAAACACATAGCAGTTTTCAAAGAGTTCCACCCAAAAATTGAACTTCCGCTTTACGTGCTGGTGACCACCTACCTTTTTTTTTTTTTTTTTTTTTAACAGGCACCCACCTCCTCCCCTGGTGCCGCAGCATGAAGCCTCTGTTAGCTGAAATCCCCATCCATGCCCACCACCATCATAATCTTCTGGTTCGGCATGGGTTATTAAAATTAAGGGGTTGTCACAGGTTCTCAACAAGAGTGCCTGACGGGCCTGCCCTTTCAGCTCAGCTGCTCCATACAACAGCTTCTAAGAATGAAACATCCTATGAATGGAGGGAGCAGACCAATCATCCTCCTGTCCTCCATTCATAGATCACTTTGAAGAGACATCAGCACAAGGAACACATCCTACCTACTGAAGGCAGCCCATAGATGGTGCGAATTTCTTTCCAAGGGTTGCAGGAAAGAAATTTGCACAATTCCCCCATCAACACAGACATTGTTGACAGGGGAATGCCTCCTTCTGAGCAATTGTCTGCTGCCGGCAGGGGGGCGGGGCTTGTGATAATTGGAAGCGAATCCGGGGCAGGCTGGTTGGTACTTGGTACGTTCAGCATGCTCAATAAAGGTTGGCCTTAGTTATGTCTCTTGCTGGTTTTTATGTTTTAAATTTGTGGCTGCAATAGGGTTTAGTGCAGGGGTCTCAAACTGGTGGCCCTCCAACTGTTGCGAAACTACAAGTCCCATGAGGCATTGCAAGGCCGACAGTTACAAGCATGACTCCCACAGGCAGAGGCATGATGGGACTTGTAGTTTCGCAACAGCTCGAGGGCCGCCAGTTTGAGACCCCTGGTTTAGTGGTAGGTCGCTAAATTGGAGGGGTGATATTTTTTTCAGCCAGTGATTCCCTTCACTACAAAAGTAATCCTAGCGGCTATACAGCTGCTCACTTTACTTTTACAGGCAGCAGAAGGGGGCCTGGTTCCAAGGCACAGTGAGAAGAACTGATGATGTTCCTCCCACTGTGCGATGTCAGAATCTGGAAGTCACGAGGATTTAGTTACTTCTAGATTTAATTTGCTCAGTTATCGGCTTGTACCAGCATCTAATTAAACCAATGTTTAAAAGACCCCTGATCTCTCCATAAACCAGACTTGTTATGGCCCATGCTATCACAAGGGATTACAATTTTTTTTTTTTTTAAAGACCATGTAGAATAAAAAAAAAATGATTTAATACATTTTAAATTCCCCCATCCCTCTGTGCTAATGCGTGCATCAGTTCCACAGGCATTGTAAACCGTGATCACACCACATGTGAGGTATTTCCGCAATTGTCAGAGCGAGAGCAATAATTCTAGCTCCAGACCTCCTGTGCAACTCTAAACTTGTAACCTGTAAAGGCTTTTAAAGCATTGCCAATTTGTAGGCACTATAGGTTGGCGCTGTTCTGTGGGTGTACGCAATTTTAAAGTTTGACATGTTTGGTATCTTGGCATAAAATCATCTTACCAAGAAATTGGGCTATTTTATAGCATTTCATAAACATTCAGCAAAGTGCATTTAACCACTTGCTGCCCGCCGCATAGCAAAATGACGGCAGCAAAGTAGTTTAGTTATCCTGATCAGACGTCGTATGATGTGATCAGGATAACAGATCCAGAGGGGGCGTGCAGTGCGGCGGTCGGAGGTGCTGTGTTTGTTTTAGTCTGAAAGACTGCAACGTCTTTCGTGGTATGAAGCCTCTGACTGAGGCTTCATGCCACGTGATCGGCTCTAACCAATCACAGCTGATCATCGTGTGAACCAGGAAATGCCGGTAAACGGCTTTCCCTCGGTTCACGTTGACAGGGAGAGCCAATCGGCAGCTCTTCCTGTCGGGGGGGGGGGGGGGGGGTCTGAGCTAATTATCAGCACAGCCCCCATCAAAAGGTGTCAATCACCTGCCAGCCTGTCCCCCTCTATAAAGCCAGTCAGGGCCCATAAAAGTGCCACTCAGTAATGCCTGTCAGCTCCTCACCAGTGCCCACCCAGTTTTTATTTTTTCTAAATTGTCTGCCTTTTTTGTTTATAGCGCAAAAATTAAAAGGCGATCAAATACCACCAAAAGAAATCTCTATTTGTGGGAAGAAAATTATAAACATTTAGTTTGAGTACAGCGTTGCATGACTGTGCAATTGTCATTCAAAGTGCGACAGTGCTGAAAGCTAAAAATTGTCCTGGGTAGGAAGGGGGGAAGTGCAAATACCACATGAAAAATAGCATCACCAATCATTTTATTCTTTAGGGCCTCTGCAAAACAATGCTTTGCGGTTCTAAGTAATTTTCTAGCAAAATATTTAGATTTTTACATGTATGTAAGAAGTGTCAGAATTGGCCTGGAGCTGAAGTGATTAATCTTGATCACAAGGGTACACTTGTTACGCTTGTCACAGGGAGGCTGCTCTGTTGATTGATCACAATAGTCTTTGTTAAAATAAGGCTAGTAGTCAAGGACCCATCTGTCTGCCGACCAGCTAAGATGACCTCCTTGCTTAGTGACATAGTAAGCTGGGCAACTAAACTGGTTAATGACCAATGTTGCCCCACAGAACTTGAACTAAAGCACTTGGGAGCATGCCACAGACCCCCCCATTAGACAATTGGAGGTCTTTGGACTGTAGGGTGCATGACAACCAGCCCAGCAGCAGGAACATATCTTGCAAGCAGCAGAAGGTTTGGCTTATCATGTCACATGTAAATTGACCCTCTTGACATCAAATTTGTTTGTGTGTATGTTTCGGTTAACTCTACAAAATGTGTGTATAAAGGAGCTAAAAAAAAGCACACTAAATGCAATAATGACTCTACTGTTTAGCTTTAGGCCCCTTTCACACTTGTGCGACCTGAAAGTTGTACATTTTTGCCGAGATTTTGACATGACTTGCAATGCCTGTATATATTCTTGAGATCTGTGGGCCTCAAGTAGGACCAAAGTAGTGCAGGGACTACTTTGAAGTCGCACAGATATGAACAGTACTCATTGGAAATCATGGGGTGCAACTTGTCATGCGACTTTGCAGTCAAAGATGCGCTCCAAGTCGATTAAAAAAAAGAAAAAACACTCAATTATGTTATGAAAATTAACTAAATATTTAACTTTTTTTAAACTAAGTATCTGTCTTAACCACTTAAGCCCCGGACCAATATGCTGCCTAAAGACCCAAGGGGTTTTTACAGTTCGGGACTGCGTCGCTTTAACAGACAATTGCGCGGTCGTGCGACGTGGCTCCCAAACAAAATTGGCGTCCCTTTTTCCCCACAAATAGAGCTTTCTTTTGGTGGTATTTGATCACCTCTGCGGTTTTTATTTTTTGCGCTATAAACAAAAATAGAGCGACAATTTTGAAAAAAATGCAATATTTTTTACTTTTTGCTATAATAAATATTCCCCAAAAACATATATAAAAAATTTTTTTTCCTCAGTTTAGGCCGATACGTATTCTTCTTCCTATTTTTGGTAAAAAAAAAATCGCAATAATCGTTTATCGGTTGGTTTGCGCAAAATTTATAGCGTTTACAAAATAGGGGATAGTTCTATTGCATTTTTATTTTTTTTACTACTAATGGCGGCGATCAGCGATTTTTTTCGTGACTGCGACATTATGGCGGACACTTCGGACAATTTTGACACATTTTTGGGACAATTGTTATTTTCACAGCAAAAAATGCATTTAAATTGCATTCTTTATTGTGAAAATGACAGTTGCAGTTTGGGAGTTAAACACAGGGGGCGCTGTAACATTTAGTGTTCAGTGTGTGTGTGTTTACAACAGTAGGTGGGTGTGGCTGTAGGATTGACATCATCGATCGAGTCTCCCTAATAAAAGGGATCACTCGATCGATGCGCCGCCATAGTGAAGCACGGGGAAACCGTGTGTACACACGGCTCTCCCCGTTCTTCAGCTCCGGGGAGCGATCGCGACGGAGCGGCTATAAACGAATAGCCGCGCCGCCGTCCCGGATCGCTCCCCGAGGCTTGCCGACCGCCGCATGTACCGCGGGGGGGGGGGTCCCGATCGGACCCCCCACCCGCGTCAAGCAGAGGACGTATAGGTACGTTGATGTGCCTGTCCGTGCCATTCTGCTGACGTATATTTACATGAGGAGGTCGGCAAGTGGTTAAAAGCAACTAAATGCTGCAATAGGATGCTCAAATCAACGTTGCAGCAGCACATGGACTTGGGAGAACGAGAGTCAGCTCTATGAACTAATCGGGCTCTGCTGCAGTGTCTTTCTGATGAGAGGACCGATTGATGACCTTATCTGTGTGCTGCTGTTCCTTTAGTCATCAGTCAGTACTATGGCATGGTACAGGGCCGTGACCAAACAGTTTTGCTTGAAGTGAACCTGTCATGGGAAAAGTATGGGGTCTGCCATTGCTGGCTGCCTTCTGCAAATGCTGGGTAGCTGGTCAAGTTCAACTTTAAAGTGAGTGTAAAGGCAGAAGGTTTTTTATCTTAGTGCAGAAGCCCCCCTCACCCCCCTAATATTCATCTGAGCCCCATCTAGATCCAGTAATGTTGTAGGATTGTCTCAGCTGCCCGGGACTCCTCATTATTGACCCTCCTTATTGACTGAGACAGCAGCATGGCGCCATTGGCTCCCACTGCTGTCAATAACAGTTAGTCAGCAAATGAGATAAAGGGGGCCGGGTCACTGTTCCGTGTCTGAATAGACATGGGGACCTGTGGCTCAGCTCAGGTGCCCCCATAGCAAGCTGCTTGCTGTGGGGGCACTTAACTGGAGAGGGGCAAGGATCGGCAGCGAGGGACCCGAGAAGAGTAGGTTCCAGGCTGCTCTGTGCAAATCCACTGCACAGAGGAGGTAAGTATAACATGTTTATTATTTTTAACAAACAAAAAAAATGTTTTACTTTGTCACTTTAAGGCCCCTTTTGCACCAGTGGACCTCGGGTCCTCCTGTCCATTTTTCAGGGGGACCTAATCGAACCACCCATTTTTCTCTATGGGTCAGCGGACATGTGACAGCTGTTACCCGCCGGCTTTCAGTTCGCTAAAAACAGACGGATGGGGATACGTTCGCCATCCGCCTGGTGGAACGGATGACATTCGGACTGAGACAGACATGCAGTCTGTTTCCATCCAACCACCCTATAGAGAGCAGTGTCCACTCTGCATAGACATGGACCTGTCATCCATGTGATCAGCAGAGAGATCCCACACTGAGCAGGCGGATCTGCTTGGTTGGATTCCGCTCCGTGTGAAAGGGGCCTAACACTTTTTAATTATAGACCCAGAATAAGCATTTTATGTAAATGAGTGTCAGATTTCATATCTCTGTTTTCTAAGCGGGTTGGAAACATAGAAGTCTAACCAATAGCACAACAGCAAATACAGCATAATTCTGTCCAGGCAGGTGCAGAGAAGAAGGTCAATGACCTGGATGTGCTATCTGGCAGGGGTACATTGATCACACTACTTGTTGAACAATTACAAATCTTTGACAGGTAGGACCAATGCACACATTTGTATTGGTCATGTACTGCAAAAAATATGTTAAAATATCTTGTGACTGCTTGGGACTATTTTCTGATAGTACTCTTGTTCCTTTTTGCCTTTTAACATTTAATAATTGCTTTGTCTGAAATGGTCAGATTAGTCATGCTGTGTAAAAGAGATACACGCTCTTCCACCACACATAAGGGAACTATGTTTTGACTGATCAACAAAGACATGTCTCCTGCCCTTTCCATACAGTGAAGCCATTGTACTCGTTCCCTCCCACTGTTAGCTTAGGTTAGCCATACACATTTCTATTTCTCTTGTTCAGTCCCATGAGCTGAGCAGGAGAAATCAATAGATTCCCCTATCCACGCTAAACAGCCAGGATAGAGGAACCTCATACCGGCCGCTGTATTCTGACAGCTGCTGCTCTGGCAGCTGTCACAATACGTGATGGGATGCAATTGCTGTTCAGATGAGAATTGGATTGAAGTTTTTCTGAAATTAGAGCCATGTATGGTTGGCTTTAGATCTCATTTACACTAGTGGTGTAAACAAGGCCCCCAATAACTCCCCCTCAAGCTGCAAAGATTATTCCTGCTGTCTTTTTTTGTGGGCAGTACCACCCACCGAACACATCTCATTCAACTGAATGAAGGCACCACTCTGACTTTAATTGCAGCACATTGGTGCAGAGGGGTTAAAAGGGGCATGAGGAGGTGATGTGGTCCAAATATGGAACGCTCTTCAGAGGGATAAGACTGCTTCATTTGGTTAGAACAAGTGCAGAATTGTGATACTTAACCACTTGACCTGAAGATTTACCCCCCTTTATGACCAGGTCATTTTTTGCGATGCGGTCATACGACACTGTACCAAAATAAATTGCATGTGTTTTTTTTTCCCTCCACAAAAAGAGCTTTCTTTTGGTGGTATTTGATCATCACTGCATTTTTAATATTTTTTGCACTATAAACAAAAAAAAAACATTTTGAAGGGGAAAAAAATATATGAAAACATTTCTGCTATAAAACAAAACATATCCAATAAAAAATTTAAATCAAATTTCTTCATTGGTCAAAATGTATTCTGCTACATTGTTTTGGTAAAATAAATTGCAATAAGCTCATATTGTTTGGTTTACATGAGTGTTATAGTGTCTACAAACTATGTGATCTATTTATGGATTTTTTTTTTTATACTAGTAATGGCTGTGATCAGTGACTTATAGTAGGACTGTAATATTGCGGCGGACAAATCTGACACTTTGCTGGAACCAGTGACGCTAGTACAGTGATCAGAGCTAAAAATATGCACTGTACTAATGACACTGGCTGGGAAGAGGTTAAACATCTAGGGAGACCAAAGAGACACAGGATTTCTTGCCATGCTGGGAACTCGGCATGCTCTCCAATGATCAGACTTGTGCTGACACTCCGTCCGTCGTCTTCTCTATACACAAATGTTATGCCTTTTCATTTCTATTTTAAAGCTAATGGGTTGTTTTACAAGTTGAGGATTCACATATACGTTAAGCTTAATACTTCTGTACAATATACTTTCAAAGTTAGGATTGGTTGAGCCTGCCTTTGAGCAGAGATCACATGACCAAATATGTAGGTACTTCATCATGTGATCAACAAGTGGGGGAGCCTAAAGGAGCATTTATCATTCTAAAAAAGGTATTTTAGGTGATTTATACACTTCAGGAAGAAAGTGGAGTTCACTTTGAGGGGAACATAGTGCTTTAATGTTTTGAAACTTTGCTATTGAAAATGAACTAATTAAAATTGACTGTGTCCTCTCTTCCCCACCAGCCTATGTGTATGGACTCTAAGCCTCCATCATGGGGCATATGCTATCCAGAGTGTTCGGGAACAAAGAGATGCGAATATTGATGTTGGGTCTAGATGCAGCTGGGAAGACCACCATTTTGTACAAGCTGAAGTTGGGCCAGTCCGTCACCACCATTCCCACCGTAGGTTTCAATGTGGAAACTGTGACCTACAAGAATGTCAAGTTCAATGTGTGGGACGTTGGTGGCCAGGACAAGATCCGTCCCCTCTGGCGGCACTATTATACAGGCACACAGGGCCTTATATTTGTAGTAGACTGTGCTGACCGAGATCGTATTGACGAAGCACGGCAAGAGCTGCACCGCATAATTAATGACCGAGAAATGAGGGATGCCATCATACTAATTTTCGCCAACAAACAGGACCTGGTGGATGCCATGAAGCCACACGAAATCCAGGAAAAGCTTGGACTAACCCGTATCAGGGATAGGAACTGGTACGTCCAGCCGTCATGTGCCAACACCGGAGAGGGACTCTATGAGGGCCTCATGTGGCTAACTTCAAACTACAAATCTTAAAGTCTTCTTTTTATGGTGGAAGTTTTTTTTTTTTTCTTATATATTTTTTTTTTCTGTAATTTTAACGGCTCACTAGAGGAGCTTTAAAGGGAGTATTCCTTATCAACCAAATCTTGGTGGCCCATTTTGTTATGTTATAAGAGTTGAAGGGAGATTTTGGCGCTGCTGGGCTGCAAAGAACTTGCAGGATACTGACAGCCCCTTGCGATATCTGCCTTAATTAATAGTGTAAAGCGGTTAATACAAATGAACATTCGATCTTCCTTCAGACCTCAGCAGTCACATCTTTTGTCTGCTCCCCTGTACTGTTAATGAAAAGGGCTGGTAACCTCGGCAGCAAAAAACCTTGCAACAGCCTGGCAGTAAAATGATCTGTTTTTACATAGGGAAGATTTAGTGTTACATTATCATGGATGCATCCTCTTATAGTGTAACGCCTCATACCAGACCTGTGCCTGAACTTTATAATGCTTGGCAGATTGTGTTTTTTCATCAGCAAAATCTGTTTATCGGATGCCATTTTCGTTAGTTGATAATTAGTCTGATGTTCAGTGCATGTTGCAATTTTCGGGAGCTGAATTTGGATTCATTTACCTATTAACGCATTCCTGTACTAGCATTCCATAAACCGTTATTGACTGTTATTTTTGTAGGTAACATTCCCCATCCATGTTATTTTAACGGTGCTTCCAATCTTTCTCTTCATTCCACTGTTGGTAACAAAATGCGCCCATTTAAACGTACCATTTCGGTATAGCCATTTTCTAACATTGTATAGGCCTACAGATCTGTACAAAACGATGGTCTAAACCGTTTGTCTCCCGATGCTCATATACTGCTACATGCAATGATAACAAATCCTATGAGCTAGGTAGACAAGGCATCTTAAAAATTAAAAAATAAAGAGCACTTTTTTTCCCGTTTTGCAAAAACGATGTCAATGCCTAAAACTACTTGCTAGCCCCTTGATTGGAGGATTATCTGGCAACGTATTTTTGTAGAAATTTGTCTATCTCTGCCTGTTACATATTATATGTTTGTTGCTGAGCAGGTAAAAAGATTGAGTCACATTTCATTTTTTTTTTTTTTTTTTTTAATGGTTTAATTACTACTAAGTTATGCTTTTGAATCTAAAAGTGCTTTAGTGGCTGTCACGCCACTGACCTCTTAATATTCTGTTCTTAATGAAACTCCCTACTTGTGGCAACTAAATTTGTGGCCAAAGCTCAGTTTAGCCAATTATCCTTTTTGATAATAAAACAATGACACAAGTCAATATATTTGCACTTGACTATATAAATCAAGTCTTTGTGATAATTTTTTTTCTTCTTTATAAAATCACATCCACTTAGTGGCCTCCGGTATGGTGTTAAAATACAGTGTTAATTGTTGATTATGAGGCTGTCCTACTTTAAGAATACTTAATTTTGTCTGGCTCAGTCTTCCAGCCTGACAGGCAATCTTGTCCTGCTGCTATACCAATACATAGGTGATGTGGCAGGATGGAATTCTTACTGACTTATGTTGCTGAGCTATGCAGACTCCCCTTGCTGTCTTTTTTTTGCCCCACCTTTCCCCTATGCCCAAATGATATTCCTAATCCAGAATGTTTTACTTCCAAGATGATTTTTGTTTAATGTTGTATTGCTTAAAATTTCAACTGATCAATAAAAGTTCAACAATGCATCCAAATGTGTGTTACAAAGGATATGTGTTAATACACAATGCATGTGAAAAAAAAAGTCACTGCAAAGTTGTAGTACTGATTTTAGGTCAACATTACATCCATATGGGTGTTACAAAAGATGTTTGTTAATATGTAATGCATGTGAAAAGGAACTGCAAAGGGAGTAGTACTGATCGTTTCTGGTCTATAGTGTTCCTGCGACAAAGGTTTTGTGTTTGCTGCAGAGAAAGGTTTGCTTTTGCAAAGGTCTAGCCTTGCCCTTGTCTGCTGAGATTTGGACATTGTTTACTCTTTTGTGACCAGTGTTTTTTCTTTTGAGGCTTAGATGCCCAGACCATTGCATCAGTTAATTTGACCATAGCGCTATGGCTGACTTGTCTGTTAGCAGGTTGGAGAACTAGAAGCACAGAGTTGAACATTCCTAGTTCTCTGCTGCAAGGTTAACCAGCAGTCTCACAGCAAAAGTAATTTCAATTGGGAATTGACCCCTTCCAGCTGACAGTACGCATATATGCGGCCACACAGAAAGGGGACTGTAGCCGCATATATGCATACCTGTCTTTGTGCTGGGATCGCACCATATGGCGCGTCACTGAGATGCCGATGCGCGTGCCTGGCGGCCGCGATGTCCGCCAGGTGCCTGCGATCGGCAGTGACAGAGCAGGGACGTGGAGCTCTGTGTGTAAACGCAGAGCTCCATGTCCTGTCAGGGAGAGAGGAGACCGATGTACATAGGGACACAGATCGGTCACCTCCCCCCACAGTTAGAATCACTAGTGGGGAACACATTTAAAGCGGATGTCCGCTGAAAAAAAAAAAATATTAAAAGCCAGCAGCTACAAATACTGCAGCTACTGACTTTTAATATTGGCACACTTGCCTGTCCTGGAGTCCAGCGCCGTCCGCAGCAGAGGACGAGCGATCGGTCGTCACTCTGCTGCCCCTCCGCCATCCTCGGTGAGGGAACCAGGAAGTGAAGCGCTCCGGCTTCACTGCCCGGTTCCCTACGGCGCATGCGCGAGTCACGATGCGCCGTGCTGACTAGCTTCCGCTGTGTTCTGGGAGCCGAGTGTTTCCCAGAACAACGGGGGGGGGGGGAGGTGAAGTCCTGCCCGCAGTCTACCCGCAGACTGTGTGGCCGGAAGTGGGTGCAAATACCTGTCTTTAGATGGGTATCTGCACCCCCTCTCCCCCTGAAAGGTGTCAAATGTGACACCGGAGGGGGGGGAGCTTCCGATTCGTGGAGGGTGGAGCTCCACTTTAACCCTTTCCTTGCCCCTAGTGTTAACCCCTTCCCTGCCAGTCACATTTATACAGTAATCGGTGCTCATTTTTAGCACTGTTCGCTGTATAAATGTGAATGGTCCCAAAAGTGTATGATGTGTCTGCCATAGTATGGCAGTCCTGACGAAAATCGCAGATCGCTGCCATTACTAGTAAAAAAAAAAATATATTTAAAAGTCAGAATTCTATCCCCTATTTTGTAGACGCTATAACTTCTGCGCAAACCAATCACTATACGCTTATTGCGATTTAAAAAAAAAAATTATTTGTTCTCCCCAAAATATGTAGAAGAATACGTATCGGCCTAAACTGAGATTTTATTTGTATTTATTTTTTTAAATTGGGATATTTATTATAGTAAAAAGTAAAAAATATTGTGTTTTTTTTTTTATTTATTTTTTTTCCAAAATTGTCACTCTTTTTTCGTTTATAGTGCAAAAAAAAAAAAACGCAGAGGTGGTCAAATACCACCAAAAGAAAGCTCTATTTGGGGGGAAAAAAAGGACGTCGATTTTGTTTGGGAGCCACGTCGTACGACCACGCAATTTTCATTTAAAGCGGCGCAGTGCCGAAAGCTTTAATTTTGCCTGGGCAGGAAGGGGGTGTATGTGCCCAGTAAGCAAGTGGTTAAAAAAAAAAATTGGGATCGGTGTCAGTTGCCAATGTGTTTTAGGTAGGATTAAAAAAAACAGCAAAAATAGATTCTGGGCACTACTACGGGTACAAACAACTACTAACATTAGACATGTGTGATGGCTGTGATCGTCGGAAGCAGAATTTACTTTGGGTTGTCCTTTGGTAAATTACTGTAATGGCAAGAAATATACAGCTAAATTTAAGATCCCTTTCACACTGAGGCGGTTTTCAGGTGCTAAAAAAAAAAAAGCTTCTCAAAACTGGTTTCCCATTATTATCGATGGATCCCTTCACACTGGTGCGCTGGTGGAGCGATGGGAAAAACAAAAAAAAAAAGTCCTGCGAGCAGCATCTTTGCAGCGCTTCAAAAACACCCCTGTCCATTGAAATGAATGGGAAGCTCCTGAACTACGGGATTACGTAGGGACACCCCATTGCGCACCTGTGCCATTCTGCCGACGTACATCGGCATGCAGCGGTTAAAAAAAATAAAAATAATTAATATACAATGTAAAAGAGGGAAGTGAGAGGAGGCAGAGAATTGGGACATTAGGTTTTAGGGTGAAGATTCAGCTTAAACTGTTGTATTGTGGCCATAAAGCGGTTATTGGTTCAAATTCGAGCTGCACAATTAAAGGGGTGTTCCAGTAATTTTTTATGTTTAATAAAAGTCAGCAGCTACAAAAAGTGTAGCTGCTGGCTTTTAATAAACATACACTCACCTGCTCCACGTTCCAGCGACGTGCCGGCCGGGGCTCCGCTCCTCTCCCCCCCGGCGTCTTCATTCCAAGCGTGGGCACCCGGCCGTCACCGCTTTCGGCTTCACGGCCGGGCACCCGCGGCGCCATCCAATTGGACAGGCGATCGCCTGGGACCTGTCACGTGTCCCAGGCGACCGCCTACAGGGAGGGGCTGCAGAAAGGTGATTAGACTATTCGCCTTAGCAGCCCCTCGGAGGAAGTGGGACAGGAAGTCCCACTCCTCCTGAAGCCCCCCCCCCCCCCCCCCCCCCCAAAAAAAATTACATGCCAAATGTGGCATGTAAGGGGGCGAGGAGTGGATTAAGTGGAAGTTCCACTTTTGGGTGGAACTCCGCTTTAATCACTACCTTTTTTCCCTTCCTGATCTTCAAAACAGCATGTCACTTTCTCACAGCTGGATAAACAAAATCCAGGCAGTCTGCCAAGTTTCAATACAACACTAGAATAAGTGGAAACAAAGTATCTCTTCGTTCTTTTATCAATGGAAATAACACTGGCGTTTAGATAAAGGAAGTTTAACCATTTAAAGACAAAACCTTTTTCTGACATTTGTTGCTTGCAAGTAAAAAAATCATTTTCTGCTAGAAAATTACTTGGAACACCCAAACATGAGATATATATCTTTTGTTTTTAACATAGACCCTAGAGAATAAAATGGTGGTTGTTGCAATATTTTATGTCGCACTGTATTTGCGAATTGTAAAAAAACTAAACTGCAAAGTTAGCCCAATTTTTTTGTATAATGTGAAAAAAGATGTTACACTGCGAGAATCGTGATCTTTATTCTAAGCAAACAAATTGTGATTCTCATTTTAGCCAGAATCGTGCAGCTCTAGTTCAAATGGTGTGCAAAAAAAAAAAAGCAGCAAAACCGCGCAAATGTACGTCACATGCGTCTGTTAAATATGCCCAGCAGCCGGGGGGGGGTAGTATGGGTTGCACTTTTGCCTGGCAGCAATAGGGCACTAGGCTTGACTCCAAATTGAAACACTGTCTGCCTTATAATTGTATGATCTCCCCGTGTTTTGTGTGACTTCCCCTCTTGCAGCCCATAAATATCTTGCTAGATTAATTTTCTACCCTGCACTGGCTAGTCCCAAAACCTAAAAGAGGGTAAAGCTGGGTGCACACAGATCAGATTCCTGCATCCACACAAGCGAGGTGTATGCAGGGATCCCCCTGCAGGGACTCCCGGCTGTCAAAGTACAGTGATCAGTATTGCAGTGCTGCAGGCAATGATTCAATCGTTATCAATTCGAGAGAGGCTGAACTAACATTTGGCTTCTGGGAAAGGATGGCTGCACAGATCAAAATTCATCTGGCCCCTGCTGAATTTTGATCCGCGTTTACCCAGCTTATGGCACTAATGTACAGGACTGTGAAATGGCTTTAAAGCTGCACAAAAAACGTTTTTTTATATACCTTCATAGACACAAAGGATATAAATGCATTTGCAAACTGAGAGATTACCTTACAAATGTATTAGTGCAATGATCACTGTGTTGTGCAGAGAACAGAGCTGTAGGAGGGATCCTACAGGTCTAGCCATTACAGGTTGCCTGCAGAAAACGGGAGGGGGTGGATTCCAGACTGGTCGCTGCACCAAAGGCGGATCCAGAGTCTAGTCTCGGGAGGGGCACTGCCAGAAAATAAAGTGTTGCTTACAGAACTGTGATAGTCTCAGAGGTCCGTTTAAAGCGCAGAGAGCATCATGAAGAACAAGGAACACACCAGGCAGGTCCGAGATACTGTTGTGGAGAAGTTTAAAGCCAGATTTGGATACAAAAAGATTTCCCAAGCGTTAAACATCCCAAGGAGCACTGTGCAAGCGATTAATATTGAAATGGAAGGATTATCAGACCACTGCAAATCTACGAAGACCTGGCCGTCCCTCTAAACTTTCAGCTCATACAAGGAGAAGACTGATCAGAGATGCAGCCAAGAGGCCCATGATCACTCTGGATGAACTGCAGAGATCTACAGCTGAGGTGGGAGACTCTGTCCATAGGACAACAATCAGTCCCTGTATACTGCACAAATCTGGCCTTTATGGAAGAGTGGCAAGAAGAAAGCCATTTCTTAAAGATATCCATAAAAAGTGTCGTTTAAAGTTTGCCACAAGCCGCCTGGGAGACACACCAAACATGTGGAAGAAGGTGCTCTGGTCAGATGAAACCAAAATCAAACTTTTTGGCAACAATGCAAAACGTTATGTTTGGCGTAAAAGCAACACAGCTCATCACCCTGAACACACCATCCCCATTGTCAAACATGGTGGTGGCAGCATCATGGTTTGGGCCTGCTTTTCTTCAGCAGGGACAGGGAAGATGGTTAAAATTGGTGGGAAGATGGATGGAGCCAAATACAGGACCATTCTGGAAGAAAACCTGATGGAGTCTGCAAAAGACCTGAGACTGGGACAGAGATTTGTCTTCCAACAAGACAATGATCCAAAACAAAAAGCAAAATCTACAATGGAATGGTTCACAAATAAACATATCCAGGTGTTAGAATGGCCAAGTCAAAGTCCAGACCTAAATCCAATTGATAATCTGTGGAAAGAACTGAAAACTGCTGTTCACAAACGCTCTCCATCCAACCTCACTGAGCTTGAGGTGTTTTGCAAGGAGGAATGGGCAAAAATTTCAGTTTCTCGATGTGTAAAACTGATAGAGACATACCCCAAGCAACTTACAGCTGTAATCGCAGCAAAAGGTGGCGCTACAAAGTATTAACTTAAGGGGGCTGAATAATTTTGCACGCCCAATTTTTCAGTTTTTTATTTGTTAAAGTTTGAAATATCCAATACATTTCGTTCCACTTCATGATTGTGTCCCACTTGTTGATTCTTAAATTTTTATTACAGTTTTATATCTTTGTTTGAAGCCTGAAATGTGGCAAAAGGTCGCAAAGTTCAAGTGGGCCGAATACTTTCGCAAGGCACTATATATGTATTTAAGATCTAAGTACTAGAATTATAAAATCTCTAAAGTGCCTATGCAATGAGATCTATAAAAAAAAAAAAAAGGGGGAGGAAGTAAATATAATTTAAAATGTGTATAAAATATAGGTCCTGACTGTTAGAGTCAAGAGTCCATTGTAATAATGATGATTAGAGTTTAATTACTTAAAGTGGAGGTTCACCCAAAAAATCTATGTTTAACATTAGATTGAGGCTAATTTTACTAAGCAGAATCGTTTTTTTTTTTTTGTTTTTTTAAATCAATGCAGTACTTACCGTTTTAGAGATAGATGTTCTCCGCGTCTTCCGGGTATGGGCTGCGGGACAGGGCCTTCCTGTTTGATTGACAGCCTTCCGATGGTGCGTCACGAGTTCCCGAAAGTAGCCGGTTGTCGGTGCGCAGGCGCTGTATAGAGCCGCACCGACGTTCGGCAACTCGTGATGCGCTGTATGCGACCGTCGGAAGGCTGTCAATCAAATAGGAACGCCCAGTCCCGAAGATCATACCCGGAAGCCACGGAGAACATCTATCTCTAAAACGGTAAGTACTGCATTGATTTAAAAAAAAAACACCCGATTCCGCTTGGTAAAATTAGCCTCAATCTAATGTTAAATTTTTTTTTTTCGGGTGAACCCCTGTGTTCCTTGAAACAACTTTCAAGTGTTTGTATTTATATAACTTATATGTTTTATCCTATTTATTAGTCCCACACCTATTGTGGTCGTAATTTAAGTAAACTGACGAAAAAAGGGGGATGGGGAGCCTCATTCCCCGATACCCACCACCCTCCTAATGGCTCAAAATATTTGTAAAAATTTGTTTCCCTAAACTCTCTCCACCCTCTCCATGTCTTCTCAAATCTTGGCCTACATTCATTTTGGATTGACAATAGCTCCTCCATAACTCCGATTTTACCCACCTCCCTGATCCACTCACCCACCGATGGAGCATTTTCTTTTTTCCAATTTCTTGGTATAACTGCCTTAGCTCCATTCAATAGGTGAGGGACCAGGGACAATCTATATTTTTTCCTTGATATCCCCATGCCATGGAACAGGCACATCCAGGGGTCCCATTTCACCTCTATACCACTTATCTTTTTTTATCAAGCCTAGGACCTCTCTCCAGAATATCTGTATCAGTGGACACTGCCACCAAATGTGGGCGTGGGTTCCCTCCAGCTCACATCCACGCCAACAAAGAGGGGACGTCTCCCTGTCTATTCTGTGAAGTCTCCATGGGACAAAGTACCATCTAGTCAAAAGCTTGCAGGTCATCTCTTATATTTTGGCGTCTATAGAGGAGGAGTGAACATAGTCAGGGGCGTACCTAGAGCATTTGGCACCCGGGGCGGATCCAATATCTGGCACCCCCACACAATAAAATGTAAAAACACCCCACTGTGCCCCCTGCATACCTCTGCATCCTTCAATATCTTTTTGTTACTACTGTGTACCCCTCTCCACAACTGCACCTCTGGACTTCTTTACATTACACAGCACCCTGCATCACTGGACCCCTTTACATTACACAGCCCCCTGCATCACTGGACCCCTTTACATTACACAGCCGCCTGCACCTCTGCACCCCTTTACATCACATAGCCCCCTGCACCTCTGGACCCTTTTACACTACACAGCCCTCTGCACCCCTTTACATTACACAGCACCCTGCACCTCTGGACCCTTTTACATTACAAAGCCACCTGCACCTCTGGACCCCTTTACATTACACAGCACTCTGCATCACTGCACCCCTTTTACATTACACAGCACCCTGCATCACTGGACCCCTTTACATTACACAGCACCCTGCATCACTGCACCCCTTTTACATTACACAGCCCCCTGCACCTCTGCACCCCTTTACATCACATAGCCCCCTGCACCTCTGGACCCTTTTACACTACACAGCCCTCTGCACCCCTTTACATTACACAGCACCCTGCACCTCTGGACCCTTTTACATTACACAGCCACCTGCACCTCTGGACCCCTTTACATTACACAGCACCCTGCATCACTGCACCCCTTTTACATTACACAGCACCCTGCATCACTGGCCCCCTTTACATCTCATAGCCCCCTGCACCTCTGGACCCCTTTACATTACACAGCACCCTGCATCACTGCACCCCTTTTACATTACACAGCACCCTGCATCACTGGCCCCCTTTACATCTCATAGCCCCCTGCACCTCTGAACCCTTTTACATTACACAACACCCTGCATCACTGCACCCCTTTTACATTACACAGCCGCCTGCACCTCTGCACCCCTTAACATCACATAGCCCCCTGCACCTCTGGACCCTTTTACACTACACAGCCCTCTGCACCCCTTTACATTACACAGCACCCTGCACCTCTGGACCCTTTTACATTACACAGCCACCTGCACCTCTGGACCCCTTTACATTACACAGCACCCTGCATCACTGCACCCCTTTTACATTACACAGCACCCTGCATCACTGGACCCCTTTACATTACACAGCACCCTGCATCACTGCACCCCTTTTACATTACACAGCACCCTGCATCACTAGCCCCCTTTACATCTCATAGCCCCCTGCACCTCTGGACCCTTTTACATTACACAACACCCTGCATCACTGCACCCCTTTTACATTACACAGCCACCTGCACCTCTGGTCATGTCAGCTAAAAAAATCGGGATGGTGTCACCCCTCTAGTGGGTGTCACCCGGTGCAGCCCGCACCCCCTGCACCCCCCTAGCAACGCCACTGAACATAGTCCAGGATTTGTCTTTTCTTGTCCTCTGTTAGATTTTGTTTTAGTTCTAATTCCCAAGCCCTCACTGATTTCAGCGCCTCCAATCCTCTCGTCGGGGTCAGTATGCCATATATTTTCGATATCTCTTGTCCACCCAAACCCCTCCGGTCTATGAGCTTCTCCCATGGGTTCCGCTTATTCAAGGCGCACAGGGGCTTCGGTAGGGAGTCAACGAAGTGCTGGACCTGTCTGTACCGCCAGTCGTCACCTATGGCAGCTCCGAATCTTTCTTGCAATTCTAGCAAGGGACACAAGGTGTCCCCTTTTCAATATGTCCCCTAGTTTCAGTGTGTCCGCAGCTGCCCATCTCAGGAATCGGGCCCCCTCCTTACCTGGCAGGAAGTAGTCCGTTCCCGTGAGGGGCAACTGAGGGCTGTTGTAGGGCCACTTTTTGACTTTACATACTCTATCCCATATTCTAAAGGCTTCTTTAGTTTTATGGTGGGGTATCCCTAGAGAGACCCCTATATTGTTTTGGAATCCATATTCTTTTTCCCAGGTCTTTTCCACTCAGGTTTTCCTCTATACCCACCCATCTTTTCCTTTTGACCTTCCTCTTGAAACCAGTCGGTTATCCTTTTTAGTACCGCTGCCTCATGGTATCTTTTAAAATCTGGTAGATATAGTCCTCCCTCACTTCTAGGTCTGGACAGGGTCTCCGCTGAAAGGCAAGATTTCTTATTTTTCCATATATATCTCATTATTTTCCCCAGTGTTTTAAAATAAACCTCTGGGATTTTAATTGGGAGTACTTGAAATATATACAGAACTTTAGGCAATATCATCATTTAATAGTATTTATTCTCCCAAACCACAATATTTTATCTATCCGATATCCTTTAAGTTCTACTTTAATTTTATTTAACAGGGAGATATAGTTATCTACATATAGGTCCCTTTCTGAGTTTGACAATAATACCCCTAAGTACATAGCCTTGTGTTTTTTTTTTTTTTTTTTTTTTCAAATAACCGTTTTTTATTTATTTAAAACTGTTCACAAGATGCAGTAAAATGCAGGCATTAAAAGATCAAAGCAGATATTTATCCAGGAAAGTAATTATTTTCCGTGCCCACAGTGGGCAAAAAGGGAGTTAAGCTCTCGGCCAATAGGGCCCAGTTCCTAGAACTGGCTTCTCCAACAGTCATGTCAATAAACATGGCGTATCGAACCGTTTTCTATACTCTAGGGCAGGGGTCTCCATACTTTTAAAGCAAAGGGCCAGTTTACGGTCTTTCCGACTTCAGGGGGGCCGGATTCTGACCAGCTGGGGTAGAAAATGCCCAAGGGCCGAGCATCAGTGAGAATAAACATGGCCCCAGTGTTGGTGGGCAGTAGGAGGAGGAATAGTGCTACATCATTGCTATTAGTCTAAGAAATAGTGCCCCATTGGGAGGAATAGTGCCTCATATCATTGGGAGCAATACTGCCTCAAGAGCCGGATGAAGGCCAGCAAAGGGCAACATCCGGCCCTTGGGCCGCAGTTTGGAGACCCCTGCTCTAGGGTCACAAGTGACAGCAAAACAATAGTTTGTAAGAAAGGAAAGGGGAATCAAAGAGAGAAAAGAAAGAAAAAAAAAAAAGAAGTCCAGAACAGAAAGGGGATTTAGGTTACCACGTCTGCTTCCTCGCCCGCTCCCGGCGTGTCCTCCCGCTGATGCCACTTACTCCATACCTCGTTGTGGGCGTCCATGCCATCGCGTATCCTGGCTGTCATCCGTTCTATCAGCTCCACGTCCTTGACCCTTGCATAGAGGGCTTCCTGGGATGGGGGTGTGGATTTCTTCCAATTAAAGGCTATCAAGCACCTAGCTGCCGTTAAAATGTGCCTAAGTAGGTTTTTGTATGGCTTGGCAAGTCGGGGTTGGGAGATGCCTAGCAAAAATAGTTTAGGGGTCAGGGGGATTGGTGTCCCAAAAAGACGGGTAAGTAATTGTTGCATGGACTGCCAAAACGGGGTAATAAGGGGGCACACCCAATAAATGTGGAAGAGAGAGCCTCTGTCTTGATGGCAGCGCCAACATCTATCGGAAGTGGAGGGGTATATTTTATCGAGTATGTCCGGGGTTTGGTACCAAAAAAAAAAGGATCTTATATGAGTTTTCTTTATACAGGGTACATAGGATTTAGCAGCCTGCCTCCAGACGGCCCGCCAGGCCTCCATCGGCAGTGACTCTCCTAGCTCCCTCTCCCACCTCAACATGTACGCATGCTTCCCCCCCCCCCCCCCCCCCCCCGGCCAATCACACGCATTCAGGAGCTGGTAAATGTCTGTGATCAATCCCCGTCTGTGGCGCCCCTCCAGAACAATACGTTCAAATGGGGACGGTTGTGAGAATTGGAGCCTTGGGGCTATGGTTTGGGCATAGTGTCTTATCTGTAGGTAGCTGTAGAATACCTGTCTGGGCAAATCGTGTTTCGCCTGGAGCTCCGAGAATGTCAGCAGCTTACGGGACCTAGGGTTGACTAAGTGCCCAAAGTGGAATAAATCCCGAGAGGCCCAGGGCCAGGACATCTGGTGAGTTAGGCTGTCTGGTATTTTGGGGTTGCAGACAAAAGAATTCAGCACTCGGACTTGAGCACCACCTCTTGGGACATCTTGCGCCAGAGCCCCCGAAGTAAAGACATCGAGCCCAGCATTCTGTCAGGTTCTACCTCCACATTTGCATCCCACAAGAGGCTATTTGGGTGGACCGGGGCTAACCATATTTTTTCTATTTCCGTCCACTTATTAAAGGACCTCTGGGGGAACCAAGAGACTATCGCGCGCAGCTGGGTGGCTTGGTGGTATCTAACGAGGTTAGGGAATGCCAGACCTCCGTCCCCCCGCGATGCTGTCATGACCGACCCGTGGATCCTATGTTTCTTGTGGTTCCAGACAAACTTCAACATGTCACTCTGGAGTCTACGAAGGTGGGCATATGGGATCGGGATGGGTAACGTCTGGAACAAATAGAGGAGCTTGGGAAGAATGACCATTTTAATGGCCGCTACGCGGCCCAGGAGTGAGATGTGATGTGCCTTCCACTTTTGGAGAAGGCCTCTAAACGTTCGGTAGAGGGGGGGGGGGAGTTAGCCTGGTAAAGGGAGCCGAAGGATGGTGTTGTATGCACCCCCAGGTATTTAAGGGATGAACTCTCCCAAGTGTAGGGGAAGTTCGACTGCAGATGCTGGACTTCAGCCTCCGGGATGTTGGGAGGGCCGCTGACTTTGAAACGTTGGTCTTATATCCTGACAATATCCCGTATTTATCTAGTTCGGCATGCAGGTTAGGTAGGGAGATTCTGGGTTGGGTCAGGATGAGAATGATGTCATCTGCAAATAGAGATGTTTTAAATTCCGTTCCCCTCACCAAAATACCCCTAATATCCGGGTTCCCCCGTATGGATGCTGCCAGGGGCTCAACACAAAGGGCAAAGAGCAGGGGTGAAAGTGGGCATCCCTGGCGCGTGCCATTCGCTATCTGAAAGGGGGAAGATGTGGCAAAGGGTCCGGTCATTAATTATTAGGCCACAGTTCTTTCTCTATACTCATTCCTGTCCTTAAAGGCCCATTAACTGAAGCCTTCTTGGCCCTCTGATGGAGCAAAAAAAAAACAGGAAAAAAATCAATCTGTCCGTTTATAATGAAGTATGATGAGATACAGCAGAATGCAGTAGATTGAAGAAAGTGGGTATATATTATGTTTCCAACTCAATTTATGTTCATCGTATATACTCCTTACAGCATTAAATTATTTACTGAGTCCACAAGCAGTCTCCTTATTCCTTAATTTTATTTTATTTCCTGGGACTTTCACTTTTAGAGAAGGAGAAAAAAAAAAAGTCTGACCCACCTGCTACCTGCAACCTGCCCCCTGTCTGAAAGTCCTCCAGACCCATACGTCCGCTTAGCTGCTCCTACGGTCCGTGGGAGACCGGCTCCATCCAGCTCCGGCCAGCCTGTATAGAGAGACGGCGGTGGTGGCAGCCTATTCTTTAGCCCCTTCTAGAGACCTTCCAAGACCGGATGAAAGGGGGGAGGGCTGCAGCTACGGAGTGCTCCCCCGCCTTAACACAGGAGCCAAAGCTGACTGCAAGCACCGCCGACCCTTCTCTCGTCGGGGCCCCGGAC
Organism: Rana temporaria; assembly: GCF_905171775.1. NCBI lineage: Eukaryota > Metazoa > Chordata > Amphibia > Anura > Ranidae > Rana > Rana temporaria. The sequence goes on along the minus strand of NC_053497.1, from coordinate 44,201,818 downwards.
CTCGATCCTCTTCTCCAAGCCGGACCGCTAGGTTCCACTGCTGCCTTCCAGCACCCTTTAGCTACGAGCGCCTGGGTGCCTCCTTCTCGGCTCCTCACTCCTTTGGGTTCTCCGGTCCCGGTATTATACTCCTGAGCTGCCCCGAGCTGGCTGTGACACACGTGTCGGCTAACTATCCTGCATAGGAGCTCCAACGTAAGAGCCCGCCGCTTCGTCCTCCACGTTCAGCCACCGGAAACCTCAACCCTTCACAGGACACTCAGCGCTAAAAGGATCAGTCGTTCATCTGGCGTTTTTTATCCTTCTCATTTTGGGCATATTAGGCACATTAGGCTGTGGACATCCATCCGCTGCCTTCTTAGGAAAGATCCCTGGGGAGGTACAAGGGGCCCGGAGCTCAGAGCTGACACAGCCCTACGCCGCCATGTTGCTAGCCACAAAGACTTAAGGCAGTTCTGAAGGCAAAAAGGAGGTCCAACCCGGAACTAGCAAAGTGTACCTAATAAAGTGGCCAGTGAATGTATGTCTCCAAAGCTAAATGAAACTCCTTTTTACACAACACACTCCTGTTTTCAAAATATTGGTTCTTGGAGCCTACCTTGTACAGTCACTGGCCTCACGTGGAAAAAATCTTCATCCCTCTAAAACACTTTGTTTGACAATACCTTGTTAAAGAGGGGTGCTGTGCCTTTTGATAGACATCACCTGTTTGGCAACTCCTTGGATGCTTACATCAAGGGAAGGGGAAAAAGCGTACCCTCTTACCCCAGAAGAAGCGGATTAATGCCCCTGCAGGAAATAAAGCTCCCGAGGTAAGAAAAGCTCATTTCATTTATCTCAGGCAGGGCCGTCATCAGGGAGGTACAGCTGATACAAATGTAAGGGGCCTCGGGGTTTGCGGCCAGAAGAAGGCAGGATGGGTGAAGGGGAGCCATGTTGTGCACTATAGAAACAAGCTTCTCCTGCTCTCTGTGTCATTGAGCTCAGACATCAAGCTCTTTACTGCCACCTCTGGCTACTATGTGCATGTGCACCCCTCATGTGAGTTGTCTGTACTGTGCTCCTCTGTGAGAGCAACATATTAGCTTTGTGAAAACGAGCTAGGACCAGGTAGGATGATTTCCTTTACAAGAAGGGGCTGTGAAGAAAATAGAGGGGGCTGTTTGTGTACATGGAGGGGCCAGAGGCTTGTGTGTTTACAAATGTGTGTATGTGTAGGGCGGACATATATACACAGGTTTGTGTGGGGGGCTGGCATATATAGAGGTGTGGGAGTGGAGCTGGCATATATAGAGGTGTGGGGGGGTTGACATATATACAGGTGTGAGGGGGCTGACATATATACAGTGGTGGGTCTGACCTGACATATATACAGGTGTGAAGGGGCCTGGCATATATTCAGGGGGGGCTGGCATATATACAGGATTGAGGGGAGGCTGAGTGCGTACAGGTGAGGTGACCAGTGTGTGATTCGGTAGGATGGCCCGTGGGCAAGCCCTGGGGAATGTTAGTGGTCAGGGTCGGGGGGGCCCAGGCCTAAAGCTGTGTAAGGGACCCAAACATTTCTGATGGCTGCCCTGATCTCAGGCATCAAGCCCAGCTCACAGTTTTGATGCAGTTTGAAACCAACCACACTAAGCCTGGGAACAACTCTTCCCCATATTGAGGGGAGACTGTCTCTTGCCATAGTGTGTGGGGCCGTGTTCAGTCACTTGTCAGCCTTCTCAGCTCAAGTTAGGCTGATTTCACAATGAGGCGTCCAGCCGCGGTGACGGTATAGCCACGCTATTTGTAGCGTGGCTATACAGTCGTATTTACCGTGATATTTGGGCACTAGCGGTGAGGTTTTAACCGTTGCGGGCGGTATTACCGCGCTTTCCCATTGATTTCAATGGGAAGGCGCGGTATAGGAGCGGTGAACAGGACATTAAAATGCAATAATGTGCAATGATATGCAATAATAATGAACAATCTTCCTATGACTGTCCAAATATATATATATTTTGGGTGTGGGTATGTTTTTTCTATTGCCTCTTATTTTATTAGTTGCACCCTTTGATAGATAATTTTCTTCAAATCATTTTTTAATTATTTCATCACATTATTTTATTCAATTGAATATAATTTTTTTTGCAAGTTCACTCACACACACCTAATTTAATAATAAAAAAAAAATAATAATTATAAAAATAAAACAAACAAAAACAAAATATAAAATGAATAAAATAATAAAAACACCACAAAAACAAGATAGGAACATTGGTTAAGTTGCTGGACCTGTGTACAAGCACTGCTCCCAAGACACAGAGATTGATAATACTATTTTAGACATTTAATTGATACCTCCCATATTATTGGTTCTAGCGAATATCATAAAATTAATTATTTACATATAAACACACTCATATATATTATACACACACACACCAAAATGTTGGTTATAATAAATTCCATTAAATTAAGTACTATACACATACAACAAACCAATGTCATTCGACCATGTGCATTCACCCCTGTATCAGCTACAAGATCATAAAATATAACAACTATATTAACCAGAGACCGCACTGTCATTGACAGACAGAGATTGCAAAGCCATTATTGATCTGTTTTCAGCATCCCCTGGGCTATAGTAGAATAACAGTAATTTTTAAATCTTGTAATATAGAAAACTGTGGGTGCCCTTCCATCTCCCTTGGTTCATTCCCCAGTCCAAATAGGGGGTGACTTCTTGTAAGTGATGTGAAGGCGGGGGCTCGTCCATGGACGAGCCCCCGCCTTCACATCACTTACAAGAAGTCCAACATTTTGGTGTGTGTGTATAATATATATATGAGTGTGTTTATATGTAAATAATTAATTTAATGATATTCGCTAGAACCAATAATATGGGAGGTATCAATTAAATGTCTAAAATAGTATTATCAATCTCATTGTCTTGGGAGCAGTGCTTGTACACATGTCCAGCAACTTAACCAATGTTCCTATCTTGTTTTTGTGGTGTTTTTATTATTTTATTCATTTTATATTTTGTTTTTGTTTGTTTTCTTTTTATAATTATTATTTTTTTTTTATTATTAAATTAGGTGTGTGTGAGTGAACTTGCAAAAAAAATTATATTCAATTGAATAAAATAATGTGATGAAATAATTAAAAAAATGATTTGAAGAAAATTATCTATCAAAGGGTGCAACTAATAAAATAAGAGGCAATAGAAAAAACATACCCAAACCGGTGTTGGTGTGACCAAGTGCAATTAAATAAAATAAAATAAATACAAAAAGTTTTTTAACCTTAGAACATTTGAATTGTTAGCACAGCCAACATAAGGCAGTGTGTGTTATATTGAAACAATGGAAGAAAGTTCATAAACTTCTGTGTTTGTTAAACTTCAGAAAGGGAGCTCTATTTAGTACAAGGCAGATTGTGCAGGATTAAAAGACAGATAAACGGGACATACAAATTACGGTACAAATAAACAAAAAGAAAAAATACTGCGCTATCTCATAAAGGTATTATGAATAAATAAAGCCGCTAACACAGCAAAAGAGATCAAACGTTGCTAGTAAAACATATGTGGAAAAAGTGTAGCGCTAACAGTGAATCAATTGTGATAAAACAATCTAAATTGTATCGTGCAACCCCACATGTGAACTAATGGTATCGGTGATAATTAAAGTCCATAAATCCTTGACTGGATAAATGAATTAAATCCAAATATGTTGAAAGACGTTCAATAACTGGATAAATAAACAAAATCCAACGGTGAGAAGTGAGAAGTCCACCACCACTTATGACAAGGGGCTTACCGGATGGATTAGACCCAGAAAGGCATATACCTACTAGGCCAATCAAGCTTTGTTAAAGATGATACACTGAAGAGGGTACACCATACACGTCTTGCGATTCGGTATTATTGAAAAAGAGACCTCAGGCAGACAATTCAGGAGTGGTTCCCAGCAAGCAGCGATATTCAACAGATCACAAGGAGGGCATATCGATTATTCAACCGATGAGTATGTAAAAGAAAAAGTGGGGCGCACATAGCATAATTCCGTAAAAATCAATATTTATTTAAAAAAAAGAGTAACTCACATTTTGCAGTGATAAACCAAGCTCATAATGATAACTCTCATATTGAGGCTTGGTGGTGCGATCATGTGACCGCAATCCACCAATGAGGACCTGGAGCACTCAGCCGTTTCCCTGATATGAGAATGAGGCTTGGTTTCTAGTTCATGTGTTTGGTGGTGCGATCATGTGACTGCAATCCACACATGAGAACTTGGAACGCTTAGCCGTTTCCTCAATATGAGAATGAGGCTTGGTTTCTGGATCTTGTGAAGTGTTGTGACGCGCGTCAGCGGCGCGGAACATAGGGGACTTTATCATGATAGACTAATATAATGGCATATTGTATTTTACTGGCTGAAGCCAGCAGCGATTTAAGCCCTATTGACTTACTGCTCTAGCTTTTGGCAAATTGATTCATTTTTTGGTTTGTTTATTATTTATTTATTTTTCCCTCACTGACACACTTCCGGTAGAAGAAAGAAAGTCACCGCTCCAGGTGGGTCTACTATACGGTCACACACTGTTGCAGGATTCCAAGGGTGCTGGCGGTGCACTAGGCAAGCATAAAAGATAGATGAAGGATGGATGGCCGCACTCCAAAAACCGTACAGGTTGTCTTTTATTAAATGAACAGCAGATACATCACCAGATCAAAACAACAGAAACAGCCGACGTTTCGCCCAAAATCCATGCTTATTCATGGCTGAATAAGCACTGATTTTGTGCGAAACATCGGCTGTTCCCCTGTTCCTGTTGTTTTGATCTGGTGATGTATCTGCTGTTCATGGAGTGCGGCCATCCATCCTTCATCTATCTTTTATGACACACTTCCGGTATTGAAAGTGAGGCTTGACCCACACGCCACAGTCTCCATTTTTTCACTAACCAGGAAGTGATATGTGATTACTACCAGCTTCCTATTGGAGCCATGATGTGAACATGAGGGTCTTCTGATGTATTTAAGGGTAAGTGTAGCAAGATGACAGCACCCCAGATGAAGTTCTTATTGTAACGAAACATGTCGGGATGGACTGCTGTTGTTCCTGCTACCCTAATTTTATGAGCTCGGTTTATCATTGCAAATTTGCAAAATGTGAGTTACTCTTTTTTTTAAATAAATATTGATTTTTACAGAATTATGCTATGTGCGCCCCACTTTTTCTTTTACATACTCATCGGTTGAATAATCGATATGCCCTCCTTGTGATCTGTTGAATATCGCTGCTTGCTGGGAACCAATCCTGAATTGTCTGCCTGAGGTCTCTTTTTTAATAATACCGAGTCGCAAGACGTCTATGGTGTACCCTCTTCAGTGTATCATCTTTAACTAGTAGCCGACCGCGCACCGTCATTATACGGCGGCAGGTCGGCTCTCCTGGGCGAGAGCCCGTAGCTATACGTCCTATCGTATAGCCGCCACTAGGGGGCGCGTGCGCGCCGCCGGAGGCGCGCGCGTGCGCTCCCCGCTCGCCCCCGACTCCCGTGCGTGTGCCCGGCGGGCGCGATCGCCGCCGGGCACACGCGATCGCTCGGTACAGAGCGGGGAACGGGAGCTGTGTGTGTAAACACACAGCTCTCGTTCCTGTCAGCAGGGGAAATGCTGATTTTCTGTTCATACAATGTATGAACAGAAAATCAGTGTTTCCCCTAGTGAGGCCACCCCCCCCCCACAGTAAGAACACACCCAGGCATACTTAACCCCTTCCCCGCCCCCCTAGTGTTAACCCCTTCACTGCCAGTGGCATTTTTATAGTAATCTAATGCATTTTTATAGCACTGATCGCTATAAAAATGCCAATGGTCCCAAAAATGTGTCAAAAATGTCCGAAGTGTCCGCCATAATGTCGCAATACCGAAAAAAAAATCGCTGATCGCCGCCATTACTAGTAAAAAAAATATTAATAAAAATGCCATAAAAATACCCCCTATTTTGTAAACGCTATAACTTTTGCGCAAACCAATCAATAAACGCTTATTGCGATTTTTTTTACGAAAAATATGTAGAAGAATACGTATCGGCCTAAACTGAGGAAAAAAAATGTTTTTTTATATATTTTTGGGGGATATTTATTACAGCAAAAAGTAAAAAATATTCATTTTTTTCAAAATTGTCGCTCTATTTTTGTTTATAGCGCAAAAAATAAAAAACGCAGAGGTGATCAAATACCACCAAAAGAAAGCTCTATTTGTGGGAAAAAAAGGACGCCAATTTTGTTTGGGAGCCACGTCGCACGACCGCGCAATTGTCTGTTAAAGCGACGCAGTCCCGAATCGCAAAAAGTACTCTGGTCTTTAGGCAGCAATATGTTCCGGGGGGTAAGTGGTTAACAAAGCTTGATTGGCCTAGTAGGTATATGCCTTTCTGGGTCCAATCCATCCGGTAAGCCCCTTGTCATAAGTGGTGGTGGACTTCTCACTTCTCACCGTTGGATTTTGTTTATTTATCCAGTTATTGAACGTCTTTCAACATAGTTGGATTTAATTCATTTATCCAGTCAAGGATTTATGGACTTTAATTATCACCGATACCATTAGTTCACATGTGGTGTTGCACGATACAATTTAGATTGTTTTATCACAATTGATTCACTGTTAGCGCTACACTTTTTCCACACATACAAATTACGGTAGTCTGTTGATAACACTTACCATATAGCAAAGCAATATTTGTAAGACTAGCAAAGTTTTAACAGCCATCCAGGGATCACTCTAGGATCCAAATGAAAGCTGTGGTATTTTGTAGAGTTTCATGTAGGGCTGCAACTAACGATTATTTTCATAATCGATTAGTTGGCCGATTATTGTTTCGATTAATCGGATAAATTTGAAATTTTTTTTGGGCCAATTTGTTGTTGGGCAGATTACAAAACACAAATTGCCGCAAAAAAACACATTACATGCTTTTCTGCAGCTTCTCCATTGAAGTATATTGAACCCAAAAAAACAAAATAGCACCGTTTTGCTTGCCCTTTCCAAATACGCAGCAGCTGAAAAAAAATCATGGATGTGAACGTGTCCCATAGGAAAACATGTGAATGAACTGTAGTGTGTTTCTGCAAAAAGCACCAAAAAACAGAGGTGTGAACCCAGGCCTGAGATGTTTAGTAACATAATGGGGTTAAAAAAAAAATAAGTAAAAAAAGAGCAAATAATCGCTACTGTAAGGGGTTCATTTTTTTACTGTGGGACAGTGAAAGTAATATTTACAGTAGCGATTTGCTTTTTTGTACTATAAAGGACTAATTTTAGTTTTTTTTAACCCCATTATGTTACTGGCCGATTAATCGATTATGAAAATTGTAATCGATTAATTTCATAATCGATTAGTTGTCGATTAATCGATTAGTTGTTTCAGCCTTAGTTTCATGATTGAGCTGATGAGAATCAGCTGAGTCAGTGCTCCTAACCCACTCCCCCATGTCCTAGGAGGGTTAACCCCAACAGCTGCCATCATCACTGTGGCAACAGCGTGACGCTCTGACGTCACGCGCATGCGAGATGAATCACAGGTGCGTGCGACATTCGTGGCGTCCAGAGACTATCACGGGACGCTGCTGGCACACCAAGGCTCCATCTAGCGGCGTATAGATGGAATGCGCCACTCGGAGCTGTAAGAGGAGAATCGCTGGAATAAAGAGGAGGTTGGAATAAAATTGGTTCTGGAGATTGTACCCACTCGGGCCTTGCTAAGAAGTGAAGGGCGAATTCCTGTCAGTGTGCAGAATGTCAGTAGCTATCCGACCAGCCTAAAGCCTCAAATGGTGATCGGGAAAGTGAGTGCTGCCACTCCGCTGGCAGGGAAAGAGGTAGCCCAGAAGGGAGATGGAGGAAGCACCACTGTCCACTGCCCAAATCTTCCTCCTGCCTGGGAAGAAAGGATTCAAACTCAGCTCGATGGGAGAAAATGTTCTCCAAGAATGACTTTGATGTGGGCTGTGCTAAGAGCGCTCAACATCAAATTCGACTTACTGAAGATAAGCCATTTCGAGAGAGGGCAAGGCAAGTCCCCTTGTGTGACTTGGAGGATCAAGAGCAACTGGCTGAACTCAAACTTTGAATAGAAAGACTATCCCAGATCAATACACAACTCCTCGCATAGAAGAAGTTTTACAATGCTTATCTGGGGCCGAATGGTTGTGTGTTGAATCTAAAGAGTGGATACTACCAGATTCCTATGCACCCAGAAGACAGTGAGAAGATGACTTTTATTAGCCCATTGGGGTTTTTCGAGTTTGATCAGATGCTACGTGGATTAACTGGAGCTCCTATCACTTTCCAGCAACTGATGGAGAACACGGTAGGTGATATGAACTTGGTAGAATCATTAGTCTACCTAAACGATAACAATATCATGTTTGGCCGAACGTTAGAAGAGCATGGGGTCCGATTAGAGAGAGTTTCCCAGTGACTACATGATGAGGGGTTGAAGCTGTCGTTTGAGAACTGTCAATTATACCAGACTTCAGTCGCATACCTAGGACACCTGGTATATGCCAAAGGGAGATAGCCACTGACCCCCAAAAGCTGGAGGCGGTCACTTCTTGGCCTCGTTTAACTACCGTCACCGAACTGAGGTCATTCTTGGGCTTCTGCTCCTACTATAGATGATTTGTGAAGAAGTTCTCAATGATTGCTCGACCGTTGAATGAGATGTTACAGAAGCAATCAGTAGGGGAACAGCAGAAAACCCAGAAAGGGGGAACCAGGAAGACTCAAATCTATTCAGGAACAATGGACATTGAAGTGTGAGAGGTCCTTTGAGCGGTTGAAGGAGAGCCTAGTTGAAGCCCCGGTGCTGGCCTATGCTGATTCCGTGAAGCCATATGAATTACATGTGCATGCCAGTAAAGATGTTATTGGTGGAGTGTTGTACCAAGAGTCAGAGAAGAGAATTTGTCTAGTGGTCTATGTGACCACTAGACAAAGAACTATCCTGTGCACAAGTTGGAGTTCTTGGCTCTTAAGTGGGCTGTAGTGGATAAACCATGAGACTATCTGTACAGAACCACCTTTGTGGTGAAGACTAATAATCCCCTGACTTATTTATACTTATATCAACCGGGAGTGGGAAATAGAGACCCTCACGCTCTTTCCTGAAGATCTCACTTCACCCAGAATAGCTAGAAAAGTTGGGTTCATTTACCTCTTGAAGGAGTACAGGCTGTATGTCAGGGAGTGGAATTTAAACAAAGAGGAGCCATAGGGGCTAAAGCAGTGGGAGTCCAAAAGTACTACTGCAATCTGACCCAAGTATGCAGCCAAGAACTGCCTTAATTGACCAAGGAGGACATGAGAAGTGATCAGCGGGAAGATCCATTAGGGAATCTAATAAAGAAGTCGTTGTCAACCAAAGACCCTCAAATATTTGATAAATAGCCCCATTGAGGGAGCCAAGGTGATTCATAGAGAATGGAAACAAATGAAGTCGGAGGAGAGGATCATATATCGAAGAGGTCCCTTTGAAGAGGCAGAAGGTGTGAGCAAGCTGTTCCTTCCTGCTTATAAGAAAGTCAAGGAAGCTTCCACCATCAGAGAACAAAGGAGTAAGCTGGCGCTGCTGTCAATCACATCCGATGATGCGGCGTGCCGGGGGCGGGGCCGAGTGATACAGTCGGCGGCTATGCCCGCCCCTGTATCACGGGAGCGTGCCCGCAAAAGCTTTCCACCATGTGAGCTCGCTCGCATGAAGGTAGAAAGCTTTTGCGAGGAGGAGCCGAGACAGCCGCCGAGGGACCCCAGAAGACCGGATTCGGGGACACTCTGTGCAAAACGAGCTGCACAGTGGAGGTAAGTATAACATGTTTGTTATTTAAAAAAAAAAAAATCTGCCTTTAGTGTTCCTTTAATCTCTTGCTCGGAGAGACCGAGGGTCAGAAGTAACTGTCCACCTGCACTTCCGGAAGAAGAGAGTGCCGATGATGAATTAACGATGGATTGGCTATGGGTTCTCTCTTTGGAAAATGATTCCATTGTTCCTGATGCTGAAGAAGAAGGCTGTCCAGGGATCGGCTCCAAGTTGCCACTACTCCACGTCCCAGTCAAGCACTTGCCTCCTTTACTGAGCCTTTAGCCAGCGGATCAGTATGACAACCAGACAACCTAAAATTACACCGGGAAAATGATGTCATCTGTAACCAGTCTCCACTCCCCCCAACAATCACTCAGACTATGCATTGTAGCTTTCCAGTAAGCCGGCTAAAATAGGTATGTAAATATACATTTTCCTGATGTAATTTTAGGTTGTCTGGTCGTCATACTGATCCGCTGGCTTCAACGTTTTCTGATCACAAGACTGCAGATCAGATGTCCTAGTTTCACCCTGACCCCATTAGCGTGATTATTCCAGTCAAGAACCCCCAACCAACTGCAGTGGAAATGTAAAAATCAGGAATTTCCTTTTATCGGATGGCTGTAGTGAAAACAACTTAAAGCGGGAGTTCACCCATTTCTAAAAAAAAAATTTTCTTCCCCTAGATTCCTGCTCGTTCGGTCTAGGGGAATCGGCTATTTGTATTAAAATATGAGCCGTACTTACCCGTTTTCGAGCTGCATCTTCTTCCGTCGCTTCCGGGTATGGGTCTTCGGGAGCGGGCGTTCCTTCTTGATTGACATTCTTCCGAGAGGCTTCCGACGGTCGCATCCATCGCGTCACTCGTAGCCGAAAGAAGCCAAACGTCGGTGCGGCTCTATACTGCGCCAGCGCACCGACGTTCGGCTTCTTTAGGAAAATCGTGACGCGATGGATGCGACCGTCGGAAGCCTCTCGGAAGACTGTCAATCAAGAAGGAACGCCCATTCCCGAAGCCCATACCCGGAAGCGACGGAAGAAGATGCAGCTCGAAAACGGGTAAGTACTGCACATATTTTAATACAAATAGCCGATTCCCCTAGAGAAAACGAGCAGGAATCTAAGGGGAAAAAGTGCCCTCTAAGGGTGAACCCCCGCTTTAACTGAACTAAGGGAAAGCTGAAAGCAAGTCAGATTCAGGCTATGCATTGGCGAATCTGAGGACTCTGTTATTGGGACGATCCATTGCTCCATGCTGTATACAGCCCCTCTGCTTTATCCGATCCTTAGGGATCAAGGGCTCTGATCGCATCAAGATACAGGCCTCCTTTGCAGTTCATGTGTTTGGCTACTTGCTCTTTCCGATCCGTTAGGATCTTTCATTGCGGTAAGGGTCAGCAATATCAGTGAGCGGTGATCCCAGATTATTATTTTCACCTATGTAGTAGTGCGCTACTACACAGATTTGATACATTGTTGGACTTCATCTATATTTATTTTTTGTCACTTATTGGACTATTATATTTATATTCATGGTCCTTTCACATATGTTTATATGACCTGTGAAGGCATATTCATTTTCTAGCGCAACTCCACCTTTTGTCAAAAAAAAATATTAACTGCACTTTTTTTTTATTATTAATCAATATGGGTGTATTTATTTGCAAAAGGTGGCCTTTAACAAGTATATTGTGCCTCCCTCTATATGTCCTGCTCTGAAAACATCCAAAGGTTTGCAAGGCCGCCATCTGGTCTTCAGTTTACACATATGTTGAAGCAGTTGTAAACCGCGGTTGTGTGGCTTGTGGAAAAAAAAAAACAACACCTGCAAGGCAATGGCATAAAGCGCTAGTATGCATTGCATACTAGGACATTATGAAATACTCACCTTGGAACTAAGCCCTCCAGCGCTGTACTGTCACCGTTGAGCGGGTTCCCCTCGTCTTTTTTCCCGGGTTTGCGTGCTTCAGCTATGTAATTGCCCAGAGCCACGATTACGTCACTCCTGCACATGCGCGCAGGAGCCCTCAGTTCCAGGCATGAAGCTTTAGAGTGCATGTGCCGGTGACTTTCTGGCTGCATCCAGGGTGAATATCTCCTAAATGGTGATCGTTAGGAAATATTCATTTTACCTACAGGTATGCCTTGTTATAAACTTACCTGTAGGTAAAAACAACCAAGCAGGGTTTACTACCGCATTAAGTTGTACCAGGTTGATGTTCAGGCCCCTTCTGATGCCAGTTTTGGCCATAAAGTGTTTCTGGCTGTTCTGAGATTTTAAGCCTCTCTTTGCTAGTTTTTTTCCTGGGTTTGTTAGCATTAGTTGCTGTGTTGCCCACTCTCAATTGCATTGATTTTGGACTCAATTGTACAATTAGGCTGCATTCACACCTCAGCGTTTCAAAGTTGCGTGTTTTTGACTGCAATTTTGTTTAGGTCACCAATGTAGAAGGCAGAAAAATGCTTGTAATCTGCCCCAAAAAAGCTTGTTCTTTTTTGAGCTTAGGGCTTTTTTCAGGCGTTTTTGCTTCAGGTGACAAAACTCTCAGATGTGAACAGACGCCAATGAAATGAATGGGATTTTTCTTGTTGGGCGTTTTTGAGGGGTTTTTTGGGCGTTTTACGAGTGTTTTATGAGCTGAAAGCGCAGCCTAAAGGCCCGTACACACGATCCAATTTTATGACAATAATTGTCTGATGGACGTGTTGTGTCGGATAATCCAACCGTGTGTATGCTCCATCAGACAATTGTTGGCGGAATTAATGACAACAAATGATGACTGCTCATGCTCCCCAACTGTCTGTCAAATCTGTTAAGACGGATTATCCGATCGTGTGTACACAATTCCGTCCAACTAAATTCCAAAGTACAAACACGCATGCACGGGACCAATGCTAAACATCAGACAACAATAGCAGAAGTTGCCTAAAGGGTGGAGGTATAGAGCTTAAAAACCATGTGGTTTGGTGAATGTTAGATGAAAATGTTGGGCCTTGTGTATGCATACCAAGTTCATGGCCAACGCCCTTCGGACCAAAATCCACGGAAAAGTCTGATGGAAGTCCGATCGTGTGTACGAGGCTTTAAAGTCCCCCACAAAAAAAATTAGGTCAACAGCTACAAATGCTGTAGTTGCTGACTTTTAATAAAAGGACACTTACCTGTCCAGGGATCCAACGCTGTCTCCACCCAGGCCAGTTTTGCCAGTCTTTCGGTACCCGGTGCCGCCATATCTAGTGTGGAAAGCTGGCTATGATAAGAAGGTGTAGACGAATCCCCTCTCAATGATGTTTTTTCACTTAAAGGGGATGTGCCATGAAAAAGAAATATTAAAAGTCAGCAGCTACAAATACTGCAGCTGCTGACTTTTAATATTAGGACACTTACCTGTCCTGGAGTCCAGCGCCGTCCGCAGCAGAGGACGAGCGATCGCTCGTCACTCTGCTGCTCCCCCCGCCATCCTCAGTGAGGGAACCAGGAAGTGAAGCGCTCCGGCTTCACTACCCGGTTCCCTACGGCGCATGCGCGAGTTGCCCTGCGCCGCTGATTGGCTCCCGATGTGCTCTGGGAGCCGAGTGTTCCCAGAGCACAACGGGGGGAGGACGGGAGGTGACGTCATGCCCGCAGTTTTCCCGAAACTGTGTGGCCGGAAGTGGGTGCAAATAGTCTTTAGACAGGTATCTGCACCCCCCTCCCCCTGAAAGGTATCAAATGTGACACCGGAGGGGGGGAGGGTTCTGATCAGCGTGAGTTCCACTTTAGGGTGGAGCTCCGCTTTAAGTTTTACAATTTACATTCTAGGGTGTTGCAGTAATGTGCCTTACCGAAAAGGAATGTAAACATACACTATGAACACTGTCATTCACTTTAAATAGCTTCTCAATGCACTGACGAAGTAGCTGTGCATGCCAAGAAACGCGTTACCACCCACAACGTTCACCTGCTGTCACATCGCCGCGTGCATTCCAGCTTGGTTCCAGAACCCGGGCCACCTCATCGCATCTTCACCTCCTCACCAATCCACATCACCAGGGACAGCTGCAGGATGGCTCTCTCTCTCCCCGGGACAGACAAGGATTACAGCGATCCGCATGAGGGCAAATCATTATATGTCTATGACCTCTTACTATCTTGTAAGTGTTTTTAATCCCATTGTGCCTGTAATAAATCTTTTACCCACTGCACTTAGAGGCGCCTTTCTCTTTCCTTTATTTAGGAGCTGTCTGTTTGGGGTGCTAGTAAGTCATGAGCAAGGTCTTTATGGCGGAAACGCGTTGACTGTTTGTGCTGTATACACCGATGTCTAATAAAGCCGGTGTCTTGCTGCATTTGACCATGATGCCAGTGATTTTTTTTTTTTATATACAGTCTATTTAACACCCTGGCTCCTAGGTTTGGCATGCATTTTACGCATGGCTAGAGTCCACTGACCCATGTCAGGGACAGTCTTAGCGACAGGGAGAGGTTCCAGTTGAGTAGGGAAAGTGTAGGGACCATACTTCCAGGTGAAGCCTCAGTCTGTGGGAGGGGTGCAACGTGTAGGTCCACAGGTTGTTTCCATCTCAGCTATGTTGATCACCTGCCAGCATCAGTGAATCCATGTTGGCATGCATCTCCACTCAAAAGAGAAAGGTTCAAGGTATCCACACAGTGCTATACAGCTGTCTGGGAATCTGCAAGGAAGCAAATGCTTTGGAAGAACTACAACTATCAGCGTTCAGCATCTAAAATCAGACTTCTCTTATATCGTGGAGATTCATTTACAGCCACAAGTAATTGTAGGAAGTGGTGAGTGGCCGACAATGGAGAGTGTTGGGACAAGCGGACTTTCACTGTCAATTGCAGACTGGAAATATCTCTTACACCCTAGAATTTATGGACTCAGCCAACACTTTAACTATTTTAATCTGGGATCATTTTAGATGCAGTGCATTTACTAGGAAGACCTACACATGCAGATATATGTCCAATCTCAATTTTTCCTGAGCACCACCCCCTGATTTGAGGTCAATCAGCTGTTCAATGCTCACACAGCACAAGCAGATATTGCATAACAGACTGGACTAAACAGGAGGGAGGACAAGCATATTGAGAGATACAAGTTTGTTTGGAATAATGGGCAAGCATAGTATGCTGTTAAATTTTGATTGCAACTTTGTAGTCCTATACAGTATGTCAATCTGTGGTTTTCATTTCCAACAATCCACATGTACACACTACGGGGAAGTCCCTACACATGCAGATGGTTGGTTATAGATCCCTAATTAGCACCATCTCCCTGTGAAAGTCAATCAGCTGCTGAGTGATATCTGACATCGATGCTCAGCAGACTGGACCAAAAGGGAGTCAATGGAAGCATGTATGAGAACTATATTTATGGGATTACCAATCAGCATGGTATGAAAGGACACCAACCCATATATGTACACTTTGGATGACAAACCAATACTATCGTTTATTGTGATGCACGCTCATCACCCCAACCAACGAGTCTTTAATCCTGCCAATATCTCCATTGATATATGAAGCTGCGGCCCCTTGTAGTCCATTTACAACTCCCATTTGTCGTGGTTCACGTTAACATTGGTTTGAGTGGGTTGGACACGGTTTCACTTGCAGATGGTCGAACCAGGTGAATAAGCAGGCAGACTTACTTTCATTACAGACATTTAGCCATCCAGTCTACATAGATCACTTCATACAGATAACTGATACAACCAGACCTTTTACCATCAGAAGGGGGAGCATATTCACTTGAGTGGGACATAGAGAGATGGCAGTGATTTTGGGGGCTAGAATCTCAGGAGATTAGAGTGGGGTGGGTTGTGTTGGGTGGGGGGCCAGGGGTGTGTGGTAGGGGTTTCCCATCTTTGCCATGGTTGCTTTTTACATGTATGTCCAATAATTACAATAGTTTTTTGGAAAGCGTAGAGACATGCCATCCTACATGGAAGCTTCCCCACTTGTGTATGGACCAGTGGTGGCTGGTGCTCAACATTTTTTGGGGGGCGCAAACAAACTGAAAAAAAAAAACCATCAAGTGCAGCCACTGTGCCCATAAATTGCAGCTACTGTACCCATCAATTGCCGCTAGTGTGCCCATTAATTGCTGCCAGTGTGATCATCAATTGCTGCCAGTGTGCCCCATCAATTACTGCCAGTGTGACCCATCAATTTCCGCCAGTGTGCCCCATAGAGCCTATGGCTCTAATCAGGATGCCTATTAGAGCCGACGTGTGGACTTCGACTTTGCCGCTCCCCCCCTCCCCCCTGGTGAAGACAGTGAGAGAAGTCCTAAGATGGAAGGAACAGGTAGTATCCCCTCCTAAGCAGAAATTTTTTTTTCAAGCAACTAAACAAGGAGCACCTACATTTTCCGTATCTTGATGAATTGGGAGAAGTCCTCATGGATGAGTGGAGCAAAGTAGAGACGAAAAACTTTATCCCTTCAAGGAAGATGTTAAGCACCTAGAGTCAGTGCCTCTCATGGATGCAGCCGTGATGAGGCTGGTCAGAAATGTGACCCTTCAGCTGGAAGAAACCACTTATTTCAAGGACACCCTGAAGAGACGGGTCAACACAGACCTTAAGAAGATTTACCTAATGGCAGGCATGGCCTGCAAGCCAGCCCTAGCCGCAATGCCCAAAGCAATGGAAATTTAGACAGTCAGTGTGGATGAGACTCTGAAGAATGTCTCAGAAGAGGTGGCCAGAGGTTAGCCCATTCAGGAGCTGAGACTGGCGTCAGCCTTTTTGGGGGAGGCTTCCATTGACGTCAGCCACCTGGTGGCTTGGGTTATGCTTTCTGCTGTTACTGACAAATATGCACTGTGGCTCTGGCCATGGTTGGCTGACCCTGCTTCCAAACAGGTGGGGTGCCAGGTTCCCTTTCAGGGCTCGTCCCTCTTTGGCAATAAGTTAGATAGCACCATAGTCTGGGTCATGGGAGGTAAGTCAGGGTTCCTCCCCCAGGACCGGCACCTGCAGAACCAGAGACGGGCTTAACCAAGGAAAATGAATCCGAAGTTGAGGCAGCCTTCTTTCAGGAAGCCCGCCAAGGGCGGATCCACTGGTAACTGGGAGGCCACCAAGTCTTTTTGAGATTGGGCCTGCTCAGACATGCCAGGTGGGGGCTCAGCTTCTACGCTAGCAGCATGTCTGGGCGGTCTCAATCCAGGACTTCTGGACCATCCGAACGGTCTCTTCAGGCCATGCCTGGGTCTTCAGCAATGCTCCTAGGCTCAAGTTTGTCCCCACATCCTTTCTGCTCTCAGAAGAAAAAAGGCAGATGCTGTTGGCCTACGTTGGCTCTCTGGTGGAACAAGGTGCCGCTATACCCATCCCAGTCAACAAACGTGGCCAGGGGATCTACTCTCCTCTCTTCATGGTACAGAAGAGGAATGACTCATGGAGGCCCGTCATAGATCTGACCCATCTGAACTGCTTTATCATGAAAGAGAGGTTCAAAATGGAGACACTGTCCATGATCCAGCAGTCGGTCCAGCCAGGAGACTGGCTGGTGTCTATAGATTTAAAAGACGCTTACTTCCATGTTCTGGTAGCAGTAGGCTTTCAACAGTTTCTCAGTTTTTCCATAGGTCAGCTTCACCTACAGTTCACCTGTCCCCCCCCCCCCCCTTTGGGCATTCAACATCTCCTCGCATATTTTCAAAAGTCTTATTGGCTGATGTAGCCCTATTAAGAATTAGAGGTATTTGTTTACACCATTACTTGGACGATCTCCTCCTGTTGGCACAAGACAGAAGACAACTTCTGGAAAACAGGGGTCAGGCCATCTCCACTCTCCAAGAGCTCAGGTGGCTCCTGAACATAGCGAAGAGTCGCTTGGAGCCCACATAGTCCCTTGTGTTTCTCAAAGCCCACTTCGACTCCGTGAGGTGCACCATCTCTCTGCCTGAGGAGAAGGTTTCGGTGGTGTGAGACAGAATACTACGTCCGACACTCTCTTCGTCTCATCTTCGTGCCCTACAGTGTCTGAGGATTATCGGCACAATGGTTGCCATGATACCCATGGTGAAATGGGTGCAATGGAGAATGCGACCTTTCCAGAAGGGTTTCCTCCAACAAAGGCTCAATGCATCTACTTAACACAGTCTATGAGGGAATGCCTCCCTTGGTGACTTCAACAAAGGAATCTACTCAATTGTCACTCCATTCCCCCCATTACATGGGTCACAATAACGACAGATGCCAGTAATGTGGGCTGGGGTGCCCACTGCCTAATCGAAGTGGCGCAGGGCAGATGGGACTTCCCCTCTCAAGGGATAGTAGCAAACATTCTTGGGCTCCAAGCACTACAGGTGTTCCGCCAACTA
This sequence comes from Rana temporaria, assembly GCF_905171775.1. Taxonomy (NCBI): domain Eukaryota; kingdom Metazoa; phylum Chordata; class Amphibia; order Anura; family Ranidae; genus Rana; species Rana temporaria. Next base: position 44,183,619 of record NC_053497.1, on the reverse strand, counting down.
ATGACAGGATCCTCAGTGATGTTTAGATTAGACAACACAACAGCAGTGACCTACATAAGGAGACAGGGTGGAACCTGCATCCAGTTCCTGCTATGAGAAGTAGAGCCGATCATGACCTGGTCTCAGAAGAATTTGCCCAACATATCAGCAACCTATCTACCCAGAGTCCAGAATTTTTAAGCAGACTTTATCTCTTGAGTTCAGCTGGACAACAAGGAGTGGGCTCTCCACAAGGAGGTATTCAAGTGGGTCCTGACCCTGGGGATTTCTCCAGAAGTCGACCTCTTTGCATCTTAATGCAACAACAAACTGGTAAAATATTACTCAAAGTTCAGAGACCCCCAGGCCTATGGGGTAGATGCCCTCACGGATCAGTGGAGGTTTCGCAGGGCCTACGCCTTTTCTCTGATCCCAGTCATTCTCCAGTTCCTAAGGAGACTCAGAACAGAGAAGGTGAAAATAGTAGTGATAATCCCATACTGGCTCATCAGGCCATAGTTTCCCCTACTGTCACTACTCAGTTACTGGGATCCGATTCCCCTGCCTCTCAGACCAGACCTGCTGTCTCAGGGCACTGCCCTATATTTTTGCCCAGCTCACCTGCACTTGAAAGCCTGGTTCTTGAGAGGGGAAGGCTCGAGGCTCTAAGCTGTCCAGAGGAAGTCATCCCTATACTCTTGAGCGCTAGGAGGAAAAGCACCAACAGTGTCTATGAAAGAATATGGTCAAAATTCACGGACCATATGCGCTCCTGACCCGTTCGGGAACAGTGCCACAGCAGTCCGGGATATCCTAAGCTTCTTACAGTCGGGCCTAGACCTGGCCCTGTTGGTCAGCTCTCTTCAAGTGCAGGTGTCTGCTATATCAGCTTTCACTGGAGTCTCATGAGCCAGGCATATGCTGGTTTGCCTATTCTTCAAGGGGCAGTCAGTCTCAGGCCCCAAGGGAAGCCTAGATTCCCCAAGTGGGATCTTTCGTTGGTCCTCGACTTCACAGCTCGGGTCAGAACCTGGCAAGCCACTCGATCAAACAGCTTGTTCTCAAAACTACCTTTTTGGTGACCATCACATTAGCAAAAAGAATATACGAAATCCGAGACCTAGGCTCAAAGGAGCCTTACCTAACCTTCTTCCTGGACAGAGAAGTTCTAATTCCTATGCTGGGGTCGAACCCCAAAGTTACCTCAGACTTCCATGAAAACCAGGAAATTATGCTTCCCACCTTTAGATCAGCTGAAAATTCTGTCCATCCTCTTGATGTGGGAGACACCTTGAAACAATATCTGAAGGCTATATCTCCTTTTCATCAGTCTGAATACCTTTTTGTCCTTTTCCACAGGAAAAACAAGGGGTGCATGCCTCAGATAGATCCATTGCTGCATGGATCGTTTAGTCTATCCAGCGCATTCATCCAGAACAGTCTCAGCATCGTGGGCAGCCTCGAGACACGTTGCCCCCAAAGTGATCTGCAGGGCAGCCTCGTGGTTTTCAATTAACACATTCATGTCTCATTATTGCGTCGAACCGGCTGCTCTATCTTCTGTTAATTTTGGTTTACAAATCCTGTTGGTTGATGGTGTTAATTAAATCTTTTTTTACTCAGCAATTGCCCACCCGGGTGTGTATGGCAAATTATTTCTCATGTGTTTTGAATCATTGTTATGTTGGAAAAGTGCACGACGACCAAGGGCACGGAGTGATGGTAGCATCTTCTATAATCAACTGTCTGCTGGACACCTGTTTAATGAATAGTCTCACCTGTAGTTGAATTCTCGTTAATTAGGATTTTGTTGTCTAAAATTTAGCTTTGCTACTAAAGGCTTGTACACCCGATAAGAAAATTGGGCAAATATTTTCATCCAAAGAATTTTTGTACAATTTTCATATAGTGTGTACACAACTTTCGACAGACGATTTTAGATGTTTCGATGGAAAATTCCAGAAGGGACAAACTCCAAAATGTTTCTTGTACGGGAACAGAACAAATGATTTTCATTTAACCTCTTCCATACAGGGCTTTTATACACACCTCCATACCAGGCCTATTCTGGCACTTCTCTCCTACATGTACAAATCATAATTTTTTTGCTAGAAAATTACGCAGAACCCCCAAACATTATATATGTTTTTTTAGCAGACACCCTAGGGAATAAAACGACGGTCATTGAAACATTTTATCTTGCACGGTATTTGCGCAATAATTTTTCAAACGCCTTTTTTTTTTTATTTATTTTTTTATGAATTAAAAAAATAACAAAACAGTAAAGTTAACCCAATTTTTTTGTAAAATATGAAAGGTGATGTTACACCGAGTAAATAGATACCTAACATGTCACGCTTTAAAATTGCGCACACTCATGGAATGGCGCCACACTTCGGTACATAAAAATCTCCATAGGCAACGCTTTGAAAATGTTTACAGGTTACCAGTTTAGATTTACAGAGGAGATCTAGTGCTAGAATTGTTGCTGGCACTCTAACGCACGCGGCGATACCTCACATATGTGGTTTAAACGGCGTTTACATACGTCGGTGGGACTTGCGTGTGCGTTCGCTTCTGCGCGCAAGCTACTGGGGACACGGGCGTTAAAAAATTTTTTTTTTTTTTTTTTACATATTTATTTATTTTTTTACACTTTTTTTTATTATCACTTTTATTCCTATTACAAGGAATGTAAACATCCCTTGTAATAGGAATGTGTGTGACAGGTACTCTTTATAGAGAGATGCGGGGTCAATAAGACCCCACATCTCTCCTCCAGGCTGGAAAGCATGAAATTGGTGAAAAAAAATTCACCGATCTCATGCGTACTGTTGCTTAGCAGCCGCAATTGCGGCTTTGTTTACTTACGGGGACCCGGGCGTGACGTCATCACATCGCGCCCGGGTCCTCCGATGGTCATAGAGATGACTGGTGACCATCTGGTCACCAGTCATCTCTATGCTTCCTGCGAGCGCCGGACGATTCGTTCTCCGGGCCCCCGATGGCACGGGAGAGCCCGGAGAAGCACCGGATGGCGGCGGGAGGGGGGGGATGTCCCCTCCCGCCGCCTGTAAGAACGATCTAGCGCCGCTATGATCGTTCTTACGTTGTGCAGAATCGCCGGCAGAAGAGAAGGATATCTGAATGATGCCTCTAGCTGCAGGCATCATTCAGATATCCACCCGCAAATCCCAGGACGTCATATGACGTCCACTCTGAACGGTAGAGGTTCTTTGTGGACGTCATTTTACAATGGGCCGGTATTGAAGTGGTTAATGTGTACTATTTTCATACAATTTTCGTACAAGAAAAATCAGAAAAGAAAGACTGCATGATCAGAAAAAATAAAACAAAAAAAAAAAAAGAATTCGTCATACGAGAATTTTCGTTTATCAGTTTTGATTTGCTGTGAAACAACGAGGAAAATAGGAAGAGTGTCACACTCGTCCAATTTTCCTTGTTGTTTCGCAGCAAATCAAAACTGATAAACGAAAATTTGTACGAAAATTCTCGTATGACAAATTTATTTTTTGGTTTATTTTTTCTGATCATGCGCAGTCTTTCTTTTCTGATTTATCTTGTACGAAAATTGTATGAAAACGGTACACATTAAATGAAAATCGTTCGTTCGTTGAGGTGTATTTATTTTTACAACATGGTCTTGAATGAATTTGTTAGAAAAAAAAAAAATTGTGTGTGCAAATTAACAAATCTTAGTTGCAATTATTGGCCCGCATTTATGGGAGTATTTTGTGGTATAGCGTCCCAAGGAAAAAGTTGATTCTGAAAGGAAAGTAAACGTTTTCTGACAAATCTGGTGGGGTGTACTCATTTATGCTGAGAACTGTATATATTTACATTTATTATTATTATACAGGATTTATAAAGCGCCAAATGTTTGCGCAGCACTTTACAACACGAGGGCAGACAGTACAGTTACAATACAATTCAATACAGGAGGAATCAGAGGGCCCTGCTTGTTCAAGCTTACAATCTTGGAGGGAGGGTCAAGTAAAACAAAAGGTAATAGCTGTGGGGGATGATCTGATGGAGAAAATAAAAGTACAGTTGTTAGGGGGGGGGGGGGCCGGATCGGCTTGTGAATGGAATCAAGGCATGTGAATGGAGGCACGGAGGGATGCTGCACTGAGGCCCTCCATACCGCACACTCTGTCCTTAGTGCATGTTCAGCCCCAAGGCTGTTATGGTGCAGGGAAGCTGCCTGCACCATAACAACCACTGATCCTGTCCAAAAAAATGCCTCTCTGTGTACATTCAGACACCCCAAGTCTCCTGCCATGTGCGGGAGTCTCCCACATTTGGTAGCAGGCTCCCGGAAACACCCACGAGTGCCCTGCGATCTCTCGGCTGATCCTGGGCGGCAATGGTGTCATCCATGTGTCCCCCTCCGTTCTCCCCTGGCCTGCTGTCCTTCTCTGCATTCCCCTCAGTTCTCCTCCAGCCCACTGTCGTCCTCCGCTCCACCTTCCGTTCTCCTCTGGACCGCTGTCCACAGTCGGCTCTCTCCTCTCCTGCCGGCTGCGGGGGGTAAGTGTCAGGATGGAGAGAGGAGGAAGGAGCCAGTAAATATGTCATTTACCGCCCCCTTCCTGTTATGAATTGGACAAAGTGAGCAGGGAAAACCGCATCCAATTCGCATGATCGGCAAGTGTGACCGGCTCTCAATGGAGCCGGTTCACATGTGTTTGGGTCCATGTTTAGGTGTGAATTTAGGCAACAATTTGGACCTGAATCACACCTGAACCGGTGAACAGAAACACACCAGACCCCAAGGCACAAACTCACGGCCGCACATGTGTGGACCCGGCCTGAGTTCACACTGGTAAACACAGTGCAAGACAGTGCATTACCCTGGGTTACGGTGCGCTACACAAAAAAATAGTGCATGTCGCTCTTTTTGATGCGATAGCAACATACATTTACGCACTGCGGCACTGTAAATGCAGCCATATTGGCCAACTCCAGCCAAAACTGTTCATTTCATTTTGGACACAGTGATTTGCCTTTAATGTCTCCAATGAGAGTTCACTTTACTTCCAGTCAAAAAAGGAATAAATAGGAAGTTTCCCAATGGGGACTCACAAATGAAAAAAAAAAAAGTTTAGTAAATAGATGGAAAGGGTTGGAATAACTGATTTATTTGTTTGTCTGGCTTCTTGTTCTGGTGACACCTATGTCCCCATTTCTTGTAGGGTGTCACAGAAAGAGAAAGTGAGGGAACATTATCGAACCCAAAACTTGGGTTGGAGTTAGACTTTAACATGCAGAGTGTGTGTGACATTGGCATAATAGGAATGTTTTTAGAATACTATATACACAGGCCTCTGTGTGTGACATTGGCATAAGAGGAATGTTTTTATAATACTATATACACAGGCCTCTCTGTGTGGACCAGAGCTGGAGATGCATCAGTGTTGTCCACAGTAACCATGTATTTTGTATCCTTTGTTGCACTAACATTCCCACCGTCTTGTATTAACCTTTTACTTCACAGGAGGAAATATGAGCATAATTCTGCAGCTACCGCTTATTTACAGTGCAGCCAATATATAAATATCACCTTTGCACCGTCGGGTGCTGCACCACACATCGAATGAATGAGGCGCCATTACACGCTAACAACGAACAAGATGGCGGCTCGTCACCTCCTCACGCCTTCTGGCTTTAGCAAAAGGCAACCAATCCCAGAACAGGCGTGCCTGTTATTGGCGTCTGCTTCCACCAATCAAATCGCGATCTTTTCCAGCCCGCCTCTTCTCGTTTACTTTGATATGATTGGCTCGGGTATCGGAGTCGCATGCCATAGTAAGCCAATAGGAAGAGGTCTTTAGGGACCGGTGTTATTGCGGACCTATCGGGATAGAGTAAGTAGGCGGGGTATGGAGGGTTTTTGCCCCGGCGCCATGTTACGGGATTCTCAGTCCCGGCGGATCTCTGAAGATGGCGGCAGCTGCAGCGGTGGGAGGAAGGTCAGCTTATTACGGGACGGAGGGCGGACGAGCCCCGAAGAGACTGAAGACTGACGGGACGGACGACAACGTGGCGGCCAGTGCGGTAAGCGAGGGGGTCGCGCGGAGGCTGAGCGAGCTCTATTGTGCCTTATGTGGAGGACTACGAATCCCAGCATGCACTGCGTGCCTTTTGTCCAGGTGGGAGGTTGCAGTTCTCTGCACAATGGAAGGCCTCACCGGGATTTTCAATATCATCTCCCGCAATATGTACTCATCACTTCTACTAGTGCTGCCGCTCATACCTGATGGGAGAATGAATGGCTGGACCAGTGCAGGCTCTGCTATTATTCTCACCGTCCGGGAGTTCAGGGCTGATGTGTGAATTGCCCCGAGGCCTCAGGGGGCACTGGAGGGCCCTCAATCAGTGTGATCAGTGCCCCAGGTTGCTGCTGCTGGGGGGGGGGGGGGGCGTGATCCGTACCCCAGTCCTCAAGGACTGGTGCTCAATCCTTCGGGGCCATGATCAGTGCCCCAGTCGGGGGTGGGGTGAGTGGTGCCCCAGTTAGGGGGGGGGTCATGATCAGTGCCCCAGTCGGTTGGGGGGGGCGGCATAGGAGAGTGCCCAATCCTCAGGGGGGAGTGATCGGTGCCTCAGGGGGTGCTCAATCCTTGGGGGGGGGGGGGGGGGTGATTGGTGCCACAGTCGGGTCCTGGAGGCATGATGGTGCCCCAGTCCTCAGGGGGGTGCTAAATTCTCGGTCATGATCAGTGCCCCAGTCATGGAGTGCGTAGGGGGGGGGGATGTTCGGTACCCCACCCTCCGGGGCACAGGAGGGTGTTTAATCCGCAGGCGGGTACTGGGGGGGGGGGTGATCGGTGCCCCAGTCCCCAGGGGGGGTGGTCCTCAGATGGGATGATCTCCAGGAGTGTGCTCTGGGGGTATGATCAGTGCCCCAGTCCTCGGGGCACAACAGGGTAGTTGGGCCCAGTGAAGTTCAGTAGGATGTCACCGGTGATTGGTACCGCAGTCCTTGGGCACTGCAGGGTGGTCAGGGCCGATGAAGATCGTTACCCCAGTCCCCGGGATAGGAGGGGTGATGGGCACAACAGGGTATTCAGGGTTGTTGACTGGCACCATAGTCCTGTGAAGACACAGGAGGATAATCGGGGCTGATGTGAATTGTTCTGTAGTCCTCAGGAGGTTGTTCAGGGGTAATAATTGGTACCCCAGTCCTGAGAAGACACGGGAAGATGGCCAGGGCTGATGAAAATGGGCCCCATCCAGTCCCGCGGGGATGATGCTTATTGGATTTGGTTGATGTCCTTGGGGGGGGGGGGGGCACACAGGGTGATGTAAATCTGCACCCAGGCTTAGCCAAGACTCACACCTGAGAGATTTGGGGATAGACCTGCAGATTTGGTCTTCAGTGGGGGAGCATCGTTGTAACATGTGTTTTGCAAGGTTTCCATTGACTAAAAATAAAGCCATGTGCACAAAAATAGCTTGAAGCAGTTAGCGTGGGAACCCAGTGCACTCATTCACACTTCTGCATAAGATTTGAGTGTATTTGTGGGTGGGTTTGTAGGTTTTGGGTGTTTTTTAGGCTTGAGCATTTGTTTTAGGCCATTGATGATAAGCTACTGGGGGGAGGAAAGGCAAGTAATTGTGGAAAAACATGTGCTATTGATGTCTCTACATGACTGTCCCAAAGAAGTTCAGGTACTTTCCTGAGATATAAACAGCTGCACATGTATGGATGCCGCAGAGCTCAAGAGGGAAACATACAATCACAGTATAGGAAAGACGCGTCTTGGAACATTTTTTTTTTGCAAGAGGTCGCACAAAATCAATCCCTCAATTGTTTTGCATCTCGCAGTAGTATAAATTGGCACCATGGCACCAGGGGTGTCACTCGGTTTCATCGTGGGCCGCATCAGCATTATGGGGCCGGTTGTATCTGTAAGATTAGATGTCCAATGCATCCCCTCCCTTACATTAGACGTCAAGAGTCACCCCACCATCAGAAGTTGAGTCCCCCACTCTCCCTTACATTACAGTGCACCCCCCTTTCCTTATGCTGCTGCTGGGAAGAAGCTGGATACATTGCTTGAAAGTAAGGGTCCGGAGCTCCCCTGCGGCAGCAGGGCCACATGCAATGGCCTGGAGGGCCAGATTTGGCCCCTGGGCCTTGTGTGACACACCTGTGATGTACCGGTAATCTGTTTTAATAGCCTGGGTTTGTTGGCAAGTTTTACTTGATTCACACTTGGGACTGAGGCTAGTTTAGTTCTATAGAGAAATAGCCTAGTTTCTGGACAGATGGTGTAAGGGTTGTGCACGTACCTTCTGGCTATCAAATGATCTGCATACTCAATGTGCATTGTTGACTCAGCTGTGCAGGTCTTGTGGAGACGTCTTCACACCCGTACCTTGGAGGGACAATGGCAATCTAATGTTTCCTAAGTGGGCTTGCCCAGTGGCAGCTGCTGGTACTCGGTGTATCTGAATATTGATCTTAGGCAGGCTGTACATTCAAGCTGTATGTTTGTTTGTTTTTTTCTCCACATCAGCACAGTCGATGTTGATGATCTGCTGGCGGGAAGGTCCCCCCTCCCCAACCGGCAAAATAAAAAATGTATTGCTGGCTATAGCCAACAGCACTAATCATTTGGGGGGGACATGGTTGTACGCAAGTCGATCAATGGTTTAACTTGTGTACAGCCAGGGTTGCCCATACTTGGATCAAAATTCTGCCGGTCCCTGTTGAACCAAGGAATTTTGATCGGCTTTACCGATCCAGCCAACAGCAATTTAGGAGATGATGTAGGTGTTTTATCTCCCCTGCATAAGTAGTAAGGATTGCATTCATTGTTGGTATTATACAACCATTTTCTGTATCTTCTTTGAATGTGGGTCCTGCCCATTCTTATCATTTTAACTGTAAAACATCTGACTCTGTTCTGCTAGAGAGGTAGGCACTTTTCAAATTGTGGTTTCCTTAAAGAACTGCAGTCTGCTCACATAATTTGTAATAAAATAAAAAAACCTTTGCCATTCTGAAGCTTCCCTCTAACCACTTTGCATATTTTATATATGCTCCACTGAGTCTGGCTGCAACCATTTTAACTGTGGGCACACTATCTGGATTTACACACACCTGCAGCTCTTATGACTCGCCCCCCTCCCTCCTGGCAAAATCACGAGAGATGTGCATGTCATAAGCCTAGGCTTTTTACCATGCAAAGGGGAAGTGGCCCGTATACGGTATTTACTGACAGAAAAAAATTATATTTTTACTATCCAAAGTTAAAGCGGGGGTTCACCCAAAAAAAAAAATTCTTGGTCTACCATCCATTCCAGCATACTAGCGTCAGCTATAGTATGCCTTTATTTTATTTTTTGGCGCTGTACTTAGTTTAATCCTTTAGTTTAGTTTCAGACTCCCGCGGAGAGTAGGCGTTCCTATGAAGAGGGGAACATGATTGACGGCCAGCTATGGCGCGTCACGCGTTACGAAAATAGCCGAAATAGGACTCGGATCTATACGGCGCCTGCGCAGTCAGCTCCTAGTCTGTGCGCAGGCGCCGTATAGAGCCGAGTCCTACTCCGGCTATTTTCGTGACGCGCCATAGCCGGCTATCAATTGTGTTCCCCTCTTCATAGGAACGCCTACTCTCCGCGGGAGTCTGAAACTAAACTAAAGGATTAAACTGTAAGTACAGCGCAAAAAAAGGCATACTGTAGCTGACTCTAGTATGCTGTATGGCATGGTACATAGTTGTTTTTTAGGATGAACCTCCGCTTTAAAACAAGGGCAGGGGATTTCATAGATGGGGGGGGGGGGGGGGGGGGATTGACTGAAGTTCCACTTTAATCCTAATTTCTGTAAAAAAACATAAGCGTTCTCCTCATGGCGGTACCCAAAAATTACTTTATAGCATCAGTCTGTAAATAGGAGAGAGCAGTTAGGAGAAGTAAGGGATTTGTTTTAAATTACCTTTTCTAGTTGGATGCTGCATTGGTTCCCTGCTGGCTCTAACACTGAGAACCGACCAATCAAATACTGCTGATCACTCCCCCACAGCTTTGTGAGGAGAGAGCTGGTGACTTGGCAGTCACCAGCTCTCTGCACCCGCCGCACTCACTGGAGCTGGGGGGATGTCCTGTTTAGGTTTAGCTGCTTCCTGAGGGGCTGAGCCGGGTACCAGTGAAGGCGCAGGAAAGATTGAGGCCATATGGTCTTGATCAACCCACATGCCTGGACCGATCCAGACTGACGTCGGCAGACAACGGGCTTCGGTTCAGTATATTTTGGGAAGGAATAGAATAAAGGAAAATGCACACTATTGTTTTTAGGCTGTACTACATGTACATACAATAAATAACATACACTTGGAATCGCTGCAATCGGTAGGAGAATTTTATTTTGAGGGATTTATTGGCAAGTTTTAAGAGAAGGAAATGTACAGCTACCGGTAGATTGAAAAGAAAATTGTACTATCTTGGGCCAGTATTTCTTTTGGGGGGGGGGGGGGGTTGGAAGATCAGGAGCATTTACCACCAAATGAAATCCTAAGGCCCCTTTCAGACGTCCGCTCCGTCTGTCCGTTCATTACAAGTCCGTTAACGGACTTGTAATGAATCCCTATGGGGACGCGTCCGTTAGCGGATGGAGCATCCGCGTCAGTCGTGATCCGCTTTTCCGAACGGAAGAAACCCTATTTTTCTTCCGTTCGGCGGAGCGGAACTGATGCAGACGGACAGACGGTCCGTCTGCATCAGGTTCCCCATAGGGGACAGCGGAGCAGAGACAGGGCGGTCCCTGCACTGTGTGCGGGGACCGCTCTATCTGCCGAGCTGAGCCGACGGAGACACACGGAGCGGAAACGGTCCGCTCCGTGTGAAAGAGCCCTAATTTGTCTTGGAGGAAGAGGTATAATTCACCTAGATATACTAAGTGATTGTGGTGATATGTACAGTTTTATGAACACATGTCCAAATTTGCTAAATTGGGTCTGGTTAAGGTTTACTCTTGGTCATGAAGGGGTTAATAACAGCCTAGTTGACATCTTGCAGAGGCCTCATAGCACATTGAATCACCACAGTGTGAATGGGGCCCAAAGACTAAGATCCATTTCTTTGGCCCAACTGTAACATTGACAACTTTTCTTTCTGCATGAGTAAACTACCAGGAAGCTCATACGAGTTTTACAAAAGATCCCATTGTTTGAAACTGGTCATGAGTTTTTTTTTTCCTCCACTCTGATTTTGAAGCGTAAGCTTTCTCTTTTGATTGTGCGCTAAACATTTTTGATTTGCTGCTTAACCACTTACGAACCACCTCCCACTGTGGATATACGTTGTTGCATAGTCAGGTTGAAAAAAGACATGAGTCCGTTAAAAACGTATGTATGTACACATACACACGTTATGGCAGAAGCTAGCTGCTATAATGCCGGTATAACTTTTTTACAGTGGCCGATCCTTTCGCATAAAAATGATCCTAGTGGATTTGCTGCGAGATTACTTTTATGCTTCCTGGTAATTTTCCGCCGCTTATCGGAGAGATAGGCAGAAACGATTCGAGCCATGGTGGTGGGCAGGAAGTCAAGTGAGAGCAAAATGGCCCCTACTTGACTCTATGCTCTTGTCTTTTGACAGTGTAAAAATAAAGTAATGAGCAGAAAAAATGTAAAGCAACCCTGTCCCTCTGAGCTTGCGCGCAGAAGCGAATGCATACACAAGTCACGCCCACATATGTAAACTGTAATCAAACCACACGTGAGGTATTGCCACGATTGTTAGAGCGAGAGTAATAATTCTATCCTAAGGCCTCCTCTGTAAAACCTTTCACACTGGGGCGGTTTGCAGGTGCTATTGTGCTAAAAATGGCGTCTGCAAACTGACCTGAAACGGCGGCTGCTGTCTCCAGTGTGAAAGCCCTTGGTGCGCTTGTAGGACTGCGCCAAAAGTCCTGCTAGCCGCATCTTTGGAGCGCTGTGTTTACCGCTCCTTCCCATTGAAAGCAATGGGAAACCACAGGTATACCAGAAGAAAAGGCAGCCTCTGCACTCTTCCCAGAGCTATACTCTGCTGTACTTTATCCCATTAAATCTCACATTCTGCCTTTTTGTTTTTCAGGAAGGCTACGAGGACCCTCACAAGACCCCGGCTTCCCCGGTGGTCCACGTGAGGGGACTAGTCGATGGTGTGGTAGAAGCTGATCTTGCAGAGGCACTTCAGGAGTTTGGAACTATAAGGTATTATGTTCATGAAATGGATGATGGCATGATCTTTCACTGTTTCTGCAGTGAGGAAATGCCTTATTGTGTTCTTGGTAATGTTCTCCACTATTTGGTGGAAAATGCATAGGGAAAAAAAACTGTTAATGTGTGTGCATGATAAATGGCTGATTGTAAAACCTTCATTCACACCATGTACAAGGCTGCATAAAAGTGACCTTTTGAGTCAGCCCTTGAAATGCAGCCTCTGCTTAAAGCAGGGGGTCCTCAAACTACGGCCCTCCAGTTGTTCAGGAACTACAATTCCCATCATGCCTAGTCATGTCTGTGAATGTCAGTTTTACAATGCCTCATGGGATGTGTAGTTCTGCAACAGCTGGAGGGCCGTAGTTTGAAGATCCCTGGCTTAAAGGGTACTGTCCTTTGTGCACTTGCTTTCCGGGTTGATGTAAGACTGTCACCCACTGTGTAAAACCTCTTTAACTTGGTTGTAAACCCACTGTTACAATTTGCACCTACAGGGTAAGCCTAGATTAAGGCTTGCTTGTAGGTGCAAGAAATATCTCCTTAACCTATACGGCTAAGGAGATATTTTCACAAAAACGGGCAGCGCTGTCTAGGTTGCATGCGCGCCCTAGACAACGGCGCACTGAGCGGTGCCGTTTTTTGTGAATGCCGTGTTTTCAGGCATGCGCAGGGATCTGCAGGTCCCGCGCGCATGCGCCGGAGTGATGTCATCGCCGCTCCGGCCAATCACAGCGCTGGAGCGGCAGACACAAGGAAGAAGCTCCAGGGGACATGGCGGTGGATGGGACCGAGGCATACTTCAGGGGCTTTGTTCTTGGGGAAGTGACACATAATGAGCTAGTATGCTGTGCATACTAGCTCATTATGCCTTTCTCTTGCAGGTGTATTTGTAAAAAAATATATATATATTATATATATATATATATATATATATATATATATTTATTATTATTTATTTATTACAGAGGGTTTACTTCCTCTTTAAATGCCATGTGCTGGTGTGGAGTATTGGTGCATTCAGCTTTGCCAGTAAAGTGACCCTAAAAATGTCATCTTTGATTCTAGCACAGATTTTTGGTTCTGACTTTTTACCCACCTTCTTGGGCATAGAAGGCATGAATAGTTTGCACCAGAAGCCGTTCACTAAATTAGTTTGTGAATATTGGTAAAAAGATGAGGGATGGACAGCCGCACTCCAAACCAGACAGGTTGTCTTTATTCAAATCAACAGCAAGAACACAGCAGATCACAGCAATAGGAACAGGAGTATTCTCCTGTTCCTATTGCTGTGATCTGCTGTGTTCTTGCTGTTGATTTGAATAAAGACAACCTGTCTGGTTTGGAGTGCGGCTGTCCATCCCTCATCTTTTTACCAATATTTGCCTTAGTGCATTGCCTGCACCCTTGGAGTCCTATATTTTTGAAACGACCCTACAATAGACCTACCTTGAGCGGTGATCTTCTCTCTAAATTAGTTTGTGGCTTTCCTGGTGAAAGCATGGACAAATGTAATGAATGCACCCACAGTACTAAAAGTGCACTTTTCTAAAGGTTGGCATTGAAGCTTGCATTGCAACCACGATTAATGCATCACAGGGGACAATGAGCAGCCTCCTGCAGACTGTTTTTTTTTATTTGCTGTCTGTCCCCTTTGAGGAGACTCTCCCTCTTTGTCCTGTTGACCATTATTAAAAAGAAAATCCCAAATTTTGGGTTGCCATCAGAACAATAGAGGGGAAATCTTCCAGTGGGGACACTAGCTCTGGTGAATCTGACACCCTGGGATTCCCTCACTCTGGAGAGATTTCCCCTCACTTCCTGTTTTGGCTATGGGAAATCTCCTCCACAATGGCAAAAAACTTGTGGGTAGAACCCTCACTTTATCCAAAATGGAGGGGGGGGCAATGTTACCTCAACATTTCATATTCCTGATATGTCTGCTGTACGCTGATTTACATCCGGCTCGCTTTTTGTATTGCTTCCTTTTTAAATTTAAAGACTTGTAATGAGCTGGGCATTTTATAGTGTGTTTTTTTTTCTCTCACTAAATTATGATTTTCTTATAGCTATGTGGTGGTGATGCCAAAGAAGAGGCAGGCACTGGTAGAATTTGAGGATATTCTAGGAGCTTGCAATGCTGTAAACTACGCTGCAGACAACCAGATCTATGTGGGTGGGCATCCTGCCTTTATTAATTACTCCACCAGTCAGAAGATATCTCGCCCTGTGGATACAGGAGATGATTCCAGAGGAGTCAACAACATCCTTCTGTTCACCATCTTAAACCCAATCTATTCAATCACTACAGTAAGTTAAAAAGCAGTCCTTCCCACTTATTTTGCCGTAGTCTTTCATTTTTATTCTTCGCCAAAAAAACTTGCCAACTGCCTGTGAAAATGTCATGACTTTGAAGGTAAATACTGGGGTTGTGGCTGCAGCTAGATGCCATAACCCTGGTATTTTTTCCCTTAGACGGCTGGCTTTCAGATAAACTGTCCTGGGGATCACGTTTAGACCCTAGATCTCTCCCTAAAGAGGGCCTGTCCTGCTGTTTTTTTTTTGCAAGGGATGTTTACATTCCTTGCGATGGCAATTAAAGTGATCACGGCTTGAAAAGTAAAAATATTTTAAAAAATAAAAACAAAGCATGCTTGCGCGCTGCTGTAGTGAACGCATATGTAAGTTGAACCACACGTGGGGGTATCGCCGCAAACTGAGCGAGAGAAATAATTTGAACGCTAAATGGGTAACCTGTAGAAATGAAGTAACCTGGTTTGGTGTAGTCTGCCGCGATCCTGGGAAAAGGCTGCGGACTAGGCCGAAGCCGCGGCCTTGCTTAGAAAATCCTGCTCGCCGCGATCCTGGGAAAAGGCAGCGAGGCTTCGGCCTTGCGGCCTTTTCCCAGGATCGCTGCGGGCAGGATTTTTTAGGAGAGGCCATGGCTTCGGCCTCTCCTAAAGCCCCGGTCATATGGGGGGGGGGGGGGGAATCGTTTTGGTCAAAATCTGAATCGATTTGACCTCCCAACTCGATTAAAACTT
Organism: Rana temporaria; assembly: GCF_905171775.1. Lineage (NCBI taxonomy): Eukaryota > Metazoa > Chordata > Amphibia > Anura > Ranidae > Rana > Rana temporaria. Next base: position 44,168,354 of record NC_053497.1, on the reverse strand, counting down.
TTTTTTTTTTTTTTTTTTTCCCAGCCCTACTTTACAATTGTACAAAAAAATGGGGTGTATATGTTGTGCGTGTTTCCCCCCCCCCCCCCAAATTGCGTTTGAAAAACTCAAAAACCATGTAACATAAAAAAAAATATTATCCAGGGTCTCTGCTAAGTGTTTTTTGGGGGGTTCTAAAGTAATTTTCTATCAAATCGTTAAAAAAATTTTTTTATACTTGTAAGCAAATGTCAGGGTCCTTAAATGGTTGAATAAGACCATGCCGTCTTTTAAAGTATTTAACTGGCATTGATACAGCGTATTTCTTTCCTATAGGATGTGCTCTACACTATCTGTAATCCATGTGGACCAGTACAGCGAATTGTGATCTTCAGGAAGAATGGTGTCCAATCTATGGTGGAATATCCTTTTTAATGTGTTCTGCTCAATAAATGTAATGCATCATGCACTTTGCACCTAGAGTGTCTGTCTTGACAAAGCTGGTAAACCTTGATTGATAAATCCATAGGTTTAGACGCTTATGTCTGAATAAATTGTAAAATTGTGGTATGGTGGGAAATGAAATTTCCCAACAAGCTGACATCTGACTTCCTGACTGTTCTTCCTTGAGGAATACTGGCAGCTTTAAATTGTAAGCTTTGTAGGACAAGTTTGGCAGCTCATTGAAGCTGATGTCATTGTTCACTTTTTGCTCTGATGTGGGAGCTTCTATATACTGCATTGTAACATTAAGGAACTCATAAGGTAACACATCTCTCTTGGTACATTCAAGTATTTACTTTAAGGAATATAACTGATTTAACATTGGATGGCTGTGGTATCTCGGCATGCTCTTCATAAATAGATGGGTAAACACTGGGCAGTATCAATTAATGCTGACCTTCTGTTAATGCCTGTGGGATACTACTGGTCAACACTATGTAATTACACACTCCTGTCAGACTTGGTGTTGCAGAGACATTTCAGTGACGCTTAGCAGTTAGAATTGGTCTTTACCATTTGTGCTGCAATACTTTGGTTGTATGGAACATGCAAAGCAATGTAAAGCCTGCTGTTACAGGGCAGACATTACTGCAGCTATGCCAGAGACTGAATTGACAAATGTAAATAAATGCAAAAGGAAACATTGTCTATTTTTGCAACTTGTCTTTTCCTTTACTTTCTGTACATTCGACTCTGTTCAGAGTGCTCAACGTGCTAAGGCCTCCCTTAATGGGGCTGACATCTATTCTGGGTGCTGCACACTAAAGATTGAATATGCCAAGGTAAGCAGCTCACTTTTATTTTTTGTTATTCCTGGCCAGAGACAGATTAGGGGAGAAATAATTAATTGGGACCCGTTTGGATGCAACTCCTAAACACATAAAAGTTTTTAGTAGGCCTGGTTCAATGAAATATCTATGATGCATTTATTCTCAAATAGGCTGTTGGCCACCAATGTGGTATCTTTGCACACCATGGGAGACGTTATAAACTTCCATGCCAGAGTTGGATTTCTATAATTGCACTGAGGATTTTTCAGTCCACATGCAAAAATTACTAAGCTCGGCTGTTTGGGCCACATGAATACCCCTTGCTAGTAACATTCACCAATTGGTGAGTAATGGACACATACATCATGCTTTGGTTAAAGCGAAGTTCCACCCAAAAGTGGAACTTCCGCTTTAAGCACTCCTTGCCCCCGACATGCCACATTTGTCTTTTTGTGTGTGTGTGTGTGTGTATATATATATATATATATAATTTTATTTTTGGGGGGGGGGGGGGTCCTCTCCCACTTCCTCCTTACTGTCCTCAGCCACCTAGGCAGCCCCTCCCTGCCAGAGATCTTCTGGGACACAACACTGGTCCCAGAAGATTAACTGGCCAATGGCAGCGTGACTCGCCCGGTCGCAAAGCTGTAAGCCGTTACGGCCGGGTGCCCACAATAAATAGATATGGCAGGGCTCCGTGGGGGCAGGTAAGTGTCTGTTTGTTAAAAATTAGTAGCTATGCTTTTTGTAGCTGCGGACTTTTTTTTTAATAAACTAAAAACGGGTGGAACTCTGCTTTAAAGGAAAGTGGGGAATTCAGGGTTGCAGCACGGAGGGTGTTAATTGTCCATAGTTAAATGTTTATATTTGGTTAAAACTTTGGTGCCAGCTAACATTTTTTTTTTTTTTCTCTCTAAGCCTACCAGGCTGAATGTCTTTAAAAATGACCAGGACACTTGGGACTACACTAACCCGGCATTGAGTGGACAAGGTAAAAACTCGTCTTGTATATGTCTATCTATACATGCTTTATTCACTAGTCTGATAAAATGCACCAGACTGGCACGTCACACTTTGTAATGTCACCGACTTGTCTCTTGGTCATCAAGAAACTTGGTTGCTTTACCAAAGCAAGTCAGACAGCTTAAGTATATTGCCTGTTGGTAAGGGCACCTACAGAATACTGTCTGTCTGCAGTCACGTTCAGATAACATTTGCCCTGTCTGAAGGATTACACTGATTTATTTTTTGAATTGTTTAGCACCAGGCAGTTTCTCCCTAGAGCAAACGGTGGCATTACAAGAGCAAAGCTAACACATTTCTTTTCCAAGATACATATACTAGAATGTATGTGCAGGGGCCAGTTCAGTGCTGCATATCATGAGGGCATTGTCTCCAGCTGACCCAAGAGATGGTGATGTTGGCTTTTTTTTTTAAGCCTCCCTCTAGTGGGAGGTTTTTTCCCAGCTCCCTCTTGTGGTCCAGGACTGAAGGCCCCCGTCTGCACATTGTTAAATAAACACACAGTGTAGTGAGTCACCACGGAGACATGCATCGCAGAGCTTACCAGGCCTTCTGCAGAGGTCACACACGACGAACATCACATGGTGATCCAAGAACAAGTCGCTGAATCTGGGGCTTCAACACGTCACAAGTACAAAGATGCTCCCCAACACGCTGCAGGCATGACCAGTACAGAGAATGATCTCAACATTACAACAGACATCTTTTTAGAAGTACAGTGAACTTGAGTGCCACATGCCATAGCAGTGTATTTTCACAGTGAACACAGTCATGTAATGGGCACAGAAGTGGGTCGGCACACGCCACGGCAGGCAAGGACGGGACATGCTACAACATTAACACAACGCGATGCTCAAAAACTCTCCATACTACAAAAACAGTTCCTTCTCACCTCAACCAAGTCCAGAAGAGGCGAACATAAGCTCACACCCCCAACAAGATACAGGACGTGTGACGGGGTCAGACACCAGCTAGCAGCATCACCACCACCACAAGAGACCACACAAAGCACATGGAGCACACAGAACATGGAGAAACATGTTAGCAACATGTGATCCTTTTACAGAATGCCAATTGTTGCGTTGTCTTTGCCCTTCGATGTAACTCATGACTGAAACCATGTGATGCAGGGTCGCTGCGTGTGTGTGGCGGGGCGGCACCTTTCAGAGCTCTGCTTACGCACAAATGAGGTACCAAATGGTAAGAAATGTTTTTGTCAATGGGACTCAGCAGTAAGTAAATTCTTTTCTCAATCTTTGTGCTCAATCTTTCCAATGATATGTCTTTGGGCTCAGTAAGGGTTGGTGTTTTGATTGGGGGAGGGATCTGTATATCAAGGACTATTTGTGGTAGAACGTGGTAGGGTTTGTAGCTTGGGGAGGTGGTATAGGATGGGAATCTCGCTAGAATTTGGCTTTGTCTAGTAATGGGGAGTACTTTAAAAGCCTTGATACACAGTTCTTTTAATCAGTATATTGGGGAGGGGGCTGTACTTTCACTTTCTTTGATTAGCCAGTGGGGATTTGACGCGGCACTCCATAGGGTACTCATTGCTCCTTTATTTTCGAATATTTTAGTTGATGCTGGAGGTAACCCTAACAAACGCCAGAGGAACCCACCGTTGTTGGGAGACCACCCTGCAGAGTATGGTAAGGAAATCCAATCTGGATGGCATATTCCAAATTCTCATAAATTAACCAGAAGTGCCCCTGGGGGTGCATGTGCCACTGGTTGAGAATCTTTGTTATGTAGAATGTGTTAGTGGGAGCGCTTTTGGTTCCTCTTTGGGCTCCCTTACCATAAACTGACTGGTTAATCCTGTCTTGATGGTGATGTAAACACTCTCTAAACTTCATAAAAACTTCATTATATTTCCTTGCAGGTGGTGGTGGTCCTCATAGTGGATACCATGGTGGACCCTATCATGAGGATGCATATGGCCCTCCACCCCCACACTATGAAGGACGTAGGATGGGTCCTCCTCCAGTTGGAGCTCCCCGCAGAGGTCCAGGACGCTATCCGCCACAGTATGGCCACCCTCCACCTCCCCCTCCAGAATATGGTCCTCATGCTGATAGTCCAGTGTTGATGGTATATGGTCTCGACCCCAGCAAAATGAATTGTGACCGAGTGTTTAATGTATTCTGTCTGTATGGCAATGTAGAGAAGGTAAGCTGCATATTTCTGGAGAAGACTACTGGGATACAACAAGCTATAGGCTTCCGCTAAATATACAATAATGCTTTTTTTTAGGTCAAGTTCATGAAGAGCAAGCCTGGGGCCTGTATGGTGGAAATGGGTGATGGATATGCGGTTGACAGAGCTCTTACCCATCTGAACAACAATTATATGTTTGGGCAGAAACTTAGTGTGTGGTAAGCTACTTTTATTTAAAAAAAAAAAAGACCTTTTTCGTTTGCTTTGTTCTCTTACGATGTAAGAGTTAACTTTAGCTGCCTCCTTTAAATCTTCTAGTGTATCAAAGCAGCCGTCTATTGTGCCTGGTCAGTCCTATGGCTTGGAGGATGGATCCTGCAGTTTTAAGGTGTTTAGCGGCTCCAGAAACAACCGTTTCACTTCTCCAGAACAAGCTGCAAAGAATCGCATTCAGCAGCCTAGCAATGTGTTGCATTTCTTCAATGCTCCTCCAGAGGTGACTGAGGATAACTTCTTTGAGGTAAGAGTTATGGTCATGGTTTAATTCATGGTCTTTAACATTCCCGGCTTTCTAAAATCTTGAAATATTAGTGGTGTGAAGCGTGGAAGGCCGTCTCATGACACTAGGGGGTTTATTTACTAAAGCCTGGAGCGTGCAAAATCGGGCTCCCTTCTCGAGTCTGTCTTTGCTGCTCCTGGCCCCTCCTGCCTGTCAAGTGCCCCCACAGCAAGCGGCTTAGTTCCAGATGGCCGAGGGACTTGTGGCTAGAGATATGGGGGGCTGTTGCACACAAGGTGTTTGTTATATATATTTCCTCTACAACCCCTTAAGGCATGGGTCCTCAAACTATGGCCCTCCAGGTGTTCAGGGACTACAATTCCCATCATGCTCAGTCATGTCTGTGAATGTCAGAGGTTTACAATGCCTCATGGGATTTGTAGTTCCGCAACAGCTGGAGGGCCATAGTTTGAGGATCCCTGCCTTAAGGCCTCAGTTTATGCCCCACTCAAATTGTTTTCTTTGTAGCTGTGAGCATCATCCATGGACAGCGAGCTGGACACCTGTGCTCTTAAAATATTCAACTCCGACAATAGCTGTTCTTTAAGTAAAGCCGGCAACTCGGTGTGCTTTCAAAAAAAAAAAAATTAAAAATATTGTCTATCTATATAAAGACACACATCCTATATCTATAGTGTCAAACAAAAGTGAGTACACCCCCTTACATTTTTGTTAATATTTTATATCTTCACATGACAACACTGAAGAAATTACTTTGTAACAATGTAAAGTAGTGATTGTACAGCTCGTATAACTGTAAATTTGCTGTTCCCTCAAAATAACGTTATAGTCATTAATGTCTAAACTGCTGGCAACAAAAGTGAGTACACAGCTAAGTGTAAATTTCAAAATTAAGCCCAAGGCGTCATCTTCCGTTTTTGAGGATGCTCCACAGATGCTCACTAGGGTTTTGGTCTGGAGACCTGTTTGGCCAGTCCATCACCTTTACCCTCAGCTTCTTTAGCGAGGTGTGTTTGGGGTCGTTGTGTTGGAATACTGCCCTGCAGCCCAGTCTCCAAAGGCAGGGGATCATGCTCTGCTTCAGTATGTTGCAGTACATGTTGGCATTCATGGTTCCCTCAATCTAGTCAGCAGCACTCGTGCAGCCCCAGACCATGACACTCGCACTACCATGCTTGACTGTAGGCAAGACACACTTGTCTTTGTACACCTCACCTGGTTGCCGCCACACACGCTTGACACCGTCTAAACCAAATACTCTTCCCCGCTTGACACCATCTGAACAAAATAAGTTTATCTTGGTCTCTTCAGACCACCACAGTACATGGTGGTCTGACCTCTGCAGCAATACTGGCAGCACTCGAACGTTTATTTCCAAAAGACAACCTCTGGATATGACGCTGAGTACTTGCGCTCAACTCTGGTCGACCATGGCGAGACCTATCCTGTTAAACCGCTGTATGGTCTTGGCCGCCATAGTATACTGCAGCTCAGTTTTAGGGTCTTGCCAATCTTATAGCCTAGGCCATCTTTATGTAGGGCAACAATTCTTTATTTCAGATCCTCAGTTCTTTGCCATGAGGTGCCATATTGAACTTCCAGTGACCAGTATGAGAGAGCATTGACATCAAATTTAACACACCTGCTCCCCATTCACACCTGAGACCTTAACACGAACGAGTCGCATGACACCGGGGAGGGAAAAGGCTAATTGGGCCCAATTTAGACATTTTCACTTGGTGTACTCTTGTTACTAGTGGTTTAGACATTAATGACTTATTTTGAGGGGACAACAAATTGACACCGTTATACAAGCTGTACACTCGCTACTTTGTAGCAAAGTGTCATTACTTCACTGCTGTCACATGAAAATATATTTACAAAAATGTGAGGGGTGTACTTTTGTGAGATGCTGTAGATAGTATAGAACAGGGATATGCAATTGGTGGACCTCCAGCTGTTGCAGAACTACAAGTCCCATCATGCCTCTGGGTGTCATGCTTGTGGCTGTCAGTCTTGCTATGTCTCATGGGACTTGTTCTGCAACAGCTGGAGGGCCACTAATTGCATATCCCTGGTATAGAATGTAGATGTGTTTTTATATACATACACATATATATATATATATATATATATATATATATATATATATATATATATATATATATATATATATATATATATATATATATATATATATATATATATATATATATATATATATATATATATATATATATATATACACATCGTTTATAGATGTAGCCAATAAAGGATTTATTTTGAAAGCGCACTCTGAGTTGCCGGCTTTACTTGCTGACAATTGGCTATTGTTGGAGTTGAACACTTTAGTCAGAGCACTGGTGTCCAGCTGCTGGACTTTAAATAATGATGGTAGAGCTTGGGTTCATTTTCCATGGTTCTAGTTCAGCAAACCTACCCCCTGAAAACATGGTATTGGTTAGCTTCCCTACCTGGCTGCTATATAGATTGGGCAGTAAATAAGCAACACAACAGAGGTGAGCTCGCCTATAAGCCAATTTTAAACGTTTTTATTTAGGGGAGCAACACTAGGAAGCGTGCCAGTGGGTTTACTGAGGGTTAAGCACTGGAAAGTTGGTTGGGACAGAGGCGGCTATACATTTTTTAAAGTTCTACCTGTCGAGGGGTAATTTTGTACCAGTTTATTTTAATTAAGCTGGATGTGTGTTAACTTTCATACAATAGTGTGTGTATTTTAATCTGTACAGTTGCTTTTTAAATTGGTTTCCACAGTCAACTTAAACTGTTTTGTCTTTTTTAGATCTGCGAAGAACTGGGTTTGAAGAAACCATCTTCTGTTAAAGTGTTTTCTGGCAAAAGTAAGTCTTGTGCAATAACAAAACTTCACTTTCTACACAATGTAAGGTAGCAGAATAGTCTGCGGTCAGCCATGGATGGGGCAGCATGACCTTAACACAGCATTTCTTCTTTTATATCAGCCACAGGAGTAGATTTACTAAAGCTGGTGCAGCTGTACATGGCCTATCGGCTTCTAACCTCAGCTTGTTCAATTTAGGTTTGGCAATAAAACCTGGAAGCTGATTGGTTTCTATGCAGAAGTGAGCCTGATTTTGCGCACTCCGGCTTTAGAAAATAAACCCCACGGTTCTGTTGTCCCACTTGATCACATGCTGTGGAATTGCAAACTTTAACCGATTGCCAACCGTATAAACTAGATGTACCTAGTACATGATCTGACACTTCCGGGTAGGGGGCTTGACCCGGCCGTGCTGTGATTTCGACACAGCTGATGTTGCTCACCAGGTGCTGGCCAACGGATTACTGCCGGCGATCGTCATTAATTTACACAGGACACGTCTCTGCTTATGTAAACAAGGCCCCCCAATAGTGAAAGCACCACAAACTAGCTAGGCACACGTGTAACCTTTTTGATTGCACTAGATGTTTAACCCTTTTCCCTGTGTTATTAGTACAGTGCATAGTTTTAGCAATGGTTCCCAAAATGTCAGTGTCCGAATGTCTGCTGCAATATTGCAGTCCCGCTAGAAGTTCCTTGATCGCATTTGCTAGTAAAAAAAATTGAATACAAATTCCAGTATATATCCCATAGTATACGCTTATATGGGGGGGGGGGGTGATCGGGCGCAATGGTGATCATTTACCACCAAAATAGCTTAATTTGTGTGTGGGGGGGGGGGGGGGGTAATTTAGATACAATGTTGCACAACTGCGCAATTGTCGGTTAATGTAATGTCATTTAGTGAAAAATGGACTGGTCGTGAGGGGGGTAAATCTTCCAGAGATCAGGGGATTCAAGGAGAACTTCACTTTTTTAATGCACAACTTTGCCCAAAAAATTGTTGCATTCTCATGTTTGTTTATTTTGTTTGTATTGGTATGACACACAAAATGGAGAAACAAAATGGCAAATCTGACACCTGCCATGCAAAACTCGAAAAATGGATAGACCATTTTATTGGCACCCTCAATTTTATTTGGTAGCGTACCCCCCTTGGAGAATGAAATCAATCGCTACCTGTAACCACCAATGAGTTCTACACCTCCTGGAATTCTAGATCACTTTCGCCAACTGCTCCAGGTCTTAGATTGGAAGGGTTTATTTTCCCAGCTGCTGTTTTGATGTCTCTGCACAGGTGCTTCTAAGGAATTTAGGTCTGGACTCATTGCTGGCCAGTTCAGTGCTTTGTCTTAAACCATTTCTTGGTGCTTTTTGACGTGTGCTGTGGGTCATTGTCCTGCTGTAAGACCCCATGAGCTCTGATGGAGAACCAACTTTCTGACACTGGGCCCTACATTGCACCCCATAAATCTTTGGTAGTCTTCAGATTTCATAATGCCACGCACACGGTCAAGATATCAATGTCTGAAGCAGCAAAGCAAGCCCAAAACATCAGTGAAACCCGTCCACCATGTTTGATTGTAGGGACTGTATTCTATACTTTAAAGGCCTAGTTTTTCTTCTTCTGAAAATTACCAAAAAGCTATAATTTTTGTTTCGTCTGTCCACAGCACATACTCCCAAAAGGATGTCGTCTTCCTCAGGTGGTAAGTCTTTTTTTTTTTTTTTTTGGCATACTTTAGCTGGCTTTTTTTTATTTTTTGTGTAAGCAGTGGGGGTCCTCCTGGGTCTCCTACCATAGCATCCCCTTTTAATCAGATGGTGACGTATAGTGAAAGCTGACAGTTGTACCCTGTGCCTGAAGGTCAGCTAGAATTTGGAATTTGATTTGAGCTTCTTTGGCCACCATTCAAACAATCCTTTTGTTGCAACCTTTGACCAACCCTTTTTTTTTGGGGTCCAGGTAGATTGGCTACAGTGCCATGGGTTGTAAACTTCTTGACCAAGTTGTGCACGATGGATACAGGAACACTAAAATCTCTGGAGATGGACTTGTAATTTTAAGATTCTCCATGCTTTCCCACAATTTTTTTGTTCTCCAATCCTCAGTCAAGTCTCTGCTTTTTTTTTGTGTCATACCAAAAAAAAAAAAAACGCAAGATTGCCTAAACATTTGTAATTGCAACGATTTTCTGGACTTAGTGGTGCATTATCTGACCAATGCAGGGGGTATATGTGTGTGTGTGTGTGTGTGTGTGTGTGTGTGTGTCTCCTGAACACTGTCGGTTGTCTGCTCGTACATTGTACAGCCAGGCCGTTGTTTAATACTGATGTGAAGACTCGATGAACTACCATAGTGCTGTAGTACATAGAGAACTATAAGCCGACAGCCACAAGGGATGTTGGGACTTGTAGTTCATACACAGAAATTTTGTGTATTATGCAGCCACGTGTTTGGTTGGAGTCCCGCATGGCTGTGCTGTTTTCAGAAAGTGACCGCTAGTATGGGAAACTTTTCCTTGTGCTACTGTCACAAGGAAAGTTGGGAAGCCAAATACAGCTGCAGCAGTGGGAACGTGTTGCATGTTCCACCCTAAGGCTCCATTCACACCTAAGCAGACAAATTTGCGGCGTTTTGTCGCCGCAAATCGCGGTACAAATAGCGGAGTTTTGTACCACAATTTGTGGCGACAAAACGCCGGTATTGTCCGCCTAGATGTGCCCCAGATTGACCCCCTCTATGGAGATGGTTGCCATCTCCTAGCCGAAAGCCGCCTGAAAAAAAGGTCCGGGACCTTTTTTTCAGGCGGCAGGCGTCCGGTGTCCAGCGTGGAGATGTGAACCATCTCCATAGAAGGACATGTTTTCATCCCTCTGGCGGCAGCGGCGTAGCACTACAGGCGTAAAAACGCCTAGGTGTGAATGGGGGCTAAAACCAGGTGACCATGTAACTCCCAAAGGTGTTTGAACGTAACCTTTAACTTGTAATCAGGTATTTTATGGAAGTGATTGTAATGTGTTAGCCAGAGTTTTGAAATCCGTTTTTTAAAGGTTTGCATTTACATCATCTCTGTAGGTGAGAGGAGCTCCTCTGGTTTGCTTGAATGGGAATCTAAGAGCGATGCCCTTGAAACACTCGGCCTTCTGAATCACTTCCAGATGAAGAATCCTAGTAAGTACTCTTGTGGTTTTAGATGGGATAACATGCAAATGGCTTGTAATTTTAAGAAGGGGAAAACTACTTCTGATTTGGGGAGGGATGTTGTTGGTTTAGCCCACACTGCCATAAGTTGACAATTCTTCTTTGGTAGCCCTACTTCATTAACCCAAATAGGCTTATACAGCTGTATTCACTTTGGCTTTATGGGCCCATTAATCTTTTTATGCCATTAACCAGATATTCTGGGTGAAATTTCTATAGCAATTTAATGGTCTGCATGGTTCCACTGTCATAAGTACTTGTATAGTCAACCCACCATGCATTTGTCACTTGACAGATGGTTTCAATCGCATTTGTTCTTTATAGGTATAAAATCTTTAGGCTGTGTGTACATGAAACCACCTTTGACTGCGGCAAAATCGTCTCTTCTGCATTCAGGGGAGGGAGGTTGAGGCTCCCCTAACCGCAACGCTCCTAAACTCTGCTAAATGCCTAATGTGTACCACCTATTTCAAGGGGGAGCTGACTTGTATAGAAATGCAAAACCAGCTTAAAACAAAGGGTATCTGTCAACACAGGCTCTTCAACTGTTGTGATTTTATAATTTGCATGGCAGAACTTGTTTAATAGCTCTACATGTGAGACAATGTGACACCTTTATGTCCTTTCTACTTTCAGGTGGGCCATACCCATACACCTTGAAGCTGTGCTTCTCTACTGCCCAGCATGCATCGTAACATCAAGACTTGGCAAGATAATTCCCTTCCTGCAGTTCCTGTTTAGTACAAGTTGAGCTTCTTGTGCTAGTTTTTATTTTTTGAAAACCTTTTTTTTTTTTTTTTTTTACGTGTTTGGTTGTGTGCGCCTTGTTTTTAGCACATGTTTAATAAAATGTTTTGAACATGGGTTTTGTTCCCCTTTTTTTTTTTGTTTCTTGTTACTATAGTTTCAAAATGTAGCATAAGCAACTTTTATGCTCATGTGATTAGTTGAAAAAGTTCATGGACTCATTTTTAGAACATGTACCTCCCCTAAAACGATGCCTTGTCTGGAAATGGTTAAGCATTCTATAATGCTGCATCAGATGTGTGGGAAGTATGGCTGAGCAATGCAGTGTTGGATAATACAGACATTAGTCAGTGGGAAAAAAAAAAAAAAAATGCAGTATATAGCTGCGCAATATGTTAACACATCAATGGTTTTTTGCCTTTTTTATAAAAGGCCTTGCGAGTACAGAAAAATACTGGTTGATCCTGGCATCATTGCCTCTTACTGGTTCCCTAGGGCACAGAACCATGTGCGCTCGCAGGCTCCTCTAATCCAATGACCATTTCAGCAGAATGCTGCTGCAGCAGCCTCTTGTATAAGTGCCTGGCACAGCAGGTATTTATGGACACTGGGGTGACATGCCACACAGGTGTTCTGGCTTAGGCTGACACTCCCCCGCTGGCTGGTCCTTTACAGGCCTATTGACCACTGGTCACTTAAACCCCCTTCCTAATCAGACCAATTTTCAGCTTTCGCTCACAATTTAAAAATTGGTCATGCACACTGTAACCATATGGTGTGTGTGTGTGTGTGTGTGTGTGTGTGTGTGTGTGTGTGTGTGTGTTTTTTTTTTTTTTTCACACAAAGCTTTTTTTTTTTTTGTGGTATTTTATCACTGCTGGGTTTATTTTCTGCGCTATAAAAGATTGAAAATTCTGTAAAAAAAAAGTTTGTTATAAAAATTTAGCAAATTTGTAATTTTCATAAATTTTGCCCAGCATTTATATACTGCTACATATCTGGTAAAAAAATAACCCAAATTGATATTTGATCTTTGTGAAAGTTCACAAGCTATGGTGACAATCTGAAAATTCATCACACCTGAAGTACTGATGGCCTATCATTTCTTGAGACCCTAACAAGCCAGGAAAGTACCCCCTTTTGGAAAGTAGACATCCAATGTATATTAGAACCCTGCAAGTGCAGCAACTGATAATTATAAAGTTATTTTACATTTTGCCCATGGACACAGACCAACAGCAGAAGTGACCACTAGAGTCCCACATTACCTCTGGGGGTGGCCATCAGTATTCCCCCTTTATATCCAGGGTTTCCCATCAAAGTTCCCACTTACATTCAGAAGTGCCCACCAGAGTACTCCCTTACACTCTGGACTGTCCATAAAAGTCCCCCATTACATCCAGGAGAGCCCATCAGAATCCCCCTTCAATACAGAAATGCCCTGCAGAGAAATTCCAGAGTACTCCTTGCATTCAAGGGTGCTCATCAGAGTTTCCCTTTATATCAAGGGGTGCCAACAAAGTACACATTTACATCCAGAAGTGCCCACCAATGTCCCCCTTTAAATCCAGGAGTGGCCATCAAAATCCCTTCCTATATCCAAGAGTGCCCTCTCACAGCGCTCCATCATACAGAGGTGGCGAACCCCCTTACATCCAGGAGTGCCCATAAATCCCCCTGGTGTGTCGAGTTGCTGTGAGGAATACTCACCATGTTCAGCTGTCTTTACACTATTACTGGCTAGTCTTATTACTTCTGGGGCGTATCACTGCGATTTCCTGCATAATGAGATGTTATATGTAAATAGAATAATACAAATCCATGCCTGCCAACATAGGAAAACGCTATAAAAAGTAGTTACTGAATGAATGACTTGTATAGCGCAACGCATGCGAACTGAATCGCCTCTGGGCGCTTTTTCCAGCCAGTATCTGCTTGGCTTGTGCGGTCATTTTTACCCCGTAGGATCATGATACGCTAGGGACACAGTCGTACACACATATATACTGGGCCAATTTTGGACGAGATCCAATTTACCTACCAGCATGTCTTTGGAGTGTGGGAGGAAACCGGAGTACCCGGAGGAAACCCACCCAGACACAGGGAGAACATGCAAACTCCAGGCAGATGGTGTCGTGGTTGGGATTCGTACCAGCGAACCTTTTTTGCTGCTAGGCGAAAGTGCTACTCACTGTGCTGCCCTGTGCAGTTACTGAGTCACTGGGCGGGGGTAGGGTGAGGAGGTGGAGATTACAAGGAGTAAAGATGATGGGGTGGGCATAGGAGCTGCAAGGAATAAAGATGACATGAGTGTTGGGGTTACAAGGAGTAAAGAAGATGAGTGGGAGGTGGTAGGAGTTGCAAGGAGTAAAGGTGACGGGAGAGTAGGGCTTACGAGAAGTAAATATGGGGGGCGGGGGGGGGGGAATAAGAGGTTGCAAGGCCTAAAGATGACTAGGGGAGTTGGGGGTTAAAAGCAGTAAAGATGATGTGGGATGTAGGGGCTTCAAGGAGTAAAGATGACAGGGGGTAGAGGGTACAAGCAGTAAAGATGGCGGGGGTTACAGGAAGTAAAGATGACGGGGGTAGGGTTTACAAGGAGTGAAGATGGGGGGGGGGGGGTACAAGGAATGAAGATGAGGGGGTATCGAGAGTACAGATGACAGGGTGCAAGGAGGACAGGTGACTAGGTCGTTCAAGAGATATTAATAAACAGATACACAATGATAGATGGATTTGTATTTGTGTTCAGTAAAGATCTCTGTGCACTGGTAGAATTTCTTTGGAAAATGTTTGTTCAAAAAACGTTTGTTCAATTTTCTAACACCCTTGTCTTGTGATTTTTGGATATCGGTCACATGACAAGTCATATCTCATTTTTTCCTATTTTGCAAGTTAAAGTTGCAGCGACTTCAAAGTACTTCATGCACTACTTTGGTCTGACTTTCATGCAACTTGAGGGCAGTAGACTAAAATTTTAACCCTCAAAATCTGCATGAAAGACATACCTGAATGTTTTACATACAACAGTGGGTCTAGCTTTGCAGAGGCACAAAAAGTCACATCCAAGTCGCACCCATCCAAAGATGCACCAAGCTTTAGCTCCAAAGTCCCTTCAGCTTTGGAGTCGTAAGCCCCTTAATTCCTCCTCTGCATTTAAAAGCATTCTAAAGATCTTTTTTTTTTTTTTTTTTTTTTTTTTATATATAATGCATTTCATTATTTGAAAATGGCGCTGAAAACATCCACGTAAACCGGAAATGACGACATGTTATCCCAGGTTACCATTACGGACAGCCCATCACAGCCGATATCGGCTTTGTTGGGCTAACCATCCTAACTTTAGAGACAATGTTCATAATGGCTACTATGTCCCTAGAGAATCTCAGCCACATCTGAATTCTTCAGAACAGAGGGGAGAAGTTAGAGGCACCTGGCATTTTAGACCTCATCCCTATAATTCCACCAATTCAGTTAATGATTCCAGAGACTATCATACAGATCCACGGGATCGCTGGAACCTCAAACCAGCAATACAGGGATATAGGGATCAAAGAGCTGAAGGAAGAAATCAAACTCCAGGATGCATTCCCCTCGAAAACCGCTTTGCTGCACTCTCCAACCATCAATTGGATACATATGAAGATAATTATGTTATTACTCAGCATCCGGAATATCAAAATAGCCTCCCAGTTCAGAGAGACTACTATATTGAATCTCCACGGGAGTATGGGATTACTAGTCCTCCTCGTTTTTTTCCCATGACACGGAGTCAGAGCATAAAGGAGTACGACGACAGAGAGGCATCAGAGGGGGGAGGCGAATTCGGGCCAAAGAGAGGAAAACCACGGACCTAGCTGGTATTTTTAATCTTAGCTCAGCCTCATTAACAGTCGGCGAGCAAAATGTTTTGAGTCACGGTCTTAAATATGCCCCCCCACATCAACTCAATAAATTTGAGACCTTTATTGATGTTAACAAATTCATCCGCAAGATGAATATTAAAAGACATTTCATTTTAAATCCAATTGGAAATGGCACTCAGGTTATCCATAGGATTCCCCCATCTTCTATTCGACGATCTGGAGTCAATTCAGACGACGTTCCACCTACCATTTGTGCTCCTATTCAACATAGCAATCTGAGGAATGCATCACTATTCAATCCACCAGGCTTTGTTGCTCCTGCGATACAAGTATTTAAAGAACTGGTTACAAAAGATCTTCTGTCTCTTAAAATTACTAAACCTAGAGGTGTTTTCCCTATTCAGACTAACATCAAGAAGATCTGTCAGCGGAATGAGATAGTAATTAGACCTGCAGACAAAGGGGGGGGGATTGTCATTTTAGACAAGTCCCAGTATGTTGAAGAAATGAATCGACAAT
Source organism: Rana temporaria (assembly GCF_905171775.1). Classification (NCBI taxonomy): domain Eukaryota; kingdom Metazoa; phylum Chordata; class Amphibia; order Anura; family Ranidae; genus Rana; species Rana temporaria. Next base: position 44,152,204 of record NC_053497.1, on the reverse strand, counting down.
TGTCTGATAGTTCAACATACACCCCCCTACCTTCGAATCCTACAGTAAAATATAGGAAGTTGTTATCCAATCTTGTGGATCAAGGCCTACATAAGGGGATTCTTAACAAAAAAGAACATGCCCATCTCATACCCATCACACCGCGAGTACCGGTGATATACTATTTACCTAAACTTCATAAAAGTTTAGTTAAACCCCCTGGCCGTCCAATTATAAGCGGAATAGATTCCGTCACGGCCAGGATAGGTAAATATGTAGATAGTTTTTTACAACCCTTAGTGAAATCGACTCCTGCTTTCCTTAGAGACACCACTGAAGTCTTGAATTTATTAAAAGAGGTCCAATGGAAGGATGGCTATATCCTTGCCACTGCTGATGTGGCTTCTTTATACACGGTTATCTCACATCAACATGGTCTGCAGGCAGTGGACTTTTACCTCCAGCAAGAATCTGATATACCACCCTTACAGAAGGAGTTTATTTTGGAGTTGTTAAGATTTGCAACTACACATAACTATTTTTGGTTCGGTGGTACCTTTTTTCTTCAGATCTGTGGCATGGCGATGGGGGCTAAATTCGCCCCCAGCCTAGCCAATTTATTTATGGCTCATTGGGAACGAGAAGCTATTGATGATCAACCACCCTCACAATTACGACTTTGGAAACGCTATATAGATGACGTGTTAGTCATATGGGAGGGAGACACAACATCACTTGAGGAATTCTTTTTTAAATTAAATTCCAATACGAGGGGTATTTCTCTTCAATATGATATTAGCACCTCCCACATCCATTTTTTGGATCTAAACATTTATGTAAAAGAAGATAAACTGATTACCAACACGTTCTTCAAAGAGACAGATAGGAACGCTTTTATTCCTGTCACAAGCTGTCATCATAGCTCATGGTTAGCCGCAGTACCTAAAGGTCAATTTCAACGCATAAGGAGGAACTGCACTGATATTAAGGACTACCATGAACAAGCACACGTTCTGAAACAAAGATTTTTGACTAAAGGATATCAAGAAGTTTTGATTAACGAAACCATGAGAAAGGTGGAACAGATGGATAGAGAATCCTTATTGGTAAAAAAACAGTAGTAAGAACCCTATTCCTTCAGAAAAATTTAGCTGGTCCCTAACTACCAAATATTCAAATCAGCATTTTTCAATTAAAAAAATCTTAAAAAAGCATTGGGACATTCTTAAAAGTGATAAGATTATTGGATCACTTATCCCTGATAATCCAATCGTGATTTTTAAGGGGGCACCTGCTTTAAGGCTAAAAATTGCACCAAATGCTATAGATCCACCAAGAACTATGTCATTTTTCCAGTCCCTTAAAGGTTTTTTCCCATGTCGCAGATGTAATATCTGCAAGGTGAATTCCTTTAGGGAACGGAAATGTACTAATTTTCAATCAACAGCTACTGGTACAATTTATGACATAGATTCATTTATGACTTGCTCAACAAAATACGTTGTTTACATGATTCAATGTCCATGCTCAAAGCAATATATCGGCCGTACTAAGAGAGAACTGCATATACGTCTTAGTGAGCATGTGGGCAGGATCAAAAGCGGGTTCCCTAAACATAACCTCTCGAAACATTACGATAAATTCCATGGGAGACAATTAAAGGGGACAAGTTTTTTTGCCATAGATAACATTCGTCCTCATTGGCGTGGTACTAATATGGTTCGGGCCATATCTAGGCTCGAAACTCGCTGGATTTTTTCTATGAAATCTTTTATTCCGTTCGGACTTAACGTAGATTGGGATATAAACTGCTTTTTAAATAATTCATAATAATTTTTTTTTTTTTTTTTATTATTATTAATTTTTTATTCCAATTTTAATTATCATAATCATTATCAAAATTTAAATTAATTTATAGATCTTCTCTAATTAAATATAGATGATTTTTATGATATAGATCTTTTCTAATTAAATATAGATTGATTTTTATGATTATGCAAATTTATGATACAATCTTTTTACATATATTGTTAACCTCCGATCTTATTTTCATTATTCGATGCTCCGCTACCAGTTATTAAACACCCCCGCGTTCTGTACTAATATATATCGTTATTTAATCTGATACGTTATGTACAACATGATTAGAACACTTTTCCATTTCTCGCTACTCAATTATTTTGCCCTCAGTCACTATGAGGACTCTCCCCGAGTTTTCCAGTATCAAACATGGAACCCGTGGGTATTTAAACACCTAGCGCGCTGACGTCAACATCCGGCTTACTCCCCCGTTGAAGTCCATTAGCGACGAAACGATCGTAGGGTGCCGTGACGTCATCGCGTTCCGTCCTGAACGCCGGTTGTGTTTTCCTGACCGAGTAGCGAGAAGCATCGGAACAAGAGATCGGAGACGTTTTGCTATCCATGCTGTATTTATATTGCCTAATTGTAAGTGCAATTTTTATTAAACCCTCTTCTATTTTCAAACGTTATACGCTATGAGAGGTCCTTCTTCTTTTTTTTGGTTTATGACTCTTCGGATTGTATGCTGAGCTATACCGTGGTTATCTTGACGGCTAAGGTATTGGGAGACCAGACTTCCCACAGGCCCTATTAGACTGATGCAAAACAGTCTTTTCATCTGGTAAGCAGGCAATCTTATCCTTCCTCACGGGTGTATTGGTGACAGCTTACCTCACATCAATCAAGAGTCTTTCACATTGTCTGCACAATCCACTTCTCTTTCACAAGGAAAATTACTGGATAGAGTCATATGAACTTTGTTTCGTGGCTTTTTAAGACTTTTTCTTCATATATCCATCTGCATTTTTATGTTTTTTCCTATTCTGGCTATATTTTCAGTTTATTCCAGAATGACTTTTTTTGTTTATTATTAATTTATATGAGCACAATATCACTCACTAGCGCTGCACTGTTTTTTTCTTTTCTTTTTTATGTAACCAGCCGGCAGGCATGCCGACTGGTTGCCTGGTTCTCACGGTGGGTCAAGATTGTTGCGGAAGGCAGAGGGGATATCCTCTCCCGCTGCTTGTAACGGCAATTGGGCAACTAGTTAGCCACCCCAGTTGCTATTAGGGTTGCACCGATACCACTTTCTCTTCCGTTAATGGAAGGACACAGCAGCAATTGACCTTAGGGTATTATCCTCCCTTTTAGGAGATTGACTAGGCAGAAAAACAGCATGTTAAGTGTTAAAACACTCCACACAGTACAGTACCTCCCAGGGGGCGGATCCCCCGGGTACATCCCTCTCTGCATCATGCAGCCTCAGTTTTTTTTTTTTTTTTCTGCCTAGCAAAAGGAGATGACATGGCTCTTCTGGGCCCATGTGCTCTGGAGATTTTTTTGCAATTTTCTCGCTTTTTTCTTTTTTTGGATCCTGGGATCTACAATCAACTGCCGACTGGGTGACGGGCTGGATCCTCGATCCTGGTAGTCCCCCCTCATGTTCGGCCATCGAGCGTGTGCCGGCCTTTAGCTACGCGCTGGGCCGTCCACGACATGCCCCGTTGCTCCAGGGGTGGCCGGTGAGCTATACGCTCCAGGGCACACATATGACCGGGCTCTGTCCGTGTCAGTGTGCCGGGTCGACAGCCATGCCGTAACTGCACGGACGTTGGTTCTGCCCGGGATGTCTCCAGCCGGTGGTCACAGGACGGGTAAGTAGCAGTCCCCCTTGCCTTGGCATGGTGGGGAGGCTGGTGCATTCCTGGGGAGGTCGATCGGGGGTCCGCCCTGCTTTCCTCTCTCCATTCCTCTCCCTCCTTCCCTGCATTTTGGGGGCTCCGTCCTGCGGCTGTGTGGGCTTATTGTTGCCGTGTGTGCGGGGGGGGCCTTACTTACTAAAACTCCTGGGTGTTTTACTCCCCCCCCCCCCCCTGTCCCAGATCTGTCAGGATGGAGAGGAAGGAGGTATCAGGGCTCTGTTTAGACCCCTGACATCTCACCAAACACTGTTTCTCTCTCTGCCTCACCCCCCCCCCCCCCCCCGCCCCACCAAAAAAAAGAAGAGCATTGAAAAAAAAAAAAAACAACAATGAAATAATATAAATTGTAAAGTAAAATTGCTGCCTCCCTGTGCCCCATCAAATGCTGCCTCCCTGTGCCCCAATAGAGTTGGAGACACTACCTGCTCCTCGCCTCTGTGACGTTGTTCCCCTACTAAAGGTAGCAGGAGAAGCAACACTATCTCCCTCTCTCTCTGCAGTCTGGGAGTTGTAGTCTCTGCAGTGCACAGGCACCAGATGGCCAAATTGAAGTCTGTGCTCTGTGGGAGAACTACAACTCCCGCCATGCACTGGGGCTGCCATCGCCGACTTTTGGGGAAAGGCAGTGGAGCCTACTATTGCACGCAGGCAGCCTGAGCCATGCCCACCTCCATCCATGATCGATTGTAAGTATTCTCCCTCGTCGACCGCGGGGCGGTGGCTCTGCTCAGTCTGCGGCTGTGTGCTGCGCGCCCGCCGCTTGCGAGTCCCACAACACCTGAAAGGCAAATCGTGAGGCCCTTTCTGTGGGCGAGGCCTAAGGTGATTGCCTAATTAAAGAGCCGCCTCTGACTATTTGCGCAGTGGTTTTTTGATAAGCTTCAGCCATAATCATAGTAAACCACAAAGCATATACAGGTATTGCAGTCGGCAAGTGATTAAATAAAAACTCTTAAAAATATGTCCCCTAATTCCACTTTACAAGCTAATCTGAACAATTTCATGCTGCCTGCAGAGTCCGATGTACAAACCTGCTCCAAGGTAACAACTAGAAAGGTATGCTGTGTGAATGAGAACATAATATAACAAACATACAGCGGGGGTTTTCAAATTCGACTGCAACCGTGCAATACATCTTAAGAGTTTAGCAGAACAAATGCATCTCTGGGTGCTTAAAAGAGAAGCATGGGTATTGGTTTTTTTTTTTTGTCAGAATCATAATTACCTAGATGGATGCTGCATCGGTGCCCTCCTAACTCTAATGCCGCGTATACACGATTGGATATTCCTTGGATGGTTTTTCCGACAGAATTACGCTCAAGCTTGGCTTGCATACACACGGTCACACAAAAGTTCTCTGAACTTTCAACTGTCAAGAACGCGGTGACGTACAACATTACGACGAGCTGAGAAAACGAAGTTCAATGCTTCCGAGCATGTGTCGGATTTTCTGCATGTCGGAATTGCTACAGACGTTTGGATTTTCCGATCCAGCTCTCTATCTTTTGTTGGTGGAAATTCCGACAGCAAAAGTCCGATGGAGCCTACACACGGTCGAAATCTCTGTTCAAAAGCTCACATCGGACTTTTGCTGTCGGAATTTCCGATCGTGTGTATGGGGCATAACACTGAAAATCAAACATCGCCGATCGCTCAGTTCTCAGGCCTCCCTGAGCAGAGAGCTAGTGACCGTCAGTCACTGCTCTCTGCTCAGCACCTCTACACCCCCCCCCACGGTCGTGGGAGCGCTGGGCTGTGGAGGGGGCAGGAGCGGCCAGCTCAGGCTCTCAGTGGCTCGCTGAGAGGCTGAGCTGGTCCAGGCATGTGAGCGGATCCTGACTTCATTGTTGCGACCTTGCCCGAGCTTGGACCGGTTTTGTGACATCAAAAACAGCGGGCTTCAGCCTGTTTAGTGAAAACGGATCACAGGAGTGCAGAACAAACTGTACTCCTGTGATCTACAGGAGAAGTACACACAAAGGAGCTATGGCTGTACTTCTCCTTTAAGGCTAAGAATTTATGTCCATGAATTTTGCATATTCTTGAGTGTGCCTGCAGAGGGAGCACTTGCTGCATTTCTTCCCTTACACATCCGTGTGTTGTATCTGAGGTACTGTATGACATTGCTTCATCTCTAAAAAGTTACTATCCCATGATTTCTTCAACAGGTTATAGAACTTCATCCCAATTACTCAAAGATAAGAAAAGATGTTCTTGACAAATCCAGAGCTGCCTTAAGAGCTTAAACACAATACCAAAGATAATTATGACAGCTGAATACGGTACCCAGGCAGTAGGAATTGTGAGTACTAGGCACAGCCTGGCACACAGCACCATGGCCAGCTAAAGCAATTTCCTGGGAACTTGTCCATTTATTGTACAAAGCAAGAATAAATGACCACCGCCTTGTTTACTCATGAACACCAGGCTAATAGAAAAGGATATTGTTTTGAAAGGAGGAGTAGTTGACGTCACTATTGAGACAGCTAACAATTTCATTTACTTGCCTTGAATTGTGGGTGCAGCCAATATGCTGTTAAGGGGCTGACACTGAAAGATTCTGTATGTGTGCCTGCACCATCCACTACATCAGGGGTAGGCAACCTTGAAGTGATTGTAAAGGTTTAATTTTTTTTTTTTTTTTTAAATAACAAACATGTCATACTTACCTCCACTGTGCAGTTCGTTTTGCACAGAGTGGCCCCGAAATGTCCTCCCTCGGCGGCTCTCTCAGCTCCTTCCCGCAATAGCTAACCCCCTCTGGGAAGCTCTATCCCGAGGGGGTTAGCTTGCGGCCGCTCTCCCTGTCATACTTGCTGCGTCCATAGATACAGAGTGTATGACTCGGTCCTGCCCCCCAGCGGCCACATCATTGGATTTGATTGACAGCAACAGGAGCCAATGGCTGCGCTGCTATCAATCTATCCAATCAACACAGAGAAGCAGTTGAGAAGAGGACGCCCGGGGACACGCACAGCAGATAAGTAAAACGGGGGGCCCGTGAGAGTGAGGTTTTTTTTTTCACCTTAATGCATAGGATGCATTAAGGTGAAAAAACACAAATTTTTACAACCCCTTTAAAGCCCCTTTCACACTTATACCACGATTTTGGACTGCAAAATCGCATGACAAGTCATTCCCCATGATTTTAAATGAATACCATTCATATTGGCACAACTTTAAGTCGCGCCAACATCAAAGTAGTTCCTGCACCAGACCGAATGCTCATAAAAGAGGAGTGGAGTGGAGTTCCCCCTAATTATTGGGGGATCAAAGTCGCGTCCCTGGTCATTGAAGTCGTACGGCAAAGTCGGATCCACAGTCGTATCGCGGCAAATCGCGCGACTTTGGAGTGGCACAAGTGTGAAAGGAGCCTAAAGAGGTAGAGATCTACCTGAACAACATGGAGAAGTCAAAGATCACAGAGCACAGTGTCGCCTCCTCAAACCTGATTTAAAAACTTTAATTGCAGTCATGGGCGTCCACTCCATAGGGCAGGGGGGGGGGGGGAATTGAACCCACCTGGAAAATCGAGAATGTGTTGAAGAGTCTTGCAGCTGCAGGCTGTCTGAGCAGTCCCGGGCCGGATGTCACACAGGCACAGCATGCAGAGTGAAGCCACCTCCCCCTCCAGTGTTTAGGGGGAGGGAACCTGCTGCCTGTGCCGCACTGATGGCTGATCTGAGATACTGAATGGGAGGGGGGTTCCGTCTGTGCTGAAGGGGGGGTTTGTGCTGAATGGGGGGGTCCATCTGTGCTGAAGGGGGGGTCTGTACTGGAGGGGTATGTGCTGAAGAGAGGGGTCCATCTGTGCTGAAGGGGGGTCTGTACTGAAGGAGAAGCGGTGCAAGATGCGGACGAAAAGACCCAAGAAAGAAGCAGAGGAAGAAGAAGACGGAGGAAGAAAGCCGAATGAAAGCAGAAAAGAAGAAGATGGAAGAAGGAAGAAGAAGAAGCGCGGAAAGAAGATATTAATAAAAGAATTGTCAAAAACCGGCTTTTTTACATTTTTTTTAGCCCCCTATAAAGCTGCTTTCACACTGATGTACTGTAGTTTAGCTGCCCCATGGGTGCAGCACCATGCATTTGTGACTTTCCTGGGTTACCTCCACTTTGCCATAGACTTCTATTATATCTTGTAGGTGTGGTTTGCTTTCAGGAAGTGTTCAAAACCTGCAGGATATAACAGAAGTCTATGGCTAAGCGTAGCAAACCTGCAGGAAAGCTGTAGGTACAATGCACTGCACTCAGGGCAGGACTTAGGGTGGTGGGGGCCCCTGGGCTTGAGTGTTGAAGGGGCCCCCTGGAGCCGAGAATTGGGGGGGATCGAAGTTGTTGAGCGGGGGGGGGGCGAATTGAAGTTGTTGAGCGGGGGGGGGGGCGAATTGAAGTTGTTGAGCGGGGGGGAGCGCATTAAAGTTGTTGAGCGGGGGGGGATTTTGCAGTTGTTGAGGGGGGGAGTGCCTCTCACCTGTGCCAACAACCGGGGCCACAGACTGTCATTAGCCCGGCTGTCGGCTTTCTTCCCTTCAGCAGCCACAGTCCTCCACACACCACTCCGGTTCCTCCTGCTTCCGTGCTGCCTCCTCCTCTTGCAGTGCGGGAAAATTAACCCTTTTGCGGGACTGCGGGAAGAAGCTGTCTGTGCGGGAAAGTCCCACAGAATCCGTGCGTGTTGGGAGGTATGCGCAGGGCCGCCATCAGGAATTTTGGGGCCCCTTGCACAGCTTAAGGCATGGGCCCCCTGAAGCAGAGAACCTAGGGGGGGTGGGGGTGCTGCCGCCTGAAATTGAGAAGCGTGGGGGCTGCCGCAAATTGAGAAGCGGGGGGCCTTTCCAAAAAAAAGAAGAAATAAAGAAGAAAACAAATATATATAAATATATGTAGCCATCCGGGGCCCTGGGGACCTCTGGGCCTTTTAATAAAAAGAAAAAATAAACCTCTGGGCCCTTTAATAATAAAAAAAAAAACATTTATAAAAAATACATAAAAAAAGGGAGGTTGCCAAACCCGGGGGCCCTGGGGACCTCTGGGCCTTTTAATAAAAAATAAAAAAATAAACAAAAATAAAAAAATAAACAAAAATAAAAAAAATAAAAAAGGGGGGGTTGCCACATGGGGCCCTGGGGACCTCTGAGCCCTTTAATAAAAAAAAAAATATATATATATATATATATATATAAAAAAATGTAATTTTTTTTATAAAAAAATAAAAAAGGTGGGTTGCCATCCGGGGGCCCTGGAGACCCCTGGGCCCTTTAATAATAATAATAAAATATATATATATATATATATATATATATATATATATATATATATATATATATATATATATATATATATATATATATATATATATATATATATATATATATAATATTATATATATAAAAATAAAAAATATATAAAAAAAAACATTTTTTTACAAAAAATAAATAAAAAAAAGGGGGGTTGCCGTCCGGGGCCCTGGGGGCCTCCGGGCCCCTGGGGACCTCCGGACCCCTAAAAAAAAAAAAAAAAAAAAAGTTTTTTTTTTTTTTTTTTTTTTTTTTTAAAGGGGGCCCCCTATTGGGTGGGGCCCCTGGGCTTGAGCCCAGTCAAGGCCAATGGTAAGTCCGGCCCTGACTGCACTGGTGTGGGGAAACAGCAGCATATCAGTGTGAATGTACTAGGGCGAGCTACTGGTAGATCATGATCTACTGGTTGCAGACCCCCGCACTACATCAATCCAGCTCAGCTCACACAGAGCACGGTTAAGCACAGTTAAGGAGATACTTACAAGAAAGATGGCGCAGATGTCTACCGCGCATATGTCGTAGACAACGGCGCGCAGGCGCACTGAGCGTGCCGCTAGTGGCGGATCCCGTGCACATGCGCGGAAGTGACATCACCGCTGCTCCGGCCAGTCACAGCGCCGGAGCAGCGATACCCGGAAGTCACTCCGGGTATCATGGCAGAGGAGGTGTCCGAGGACTGCTGCGGGGGCTTCGTTCTCGGGTAAGTAATTATTATTGTTATTATACAGGTTTTATATAGCGCCAGGGGCGTACCTAGAGAATTTGGCACCCGGGGCGGATCCAATATCTGGCACCCCCCCACGTTAAAATGTAAAAACACCCCACTGTGCCCCCTGCATACCTCTGCATCCTTCAATATCTTTTTGTTACTACTGTGTACCCCTCTCCACAACTGCACCTCTGGACCACTTTACATTGCACAGCACCCCGCACCTCTGGACCACTTTAACATTGCACAGCACCCTGCATCACTGGACCCCTTTACATTACACAGCACCCTGCACCTCTGGACCTCTTTACATTACACAGCCCCCTGCATCACTGGACCCCTTTAAAATTACACAGTACCCTGCATCACTGGACCCCTTTAAAATTACACAGCACCCTGCATCACTGGACCCCTTTACATCTCACAGCCCCCTTCACCTCTGAACCCTTTTACATTACACAGCACCCTGCACCTCTGGGCCCCTTTACATTACACAACACCCTGCACCTCTTTACATTACACAGCACCCTTCATCACTGGATCCCTTTACATTACACAGCACCCTGCACCACTGGACCCCTTTACATCACATAGCCCCCTGCACCTCTGGACCCCTTTACATTACACAGCACCCTGCACCTCTTTACATTACACAGCACCCTTCATCACTGGATCCCTTTACATTACACAGCACCCTGCATCACTGGACCCCTTTACATCTCATAGCACCCTGCATCTCTGGACCCTTTTACATTACACAGCCCCCTGCATCACTGCACCCCTTTTACATTACACAGCCGCCTGCACCCCTTTACATCACATAGCCCCCTGCACCTCTGGATAATGTCGCAGTTACGAAAAAAAAAAAACGCTGATTGCTGCCATTAGTAGTAAAAAAAAAAATTATTAATAAAAATGCCATAAAACTATCCCCTATTTTGTAAACGCTATAGATTTTGCGCAAACCAATCAATATACGCTTATTGCAATTTTTTTTACCAAAAATATGTAGAAGAATACGTATCGGCCTAAACTGAGGAAAATAATGTTTTATATATATTTTTGGGGATATTTATTATAGCAAAAAGTTAAAAATTTTGTTTTTTTTAAAAAAATTGGCGCTCTATTTTTGTTTATAGTGCAAAAAATAAAAACTGCAGAGGTGATCAAATACCACCAAAGGAAAGCTCTATTTATGGGAAAAAAAGGATGCCAATTTTGTTTGGGAGCCACGTCGCACGACCGCGCAATTGTCAGTTAAAGTGACGCAGTGCCAAATCGCAAAAAATGGCCAAGTCGTTTACCTGCATATTGGTCCGGGTCTTAAGTGGTTAAGAATAATATACTTGTGCGCTGATAAATATATTGTGTGAAATATAAATATGTGACGAACTGCTGAAACCACTGATCAAGTGCACTCAGACAATAATAAAAAAATAGGATTTTTTCACGTATGAGAGAAACTTGCCTGGATGGTTAAAAGTGCTTTGTTAAAGAGGAACTGTAGTCTGCTCACATAATTTGTAATAAAAACATCTTTGCCATTCTGAAGCTTCACTCCAACCACTTTGCATATTATTTTACATATACTGTGATTCTGTACTGAAGCAACTGAACAACATTGGGCAGAAGATTTAATAGATGGAAAGAAATGCATGCTGATCAGGCATATGAATAGATCCCGAGAATTACCTCCAGCATACAGAAGATGGTTCAGTATTGTGCAATCTCAGCGTCTCAATCCTCCCACCCTCCAATCACTGGACAATGTCCTCCTTGGAATCGCTCTGTATGGCTGTCAGTGAGAGGTAGATCCACCTTCCAACCCCAAGATGGCGGCGCCCGGGCAGTGACCCGGAAGTGCTTCTAGCTGGTACAGCGAGCGGTCATGGCTGTGCTCAGGTGTTTCCTTCGTAGAGGTGGGTTACTATGAGTCAGGGTGGACGGTGTTTGCAGAACTTGTGGACTTCTTTCTACACTTATTACTGCCTGGAAAGGTCGTCACTGCCGCTGTAGAAGGGAGAGTGCCCACCTCGTGTGTCAGAGCTGTAGAAAAGGAGCAGAAAGTGTACCTGTCGGCTGCGCCTGCGCAATTGATAGGCTAGGAAGCCCACCTGACAGATAAGCTTGCTGTAAATTGAAGGCTGCCTTAATAGAATACCTATCTAAGGCTTAAAGTGCAACTAAAGTTACAAAATAAAAAAAATCTGTGGACAAGCAGGGTTTGTATTGCAGAAATGACATGCAGTAAAATACTATGGGGTAGATTCAGGTAGGGACCGCGTATTTTTGTGCGGGCGTAACGTATCCTATTTACGTTACGCCTCCGCAACTTTGACAGGCAAGTGCAGTATTCACCAAGCAAAGTTGCGGCGGCGTAGCGTAAATAGGCCGGCGTAAGCCCGCCTTTTTCAAATGTGGAACATGTGGGGGCGTGTATTATGTAAATGTATTGTGACCCCACGTAATTGACGCTTTTTCCGAACGGCGCATGCGCCGTCCGTGAAAGTATCCCAGTGCGCATGCTCCAAATTAACCCGCAAAAAGCCTATGCTTTCAAAGTGAACGTAAATTACGTCCAGCCCTATTCGCGAACGACTTACGCAAACGACGGAAAATTTGACGCGGTCCCGACGTCCATACTTAACATTGGCTGCGCCTCATATAGCAGGGGTAACTTTACGCCGGAAAAAGCCTAACGTAAACGGCGTATCTGTACTGCGTCGGCCGGGCGTACGTTCGTGAATAGGCGTATCTAGCTGATTTGCATGTGCTAGGCGTAAATCAGCGTGCATGCCCCTAGCGGCCAGTGTAAATATGCAGTTTAGATACGACGGCGTAGGAGACTTACGCCGGTCGTATCTTAGCAATATTTAAGCGTATCTCAGTTTGAGAATACGCTTAAATATACGACGGCGGGGATTCGGACTAACAACGGCGTATCTACTGATACGCCCGTCGTAAGTCTCTATGAATCTACCCCTATGTTTGCAAACCCCCTTGGGAATGTACACTGAGCTGCGCATGCATAGCCCAGTTTACGGGTTGACTGAACTCCTGTGCACATACGGGAGTGACGCCATCCCACGGCAGCCAATCAAGACGACCGAAGACTGCAACCGGAAGAAGCCAGAGAGAAGATGCCGGTGAGGGACTTGGCGGGCATTGGAAACAGAGGTAAGTATTTTTGTCTTTGATTTTGCTTTAAAACGGAACTGAAGGGTTTATTCTTACCTATGGTTCCCCACTGGCATCTTCCTCTGAGTGCCGGTGTTTTGCAGAGAAAGGTCCCCCAGCGGATAATGCCCGCCCTGTACTGCGCAGTACGGAGCACAATTGAGCCGCCGAAAGTCTCCGAACATAAACGGCTGTACACGGCTCCTGCGCACAGCAGACGACTTTGTGCCACTCGCTCTCGATGCTCGTGCAACTCTGCAAGGGGCGGATGTATTACTATTATATCGTGTAAGGGGTGGATGGCTAAAGAAGAGGCCGCATTTAGAATTGATGGGCAGAGCTGATAAGTTGGTGGTGGTTTTATCAATAAATGACACGTCTTTGCGGGGCCTGTTTCAACACGTGAAGGACGGGTTTTGCAATGTTGATGGACGGGTTTAGCCATTGCACAGCGCCGTGTACAGCTGATTCGCAAGTGTTCATCTTCGGCGGCTCCCTTGTGCGCAAGTAATGCCCGCAGTACAGGGTGGGCATTATCCGCCGGGGGACCTTTCTCGGCAGGACATCAGTCTTTGGGCCTCTTCATTGAATGATGTCACTCCTCCGCATTGGCAGAAGGCTGTCATCCCGACACTCAGACTGGCCTGGTGGTGTGCAGCTCAGTTTACAGTGCCGGAGAAGACAGTGAGCGGGCAGATAAGGGCATTTTATTGCAATTATTATTCTCTAATAATATCCTGTCTGCAAAAATTTTATAACCACATGGAAACTTCCACTGTGGGGGAGCGGGTACCTGCTTTTAACAGGTACCTGTTTCAGGGTAGAGGTCGACCGATATGGGTTTTTCTCTGGCCGATGTCGATATTTAGAAATTGCGGCGGCCGATATATGACGCTGATTTTTTGGGCCGAAATGTTGGGCCAATTAAAAAAAAAAAAATCCCCTTCATCTCCATCTCATAAAATCTAAGGCCCCTTTCACACTGGGGCGGGAGGCACGGTGGCGGTATAGCGCCGCTAAAAATAGCAGCGCGATACCGTCGGAAATGGCCGCGGGGTTCGTCCGCTAGAGGTGTGGTATTAACCCCCGCTAGCGGCTGATAAAGGGTTAATACCGCCTGCAATGCGCCACTGCAGAGGCGCATTGCGGGCGGTATTACCGCGGTTTCCCATTGTTTTAAATGGGAAGGAGCAGTATACATACCGCTCCAAAGATGCTGCTTGCAGGAGATTTTTTTCTCTCTTGCCAGCGCATCGCTCAGTGTGAAAGCCCTCAGGCTTTCACATTGAGAAGGCTGGACAGAAGTTTTTCAGGCGGTATAGCAGCGCTATTTTTGGCGCTGTACCACCTGAAAAACTCCTCAGTGTGAAAGAGGCCTAACACTGGGGGGGTTTTCAGACACTTTTGGGCTAAAAAATAGCGCCTGTAATGTGCCTGCAAAACGGCTCCCCTGCAGTCTCAGTGTGAAAGCCCAAGTGCTTTCACACTGAGGCGGTGCGCTGGCAGGGCGTTACAAAAAAAAAGTCCTGCAAGCAGCATCTTTGGAGCAGTGTGTACTGCTCCTCCACCACTTCTACCCATTGAAATGAATGGGCACTGCTGCCGAAGTGCCTGCAAATGGCTTCTGCAGCGGTGCTACACGGGCGCATTTAACCTCTTCATCGGCCGCTAGCTAGGTTATAAGCGCCCCGCTAGCAGCCGAATAGCGCCGCTAAAATGATGCTAAAGCGCCGCTAAAACTAGCTGTGTTTTGCCATCAACGCCTGTCCGCTCCAGTGTGTAAGCAGCTGAGTTCCGCCGAAAAAAATAAATATATATATTAAAAGTCAGCAGCTACAAATACTGCAGCTGCTGACTTTTAATATATGGACACTTACCTGTTCTGGGCGCCCGCAATGTCGGCACCCGAAGCTGATCTCTCCATCGGCTCTTGGGTGCTGCCCCCACCATCTTCGGTAAGGGAATCAGGAAGCAGGCACAAAAACAGGTAATCAAAACTTTTGGACGAAGAAAAAAAAAAAAAACTGGCTAACTTTACTGTTTATTTTTTTTTTAATTCATTAAAGTGTATTTTTTCCCCAAAAATTGCGTTGGAAAGACCGCTGCGCAAATACCATGTGTCATAAAATATTGCAACAAAAAAATACAGGATTTTTACGTGTAAGCAACAATCGTCAGAAAAGATTTAGGGCCGGATTCAGAAAGAATTTACGTCGACGTATCTATTGATACGCCGCGTAAGTTCTAGGATGCGCCGGCGTATCTTTTTTTCTGTATTCAGAAAGCAAGATACGCCGAAATTTGGCTAAGATATGACCGACGTAAGTCTCTTACGCCATCGTATCTTAGTTGCATATTTCCGCTGGCCGCCAGGTGGCGCTTCCATTGATTTCCGCGTTGAATATGCAAATGAGCTAGATACGCCGATTCAGAAACGTACGTGCACCCGGCGGATTTTTTTACGTCGTTTACGTAAGGCTTTTTCCGGCGTAAATTTACCCCTGCTATATGAGGCGTAGCCAATGTTAAGTATGGACGTCGGCACAGCGTCTAATTTTACGTCGTTTGTGTAAGTCGTACGCGAATAGGGCTGTGCGTAACTTACGTACACGTTGTAGGCAGTGTTCAGCGTATCTCTAGACGACGTGATTTTGACGCATGCGCACTGGGATACGTCCACGTATCCCAGAGCGCATGCTCCGTGCGTTCGGCGCTTCATTTACATGGGGTCACGGATCATTATACTAAAACACGCCCACCTCCTTCCTATTTTGAATTAGGCGGGCTTACGCCGGCCCATATACGATACGCCGCCGTAACTAAAGGCGCAAGTTCTTTCAGAATACAGTACTCGCCTTGCTAAGTTACGGCGGCGTAGCGCATATGAGATGCGCTACGCCCGCTTAAAGATACACAAATGTATCTGAATCTGGCCCTTAGTCTTTAAATGGTTAAACTGAGAACTTCTACACACAGAGTTCAGTTCATTCATAAGTAGAAACATTTTCTCTTTTCTCACACTTGGCAGCTATTTGCAAGTAGCGCTGAAGTTTTCCATCAGCTTTTTTTTTTTTTTTTAAACAATCGGCCAATGCCGAATTATTAAAAAGTGCCAAAAATCGGCTGATATATCGGTCGACCTCTATTTCTATGGCTCCAAAATGTTGCTCTTTTTTGTACTGTGATCTTTGTTCAATAAAAATAACCTGACTTATTTGAAGAGCCGTGGTGTGCTGGCGAATATTCATACCGTGATGTGCATGCTGTACGACGCATGTACGATGGGAATATGGACAGTTCTAATAGGAACAGGCCCATCGGCCACATTCCTTTAACATTAAAGAGTCTTAGCAAGTATACCCCCCCCCCCCCAAAAAAAAAAAAACTTCTCTGCAGGAGATGCTTGTAATTTGACTTCAGGCTTTTTAGAACCAGGAAATAAAGCTTCTTGCTGTTTTCCATACACAGGTGATGTGCAGCATGCCTCTGGTTTGTCACATTACATGGGAGAAACATTTGAAGGCCTGTTCACATGTATGTGTTGTGACATTCGCATAGAAACACAACTGCTCCATATGTGGTGCATTGCAATACCATTCGTTGTGCATGCATTCGAGCAAATTTTCTCAACCTTCTTTTTTTTTTTTTCTATTGTTTCGGTAACCTTTAAAAGTATTCAAAATCTTGAGGCACCCCAGTTTTAAAGCGGTTGTAAAGAAAAAAATAAAATAAACATGTTATACTTACCTCCACTGTGCAGCTCGTTTTGCACAGAGTGGCCCGATCCTCGTCTTCTGGGGTACCTCGGCGTCTGTCTCTGGTCCTCCCCGCAAGAACTCCACACATTCATGCGAGCGAGCTCGCATAGTACCTGCCGGGGTACTCGCACAGCGTGGGTGCGGAAGTGCACCACTCTAAAACAGGCCCGTAATGATGTACAGAGATCGGGATATGGTAAAGTCCTCTTTAGCCTCACACAGACACTCCTGCTGTCCTGTCCCCTCCCCTACGTGTCTCTATACAGGGGGTGTCTTATCTTTTTAAGGGGGACATTTTGTATAGTCATTAGGGATGTCCCGATACTAGTATCGGTATCGATCCCAAGCATTTCCTGAGTACTTGTACTCGGGGGGGAAATGCTCCGATGCTTCACCCGATACCTGGGCAGTCAGGCATTGGGTGGTGGGGGGAGTTACAAGTCTTCTCCGTGCTTGCTGTCTTGTCCCCCCGTGCTGTCTTGTCCACCCTCCGTGCCGCTCTCCCCCCTTAATTTGTCAGGATGGAGAGCGGAGGTAGGAGCCGCTAAACCCGGCTCCTACCTTTTCCGAATGGACAGAGTCAGTGATCTCTGACTCTGTCCATTTACATAACAGAGCATCGTAACCTGTGTTTACGATGCTTCAGTTTATGAATGGAGAGAAGCTTCTCTCCATTCATTTCAGCTGAGACTGCAGAGAAAGGGACTGGGGAATCTGTGTCCTTAGTCCCTTTCTCTGTCTTAAAGGGGAGAAGTCAGAGGTCTGTTAAGACCCCTGATATCTCACCAAAGCCCCCCCAACAGGGCTGATAAAAAAAAAAAATTTAAATAAATAATTTAAAAAATTTAAATAATAATAAAAAAAAAAACACTGACAATCCACTACCCCGTCTAAAAAATAAAAAAGTTGTAAAAAATTAAAAAAAATACTGCCGCTGTCACATGACATTAAAAAAAGTATCGGTATTCGGTATCGGCGAGTACTTGGAAAAAGTCCTAACAGACCGGTGACATCTAGCCCTCGCTATCCACGCCAGGAGGGCAACGAACAACGCTGCTTCCGGTGCAAACAGCTGGGTCACTTCAAGCAGAATTGCCCCATGAATGACAACACCAGGTCAAATTGGTCTCAACCTGGGTACCGCCCACCAGCAGCAGCCCATTGTGTAGACTCGGCTTGGGATCCCCAGGAGCTGGGTCAGGAAGAACCATTGGGCACCCCTTACGAAGCCCTCATGGTACAATCTGTTATTACGGACAACAGGGAACACCATTGTCAGCTGGTCATGGGCGACAGCCCTGAGCCGGAGGGGCCCTGGAGGGAGCTGGGCAGAAAGAGGCACCGCCAGCTACCTTCCAAGAAGAAGAGGTCCTGGAAGTCATATAACCAGCGGACCTGGGAGGAGAAGAAGCGACTGGAGGAGATGGAATCGCAGCGGGCGCCCCAGATGCGGGCCGAGATGTTCGCCAAGGGCCCACCGGTGGCCCCTTACACCACCACCCAGTTCCTGATGATGAAGGACCACGTGGAGAGCCTGCAGGACATGAGCAAGCAGGATCTGATCCGTGAGTACATAGAGCTGGAGGAGTGCATAAGCCACATGGAGGAGGAGAACAACCACCTGAGGTCACAGCAGGCTGACCCCCCCCAGGCTCCATGAACTGGAGATGGAGCTGGAGAAGCTCCAAGAGGAGAACCGGCGGCTGCGGAGGTGGCTGACCTTATGGGGCTCTGATTCCCCTCCCCCCCCCCGGACTCTGAGCACCAGTGCTACAGCATTTCAACAAATATAACTTTTTCTTTTTATGAATCTCCTGGGATTGTCACTTCAGAGCCATAACCTGCCCCCTCCCATAGCGGGACACCTAGACGGCGGCGCACAGACCCATTCGCTGTCTTCACACTGACTTCTGGTGACTTTGCAGATCGCACAAAGACTTGGGGACTGACCGGCGTGTGATCTGACGACCCGGTGACATACCTGAGTCTGAAGCAGTTGCCAAGGGAGGTCAGTCATGCCAAACGGAGTTAATCTCGAACTAAAAGCTCTGAACCCGTCAACCCTACTGGACCAGGGAAGGTCCAACCGGGTTTGCCGGAGCAGGGAGCAAAAGGGGGGCCATTGTGATACATTTGCCTATATGTCTCAGTTTACTGCTCCCTGCTAGCCATATGGGTAGAGGTAGAAAGGAATTTCATGTGATTCATTCCTCTGACAGGTTATTGACGTGCTAATGTCCCCTCACTATTTCTAAAGGTTAATTGATCTATTGTGTTGTGTGAAGGAGAGCTGTGTTTAAGTGGCTTGTGTTAATTATTCTGATTGCTTCATTGTGGTAATTATCTCTCCATATGCGGGGTCGAGCGGTCTGGTTGATGTATTCAGTACAGCTAGTGCTCAGCGTCATTGATGTCATTGTCTAAAGAAAATGTGTTTTCAGCATCGGCCCCGTCGTGTCTACCTAGTCATCTGTATGGAAGCCCCAGTGTGAGGGGGGCGGAGATTTGTCATTGTAACAGTTTTGGAAATGACATATAAGCTGTGTGATATAACATTAAAGTCTGTGTTGTTCAAGCAGTAAGCTTGTCTCATGTGTGGCTTTCTGGGCGATTCCAGGGATATCCCTCCTCGTGGAATATTGGGGTGATTTTCGTTATGGGAAGAAGGGAACGTTGACGGGGATATCATACCGATACCGTCACAAGTGTCATTGGTGACTGGCTGTCTCACACTGACATTTCGCAATCAGACTTATTTAATATACAACCTGGCACTCTGACCTCTTCTCTGCTTCCTACACTGAACTTTAGTCGAGGGACGCGCTTGGCTCGTTAACTGTACAAATACCGACATTCGTCTGATCCAGCAGCCACTAACAAGGAGAACGGTAAACCTCTTTCTTCATGCAGGCACCTCAATATATCATATGAAGTACTATATCCTGTTATGCTTACACCTGTAGATAGATCTATCCTAGATCTAGGGCTGCAACTAACGATTATTTTCATAATCGATTAGTTGGCCGATTTAATGTTTCGATTAATCGGTTAATTACCTTAAAAAAAGTGTGGTGTATAATTTAGTTAATATGTAAACTTAAAAAAAAAAAAGGCAATTTATTCTTAAATATCTCTATGCAATGGTAAATATAAATAACCAACTATATGGTTATGGAGCAAAATCTTTAATCCACTCTGAGAATAATTGACAAATTAGATATACTGTAATTACTATTAGAGGGTGAGTCTGGTAAATATCATCAGATATTATTAGTAGAAATAATAGAAAACTTGGTGAAAGGAATTTTCAAACAGTGGATCGGGTTTTTGTTCAGAAATTACATTATAGGGGTTGTAAAGGTACAATATTTTTTCCTAAATGGCTTCCTTTACCTTTAGTGCAGTCCTCCTTCACTTACCTCATCCTTCCATTTTGCTTTTAAATGTCCTTATTTCTTCCGATAAATCCTCACTTCCTGTTCTTCTGTCTGTAACTCCACACGGTAATGCAAGGCTTTCTCCCTGGTCATGCTCGCCCCCTCCCTTGGAGAGTCAGGACGCTTTTTACGTTGCAGAAAGAAGCTGTGTGTTAGTGGGCGTCCTGACTCTCCTGTAGTCCAAGGGAGGGGGCGAGCACAACACTCCACTTCACACTAAAAGACAGCTTTAGCGGAATTCTGTCGGAAAAAACATCCGAGTTTATTCCAACGGAAAAACCGGTCGTGTGTTTAGTAACATAATGTATTTAAAAAAACAAAAATTACTGTATTTATTGGCGTATAACACATTTTTTTACCCTGAAAATAGAGGGTAAACTGTGCCTGCGTGTTATACGCAGGGGGCTGTGGAAAGTTTTTTTTCCTGAAACTTCCCTCTTAAAGTTAGGGTGCGTTTTATACCCCTGTGCGTGTTATACGCCGATAAATACGGTATCCCTTTTATAATACAAAAAGAGCAAATCTCTACTGTATTTTTTTTTACTGTGGTACAGTGACAGTAATACTTACAGTAGTGATTTGCTCTTTTTGTACTATAAAGGGCTTATTTATTTTTATTTTTTTACCCCATTATGTTACTGGCTGATTAATCTATTATGAAAATAGTAATCGATTAATTTCATAATCGATTAGTTGTTTCGGCCCTACTTAGATCCTTACTGTTTTAGAACCCATTAATGTGTGTGTTTGTATTGTTGTAAATTTGATAAAGTTACAGAACAGATGATCTTTGCACTGTGTGATTTCCAGTATATACGAAATCCAGCGTAAAGGTGGAAATGTTCCAATCGGGTTCCTTGTTTTTGCTGAAGTTTAGGCTTGGCAGTTTTTACATATTTACATCAAGTACCCGCTAGCCAAAATCATAGGATTCTGCTCGCCCCAATATTATACACAAAATGAAACACAATTTCTCCCAAGGTCTTTAATGCCCCGTACACATGATCAGAATTTATGTCGGGATAAACTCAGACGGATTTTTCAGACGGAATTCCGTTCAAGCTGTCTTGCATACACACTGTAACACCAAAGTCCGACCGTCTAAAAGGCGGTGACGTACAACACGACGACAAGCCGAGAAAAATGAAGTTCAATGCTTCAGAGCATGCGTCGACTTGATTCTGAGCATGCATGTTTTTTTCTCTGTCTGAGTTCCATACAGACGAACGGAATTTCCGATAGAATTTTTTTTCACTGGAACATGTTCTCTTTCTAAAGCCTCGTACACACGATTCGGACATCCGTCAAACTTTCCCTTGGATTTTTGTCCGAAGTGAGTTGTCCGGTCACACCCATAGCATACACACGCTCGGACTTTTCTGCAAACTTTTCTAAAACTTTCCCAACATCACGTGTCTTTTCTGCTCTTTATCGCCACCCTTTGGTTAACTTCTGCTATTGTTGGTTGATTTTAACATTAGTTCTGGGCATGCGTGTTTGTACTTCGGACAAAAGTCCGATGGCTTTGGTGTACACACAGTCGGACTAGGCACCATCGGACTTTTGTTGTCGTAAAGTTTGTCCGTTTGCAGACCAAACTTTTTGTCCGACGAAACCCGAAAAAGTTGGTCCGATGGAGCATACACAAGGTCGGACAAATGTGAAAACTTGCAGATTTTGAAGTTTGTTGGACGAAAGTCCGACCGTGTGTACGGGCCTTTAGTCTATCTGAATTTCCGATGGAAAAACTCAGATGGGGTCCACTCACGGTCGGAATATCTGATGAAAAAATTCCGTTTGACTTTTTCCATCGGAAGTTCCGATCGTGTGCACGGGGCATAATGCAAAAGAGATTCAGAACAGTACATCAAAGGTTATTTAAAAAAAAAGTTATTTTATTGATGCAAAACATAAAAATTCCAAAACATTGTTTAAAATATGAGCTCTGGTATATATAACCCCAAATACTACCAATGATGCCCTTAAATAGTGGCAGGTGAAAAAAAACGTATGTGCGAATTTCCAAATTACTTTTCATGCCCAAAAAGCCCCCTTTTTGGGCAGGAAAATTCATATGTAAATTTCTGCATGAAAAGTTTTCACCTGTCACTATTCATGGACATCATTGGTTGTATTTGGGGTTATATATACCAGAGCTCATATTTTAAACAATGTTTTGGAATTTGAATGTTTTGTATCAATAAAAATATTTTGTTTTAATAACTTTTGGTGTTATGTTCTGAATCTCTTTTCTGCTGCATTAAACTTTTTACTGTTATTATTTGCTTATCAACAAATAGCGCTGGCTGCTTTCATCGTGATTCTTTAATCACAAATATTATTTTCAGTAGCACAGATACCTACCTGCTTATATTCTGCTGCATTAAAGTGGATGTAAACAAGGAGTCTCCAAACTTTTTAAACAAAGGGACAGTTTAGTGTCCTTCAGACTGTAGGGGGGCCAGATGTTGGTGTCAGTAGGAGGAATAGTACCCCATTATTGGTATCGGTGGAAAGAATAGTACCCCATCATTGGTGTCAGTAAGAAGAATGGTGCCCCAAAGTTGGTGTTAGTGAGATGAATAGTGTCTTGTACCAGTATGAGGAATAGTGCCCCAAGGGCCGGATAAAGGCACGCAAAGGGCCGCATCTGGCCTCCAGGCCGCAGTTTGGACACCACTGATATAAACCCACTCTCATCCTTTCTAAACTACCGCCATAGTGCTTATCTATAAGGATATAGATGCTTCCTGCATGTATCCTTACCTGTCAAATGTCGTCTCCCCTCCGTTTGTTATAAGAACTGAAAAACTGCAGATTCTGTGGGTGGGTCTGTTGTCTGGAGCTCGGTGGGTGGAGTTGTGATGTCAGTAGACTCCCCACCCACCTCTTCACTCCCCTTGTTAACGTGCATTTTTTTCCTGTGTATTCCTTACACTAAATTCTGCTATGATCACTAATATCCAGTCAAAATCCAGAAAAGTAACCATATGACTTCAGAAAAGGAGTGGGGGTGGGAATTAAAAAATAATGCCTGTCTCCAGGCTAGTGCATGCGACATGTAAATAACCTGTCACTCACAGCAAGGGGGCGGAACGGACTAAGGTTTTTTGTAAGTCTGTATTTTTATTTCACTGAACAATAAAAGATGATTGCTCAGAGTTGGATTAACTCTGTGTGCCAAGACTGGGCACAGATGATAGGAAATCTTATACTGTACATTGTGACCTAAAAAAATAAATAAATACATTTTCGGGTTTACATCCACTTTAAAGACCTTGGGAGAAAGTTTTGTTTCATTTTTTGTTTACATATTTACATTCAAATTGGACGTCTGTGTAATTATATATGTGCCATACCTGTAGGATCCCCATGGAAGCTGAAAATTAGTAAAGACTGCTACTACAGTGGTTGCTGCTAGTTTCTATGTCCCATGCCCTGCTCCTTACTGAACAAATGGGGTCACTTGCCTGGCACGGGCGCCATACAGAAAACACTTTGCGCCATACAGAGAACACTTTGCATTTACTCAACGAATGCAAAGTGTTGTCTCATTGGAGGTGGGTGGTGGAGATTGTCGCATCATCACGCTACCTCTCTGCCTCGTCCAATCAGAGAACTCTTTACAATAATTACCCGTGTTGAGCAAGCAGCCTTCTCTGTTTGAAATGCAGCTGCTTGGAACAGGACCCGGAAGCTAGTGGAGATCACTGTAATAATCATGTCTATTACAATGATTCAAGCTTCTTTGGGGATCCCACATACATACGTACATTGGTACAAGCTGAAGATACTGTAACAATGTAAAAATATCTGTACCTGGAATTCATAAAGAGTAAACGTTATCGGTAATTTAGACCCACAGTTATATGGCCCCATTCAGTAAAGAGTCTTTGGTAAAACTTGGTAACTCTTATGCTTGGTAATTCTTAAAAGACAGGATATGTCTTTTTCCTCAGCTGACCAATTGACAGTGACCAGGATTGGGATAAACTCTATAGAACTGTGTATGCTGCTCACCCTTTATTTGCATGGTTTAATAAAAAAAAAATTCCTAATGCCGCGTACACATGGTCAGAATTTCCGATGGAAAAAGTCAGATGGGAGCTTTTCATCGGATATTCCGACCGCGTGTATGCCCCATCGGACTTTTTCTGTCGGACTTGGAGAGCAGGTTCTCAATTTTTCAGACGGAAAAAAATTCTTGCTCGTAAAGCATTTTTTTCGGCTCGTTGTAGTGTTGAACGTTACCGCGTTCTTGACGGTCGGAATTTGGTGTGACTGTGTGTATGCAAGCCAAGCTTGAGCGGAATTCTGTCGGGAAAAACCATCCTTTTTTTTTTTTTTCAACGGAAAATCAGTTCGTGTGAATGTGGCATTACAGTGTTATGGCTTATATTGTCACTGTAATAAAGCATGTAAAATGGTCTTTAGAGGACATACTGGCATAGAAATGTGGGCAGCACAGTGGCTTAGTGGTTGGTGCTTTCTCCTGGCAGCACTAGTGTCGGGTTGTTGGCTTTGAATCCCAACCATGACACTACCTGCACAGAGTTTGTTCTCCCTGTGCCTGCGTGGGTTTCCTCCCACACTCTAAAGATATGCTGGTAGGTTAATTGGCTCCTGTCTTAATTGGTCCTGTGTACGTGAGAATGTGAGTTAGGGACCTTTAGATGGTAAGCTCCTTGAATGTAAAATAAATATGTAAAGCTCTGTGTAAATTGTTGGCGCTATATAAGTACCTGTAATAACAATAGTAATACAAATGGTCCCAGGCGGCATAGCATGGAATGCTTTTGCCTGTTACACTGATTAGAGGCTGGACTGTGACCAGTAGGGGTACAAAGAATAAAAAACACCCTAACTGTAGGAGGTCAATGGAAGTAAATTAGGTTACATCCACAAGGGTCAGTGGTAGTAAAAAATTCCCCAATGTCAGTGATTGGTTGGAGTTATAAATGCCCTCATGTCAGTAGGAGGATTTGTGCCCCATCATTGGTGTACGTGGGAGGAATGTAGTGCGCCATTATTGGTGGTCAATAATTAGTAGGAGTTATGTGCACCATCATTGGTGGTCAGTGGAAGTAATAGTGTCCCATCATTGGCATTCAATGGGAGAAATGGTGTCCAATCAGTGGTGGTCAGTGGAAGAAATATAGTGCCCCATCTCTTGTTTTCAGTGGTTTTTACAGCAGAATATCGTTCCCCATCATTGGTGTACAGTTAAAGGACTAGTGTGCCATCATTGGTGTTCAGAAGCACTTACCATTGGGAAACTCAATGTCCTTGTGATGACATCACAGCTGAGAGTGTGCAGGTGCCATTAGGCAGGCAATCACTCCACCCAATAGTGCCTGTGGCATTCCGGCACTTAGCATGTTCCAACACTTGCTGCCCACTCTGCAAATCGGTAGCTCTCTGCCTCCAGTTTGCAATGAGAAAACCCTGAAGACAGGGTCTCATTGCAGGGGCCAGGTTTACAGCACCCAACTGGCCTTAAGCAGCTCACCAGCCGAAATTTGGGGAGTAATGTTTTATAGGAAGTGGCAGGCTGAGAATGAAAGCATTCTCTGATTTTATGATATGGGGTAAGCTTGCTTTCACACCTAGGCATACAAAATCGCGGTCTTTTGTCCCGCGAATTGCGGCGACAAGTTGCGGTCTTTTGTCCCGCGAATTGTGGCGACAAATTGCGGCGTTTTGTACCGCGATTTGCGGCGACAAAACGCTGCGATTGTGAATGCAGCCTCACCCCCTCTATGGAGATGGTTCACATCTCCTATGCAGAACGCCGAAAGCCGCCTGAAAAAAAGGTCCGGGACTTTTTTTTCAGGCGGCAGGCGTTCGGCGTGGAGATGTGAACCATCTCCATAGAGGGCAATGTGTTTTCATCCCTCCAGCGTCTCGGGGCTGCTGCCGCGTCACACTACATGGGGGCTAAGGGGTCTTGAGATGACCAGACACAGTCTGATTGTACATTCTCTTTTTGATTTGTCTACAACTATGTAGTGCAAGTATCTACCTAATTGGATACAAATTAAATGGCGTGTCTAGGTAGGCCATCACACTACGTAGTCCTTTGTAAAGGGGATTGTACCGTCGGCCTGTAATATGCATGGGAAAGTTTCGTTTTCATTTGATCTAAATATTGTTCTGTTTCGGATTCTCAGATTTGCACAAGGCGGTTCTGGGACTGCGGAACATGTCGTCTGAGGCGGGGCCTGCATCCTATGACTATGAGACACTGAAAGTCACAACACCAAAAGATAACATCTTCCACGTGGAAATAAACCGTCCTGAGAAAAGAAATGCCATGAACAAAGCTTTCTGGAGGTAAGATAATCTACACATCCTCTTCACCAAGGCCACACAGCAGGCTGTGGTATTTTAACAGGATTACTGTAGCCATGAAATTAAAGGATCATGGACATATCAAGTGACGGGTGTCAAAACCCGCTTCCTAATTGGCCTGGAGGAGGATCAGTGTTACAACAGCAAATATTGATTCGCTGTTGTAACACACCTGGGTGGGCTCGGAGCGCACTCTCTGCGACCCAAGCCCACCCTATATTGGAGCCTCTGGCTCTAATCGGTGCTTCAAAAAAACAGCCCTTCCACATTGGAATTCATGCACCAGTGTCCTGAAAGGGGCCGGACGCATGGATGGAGGGGGAGGCAGAGCTTGTGTGCCCTTAATGGACAGGCCGCCCTGATAGAAAAATTGACGTCCGAAAAAGACTGAGTAGTCCATGGAGTCTGCCCATTATGTCTAAATATAGACTTATGTTTATCCCAAGCATGTTTTGAAGCCGTTTACTGTTGACTGTGTCACTACCTCTGTTGGTAGTTTATTCCAATCATCAACCACTCTTTCAGTAAAATAATACTTTCTAAGATTACTTTTAAAAATTTCCTCCAGTTAGTTTGAGGTCATGTCCCCGTGTTCTTGATTTTGGTTTCATATTGAAAAGACTGCCCTCCTGAACCTTATTTACCCCCTTAATGTATTTAAAGGCTTCAATCATGTTTCCGCTTTCCCTTTTTTCCTCCAGACTGTACATATTACGTTCCTGAAGTCGCTCTCGATATGTTTTATCCCCCAAACCTTTAACCATTTTTGTTACCGATCTCTGGACTCATTCTATCCTATCAATATCTTTTTGTAACTGAGGTCTCCAGAAATGGGACACCTAATTCTAAAGGTCTGAGGTCTCACTAAAGAGCTATAGAGGGGAATCGGAAGCTCCTTCCTCCTGCTGGTGATCCCTCTAGTGATGCATCCTAGAATTCTATTTTCTTTCCCCACTGTCTGGCCACACTGTTTTCTGATTTTTTTTCAATCATCTAAAATAAGCACCCCCCAAATCTTTTTCTCCTGTAGTGCTGGCCAACACTGTACCCCCAATGTTGTATGCTCTCAGTGGATTATTTTTCCCTTGTGCTGATTGTTCGTGTTTTAGGAGAAATTCCCATATTTCCTAATCCCCCCATCATTGACAAAACAGGTTTTCACTTTAGTTCTGCTTTAGGGGCCTTTCACACGGACAGATAAAATGGTGCTTTTAGCTGCGGATTTTCTAGTTTTCTACCACAGCTAAAAGCACACAATGCTTTCCTATGGCCCCATTCACACACAACGTTTAGCTGCGATTTTGTTGCATGCGGTTTGGTGCGAATATAAAAATAAGAATTGAATGCGTCCTGGTGCGATTTAGTGCAGCTATATGCACTTAACCGCAGGTAATCGCAGTCTTTTGTGTCAACTGCGGATAGCAGCGTGAGAAAAAAAAAAGAACAGGAAGCACATCATAATCAAAAAAAATAAAAAGGGTTTCTATGGAAATGACTACCGCAGCTAAACGCGGCCGCATGTAACCACACGTAATCGCAATGTACAAATGCAGCTAATAGCAGTGCCCAGATCCTTGAATTTCACTGAAAATGTACATGCTTTTAATTGCGGCAAAACTGCCGTCCGTCTGAAAGGGGCCTTAGAGTCGAGCCGGTAATTAGCATTTTTAAAAGTAGATGTGGCTCGTATTTTTCTCAAAACTGGTGTACCCTGAAGCCTTTTTGACTTTTCAGTCTATTGTCGGATATACCTTTCCATTTAAACAATGAGCCTGACTCTCACCTGAGTGTCTGTGCTACAAATATCCATATAAAGACATTCCTCCTACAGATTGCTGCTCTCTCTGTTTTCATTCCAAACTATTTAATTACTGCTTCTCATTTCCTTCGCTTTCTGTATTTTACAAAACAATGGGATTGATTTACTAAAACTGGAGCGTGCAAAATCTGGTGCAGCTCTGCTAAGAAACCAATCGGCTTCCAGTTTTTTTGTGAAAGCCTAATTGAACAAGCTGAAGTTAGAAGCTGATTGGCTACCAGGCACAGCTGCATCAGATTTTGCACTCTCCAGTTTTATTATTATTTAGGTACTTATATAGCGTTGCCAATTTACGCAGCACTTTACATATACATTGTACATTCACATCGGTCCCTACCCTCAAGGAGCTTAAAGCGGGGGTTCACCCCAAAATCTGCATTTTTTATTTTATTTTATCCCCGTGCATACCGCATTTTCACTGCCGCTTCCGGGTATGTCTTCTGCGGGACTGGGCATTCCTAATTGATTGACAGGCTTCCGACCGTCGCATACTACGCGTCACGAGTTGCCAAAAGGAGCCGAACATCGGTGCCGCTCTATACGGCGCCTGCGCACCGACGTTCGGCTTCTTTCGGCAACTCGTGACGCGCAGTATGCGACAGTCGGAAGCCTGTCAATCAATTAGGAATGCCAAGTCCCGCCGAAGACATACCCGGAAGCGGCGGTGAAAATACGATATGTACGGGGATAAAATTAAAAAAAAACAGCCGATTGTCATTATGACAACTCGGCTGAATGTAATGTTACATTTTTTTTTTTTTTTTTTGGGTGAACCTCCACTTTAAAATCTAAGGTCCCTAACTCACATTCATATACTAGGGCCATTTTTTTTTTTTTTTTTAAGGGTAAATCAACTCCAGATTCTGCTTGATCATCTCTTGCAAAAAATGGAATAAACATATTCTATAGTATTTATATAGTGCCAACAGCATGCACAATGCTTTACAAAATAAAGGCAGTTTCCGTATCAGACAAAGGGGTTAGAAAGGCTTATGAGAACTTAAAACCTAAAGAAGGGGAAGTGGTACAAAAAGTTGTAACACTGTCGGGAGAAGTTGTTCAAGAAAGTAAAATTCAGTTGTTATCTAGAAGGTGGGATAGGCTTCAGGGGTCATCTAAAAGCAGAGTAGGAGATAACCAGACGGATTGGGGTAAGGAGTTTCAGAGGATGGGAGAGGCTCTGGAGAAATTCTGGAGACACAGATGGGAGGAGATGGGAAAGGAGCATGAGTTCTTGGGAGTATAGTTTGGTTGAGATGAGTCTGGTGATGTAGCTGGGGGCAGAGCTGTGGATGCCTATGTAAGTTGCTAGTATTTTTTTATTCTATTTGTTGGTCAATCGGAAGCCAGTGGAGGGATTGGCAGAGAGGAATGGCAGACACTGAGTGGTTGGTAAGATAATCAGTTAAGGTTGTAATTGGTATAGGCCAGAAGCCCTTTTATATGCATAGTGGTTCTGGGTTTGTGACGCAATATCAGAGGGGTCAGTGTGACAGCCAGACATCTAGCATTTCCAGAAAGAAGACAGCAGTCGTGGCCCTTTTTTGTTTCATTTGATTCCCTTGTTTGTTGTGAAGCAGACTCAATAAGTCTGTGGTTACTTTTAAACTATGGCAAATGTAGCATCATGGAGAATGCTACAACTCTGATGAAACGAATATTATAATTCCTGAAATGCCAGATAATCTCTAAGGGATATGTACTTTTCTTTCTTCTCACAGGGAGATGGTTCTCTGCTTCCGTGCCTTATCAGACGACACTGATTGTAGAGCAGTCGTTATTTCTGGTGCTGGTAAAATGTTCACGTCAGGTAAGTCTATCTATATAACACTAAGGGCCCTTTCACACGTACGGACAAACGGTCCGTTTTTTACAAGTCCGTAAACGGACTTGTAATGCTTCCCTATGGGATTGCAGACGTTAGCGGATGATGCATCCGCTAACGTCCGTAAACGTCCGCAAAGATCCGATTTTGCGGACGGAAGAAAACCCTATTTTTCTTCCGTCTGGCGGAATGGATCAGATGAATATGGACACACAGTCCGTATTCATCCGATTCCCCATAGGGGAGAGCGGAGGAAAGACAGGGCGGTCTCTGCACAGTGTGCGGGGACTGCCCTGTCCGCCGACAGCTCAGCGGGGATTTACGGATGATCCCCGATGAGCCGACGGACACACACAGGGCGGATCAATACGGATCCGCTCCGTGTGAAAGGGCCCTAAGGGGTTGATTTACTAAAACTAGAGAATGCAAAATCTGGTGCAGCTGTGCATGGTAGCCAATCGGCTTCTAATTTAAGAGTGTTAAATTAAGCTTTAACAAAAAAAAAAAAACATGGGAGCTGATTGGTTTCTATGCAGAGCTGCACCAGAAGTTGAACTCTCCAGTTTTGGTAAATCAACCTCTTTCTGACTCTCTCTTGCTAAAACCACAAGATAGGTTATCTGGCACAGGTAAGGCTCCTGGATTCTGGGGAAAA
The DNA here is from genome assembly GCF_905171775.1 of Rana temporaria. Taxonomy (NCBI): domain Eukaryota; kingdom Metazoa; phylum Chordata; class Amphibia; order Anura; family Ranidae; genus Rana; species Rana temporaria. The sequence continues at coordinate 44,121,469 of NC_053497.1, read as the reverse complement.
ATTCAGTAGCGTATTTAGGTTTTGTGCTGCCCTAGGCCTGACTAAGCTCGTGCACCCCCTAATTTAAATATGACCCACCCCTTCCTGTCAAGGCCACACCCTTTTCTGTTTAAGACCCACCCTGAAAATTTTGAGTGGCGACACTAGTTCTTAGGTCCTGGGGGCAATGGATTCCCTTAATTTGCATATATTTCCTCTCACTTCAGGGATAGGCATGGTAAAAAATAAACTGACAGAGGCTATAACCCTCCCTTACTCTATCCAAAATAAAAGTGCTGCCTATAGTTCTACTTTAAGCACAAATTTCTGATAATTTTATGGAGAGGACTAAGAAGATATAACCATGCCAATGGTGCAGCAGAAAACATAGTACAGTGAGGAAGGTTTGTGGTCCAGGATGATAGGACAGTCAAAATTAGAAGCATCTAGAAGTGAATATTACTTTTTACAAAACATATTGGGGTTGATTTACTAAAACTGGATAGTGCAAAATCTGGTGCAGCTCTGCATAGAAACTAACCAGCTTCCAGGTTTTAGCCCTGGTTCACACTGGTGCGGCTTTGAAATTACGCCACTTCAGCACAATTTGCACTGCTAAATTCATTGTGGCTTGTGACTTCATTTAACAGAAGTCTATGCAAGTTGCAATGAAATGGGTAAAAAGAAATGCAGGAACCTTTTCCCTAATCGCTGCGACATGAGTCGCAGCGATATGAACAGTTCCATTGCCGGCAGTGACTGACAGTTTGTCATGAGATTTGGAACTGTCAAATCGCATGACAAGTCGCATCGGTATGAACGAGGGCCTGTCAAAGCTTAATTGAACAAGCTAAAGTTAGAAGCTGGCTACCATGCGCAACTGCACTAGATTTTGCACACCCCAGTTTTAGTAAATCAACTCCACTGTGTATTTACTGGCCATATGTGTTCTTACAATCGGCCAACATGCAAGTTCACTGCCAAATGCTGATGGTCATATCTCCACAGGAGGTGCTTTGCTTAGGAGCATTCAGAAGTAGAATAGAAGTACAGGCACAAAATCTAGAGAGAGTGGGTGCTAATTTACATTTGTCACCTACCTCTGGCTCTCAAAGGAAACCAAAATGGAGGCAGTCATGGTACTGTAACATCCGTGTGCAGATTCCCGAGAGGAAAGTATTTTGAACAGTGCACTTATATTTTCAGGGTACTTATGTACAGTTATTGCCATTATGGCAGAAACTGGTATTTTTATGATTTGGCCATTTTTTTTTTTTTTAGTTTGGGTAAGTAGGGTGGTTAAAGGTTAGAGGAACTTCACTCCCTCTGTAAATGTTTTCCTTCCCCCCCCCCCCCCCCCCCCCCCTCTTACCTTGTCCACTGGGTTGTCCTCAAAAAAATATACTCACACATTCATCAAATCTAGCGCTCTGATGTAATCTGTAATCTGCTGCTCCGTTGCCACATGCTGGATCCTGCTCCCCCATCTTTTCTTACATCATCAGGGGCCTGGTTGTCTCTTCCTGGTTCTTGCAGTTGCCCCCCTGATAACGTGGTATGGTGCATGTACTGTGTGTGGTGGAGATTGCTGTACTGGAATGCAAAATGTGATAAATATTGTTCCTGTTATTACTGGATCTATCTATAATTTTTATTTTATTTTTACAAGACTCACACATCTTTTACCAAGAGTCATAATTTTATTTTTTTTAAATAAATTCTATAAAAAAACAAATTATTTTGGAAAAAATTGTGAATCCTGGGTGAAAGTTGTATAGTGGAACCTCGGATTACGAGTAATGTGGTTAACGAGCGTTTTGCAATAAGAGCACTGTATTTTTTAAAATCGTAACTCGGTTTGTGAGTGTTGTCCCAGGAAACGAGCAGGATTCAGGCCAAAGCGGTTTGTAGTACCGCGTTGGCCTGAGGTGGGGGGTGCCAGTGCCGAATGGTGTTGTTTGGAAATGCTCAGAAAGACACGGAAATACTCTGTGCATAAATATACTTTAAAATGAGTATATATTTATTGGTAAGTTAAAAAAAAAATTTTATGTTTATTCTTTACATAGGTATTGACCTTTCAGACCTTGCCGGTGATTTTTTACAACATGAGGAAACTGACACTGCAAGAATTGCCTGGAACGTGCGCAAGAAGATAAAAGATTATCAGGAATCTTTTAGTGCTATTGAGAAGGTATATATACGAATGGTATATCCAACTTATTCAGGGGGAGGAAATAGAAGGTCATAATGGTGATGTAGAGTGGGATAGTATGTTGGCTTATGATAGAGAATATGGGAACTGATGGTGAAGGGGTTGAGATAAGCAAAGAATGCATTAAAACCTCTTCTTGAGGTGATGCAGCTCAGTGGGTACATGAAATTAGGGTTGGGATGAAACAGTGAATGGAAGATGTACAAAGAGTGGATTTTAATGGGAATTTGGAAGTGAAGAGATTGGCAGGAGATGGGCCTGAACAGCAGAGGACAGTTGGGTTTGCCTTGTGGAGAGCTGGGAGATTAGAGAATGAAATCGGGACATATTAGATGAAGAGTGTTGGAGATGGGGCCTTTGTGATGGAGAGAGCGTCAACTGGACTAAATTGTGGATGAGCAGCAGTGGGTGCACGGAGAAGAACTCTATGCTCAGTACTAGATTGTAGACTGGAAGGTTTAAGAGAGATGTTAGCAAAAGTAGATGAAAACAGGAGCAGATTATGGGCAAATCATCAGAAAAGAACCAGAAAATGGAAGATTGTTTTGGGAAACTATATTTGGGGTCAGGTACCTTAAGACTTCAGATGACTTTTGGCACAGGCAAGGTAAGTAAAGCCAAATTAACAGACAAATATACATTTTTTAATTAATAAGATTGTGTAAATATAAGACTACACTTTCAGATTAGTGCATAATTCCAGTCTTTACCAGTTGTAACGGCACTATTGACCAATTCCGCAGACATTTGCTAGAAAAAGTATAATGCATTCTTTATTGAAGCGTAGTCTTCGGTTGAATGTTCACTTGGCAGTGTGGTCTTCCCAATAAAGATGACATTTGCTGAGTTTTTATATATATAAATAAATAAATAAATCTCTCTCTCTATCTATATCTATATCTATATATAAAAATATCCTCTGTCTGTAAACTTATATTTACTAATTTTTTTTATTGAATGTTTTTATAGTAGCACTACATGGTAATGCATATTAAAAAAAGCACAGTGTATCCAAAATGCTTCAAATACAGCAGGGGTTGCCAAACAAAGGCCAGTTTACTTTTCGTCATAATTTAGAGGGCCAAGGGGAGTAGACAATATCCTTGCTTCAGTGGGAGTAAACAATGCTCTGTTCTTGATGGAAGGAATACTGCCCCATCATTGGTGTCAATAGGAGGAATAGTGCCCCATTTTTGGTGTCAATGGGAGGAATAGTGCCCCATCGTTGGTGTCATATGGGAGGAAAACTGTCTCAAGGACCAGATACAGGCATGCAAAGGGCTGCAGTTTGAAGACCACTGAAATACAGCATAATATGCACAGTAGAAGTACATGTAAGCTCAGACAGCTAAAGACGCAAAAGGTAAATCCACTTTGCACTACAAGTGCTCTTGGAAGTGCAGTCGCTGTAGATCCGAGGGGGACATGCAAGGAAAACATTTTTTTTTTAGCATGCACATGGTTGGATGATAAAATCGGCAGAGCTCATTTCAGATCTACCCCTCAGATTTACAGCGACTGCACTTCCAAGTACACTTAGTGCAAAGTGGATTTGCCTTTCGTAAATAACCCCCAAAGTATGGAGTACACAGCAGGTACAGCTTCTTGTTTAAAAGAGGTAGTCAAACTTGACTGCATAACTTTATAACTGGGGTAAGTGTTTAGATGGGCACCAGTGCCCTAAATGCTAGTATATATTCCCAAAAAAGTGGAATTTGTTGGGCACTTGTAGAGGGAAAAGGTATGCAGGAAGCAAACGGTGAGCAGAATGGGTAATGAGGAAGAGGAGATTGTATAAAATCACCCACGTCTGAGGTAACAGCAGGAGATAGTGGGTGTCAATAGCAGGCGGAGGTGAATATATCAAGTATCAGGGGGTAGGGTGGGGGGTAGGGTTGCCACCTCATCCCTTTTAAACCCGAACACATATTAATTACACAGGTTCTGTGGCTGATTAAGGTGGTAATTAAACTCACCTTGTGCCTTTCCTGCATTAAATTAGCTTCAGAACCTGTGTAATTCATATGTCTTCGGGTTTAAAGGGATGAGGTGGCAACCCCAGGGGGGGGGGGGGGGGGGGGGGGGTTACAAGGGGCCTTGATGGGAGTAGAAAGAAATGCGGGTAGGGGCAGAACTATGGGGGAAGGTTCTGTATTGTCTGAGTTCCAGAATAATATGAACTCTGGGGAGGAGAAGAACTCTATTCAACTAAGCTGGGTTTTTGTGTCCATGCTCTTGGTGAGGGAGCTAGTCGGGTCTTCCATGGATTTAATGTTCCCCTATCCAGACAGTATTTCAACACTCGGGTAGGGATGGAGGGACAGGGTGGGGGGTTCTTTACAAATAGTTGGTATACAAGTACAGGCAGCATTTACTATATGGACTATGACTGACATTTTCTAAGATTTTAAGGGAATGGAATTATGGTAAAGCACAAAAATGTCTGTTTGGAGATTGGAAAGTCTGTACATTTCTGGGTGATAATATGTATCTGATCCCAGACGTGACTTAATTTCGGACAGGACCAGAAGATATGCAGGACTCCTGCAGAAAAGCCACAGTTCCAACATTACTCAGGAAAATTGGGAAACATGGAATGCAGTACTTGAGGGATGCTGTACCACCTGGTCATGAGTTATTTCCTGAATCCCTATATCTATAATTTCTGGGTGGCTTGAAAGATAATGCAAGGAATTTAGATTGTCCCTCCAGTATAAACTATATACATAGGTCCTGTCATTATTTTTAATAAAGGGAGAGGAAGGTACTTGTAGGCTTAAAGGAGTTTATAGCTGAAGGAAGGAGTGTGTTTAGCTGGGCCGGATTGTATGCATTCCTGTTAGAAAGTTGATCAGTCAAAGGCAGAGGCTTTGGGGAGCAAATGTATAAAGTATGCAAGTTGTCTCCACCACCATTGTCCCAAGTGAGCCAGATCTGAGTCCATGGATAGATTGGCATACAAGGGTCAGCCTGTGTATTTCTTGAAGTTTAGAGTTCTGTATTTGCTTACTACCACAAATATTCGAACCTGAATGCCCGAAGGAGAGATTAGTTCCATTAGTTTGTGGTGATTAGTGAGGGGTGTAGCAACACTCTTCTGCTAAAAGTAATTTGAACTATGGTCCATGTAGGCCACATTTCTGGGTGACATTTGAGAAGAGACTGTTTCTCACCAAAGAAATACATTGAGGGGTGCAAAGGGGAAGGTTTGTTCCATAGAAACCCAGGAGTTCGTTTTTTTCATGCCTACACATTTCCTTATCATGGTAAGATGAAAGCGAGCAATGTCCGAGAGGGACATGCCTCCTTCCTATTTGCTGAGACATAATATATTGTGTTTCACCCAATTTGTTTTGAAGGGTTTGGGTAAATTTCACGAAGAATTGTGGAATCTGAATTGACAAGGCCTGTAAAGGGTATCTTCTAGAAAGAATATTCTGTATGAGTATGTACATGTTTCCGTCTATGATAATGTTCCCTTAGGCCAGGTTGTCAGGTCTTTTTTTTTTTTAATAGTCTGGAGAGAAAGGGGGAGTTTAGAATAAAGGCTTGTGTGTGAATCTGAATTGACAAGGCCTGTAAAGGGTATCTTCTAGAAAGAATATTCTGTATGAGTATGTACATGTTTCCGTCTATGATAATGTTCCCTTAGGCCAGGTTGTCGGGTCTTTTTTTTTTTTAATAGTCTGGAGAGAAAGGGGGAGTTTAGAATAAAGGCTTGTGTGTGAGATCCCCAGGGAGGTTGATGCCCAGGTAGATTGATTGGCTCACTTGAAGGGAAAGTTGTGTAGGACCCTGGCCAATATGATCTTTGGTAGGAAGAGGTGCAAGGCTTCGGAACATCTGGGGGTTAATGTGAAAATTCGAAAGAGCCATGCATTTCTTACATGCTGAAAGTTAGTAAGGAATGAACCTGTCTGTAAAGGTTAGTAAGAATAATCTGCATAAACGATGACTTTGTTGATGGGGGGCCCATATGGACACCAGTAATATTATAGTTGGCCCCTACCATGCAGTGAAATGGTCCCCGTTTTAGGATTAAAATGGGGGATAGGGGGCAGCCCTGGCGTGTACAGTTGAGCTTTGGAGAATGCCACAGAGGTGATTGCATTTACTCTTACTCCTGATTGGACTCCTGAATAAAGTGTAAGCAAGAGCAGTCGGCCCCTTTCTCCGAATCGGAAAACAAAATACAAGGGGTGGCCCCCAACAGGGCCAATTGGACAGCATTGAGCTTCTGAGTGGTATTATCTCTGGCTTCTCAAGTTGACATAAATACCACTTAGTCTGGGTAGATGTTGAGGTGGGGTAGTAAGCATTAGTATATATATAAGCGATAGAACCCATGACTCCTTTTATACTTCAGGTTGTTCACATAAATATGGAATACATCAATATATAATATATGTCTATGCCAATCTCTAACTTGACCCAGCAGCTATATTAAATACCTAATGATATTGAGTATGATAGATATGGCATATAGAGTGCTGTATACACTGAGAAAAGCTAACTGTTACATTGTTTAACTATTTTGCCATAATGGCTCATAGAATACTGCTTTATTCTGACCTTTGGAAGAGGTATTCCCATGGTTGGTTGTACTGTACATAATGCTTCATTTTATTACCTGTATGTTTTAAATTGCAGTGTACGAAGCCAGTGATTGCTGCAATCCATAATGGGTGCATTGGAGGAGGTGAGACAGTGCACATTGTCATTTGACTAGATGAGAGATTTGTGTCTTGATGATTAATACTTTGTCTTCCATCAGGGATGAATCTCATCACTGCCTGTGACATCCGTTACTGCTCGCAGGATGCCTGGTTTCAAGTTAAGGTAAAGACATAGAAGCATGGACTTCCGTGGTATGGACTGCAAACTGAACTTTACCTTGAAATGTAGTAAACCTTTGCAATTTTAGGCTGGATTGTTTTAATCATTTGCAATTTATAACCACCTATAATTTTCTAAAGAATAATTTGTGAATTTGAAAACACACTGTATGAAATGGCAATATTCCAAGTCTGAGCTGGTATTGTTTAAATCAAACTTTTCTTTTCGTAAATATTACAATTCAATTACATATGGCTAAAAGTCCAAATCAGAGTAACTTGATGAAGCTGCCAAACACCATGTTGCACCGCGTTACCTGCGTACTTTGAGTTTTTTTTATCATGCCCAATTGTAAAGGTTCTGTAGTGTACAGTGTTCATGCATCTAACCCAATTTACTAAATGCAGGATGGGCAGTCCATGCAAAGTAATGTTTTAGCTATAGGTTGAGTTTAGTGAGTTGAGTCACTACATATTCTTATAGCGAGGTTTCCCTGCTATAGTTCCTAAATTCTCTTTTTGTCCCCCTGGGATTTAGGGGTGTTTTAGTACCTTCCACTGCATTCTACAGAATATAAAATAATAAAGCTTTAACAATGAGAGTGGGAAGCCCTAGTAATAACCACAGCAGGTGTGCAGACCTGGGAATTCAGCATGGAGATCTCACCAAGAGAGTCCCCAAAACAAACCGCTAAGCCTGATACACACCACTATTTTGTTTTGTTTTTTTTTCAACCCGCAAAACTGACAGCTCAGGTCAGAGTCGCTGTACTAACCATTTGATGTTGGTACAACGATCTCCCCTGCTGTGCTATTGTGTTCTGACCCCGCCAGAACACTCCAGTTAGCGCCCTCAGCCATTGGCTGAGAGCGCTGATCAGGAGCTTGTCAATAGAAACTGACGGCTGACATTCGGTCTGTGTGTACTAGGCTTTAGGCAGTTTAAAGGAACGCTGTGATAAAAAGTCGAATAACTACATTACACTGACCAAAGAATCTGCGGGGGGATAGGCGCCTACCCCATTTAGGTGACGTGCTGCAGGCTCCGGTGTCCTCCAGCATGGCGGGCGGACCCCATCTAGGTGGTGGGGGTGCAGGCAGCGGCTCTGGCAGTGCTCTGCGCCCAGAGCCTAAACTTTTTTGAAGCCTATTAGAACCTCTAATCACGTGCTTCAAACCCCACTCCCCCATTGGAGTCCATAGTCCTGCGCCCTGTATATAGATTAGGGGGTCGATGGCATGGATGGGGGGGCACCGTGTGCCTCTAATGAATAGGCTGCCACTGGTGCCTGTGTTCAGGCTTTGTATAGTGCAGGGATAGGAGACACAGCTATGCCCCCTGTGATCCACTGTGCTGGTGACCCCGTGAGCTTTGCCCTCCTGCCTTCCCCTGCTATTTATGACAGGGAGGGAGAGTAAAAAAGAGTGGGAGGAGTGTGCCCAGGGGTAAAGAGGGTCAGTGTATTCAGAGGTGCGGTGTAGAGAGGGTGGGACAGTGTGTATAGAGGTGAATATAATTTGGAGCAATTCTCTAGTTGTGTTTTTGTTGCTTCTAATCGGACAAAAAGCCATGCCTAATATGTAGCATAATTTAGCCACACTGACTTTTTGCCGTGACGCGCTGCAGGAGTCTATCTCCTAGGGCCCCAATGCATTACTTTGCCCGGGAGCACATGATGCTATTAAAATGGCATTTCTGTCATGTAAGGAAGGGTGGAGGACTCTTAACTTCTGGTGGTGGTGGGGGGGCTCTTGACATCTATTGTAAGGGACAGTGGTGTGCTCTGGACATCTTGTCTTGCAGATACAACAATAATGCTGCTGTGGTCTGCGATTAAAAAAGTGAAGAGATCCACTAGCCAGGCAGTCACAGAGGCGCCGGCTTCCCTCCTTGCATCAGTGCTATCGGGCAGCGGGGCGGCCGATGTGCATTCCTCCCTGCATGCACCGAGGGCAGCCCAGTGGGAAGGACTTGCGCCGCGATGCCTTTGGAAACCGAGTGACTCTTCTCTTCCTGGACTTTGAGAGCCAATAGGAGAGAGGCTGCCTGTGCAGGTGCTCGGGCTCTAAAGCTTGACCATGTGGAGGAGTCACTGTGTACATATACAGGTAGGACAGTGCTATGGGAGGGAAGCCAGAGGTCACTGCTATAGGGGAAAGGGTGGGCAGAGGACACTACATTGTGTGTGTATGGGGGAGGTAATGTGAAGGGGGCCGAGGACTCTCTACTGGCCTTCACATCCCCCCCCCCCCCCAATCCCTGTATTCTGAGCGTAACGCATTCCTAAACCCTGTATTCTGAGTGTAACGCACTGTTTTGAAAAAACACAAAAGGGTTTTTTCTGGGCAGAGTTGTTCGTTTTTGGTCCCTTAGGGCTCATTCAGAGGGATAATCAGTCCCATCCTCTGTACAGAGCCGCTTTTAGGTTGAATTCTGTGTTGGCACTTTGAAATAAATAAGTTGGTTTTGTATTGCTGTTTGGGCACTCTGGCACAAAAAGGTTCGCCATCACTGTCCTAGACCATAGCGATGAGCTGAGGTAATTTATCCTCCGCTCATATCTGTTACCAGCCGCCGCAACTGCCGGATCTTTTTTTAGCCATCGATTATCTAACTGATAAAAATGGTCCAATTGGCAGATTTTCCACTGTATCACTTTTAGAAACAAAGAGAGGGGTCGCCCCCCTCTTTCCAGGGGTTCTTGGGCTTGCCTGGCAGATCAGGAAGCTCGAGAACCACGGGGATTCAATATTGAGTTGGCTCACCCTTTGCAGCTATAACAGCTTCAACTCTTCTGGGAAGGCTGACCACAAAGTTTAGGAGTGTGTCTATGGGAATGTTTGACCATTCTTCCAGAAGCACATTTGTGAGGTCAGGCACTGATGTGGACGTGAAGGCCTGGCTAGCAGTCTCCACTCTAATTCATCCCAAAGATGTTCTATTGGATTGAGGTCAGGAATCTGTGCAGGGCTGTCAAGTTCCCCCACCCCAAACTTGCTCTTTCATGTCTTTATGGTCCTTGCTTTCTGCACTGGTGTGCAGTCATGTTCAAACAAGAAGGGTTATCCCCAAACTGTTCCCACAAAGTTGGTAGCATGAAATTGTCTTGGTATGCTGACGCCTAATGCCGCGTACACACAACCGTTTTTCGGGATGTGAAAAATAACGTTTTTTTTATGTCATTAAAAACGATCGTGTGTGGGCTCCAGAACATTTTTCACAACGTAAATTGGTCCAAGTACTATTCAGTACATTTAGTTCTAGCTTTGGATAGAGTGGATATTTTGGAACTCCTGTGGGGTTTCTACTGCTGTTCTTGGCTCTGTTATATTGATTTACCCTCATTTTCTGTCATGGTGACCATATCTGTACCAGACAGAAAGCAAAGAGAAATCTGCAGCAGGGACACAGAAATAAAAATCTGCTTTTGGAAGCAAGGATGCACCAACATATCAGCAGCCCTAAAATAGGGTTATCTGCGTTCTGAAAAAAAAGGTGCCAACAATGGCCGCCGAACTGACCAAGTATGCATCAAAAATATGGCAAGCAGGATTTTTAAAACCGCAGCGGAACAGTGTGAAGACATACATAGAATTTTTAAAGGGATGCATTTTTCTTGAGCTTATTTTGCACTTTTTTTTAACGCTAAAGTGCTTCACAAACTGTTTTTAGCGTAAAAGGTGACGATTATAAGTTCATATTTAAATCTATGATATTAAGAGGAATATAATACACTATATTTTAAAATATATATATATATATATATTTTTAAACTGTCCGTTTCGACCTTCGGCCAAGTGCATCCTGAAGTTTCGGTCAAGAATTTTCATTTCGTTGCAACACTAGTTGGAAGTTAGCACAACAAAAATTGAGGCTACATCTGCCTAACAGAACACCAGATAGCAGTATAAACATGACACGGGTTCTAATCCTCCCACAGTCTACCCAAAACTAAGCAAAAAGGTTTGTCTGGACATATGCTTTAAATGCACTCGGCGTACAAATAATGAATCTGATTGGGGAATTAGATTGTGAGGTCCTTCTCATTCAAAGAGTTTTCTTTATTTTCATGACTATGAAAATTGTAGATTCACACTGAAGGCATCAAAACTATGAATTGACACATGTGGAATTATACATAACAAAAAAGTGTGAAACAACTAAAAATATATTTCATATTCTAGGTTCTTCAAAGTAGCCACCTTTTGCTTTGATTACTGCTTGGCACACTCTTGGCATTCTCTTGATGAGCTTCAAGAGGTAGTCACCTGGCGCAGCACCCCATCACTCTCCTTCTTGGTCAAATAGCCCTTACACAGCCTGGAGGTGTGTTTGGGGTCATTGTCCTGTTGAAAAATAATTGATGGTCCAACTAAACGTAAACTGGATGGAATAGCATGCCGCTGCAAGATGCTGTGGTAGCCATGCTGGTTCAGTATGCCTTCAATTTTGAATAAATCCCCAACAGTGTCACCAGCAAAGCACCCCCACACCATCACACCTCCTCCTCCATGCTTCACGGTGGGAACCAGGCATGTAGAGTCCATCCGTTCACCTTTTCTGCGTCGCACAAAGACACGGGGGTTGGAACCAAAGATCTCAAGTTTGGACTCATCAGACCAAAGCACAGATTTCCACTGGTCTAATGTCCATTCCTTGTGTTCTTTAGCCCAAACAAGTCTCTTCTGCTTGTTGCCTTTCTTTAGCAGTGGTTTCCTAGCAGATATTCTACCATGAAGGCCTGATTCACACAGTCTCCTCTTAACAGTTCTAGAGATGTGTCTGCTGCAAAAGGTGGCTACTTTGAAGAACCTAGAATATGAAATATATTTTCAGTTGTTTCACACTTTTGTTATGTATAATTTCCACATGTGTTAATTCATAGTTTTGATGCCTTCAGTGGGAATCTACAATTTTCATAGTCATGAAAATAAAGAAAACTCTTTGAATGAGAAGGTGTGTCCAAACTTTTGGTCTGTACTGTGTGTGTGTGTGTGTGTGTATGTATGTATGTATGTATGTATGTATGTATGTATGTGTGTATATATATATATATATATATATATATATATATATATAATATATATAATATATTATTGCACATTCACATCAGTCCCTGCCCCAGAGCTTACGATCCGTCCCTAACTCGCCTTCATACATACACATACTAGGGCTTGTTTACTGATATCGTTTTTTTTCTATATTATATAGTGCGCTGCATTATAATATCTCCCCTGTCTCTCTCAGGAAGTGGACGTGGGTCTAGCAGCTGATGTAGGAGCCCTCCAACGTTTGCCAAGCGTCATCGGTAGCAGAAGGTATATTAAAATAATTTATGAACTATCACTGCATATAAATTCTTCTGTCTGAAATGGACTAGGCCTGAGGTTTTTATTTAAGTTCTTTTTATTCATCCAATATTGGCAGACAAGTGTATTTTATTAGTAAAAAAGAGGGCGCACTGGCCTAGGGCATTATCAAACATAACCAATAACATAGGATAGATGAAATGTAGAGCATGCACTTGTATAATATTACATCCAACTACACCTACATCCCTAAATGAAAAAGTTTATACAAATCCCCGATACCGGGGTATGGCGTGGGATTTTATGGATGCATGTTGGAGCATTTAAATGTTATTATTGTAAATATTGTCATTTTAACCAAAACCACAGAAACTATTGAAAAATCACAATTTATAATTAAAAATAAATGTTTATTAATAAATATATTCTATTTTTACATATACACATTTGTTAAAAAACGCAAGAAAGGGGAATTTACAACAATGTGCAACTTTCTTGTGTATCCCATGCTAGTAGTCCTACATGTTTCGCCCTAAAGAGGGCTTCCTCAGGGACGCACGGACATAAAGAAAAATCTATAATAGATACAGAAAGATTTCATAAATAAACAAGGGATTATACCTTGTAACCAAGCATGAGAAAATACACAAACATATCATGTTATCACAAATTCTTGTTACAGAGAGAGAGAGAATAAATAACTGTTCATCCAGGCCTATGGTTAAATTTATATTCTTTTCCCTCTTACAGTCCGCCCCCTCATTGAAGGGGCCACCTGCCTCTCTTATAACTATGATGTCTTCTACCCCTCCTCTAGTATCCCCACTGTTCCTTTTTTCTTTTATATTTTTTCTCATACACTTCACGGCTCATTCCTCTTGCTCCCCTAAGGGCTGGATACCCTTTCCTTTTACCGCCCTCTCTTCTCTTTTCTCTCTCTTCTTCACCACGGATTGATTCAAAGTTACATCTCACCAGCGGCGCTTAGACGCTCACTTCACAGTGGGCATTTGGCGCCTAATTAAGCTCAAAAATCAATCAATCAATCAATCAACATCTGAAACAAGTCACAGTTGTATTATCAATAATTATATTGTTACACAGAGAGGAAACAAAACCGTACCTCCAGGAAAATCACAAGTCCTCCTGTTGAGTAAGGCTATACCTCTTCCCGAATGACAGGTATCACTGCTGTGTCATATCAGACCAGCAGTGCATCGCATATGACCCATATAAGGCTGTGTCCAGCAATAATCCTATTTGGAGAAACATATAGTCTAAGCATCTATCACATGGTATAACAAACCCACAAGTGCATTCCCATAATATGTATAGGTAATTAGATAAATACAAGAAGAGACATCCTATTTGTATCCAAATTGGTCAGTGACCCATATGGAACATAAAATCTACAAAAAAGAAACACTTTTAAAGGGTTACTTGGGGCCACTTACATGTAAGTGTATAGAATGTTTGAGACCTGTATCGCCGGGGAAGCCAACAGGTGCACGGATGAGGTGTGTGCACCTATAGGTGTGTATTACAGAAAGCCGCCAATGATGTGGCTAATCGTCAACCTGTGAATTGCAGTATGCAAAAAGTAAGAGATGAAAAGAAAAATACAAAATAGATGAGAGAGAAAAAGGAAAAAATATGTATATATATGGTGCTAAATTCACTTTGAAATATTGAAGGAATGTTTGCTCGAAGGAGCATATATTCAAAAATTATTATTAAATACCTTCAAAAGGTTCAGACTTCAGAAAAGGGTACTTTGCTCTGCAGACGCCTTGTATAGATAACTATCTACAAATAAATGTGTATGGATGAGACAAGGACACAGCATAATCTCTAGTCAAAAAGATATTCTATTAGGTATGAACCATAAGGGGGCAGCTAAAAAAATGCCCCCATTAATTCTAATCGTTTTTACATTTGCGGCGGCTGTGTTACAACTTGGCTTCCCCAGGCGGGCTTGTGCGGCTGAGGGAGCCCTTTATATATCCCTTCTTAATGCGGTGATGTGGCATTAGCGTGTGACACATCTGGCGTCATACGTGTCTGTGGGTGCAATAAAATGATGTGGGAGGTACGCGACTCCCATCCAAAGAACCCCGCCGCCTACGCGCATGTGACGTGTTGGAACGTCACCGGGGGCGGTGAGTGAGCTGAATGGAACTGCCCACTACTGTAGGTGAGCTCCAAAGGCTCTGGATTGTCAGCACAGGGCAACCACAGCACCTGTGCCTCCGCTAAGGTTCAGCACTGTAATGTTACAATGCTGGTGGTTGCCCCTACGCGCCCACATTGGATACTGAAGATTGCTCAACACAGGCATCTGGGTGATGATGTTCATACAGGGGGTTGCCTTACTAAAAATGTGTCACAAAGTGACTTATGAAATTACTAACTCATGGGACCTAGTAAACTCAGAAATGCTGAGGATGGTATCTAGAGAGGAGATGGGGGGAAAAAAAGAAAAAGAAGGATGCCAGATCACTGAAGAGCAGTATGGTTACATCCAATAACATAGTTAAAAATGTCTACGCACTAACATAAATGTACAATTCGTTCTACAAGCCACATGCGTGGCTGGAGTCTCCCAGAATGTCTGGAACTCGCAGCTGACGTAGGGGAACCTAAACCCAGTTCCCTGCTGGCTAACGCATTTCGAAGGACAAACTTTTTTATTTTATTCACCTTAAAGGCTAAGGTCACTTTTCTTTCTCTAAATTCCAGCTTCCCTATGCACCAATATAGTTCACACACACACACACACACACACATATATATATATATTCTTCTTTTTAATGCTCCAAAACGCCTCCCCACCTCGCTTAAAAAAAAAAAACATGCATTTGTGAATGCGAGGTTGCGCTATACAGAGATGTGAATGGGGCTTGACAGCTGAGTGTTTCTGTCCACTCTCTCCTATGTACTTGTATACAGATGGCCATACACTATGCAATCTGATTGTATATTGTGTATTTAGTGAGTGAGAAGGGTGATCACTGATTGCATTTCATTAAAAAAACACGCAGCTGGGAATTGGAGGGTGGATGATGCAGTGTGTGTGCTAATAAGGTCAGATGGTCAACTCCTTCCTGTGTCATGACCTACAGTCTGTAAGGACGTAAGACAGAAGTAATAGATACGTTTGGAATAATGGATGGAGTACAGTAAAGTAAGTGTCTGTAGATTTTATGGAAAGCTTTGATATTTTTGCAAAAAAAGTACATGAATGCTATATTGGTACATTGGGGAGCTGGAAGTTGGAACAAATAAAAGCCTTTAATCATTGAATAGCACTGATATATTCTGCAGCCTTTTAACCACTTCAATACCCGCGTATATACATATGACGTTCACAAGGTGGCTCTGCCATCCTGGGTGGACGTCATATGATGCCCTCGGGCCTCCCGACTGCTAGGGGGCGCGCACGTGTGCCGATGTGTGTGCCTGGCAGCCGCGATGTCCGTCTGGTACCCATGATCGGCAGTTACAGAACCAAGGATGTGGATCTCTGTGTGTAAACACAGATCCACGTCCTGTCAGGGAGAGGAGACCGATGGTGTGTCCCTTGTACATAGGGACATCGATCGGTCACCTCCCTCAGTCAGTCCCCTCCCCCTACAGTAAGAATCACTCCCTAGGGAACACTTTTAACCCCTTGATTGCCCCCTAGTGTTAACCCCTTCCCTGCCAGTCACATTTATACAGTAATCCGTGCATTTTTATAGCAGTGTTCGCTGTATAAATGTGAATGGTCCCAAAATGGTGTCAGAAGTGTCCGAACTGACCGCCGCAATATTGCAGTCCTGACAAAAATCGCAGATCGCCGCCATTACTAGTAATAAAAATTTATCAGCGCTATAACTTTTGCACAAACCAATCCATATACGCTTATTGCTATTTTTTTTTTTTTTTACCAAGAATATGTAGAAGAATACACATTGGCCTAAACACATTGGCCTAAACACATTGGCCTAAAAATTGGGATATGTATTGTAGCAAAAAGTAAAAAATATTGTTTTTTTTTAAAAAAAATATTCAAAATGGTCAGTCTTTTTGTTTATAGCGCAAAAAATAACCGCAGAGGTGATAAAATACCACAAAAAGAAAGCTCTATTTGTGGGGAAAAAAGGACGTAAATTTTTGTTTGGGAGCCACGTCACATGACGCGCAAATTGTCATTCAAAGCGTGACAGTGCTGAAAGCTGAAAATTGGCCTGGGCAGGATGGGGATGAAAATGCCCGGTATTGAAGTGGTTAAGGAGAAGGTTTACATGATTTTCTGGCACCAAAATAGCTTTATCAAGTTTTAACAAGCAACGTATTGGAGGCGCTGTGGGTATAAGGCGATTTTACCTCCCAGTATCCATTCTTTGCATGATCCTAAAAATTTGACTGTTGCAGTACATGGCATGTAACATACACCAGCCTTAAATTTAGTATAGTGGGAAACTGTTTTAACAATTCTTCATCTTTGTTCTACAAACACCGCAGACTTTTTAAACCCCACTAGTCAATAGAGAATTCATAATCCATGCATCAGTTTTCCTAACTCTTATACATATCCTCCCTATATCAGACTGAGACCTAAACTTTGTTACCTTTTTTCTACCAGAGTACATCTTTACACTGCAGATTGGAGGCCCATTTTTTAACCAGTGTGGTTTATAAATGGCACTGGGTAAGTAGCCGTAAGATGGCCGATCCGCCCGGTAATCTCTGTATAGTGACCTGTCATTAGATGGCGCGGTGCACAGAGACACTGTATCAAGTTGATCCTAGGGGCTGGGGAATCCTGTGATTGGTCATGATGGAAGGTCAACACCAATTTTGTATGGTGTTGAGTATGGTGAGGCAGGAAAGAGAAACCTGGATGACTAACTTAGGAAATGGCAAAAAAAAAAAAACGGGTAATATCAGAGAATCAAGGAAGAAAAGAAAGAGGGGGGGAGAAGACCTTGGGTGAGACCCTGTTACAAAAGCTGCAGGGACATGTCCGGGTCTTTTGGGAGGCGATAGTCCACCCAGGGAAACCATATCTTCTTAAATGTATGGGTCCTCCCAGTTAATATTGCTATCTTTTCATGGATCAGGTAGGTATTTTTTTTACGGAAAGCTGCATTTTTGAAGATATTAAAATAACTTCTGAAATTACATTCTATATCTTTTAGCTGAGAAGCCACTGGATTTTAAAGGTTGCTAGTCTGTGGTATGCTCTTGTCATGATCTTGCAACATGGAAGGTGTAATGGGGTTGATTTACTAAAACTGGAGAGTGCAAAATTTGGTGCATGGTAGCCAATCGGCTTCTGTCTTCAGCTTGTTTAATTAAAGGGGTTGTAAAGGTAATTTTTTTTCTTCCCCAAATAGCATCCTTTACCTTAGTGCAGTCCATCCTTCACTTACCTCATCCTTCCATTTTGCTTTTAAATGTCCTTATTTCTTCTGAGAAATCCTCACTTCCTGTTCTTCTGTCTGTAACTAAACACAGTAATGGGAGGCTTTCTCCCTGGTGTGGAGAAAACCTCTTGAGGGGGGAGGGGACAAGCAGGAATGTCAGGAAGCCCACTAACACACAGCTCCTTTCTCTATCTGCAAAGTAGAGAGCGTCCTGACCCTCCTGCTCGCCCCCTCCCCCCTTAAGAGACTTTCTACATACCAGGGAGAAAGTGTCGCATTACTGTGTGGAGTTACAGACAGAAGAGCAGGAAGTGAGGATTTCTCAGAAGAAATAAGGACATTTAAAAGCAAAATGGAAGGATGAGGTAAGTGAAGGAGGACTGCACTAAGGTAAAGGAAGCTATTTAGGGATTTTTTTTTTTTTTACCTTTACAACCCCTTTAAGCTTTGACAAAACAACCTGGAAGCTGCTTGGTTTCTATGCAGAGCTGCATCTGATTTAGCACTCTCCAGTTTTAGTATTTCGCTACATTTAGTGAGGACATTTCCAGTTGCCACCACTAGGGGGAGACTTGTTGCTGTCCCATATAGTTTCAACCCTGGCAGTTTCTGTGCTTTAATGTAAGAACGATCTATACACCAAAATCCTAATGCTATTGTTTAGCTTTTATTTTGTTTAGTATGTCATACGTATTACAAAGTTCTAACACTTGAAACAGCAGTACAGAAGTGATTGTAGTAGAGGATCTAGTATTCCGATATGCTAGAGATTTGTACACACATTTTTAGTTCTGAGAGTGTTTTTTATATATAGGTCCCTTTTACTGTATTTAATTTTGCTAATTTACATCACAAACTAATAAAACATGTACATCATGCTTTAAAAAAATAAAAACTGCACATGAATTTGATGGTTTGTAGCCTGTCCTAATTGTATATGTTCTTGTAGTGTGTCCTGGAGCGGCCAGAATCTGCTGTAGCAGGCAACCTACTTCAGCCCATTGAATATCATTGAAGACAAATCAAAATCAGATCATCGGCTTAACTGATCCGACTTTGGCATGCGACTTGTGCTCTGAGGATCTTGAAGGGGGACCCTCACGCCAAATAAAATATAAAAACGCCATGGTGTGTCCCCCCAAAATCCATACCAGACCCTTATCCGAGCATGCAGTCAGGAAAGGGGGTGGGGACGAGTGAGCACCCCCTCCCCTGAACCATACCAGGCCACATGCCTTCATCGTGGGGTGGGTGCTTTGGGGTGGGGGGGCCCTGAGTCCAACCCACCGCAAAGCACATTGTCCCAATGTTGATGGGGACAAGGGCCTCTTCCGACAACCCTGGCCGGTGGTCGTCTCGGGGTCTGTTGGCGGGGGGCTTGGCGTAATATGGAAGCCCTCTTTTTAACAAGGAGGTCCCCAGATCCAGGCCCCCCACCCTATGTCAATGAGTAAGGGGTACATTGTACCAATACCGATTCACCTAAAAAAAAAAAAAAAGTATAAAAAATAAACACAGTACACAGGTTTTTGATAAAGTAATTTATTAAATTGGCTCCGACATCCCTTCTGATTTCTTCTCCGTCTTCTGGCATTGTCTTCTCCCTCTGCTGGTTCTCCTCCACTCTCTGCTGATTTTCTTCTAGTCCTCTCCGGTTCTTCTCCTCTCTCCGTTGTCTTTTTCCTCCGATGTTGACTCAGCGCTCTCTCCCAATCGAATGCTGTGTCCGCCGTGTGCTATGACTTGTATAGCAATGGGGCGTGGCCACCCAGTGATGTCACCTGGAGGCCCCACCCCTTATGACATCACAGCTCGGGGCATGATGGGCTGTGACACTTTTTTTTTCTTTTATAGATGAATGGGTAGGGGTACAATCATTATTCACATAGGGTGAGGGGCCGGGATCTGGGGCTCCCCTTGTTAAAGGGGGCTTATAGATTCTTATAAGCCCCCCCTCCCACCAGCCAGGGTTGTCTGGCAGAGGCCCTTGTCGCCATCATGTTCAGGGCATGTGGCCTGGCATGGTTCGGGGGGGGGGTGCTTATTCCCACCCCCTTTCCTGACCTGTTGGGCGGTGTGCAAAACATTGGGCGTGGGGGTTCCCCTTAAAATCCATACCAGGCTGAAGGGCTTGGTATGTGCTTGAAGGAGGAACCCCATTTCGTGTTTTTTTTTTTTTTTTTTTTTTATATATTTGGTGTGGGGTTCCCCTTCAAGATCCTCAGAACACAAGTCGCATATCAAAGTCGGATCACTTAAGACCATGATCTGACTTCAATGATATTCAATGGGCTGAAGTAGGAGCAAAGTTGAACCAAGTAGTGCAGGAACCTTTTTCAAAGTCGGACCAGTTAAGACGGCTCTCATAGGGAACGATTCAATCATATACGTCATGCGACTTGTACTCCCAATGTTGGAGCGTTTGTAGTACAAGCGTGAACTTGGCCTAAATGTCAGAAAGAAGTCACGTTGACCATAGCAGTTGGCTATCGGTTGCCATTTTCCCCACTGAAGATTTAAAAATTAAAGGAAAAGTCAGTTTGCTGTGAACAGAGTTTTTCTTTCACATGTTGCTTTGTGAAATTTGCAGTACAAGCAGCATGTAAAGATACAGTGACGTTGCCCAAAGCAATAAATCGGATACAGTTTTGCATTTAAAGTATGATTGGATGTCATGGGTGAGAGCAGATCCTATTAATCGATGTTTCATAGATCGAGACCTATAATAATTACACCCAGCTACATTAGAGGCTGTCCAGATGGCAGCTCTGCAGATTAGCTCTGAACTTTAGACACTGTACCTATCCCCTCATTTCCAGGTTTCCATCCTAGGCTGTTATATGACAGAGTTTCCCTTACTAGTATTTGGCTTGTCTATATTTTTTTATGATGTGTGTTCCTGTATTTAGTTAATCATTTACGTTTATTTCTTTATTCCATTTTTTGTGGGCAGTAGTATCAGTTTATGACTTTTTTAAACCAAGATCCCACAGGAGACCTAGCTTATCTCTGGTGTATTATAGATCTAAGAATCCTTCGGTCTATTACCACCACTTCCTGTGAACTCCCAGCTCCTGCAGTGGGCTTGGCACATTTGGGAATTTGCAGTGCATAGCAGATATCAGACACATGTTATATGAATTGATCAAGTTGCAGTACAGTTCAAATGAAATCCAGGTCTAGATTAGCGTGAGGTTTCTGCCTGCTTTACATACAGTCTGAATAGGGAAGTGTGCTGTGTTATAACACATGCAGAACAATGGTTAGTCTATATTCATGCACTCTGGTTGTGGGTTTGGTTCCCAGCAAGGACTTGTGTATGTCTTTTGTATGTTCTACCTGTGTGGTTTCCATACCTAGTCTGGAAAAATAGCGAAAGCATCATTAGCTACTACCTGAACTGGCCTTACAGTGTTCATGTTACTGTAGTAACAATGTGGAACTGTAATTCTTACAAAGGTGTGGACCTGTGAATGGTTCTTTGCTCTGTAAAGTGCTGTATATTTTTTTTTTTTCTTCAAAAAAGCATAACTTAAAGTGGAGCTCCATCCAAATAGGGAAGCTCCACTTATCTGCCTCCCCTGCTGCCACATTTATCACCTTTTTGGGGAGGAGTAGGTACCTGGTTCGGCCCCTCCTCCTACAACCCCCCACGCACAGCCGGCCTATTGAGAAAACCGGCTGTGAAGCTGCAAGACTTCTGCCAAAAACTTCAACTCGCCAAAATCTACAACCACATAACTTCCGGTGACTCTCCAGCAGCAATAATTGGATATTTCGACGAATTGGCTGTTTTTACAGAACACCGGCAGCGTATACGCTATGGTATATGACGAGTTGGCTGTTTTGACAGAACACTGGGTAAGGAGGAAAAATGTTGGTCCCTCCTTGGAGGCAGCCATGTTGTTGGTTGCTAGTGGACCAACTAACAATGTCCACTCATTATATTGTGTATTGTAGTGTATACACTGCCAGTGTTCAGTGAAAACAGCCAACTTGTCCAAATCTCCAATTACTGGAAGCGACATGGTTGGAGATTTTGGTGAGTTGGAGTTTTCAGCAGAACACCGGTTTCCCTTAGCCTAGATAGCGGCAGCGGCACCTGCGAGCCAGTTCAAGAATCGGCCTGGACGAGGACACCGCTGGATGCCTGGACAGTTATACATATATTCCAATGGGAGAAAAAAAAAACGCCCCTGCCTGCCATGCTAGCCTTATTCTACAACTATCAATCAGTTCTTTTACACATGGGGAATGCCACTGTGTCTCCCTTTGTACTTCTGTTCCCACTCGCATGTAAGTGGGTGGCCCTTTTCTGCCTGTGGAATCTTCTGTAATACTGGTGATTTTTCTGTGCTGGGAGTTGGGCTTTAAATAAATGTGGCAGCGGTATCCTGAAACTTGGAAAAAGCGTTGCTCCCTGCTTGTTCTACAAGCACTGGTTAGTATTTCAGACAGCGCATGGGATTTGTTTTTTTTTATGAACTGAATGCATGCAGATTAATGAGGGGCTGACCGATGTCTGCACATGAACTGATAACAGAGGGTAACATTTAATTTTCTGCTTTCCTTGCAGCCTGGTCAGTGAGCTGGCCTTAACCGCTAGGAAAATGATGTCGGATGAAGCCTTGAGCAGCGGCTTAGTCAGGTATGTATTTGTATTCAATATGGCAAAAAAGTAGTATTCCAGTGATCTATAACTGCTGAAAAATTTGATTTTTTATCATCCATTGAGGGACACAAAGTCTTTATAAAGTGTTACTAAACCCACAACAGTAAAATCAGTCTGTGTATGCAGTAAAGCATGCTTGTTATACTCACTGTGGAACCTAAGGGGTTAATCCTCTGCATTGTGTAAAAAGGCTGTTCAATCCTGTCTTCTCTAATCCTCTCCTTCCACTGTCTCCAAAAAATAACCTGATATTTACAGAGCCAGGGGACAGGCTGCACATGCTCAGTTTGGTGCGTATTGCTAGACAGATTTTTATTCTTGGGAGAGTGTATGTGATCAGGGCCAATTAGCACTGTCCAGACAAAGGGCCAAGGGGTCCTGCATTCTCATAGGACAATTGTGGGAGAATGAAAACTCCTCCTACAAGCTTTAACCAGACACTCATATAAGTAACCAAACTGCTCTAACTGCTGATGAGAAAAGATATTTATCAGTTTATATTTACTAAAATAATTGCATTTCCATGTTCTGTGTACTGTGGGAGACCAGATATAGTGAATGCAGGGTCCTGGGTTTAGTAACACTTTCTGATTATATTGCTGCCTATGGGACAGTTTGACACTGGCAAACAAAAGAACTGTAGCACAGTGAAGAATAACCACTCCCACCACTTGCATGCCTCCATTTTTAGCTAACGCCTTAAGAGGATGGGTGTCTTTTGTTTAACTCTATGTCAAAGATTAACTTATTTTTACTAGCACCTTTTTCTTTATTGTTCCAGAATTGTTTTCCTCAGTTAAAGCGGAGGTTCACCCATAGAGAACACATTTTCCCCTTAGATGAATGCTCGTTTCGTCTAGGGGAATCGGCTAGTTGTTTTAAAATATGAGCTGTACTTACCATTTACGAGATGCATCTTCTCCGCCGCTTCCGGGTATGGGCTGCGGGACTGGGCGTTCCTTCTTGATTGACAGTCTTCCGAGAGGCTTCCGACGGTCGCATCCATCGCGTCACGATTTTCCGAAAGAAGCCGAACGTCGGTGCGCAGGCGCAGTATAGAGCCGCACCGACGTTCGGCTTCTTTCGGCTACGAGTGACGCGATGGATGCGACCGTCGGAAGCCTCTCGGAAGACTGTCAATCAAGAAGGAACGCCCGCTCCCGAAGACCCATACCCGGAAGCGACGGAGAAGATGCATCTCGTAAACGGTAAGTACAGCTCATATTTTAAAACTAGCCGATTCCCCTAGACAAAACGAGCATGCATCTAAGGGGAAAGGAGAAAAAAAAAACTAATTGGGTGAACTCCCGCTTTAAGACTCAATAACCAATAAGTTACAAAAATTCTCATACAACAGAATACAACTTCGGAAGTGATGTAAGGTTTTGTATTGTAATGTATTCTTTAGTCTCTGAGCATACGTGGTCTTGGTCACACAATTTTTTTTTTGTGCACGTACTATACCAATTAAAAGAAAATCGTTTGTTCTTTTATCATGTGTGAAAAATTTCACACCGAAACTCCGAAAGTGTTACTTTTCATCCAATTTTCTCATCGTTGGTACTAAGCATTAATCACTGCTAGAGCGTTATTTCTTCCATTGCAGATATCTGGTGCTGCGTCTTCAGCCTGTTTTTTGGAGTGCGGGACCCCGCTGAACTGCAATTTGCAGGGATAGCCTGGAAGTGAACTTCAGGCACTAGATTCTGCATAGGGCACTTTCTAGACCATTTTCTAGTAGAAAGTTAACTGCGGAGCACTTTTCAGGTCCAGAGCCACTGGCATTGCCTCAGCGCTTGCCCTGTCTCTAAAGACTAAGTTTATACCTGATGCACTTGTGTTTTTTTCAGCCTCACTTACTACAGTGTCTTGAAAAAGTATTCACCACATTTTTCGTGTTTTGTTGCCTCAACCTGGAATTAACATGGATTGTTTTGAGGATTTACATCATTTAATTTACAGAACATGCCCACAACTTTTTTTTTAAATTGTAAAGCAAACAACAAATAAGACCAAATAACAGAAAAAGTCAACGTGCATAACTATTTGCCCCCCTAAAGTCAATACTTTGTAGAGCCACCTTTTGCGGCTATCACAGCTCCAAGTCACTTTGGATAAGTCTCTATGACCTTACCACATCTTACCACTGGGATTTTTGCCCATTCCTCCTTGCAAAACTGCATTAGCTCCTTCAAGTTGGATGGTTTGCGCTTGTGAACAGCAATCTTTAAGTTTAACCACAGATTTTCTATTGAATTGAGGTCTGGGCTTTGACTAGGCCAGTCCAACACATTTAAATGTTTCCCCTTAAACCACTTAAGTCTTGCTTTAGCAGTGTGTTTGGGGTCATTGTCCTGCTGGAAGGTGAACCTCCATTCTAGCCTCAAATCACACACCGAGTGGTACAGGTTTTGCTCAAGAATATCCCTGTATTTAGCACCATCCATCTTTCCTTCAACTAGTTTCCCAGTCCCGACTGCTGAAAAACATCCATGGTGTTTTTTGGGTGATGTGATGTGTTGGGTTTGCATCCGACATAACGTTTTTTCTTTGATGGCCAAAAAGTTCAAATTTTAGTCTCATCAGACCAAAGCACCTTCCTCCATACATTTTGGAAGTCTCCCACATGCCTTTTCGCAAACTCAAAACGTGCCATTTTGTTTTTTTGCTGAAAGTAATGGCTTTCTTCTGGCCACTCTGCCATAAAGCCCAACTCTATGGAGCGTAAGGCTTATTGTCGTCCTATGTACAGATACTCCAGTCTCTGCTGTGGAACTCTGCAGCTCCTCCAGGGTTACCTTAGGTCTCTGTGCTGCCTCTCTGATTAATGCCCTCCTTGCCCGGTCCGTGAGTTTTGGTGTGCTGTCGTCTCTTGGCAGGTTTACTGTTGTGCCATGTTCTTTCCATTTTGTTATCAATATCATATATTTGATGGTGCTCCTAGGGATCATCAAAGATTTAGAAAGATCTATATATATATATATATATATATATATATATATATCTCTATCTATTTTTATAACCTAACCCTGACTTGTACTTGTCAACAACATTGTCCCTTACTTGTTTGGAGAGTTCATTGGTCTTCATGGCAGTGTTTGGTTAGTGGTGCTTCTTGCTTAGGTGTCGCAGCCTCTGGGGCCTTTCAAAAAGGTGTGTATATGTAATGACAGATCATGTGACCCTTAAGTTGCACACAGGTGGACATCATTTCACTAATTATGTGACTTCTGAAGGTAATTGGTTGCACCAGAGCTTTTTATGGGCTTCATAAAAAAGGGGGTGCCAATTATCCTTTTTTTATTTCTGAAAAATAGTTTAATGTACATATTTTTCTAATTTTACTTCACCAACTTAGACTATTGTGTTCTGATCCCTCACATATAATTCAGATTAAAAAAACATTGAACTAAAGGCTGTAATGTAACAAAATGCTTAAAAAGCCAAGGGGGTGAATACTTTTGCAAGGCACTGTATGTAATGATGTAGTAAGCAGTTGTGCTGAGCATTGGGCGCTACCTCAGGAACCTAGGAAGCTGTCTGCCTTTTAAAAATTCACTGTTTTATGCCAATTTCCACAGCTGAGGGAGTAACCAGTGTGCAAATTAGTGCTGACATCACCTGCTGGGTGGAGTGTCGCACTCTCATTCTGCATCGAGGAAGCATCCTCCCGCTGTTCTTGCTGCTTGCAAAGAACCTTGTCGAACCTAGATCTTCGATCCCTTCCTGCTGCTGACCTACAGTGACTGCTACCAGCTCTCTAGATTTTGTTAGTATCTGACGCCTTTCTGTGTACCCTGTGCCCTAAGTTTGCCACATGTCTGAATTTGGACTCTGAGCTGGACAGTCCCACTGGTGCCCACAGCTCACACTACAAACAGCTCCAGGGTTTTGCAGCCTGCCTCCTGATAGTGCTAACATCTGCAATCTGGAATCATATTGCCCTCTGCTCCTATAGTAATTCTTATCATCTGAGTCCTTTTTAACTCTGTCGAGCGTGGGCGATTCCTCTGCTCTTTTTATTACAGCTATGCAAGAGTTTTATGGCCCAGATCAGCGATTTATTTGCTGATCAGGACTTTACAGGCATTGCAACTACGTGATGATGTAAAAAAAAAAAATACAAATGTAGCGCTACCCCCTCAGGAGCCGCTGATTGTTTTGGGATCGGCGTATTAAGTTACCTCTATGTGTTGTCTAGGGGTGAAGGTAGTGAGTAGAGCAATAAGTGAATGTCTAATTCGTAGATGAGGTTTTCTGAATGCTTTATTTCCTGGCCCAACACGACCAACATCAACTTGAGGTAGACATGAAAGGTTGATGAAGTAGAGGAACTTTGCGGTATCAGGCTTTGGATAGAAGGAAAGCAATCCTGCTTTCTATAGTAGTACAGTTCGTCGCCACTCTAGCCAGAATGGGTGAAGTGCCCCCGGACAGACCTCTGCCACAGGCCTGGCAGCCGGAGCGTCACTTTAAGATTGCTGGGAGGAACAAGTCTCTGTCACCGACTTGGCTCTGATTAGATTAGGATGCCAGATGAAACCTCTGCCACAGGCCCAATGCTGACAATGTGAACAGCAGAGCGAATCCTCCCAATAGATCACGCCAGGGTCTCCGGTTGACAGTGCAAGTGTACCTGTCAATGTCCGGTCACCAGATCCCCGATGGTTCGTTCAAGCCCTTTTGGATAACCTGCCTCTGGGTTCTCCTCAAGCCGATCCCCCACCGAACGGCATACAGCCTGGGATCTCCTCAGTAGAAGTGGGGACCCAGTCAGTCACTGGGGCCCCTCCGTGGCATCAGTGACTCCAGGCCAGGAGGGCCCAGAGTCTGGAACTCTGCGTGGCGCACGACCCCAGGCCAGGTAGGCCATAGTGGTGGGGCCTGCGATGTGCGCACACCCTAAAGGTGGGTGCCGCACCTGGAACCAGGAACTGGCGAAGAACCCAGAACGGCCTACTCCACAGAAATACCCCCTCCCAGCATGCACAGCGAGGCTCAACTCCTCTCATTGGCTGCTGGGAAGAAGCGGCTCCGCCTGGATCCCTCTGGCGCCATCTGCCGTCCAGAGATGAGACCATATCTCTGGACGCACAGACTGACCCACAGGACAATCCAGGATTTGGCGACAGACAAATTTAACAAAATTTAGAATGGGAGCTACTTACCTCTCTCATCCTCCTACTAACTTTAGCGTAGTGCCCTTACTGAAAGTAAAGGGGGCGCTACACAAATGTTATTTATCACATCATTTAATACATTCAAAATAGTATGAAAAATTGTCTTAACATATATTTGATCATAATATGGTTTGAATGCACATTTCTGGTATTCCAAGTGTTTCTAGGGATTCT
Source organism: Rana temporaria (assembly GCF_905171775.1). NCBI lineage: Eukaryota > Metazoa > Chordata > Amphibia > Anura > Ranidae > Rana > Rana temporaria. The sequence continues at coordinate 44,093,693 of NC_053497.1, read as the reverse complement.
TTTCTTCAAGGAAACTAAGAAAGTACAGAACAGAAACTATAAAATATGCAAAGAGCATCATCACAATTAATCCTCATATATAAAATGCATGTAATCATTAGAACAGCTACATTTTACACTTACAACCCAGTAGATCACATAGCAGGCAGACAATAAAAACATGAGAAAAATATAAATTCTGAGCTTTTTCCACATTTAATGTGACCTATAAACTGTACAACAAACTGATATCTTTTAGGTGGAAGGAAGGAAAAAATCAAAACAATAAAATCATATGGTTGCATAAGTGTGCACACCATTAAACTAATACTTTGTTGAAGCACCTTTTGATTTTATTACAGCACTCTTTTTGGGTATGAGTCTATCAGCATGGCACATCTTGACATGGCAATATTTGCCCAAAACATTCCAAATCTGTCAGATTGCGAGGGGATCTCCTGTGCACAGCCCTCTTCAAATCACTCCACAGATTTTCAATGGGATTCAGGTCTGGGCTCTGGCTGGGCCATTCCAAAACTTTAATCTTCTGGTGAAGCCATTTCTTTGTTGATTTGGATGTATGCTTTGGGTCGTTGTCATGCTGAAAGATGAAGTTCCTCTTCATATTCAGCTTTCTAGCAAAAGCCTGAAGGTTTGGTGCCAATATTGACTGATATTTGGAACTGTTCATAATTCCGTCTACCTTGACTAAGGTCCCTGTTCCAGCTGAAGAAAAACAGCGCCAAAGCATGATGCTGCCACCACCATGCTTCACTGTGGGTATGGTGTTCTTTTGGTGATGTGCAGAGTTTTTGCACCAAACATCTCTCTTGGAATTATGGCCAAACAATTCATCCTTGGTTGTATCAGACCATACACACTTTCCCACATGCTTTTGGGAGACTTCAGATGTGTTTTTGCAAAATTTAGCCGGGCTTGGATGTTTTTCTTCATAAGAAAAGGCTTCCATCTTGCCACTCTACCCCATAGCCCAGACATATAAAGAATACAGGGGATGGTTCTGACATGTACCACACAGCCAGTTCCTGCAGCTCCTTTTTTAGCCACTTGATGATGACTGTCTTTACTGTGTTCCATGTTTTATCTAATGCCTTGGAAATTCTTTTGTACCCTTCTCCTGACTAATACCCTTTAACAATTATATTCCTCTGATGCTTTGGAAGCTCTCTGCGGACCATGGCTTTTGCTGTAGGATGCAACTAAGAAAATGTCAGAAAAGGCCTACTAGAACAGTTGATCTTTATTTGGGGTTAGGGCCCTTTCACACGGGGGCGGATCAGTAATGAATCGCCCCGTGGACCCCTGCTTGCTCAGCGGGGATCACTCCGTTGATCCCCGCTGAGACGGCGGATGACAGGGCGGTCCCCGCACACTGTGCAGGAAACGCCCAGTCTTTTCTCCGCTCTCCAATGTATGTCCCTTTTTCATCCGTACACGGATGGATAAAAAAAGCAGACATACGGTCTGCATATGTGAAAGGGGCCTTATTCGGAGGCCCTTTAAATGGATGGCAGGTGCGTAATGACTCCTATTTAACCACTTCAATACCAGGCACTTTTGCACCTTCTTGCCCAGGCCAATTTTCATGCTACACTGTACCCAAACAAATTTTTTATCATTTTGTTCCCACAAATAGAGCTTTCTTTTGGTGGTATTTGATCACCTCTGCGGTTTTAATTTTTTGCTAAACTAATAGAAAAAGACCAGAAATTTTAAAAACAAATATTTTTTCTTTGTTTTTTTTTATAAAATTTTGTAAATATGTACGTTTTTCTCCTTCACTGATTGGCACTCATTGGTGGCACTGGTGAGCAATCAGAAATATCACTTATTTTTTGGTTAGAAGTTGCCTTCAAAGTCCTATAAAGAGCATTTTTTACAGATATATCTTTAGAAAATGTAAGTTCTGCAGGCCTTCTATCACTCCCTGAGTCAGTAACTGGGAACATCTGTGTAGATCTAGCAGGTCAGTGGCTGAGAAAAAAATCTAAATTACAGACAACCAGACAGCTAGAATTCTCAGAACTCAGGAATGACTTCCTCCAATCTTCTTTCAGTGCAGATCTTTTTAGCACTACCATAAATTGCAGAGTCACTGTAGGAATGAATATTCAATATTTTTTTTAGTTTTGGAGAGCGGAGAAGGATTAGAACCCCTGTCAGCTTTCATTGGCGTCTGCCTCAGGGAGATTCAACCTCTCTAATTGTCCTGTTTACCATATCATTGAAAGTAAAAGAAAATCCCACATTTTGGGTTGACATCAGAACAGTAATATAGGGGAAATTTTCCAACGGGGACACTAATTCTGGTGATCCTGGTGACATCCCAGGATTCTCTCACTTTCTCAAATTTCCTCTATGGGACACAGGTGGCAATACAAACTGACATGGGTTATAACTCTCCCTTACTTTATCCAAAAAATGTGTTACATTTTAAGGGCAGTTGGTAAAGCTCTATAGGAGCTGCATTTGGCCCGTAGTCCACAAGTTGCAACTGATTTTGCTCTTCTCTTTCCCTCTCCTCAAGCCGTGTGTTTCCTGATAAATCTTCCCTCATGCTTGCTTCCTTTGATCTGGCCTCCGAGATTGCCAGCAGGAGCCCCGTGGCTGTTCAGGGAACCAAAATCAACCTTATATATTCTCGAGATCACTCGGTGCAGGAGAGTTTGGATTACATGGTGAGTACTAATCTCAGGATAAAACTCCCTGGGGCGATTCTTTTATCAGACCCACCAACATGATGTGTTTTTCTCTCTATCATAGGCTAACTGGAACATGAGCATGCTGCAGACTGAGGACATCTTGAAGTCTGCACAGGCTGTCTTACAAAAGAAGAGCCCAAAAGACGTTACTTTTTCCAAACTGTAATGGAAGCCCATTACTGCCGACTAAAACTGTAATAATCGTCCGATGGACCCCTATGATTGGAACAACAGTCAGTCATGATTTAATATATTTGCACCAAAAAGCTGAAGTTTAAAAATTGTCCTTTCAAAAAGCACCTGGAGTGACAGGAATGAAAAAAAAAAAAACATGAGCTAAGTAATCAATTTTTATGTAGTGCAGATGAGAAAATGAGAAGTAATATGAGTGGTTAATGTGCAACAGACACTTTCTTTAGCCTTTAAAAATGTCTCTTCCGCCTTTCCTGTTCAAAACTAAATGTATTAATTCAGTGATCAGCCATGTGTGTCTGTTGCATTTATATGGAAGGCTCTGTTGGTAAAGAAACGAACAATTGTCCATTTAGACGGGCATCTTTTCACGTATTCAGATTTGATATGTCTCCGATAATACATAATTTCAAAGGTTTCTTGAAAACTTTGGAACAAATTATGATTGTTTTTGCTACTAGTTATAAAAAATTCAGTGTGAATTATGTCTGTTCAAGTTATAAACTTTTTTTTTTTGTTGTTTTTTTTACTCAAATTACTTGGATTGATCAAGTCCACTGTCTAATGCAGAAAGAGATTAAATGGGGGGAAAAAAGGTTGTTTGTGTTTGTCACTTTTTTATACTGTACATCGGTTTTGGACTCTTTTGGCATCAGTAGACTCCCTTATATGGACAAGTGGAAAAGGATCTGAGCACCACTCTTGACCATACAGAATGGACAGACATATGACAAATGCTCGCTCAATATTCTAGTCCAATATTCTAGTCTAAGAAAATGCTTATAAGTTTCACTTTGGTACATGATCTCTGACCCTGATCCAGATTTGTCCCTAATGCCTCCCTGATTTGCTTTCAGGGTTGCAATGACCACTGTACTCTCCTGCAAATCTGGTATTCGTGCCACTTTGGATATAAGTTTATAATATACTTCAGCTGGTTTTACATACTAACCTCACCCATGACCAATGTAAAGCCCAATTACATAAGCCTGTACTGCACCTTGATTAACATCAGAAAAATCTGCTAGGATTTCTGGAGACAACAATCAATAAACTTTGCCAGGGTCAAATGAAGGCTCATGGGGACAATAATACTTGTGAAGCTAACCTCCATATTCCCCTATACCCATACAAAATATTTGAAGGTAGTTTGGGGTCCATGGTTGGACTATAGCACCCGCCCACATTTTGATTGTTTCCTCCTTTTGCTGTGCTTGACCACATAGAGCTAGACGGTACTGTTATTGTTTGGACAGGATCTCCCTCGCCTACCCCCTTCCTCCCTTCTCTCTGCACTAACACAGATTTCCTTCTCTTTCTGTTGTTCACAATTTTCCTCCTCCTCTTTTTCTCACTCTTGTTTCCTTCTTCCACCACCTTGTCAACCTCACCCTAACGAGTTATCTGCTCGCCAACTTCCTTGTACAATTTATACAGTGACATTTGTTGGTCTTGTCAATGAGGAACTAAATGTCCCTTGTCCAAGAGCTATATATAATATATACATATATATTTTGTGAATTTTCCAGATTAGAGTCCTTATCTGTTTTTATGCCCATGTAAGTTGCTTGCAAAACTCAATAAATCCTTTGTGACACACAGAGAACTAAATAAAAATTATTTGAACATGTTGGGGGGGATATATATATAATATATATATATATATATATATATATATATATATATATATATATATAATCACAAATACACTCCTCAAAAAAAAAAAAGAACACTTTGAAAACATCAGATCTCAAGGGGCAAAAATGTCATGCTGGATATCTATACTGATATGAACTGGGTAATGTGTTAGGAATGAAAGGATGGCACATCATTTGATGGAAATGAAAATTATTCACCCACAGAGGGCTGAATTCAAAGACACCCCGAAAATCAAAGTGAAAAAATTATGCAGCAAGCTAGTCCAGTTTTGCTGAAATTTCATTGCAACAGCTCAAAATGGTCCTCAGTAGTTTGTATGGCCCCCAAGTGCTTGTATGCATGCCTGACAACATCAGGGCATGCTCCTAATGAGACGACAGATGGTGTCCTGGGGTATTTCCTCCCAGATCTGGACCAGAGTATCACTGAGCTCCTAAACAGACTGAGGTGCAACCTGGCGGCACCGGATGGACCGAAACATAATGTCACAGAGTTGTTCTTTTGGATTTAGGTCAGGTGAGCGTGGGGGCCATTCAATGGTATCAATTTCTTCATCCTCCAGGCATTGGCTGCATGCACTTGACACATGAGCCTGGGCATTGTCGTGCACCAGGAGGAACTCAAGACCCACTGCACCAGCGTAGGGTCTGACAATGGGTCCAAGGATTTCCTTCCAATACCTAATGGCAGTCAGGGCGCCATTGTGTAGCCTATAGAGGTCTGTGCGTCCCTCCATGGATATGCCTCCCCAGACCATCACTGACCCACCACCAAACCTGTCATGCTGAACGATGTTACAGGCAGCATAAAGTTCTCAGCGGCTTCTCCATACCATTTCACGTCTGTTACATATGCTCAGGGTGAACCTGCTCTCATCTGTGAAAAGCATGGGGCATCAGTGGTGAACCTGACAATTCTGGTGTTCAATGGAAAATGTTGATCAAGTTCCACAGTGTCCGGCAGTGAGCACAGAGCACACTAGAGGACGTTGGGCCCCCAGGCCACCCCCATGAAGTCTGTTTCTGATTGTTTGGTCAGAGACATTCACACCAGTGGCCTGCTGGAGGTCATTTTGTAGGGCTCTGGCAGTGCTCATCCTGTTCCCCCTTGTACAAAGGAGCAGATACCGGTCCTGCTGATGGGTTAAGAACCTTCTACGGCTCTGTCCAGCTCTCCTAGAGTAACTGTCTGTCTCCTGGAATCTCCTCCCTGCTCTTGAGACGGTGCTGGGTGACACGGCAAACCTTCTGGCAATGACACGTATTAATGTGCCATCCTGTAGGAGTTGGACTGCCTGTGAACCTTTTATAGGGTCCAAGTATCGCCTTAAAAGTGGAACTTCCGCTTATCTGTCCCCCCCCCCCCCCCCCCCCCCCCTTGGTGCCACATTTGGCAACTTTCAGGGGGAAGAAGGGAGTGGGTACCCTGTCCCCACTTCCGTCTAACCTTCCCCTACTATCGGGTCAATAGGAGAGCACAGCTTCACATTGCGCATGCGCAGTAGGGACCCGGCTGTGAAGCCGAAAGGCTTCACGGCCGGGTTCCCTTACTGGCAATGGCGACAGGAGCACCCAACAGCCGATGGAAATATCAGCTGTGGTGCCAACATACATACATTTATTTTTTATTTTTTTCCACTGGCCACAACTGCTAAAAGCTCTACTGACTGTACAGTATATCCAAAAAGTAAAGAAAAAATGTATTCTGAACCTCAACATGCTATTTCGAACATTGTACGACATTGCCAGACACCTCTCTCACCTTAGAAATAGTGTCCTCCTGTATATACAGTACACAAAGTTTAAGTAAAACATTAACATTGTAATCAATAATGGATCAACAGCTCTGGGAGCCACTCAATGTGTGTTTAACCACCCTGACCAATTTCTATCAAACTTTTGGAGACAACCCCCTTTAGTTGATATGCAAGCCTTTACAACCTAAAACTGGTCACACACTATAAAATCTGATTGCACAAACACTTTTATATTTAACTATATACGGGTCTGCGCGAAACATTCTTTTAATGATTATGCTGCCTGCTACTGTGAATGAAGAGGAGTCTAATCAGCCACATGATTCTCTCCCCCATTCACAGATTATGATAATGCTCTTTCTGACAGGCAGCTATTGCGGTTCGTTTAATTCCGAATTGAAATTCTGACAAATTTTTCATTATTTGGAAAGTTGAATGTGTCCGGCTTTCCAAATTACAATAGTAACAAATTTAAACAAATCCGAAATAACAAATCAAAATTTTGGTCAAACGTTTTATTTGAATAGTTTTCTAATTGAATTTAAATTGTTTTTGAATCAAATTCAAATTTCCAAAGAGAATAAAATAGAATAGAAAATAAAGGAATAGAATAGAAAATAAAAGAATAGAATAGATTCCTCTCCATCAATCCCTCCACTGGCTCCTGCTTATCCAACAAATGAAATAATTACTGTAAATTCAAAATACTAACAACAACCTACAAAGCCATCCACCATTTAGCCCCCAGCTACATCACTAGCCTAGTCTCAAAATACCAACCTAATCGTTCTCTTTGTTCCCCTAAAGGCCTCTTGCTCTCTAGCTCCCTTGTCACCTCCTCCTTTGCTCACCTCCAAGACTTTTCCAGAGCCTCTCAAATCCTATGGAACTCCTTACCCCAACCTGTCCAATTATCTCCTACTCTATTAGCTTTTAGACGATCCCTGAATACCCTCCTCTTCAGAGTAGCCTATCCGGCCCCCACCTAACAACTGCATTTTAATTTTCTCCATCTGATCATCCCCCCACAGCTATTGCCTTTTTTATCACTTGACCCTCCCTTCTAGATTGTAAGATCCAACGAGCAGGGCCCTCTCATTCCTCCTGTATTGAATTGTATCTGTACTGTCTATCCTCAAGTTGTAAAGTGCTGCGCAAACTTTTGGCGCTATAAAAATCCAGTATAATAATATAATAGAGTGAAACAGAACAGAATACAAAATAATACAAAAAAATTGAATAGAAAGAAAATTGATGGAGGGAGGAGCGTGATGGGAGAGCTGAGTTCGAGAGAGGGAGGGACGCGCGGCGGCTGCTCATGCTGAGCGTGTCCTAACCGCTCTGACCACCCAGCGGTATGAAGATCTAGTGCCGACAGTCTGTCCAGATCTTGTCCGCTCCCCGAACTCCCCGAGATGTTCCGCAGCAGCCGCGTTCACCACGGGGGAGACATGCGACGCGATGGAGGGGATTTGATCCGTCCCAGCTGATACCGCCGTCACACCGCCCTTCACACCGCCCGTCATACCGCCCGTCTTACCGCCCGCCCGCCCGCATGTAAGATCCCAGCGTGCAGCACACTGTCTCATGAAGCAGGTCTGAAGCAGGACTCAGGTACTCTGTATCCCCTTTCTATGTATTAAGTTGCTGGAATGCTGAATGCTGGAACATTGCTTTATTACTGTTTTGCCACACTGTTATGCTGCCATATTCTGCTACTCTAATAGCGTGCAGCGTGCAGCACACTGTCTCATGAAGCAGGTCTGAAGCAGGACTCAGGTACTCTGTATCCCCATTCTATGTATTAAGTTGCTGGAATGCTGAATGCTGGAACATTGTTTTATTACTGTTTTGCCACACTGTTATGCTGCCACACTCTGCTACTCTAATACTCTAATAAGGACTGACTGATAGATCTCACAGGCAGCCTTAGGCAGCTTTAGATCCGCCATAGACCCTACTATAGAACAACCAGAAGACTTCTTATACGCAGGTATATGCGATTCCTACCCGCCCCCCACATTATTTGACCCAATCGAATACATAGGTGTCCACCCTGTTTACCTCCTACTTGAGACCCCCAAAAAAAAAAAAAAAAAAACGCAGCAGAGAGGGGAATGATAGGGCCGGGTTGGGGATAGCAGGGATTAGGTGCACGGATTTTCTCCCCCCTATGGGAGATCCTGGAATACCTGCGGTTTATTCATCATACCTGGCGATTTCTTATCTTTCTTCCCTCCTCTACCATATTTCTATAACATGCACGCTGCTACACTGGGACAGCTGGAGCTTTACCCTGCTTACTCATGGAGATCTTTTCTAGATGGAAAGCATCACAGAACACTATAATTGCAGGCTGCTAGTACTGTTTATGACTTTCTTTTGCTTCTAGCTCTTTTTCTGGATGAGGGGTGATAATTAAAACCTGCTATACTACTGTTTTAGGATATTACGAACAATATTACTAACAATTTGATTAACAACCATCAACCATTAACCTTCTCGGCCACATTGACCCCGCTTAAAAACTGTCAGTTTAAGTGTTACTGCTTGTTCTAAACTAGCATACACTGATGTAGATCAGTGCAGCGGTTAAGTGGTAGATTTAGGCGGATACCAGGTGGTCAATTGATACAATAGCTATAGAGCTAAAGAGGGTCTTGCTGGTTACAGCTCTAATTAACAGTGAGTGGTGGAGGGAATAAAATTGTTGGGTTGATCGTCTGGTACCCATCTTGCGCTCATGAAAGTATTTTCCCGCGACAGTTCGGAGACGCTGCCACGGATATTATCAGTGGTATTTTCCACAGTCCCGTCTATACTGTAACACGCCACCCGGCCCCTGGAGGGGTGCTGGGAATTTAAGATATGGTCCCATACAGGTGTCTTTAAACGTCCCTGACAGTTTCTGAGGTGAAACTAGAGCATATAGAACGTATCCAGGATTGATTTAGCTCAACATTAATACTACCTGCTAAGTAAGCACTCCCTCGGCTGTACCTCAGGTCCCCCAGGAAGGAGCACATATAGGGAGCCGCTCTCCATGAACTCAAAGATGAAGGGTAGATCAGGGAGAGGAGCGATCGCAAACATTCCAAGAGTAAGCGCAAGTCCCGGATCCATAAGAAAATATATAATACAGGAAGGAGGAAAAGCCAGCCCTATTAATAAAGCGAGTACTAAAACAAATTCTGACTCTACCAGCCTGCTGAGAGAAGAACTAGAGGAAGAAGGAGAAATGGAAACTAGACAAAAAAAGCAACAACTAACGAAAGGGGACTTAGCAGAGATGCTAGCAAGCATGGAACTAAGACTAGAGTCCTCTATAAAAGGAGAAATAAATATCCTGAGGGAGGACATGAAACACATGCTGCAAAGAGTGGAGGAAGTAGAAGAAAGAATGGATTGCCATAGTTTAGAATTAAAAGGTTTAAAGAAACAAGTGGAAGAAATATCTAGAGAACAGAGATACATGAGGTACAAAATGGAGGACCAGGAGAATAGGAATAGAAGAAAGAACATAAGGATTAGAGGCCTACCGGAACAATCAGGGGAAGACAACCTACAAGAACAAATGGACGAGATCTTCGGTCATATGTTGGGTACAAAAGATGTCACAGACAAAATCAAGTTTGAAAGGATACACCGGATTAGAAAACCACCAGAAGTAGGGGCAGAGGTTCCAAGAGACGTTATAGCTAGATTTCATAACTATCAAGACAAGGAATTGATAAATAGATATATGAAAGCTAACCAACCGCCCAAATATAGAGAGACTAGTTTACAGGTCTTTCCAGATCTATCAGGGGAAACGTTATCTCGGAGAAGAACTTTAAAACCACTACTGGATGTACTTAAATCACAAAATATCCAGTACACATGGGGTTTCCCGGCTTGTTTGACAGGCCGCAAAGATGGCCGCGCAGCAACACTAAGATTCCCAGAGGAGACCCCAAATTTCTGTAGAAGACTGGACATAGACCTAATCGAGATCCCAGGATGGTGGGAGAGATTAGAGCAAACAGATAGTCCAGAAGAAGCTCAGGCTTGGCAACCGGTTTGGAAAAGACCACCGGGAAGAAAGAAATGGTAGAGAGACCGAAAGAGGGGGAGGTATATAAGAGAAGTGGGAGGTTGGTAAAAGAGAGAAATGAACTAGAGGGAGGAAAGGGACAAAGAAATTGTAAAAAGAAAAAAAAAAAAAAAAAAAAAATGAGGGGATGAAAGAATATTGCACCCGGTTAGTGATGAGAAAGGTGGGGGGACGGACATGAGGGGAGATTCGGGGGGGGATAGAGCTGGATGGGGTGAATACGGGTGGACAGATCACTCGATCTCTGTATCCTATCAGAGCTCAACCTCAAGGAGGATGAGCTGGGGGCCGGGAAAAGGAAAGGAGGGCCACAGCCAAGGGCCTCAGAGAGGCCAGTATTTCCTCCAAGGGATAGGGGAGAGGGAAGGGAGGGGGGGTAGGGGGGGTGGGAAGGAGATAGAGGGGGGTAGAGAAGATAGGGAGGGGGAGGGAATAGTAGAAAGGAAGGGGGGACTCCAGAAGGCCGCTAATATATTTAGAAGGATACTCATAAAAAAATGCCTATGATAAACATAATATCTTATAATGTCAGGGGCCTAAATGCACCCATAAAGCGCGCAAATGTAATGAAGGAGCTTAGCTTATTAAAGAGTGATGTGATTATGCTACAGGAGACTCATCTCACCGTAGAGACAAACCGCAAAAATATGACGCAATTTCACCCGTTATGGTATTTTGGGGACTCTCCAATAAGTCGAGCGAAAGGGGTCGCTATAGGCTTTGCCAAAGAGATCAAGTTTATAGTAGAGGATAAAAAGGTAGATCCAGAGGGTAGATATTTGTTCCTTAGAGGAAAATTGAATGGAACGGAAATCTCATTTGCAAATATATACTGCCCAAATAAGAACCCCATCCGCTATGTAATAAAAATGATAACAGATTTTATGGAGTTCAAACGGGGAATAGCTATAATAGGAGGGGACTTTAATTTCCATATGGATCCGGATACGGATAGTACGTCTCGTGCACAGGGGACTGGAATGGCCTGGAGAAACAAATTGAAAAAAAAACTCCATCAGTCTCAATTAGTAGATGTATGGAGGATACAACATAACAAACAGCGGGATTATACATTCCGCTCCCCTGTACACGAGACCTACTCAAGGATCGATTTTTTTTTAGTGGAGCATAGGTATTTAGAAAAAATAAATAACTCTAGCATAGGAATAGTAACCTTCTCTGACCACGCGCCAGTCTCACTGCAACTAAAAATAGGGGAGAGACAGGAAAATAATAGGAAGTGGAGGCTCAATGAAGAACTCCTGCATGATAAAGAAATAGAAATTAGATTAAAAACAGAACTGGAGGAGTTTTTCGAAATAAACTTAACAGGAGATGTCTCGGAAGCCATAGTCTGGGAGACTCACAAGGCGTTTATGCGCGGAGTATTAATCAAGATGGGGGCGGAAAAAAAAAGGAAGGATAAGGATATCAGAACAACACTCATAAAAGAAATTCATAAGCTAGAACAACAACATAAACATGAAAGAACTAAAGAAATTTTATTAAATTTAAATATCAAAAGAGAGGAGTTAAGAGAGCAAATAGAACAAGAAACAAGAAGTACGTTTAATCAAGTGAAGAAAGAGAGGTATCTCTGGGACAATAAACCAGGGAAACACTTAGCAAATTTATTAAAAAAAAAAAAAAGCCTAAACTATATAGAGAAAATACAAACAAGTCGAGGGGAAGTAGTTCACAAAACCAGTGAAATACTAGAGAGTTTTAAAGAATATTATGAAAAACTATATTCAATCAAGAATCAGGAGACAATGGAAGAACTAGGATTAAGGGAAAAAAATATATACACATTTTTAAAGGAAATAGAATGGGAGGTAATATCAGAGGAGAATTTTAATAAGCTCGAAGCCCCGATCTCAGAAAATGAAATTAGAGAAACAATCAAAAATGCCCCAAACGGTAAAAGTCCAGGACCGGATGGCCTAACTGTTCTTTATTATAAAAAGTTTATAGATATTTTGGCCCCGAAAATGTGCTCGTATATGAATGGCCTAGGCGAGAAGTGGAACATGGGTAAAGAAGCCATTGAAGCTACCATTACTTTAATTTTGAAAGAGGGGAAGGATAGTACACTTTGCTCGAATTATAGACCGATCTCTCTTTTGAACTGCGATACCAAGATTTTTTCTAAAATAATAGCAGAGCGGATGAAGGGAATGATGAAGGATCTGATCCACCCCGACCAGGTTGGTTTTGTACCAGGACGGGAGGGGAGAGATAATGGGATCAGAACACTGCTAGCCATTCAGAAAATCAGCGATAGTGGAGCTCCAGGTCTACTCTTATCAGTAGATGCGGAAAAAGCGTTTGATCGAGTAGACTGGAGCTTCATATATAAGACTTTAGAAAGAATTGGATTAGGCCAAAAGATGATGTCCTGGATTAAGGTATTATATAATAAACCCAGGGCAAGAGTAAAAATTAACGGGACCCTTTCAGGAGACTTTGAACTACACAACGGTACAAGACAGGGTTGCCCCCTTTCCCCATTATTATTTATCCTAGCATTAGAACCATTGTTAAGGAAAATAAGGAAGAATCCTGATATTAAGGGCATAGAAGTCGGACGGGAGGAACATAAACTTGCGGCATATGCGGATGATATCTTGTTCTACTTAACATCCCCGAGAACAACGTTACCAAATTTAATAAAACTATTGAAACAATATGGAGAGCTCTCCAACTACAAAATGAATCCATTCAAGTCCGAAACCTTATGTATTAACATAGTTAAGAAAGACCAAATAGCTTACCAAAAAGAGTTCCCTTTTGTGTGGGGGAAAAAAGAAATAAAATATTTAGGGGTAAAAATAGCAATCTCTAAAGAGAGGATATATAAAGTAAATTTTGTTTCTATGTTGGAAGATATCAAAACAGAACTTAGTAGACTCACTACAGGACAGATATCCTGGGGTGGGAGAATGAATATTTTTAAGATGGTGATCCTGCCCAAAATCATGTATAAGATACAGATGCTACCGATCGCTCTACCCCAGAAGTACTTTAAGACTTTACAAACGATCTTATTAAATTTTGTTTGGCAGGGTAAAAAAGCTCGTATTAGTTGGGCAACGCTGAAAAAAAATAAGACACAAGGGGGATGGGGAGCACCAGATATAAGAGGTTACTACGAAGCAGTAATTCTCACAAGAGTGATGGATTGGATTAGGGACACTAAACAAAAAAGGTGGGTAAGCATGGAATTTCAGATGAGCAATGCCCTTTTAGGGAGCATCATCTGGATCCCAGATAAATATAGGGAGTTAGGTAGACAATCACATAGCATCACTCGTCATGCTATAAAAATATGGGATAAAGTTCACAAGAGGGAAAAATGGGATTTTAATTCTCCACTAATGCCAATAAAAGATTCATATTATTTTACACCGGGGTTAGAAAAGATATCCGGTAATTGGATAAAAAAAAAGAATGCTCAGCTGAAGGACGTCATGACGAGAGACAAATTAAATACCTATGAAGAATTGAAGGAAAAAGGAGAGATAATAGAGATAAACGAATGGCGGTATGCCCAGTTAAAACATTTTTTTGAGGCTCTCCCACAGCCGCATAGATCAGCAGAAAACTTACGCCCACTCGAGAGAATTAGTCAAGGACAAACAGGGAAAGGAGTTATCTCCAAGATCTATAAGAATTTCATAGAAGTTGATTGTTTGGACACTCCACCATGTATTAAAAAGTGGGAGGAGGAATTGGGATATTCGTTAAATATTCAAGAATTAAAACAAATATGGAGAAGAGTGCACACCACATCAGTAAATAGTAAAACAACTGAGTTAAACTATAAATGCCTAATCCGATGGTACATCACACCAGATAAGGCCCACAAATATAAGAAAGAAGCCTCAGAGATGTGCTGGCGCGGATGTGGGCAGATCGGAAACATGGCCCATATATGGTGGCAGTGTCCAAAGATCAAAGTGTATTGGAGAAGAATTAGACAATTAATTACGGAAATTACGAATATAGAGATTCCAGATGACCCCTGGGGATGTTTGCATCAGAGGATAAGATTACCCACGAAACAATACCAGAAAAGTCTCTTACCCCACATGTTAACGGCAGCTAAAAATATGATAGCCAGTCATTGGCAAGAAAGGGAAAGTCCTCCCATTAAAGAATGGTGCAACAAAATGAATTATATTCAAAACTTAGAATTTCTAAGGCTAAGTGATTCAGATAGTTTAGAGGAATTTGAAAAGATATGGTCTAAGTGGATGGAGTTTAAAAATTCCATGACATTCGCGGAGCTTATGGGTGCATAGGCCATATTACCCGATAAAATATCTTCGGACTTAAAAAAAAAAAAAAAAAAAAAAAAGAAGTCAGAGAGGCAACTGGAGTCCCAGGGGATGGGGTGGGGGGGAGGTGGAAAACGGAGGGATAAGAGTGACAAGAATTAAAGGTAAAATGTTTAAAAACATGATAAAATACACACGATAGAAGTAAAAAAAAAAAAAAAAAAAAAAAAAAAAAAATTCCACATATGATGCGAAACCAGGAAGGAGATATGGCGGGCAAATGAAAGGCGGGTTAAACTCGCGACCTTCCTCCGTAAATGGTTATGTCTGAGGTGGAAAAAAAAAAAAAAAAAAAAAAAAAAAAAAAAAAAAAAAAAAAAGAAAGAAAATTGACGGAATACACAATAATTTTTTTTAGTAAAACAGAACAAAATAAAACAGAACAGAAAATAAAGGAATAGAATAGGATACCCATCTTCTGAAATTTAGAATTTGAATAGAATAGATTTAAATAGAATAGAAAATAGAAAAGTATAGAATAAACAACAGAAAATAATGGAATAAGATAGAAAGAATATAACAACATAACCATTTTTCGAAGTTTGAATAGAATACATTTGAATAGAATAGAAAAGAACAGAATAGAAAAGAAAAAAATAGAATAGAAAAAACAATAGAATAGAATGCAATAAAAAACATAACCATCGTCCAAAATTCTAAAAGAATAAATTTGATTTCCAATGGAAATTGAATCGATTCGAATATGAATAAACTAAATGAATTCCTGAGCCTAGGTTCACACTGCTGCGAATTCAAAATCGCGGTAAAAATTACTGCGATTTTTACCGCGATTTCGCGGCTGCGATTTTGCCGCGATTTCGGCCGCAATTTAATGTAAATCGCGGCCCGAAATCGCAAAAAGTAGTACAGGAACTACTTTTTGAAATCGCAGATCCGGTGTCGCACTGATTAGGACAGTGCCATTGCCGACAATTGCCGCCGATTTGAGATGCGATTTGACATGTCAAATCGCATCTCAAATCGTTCCAAATCGTACCCAGTGTGAACCAGGGCAAAAACAAATTTAATGAAACAAATTTATGTAAATAAGGAAACAAATGTTTTCATTCTGCACATGTTTACAGGCAGCCAGTAGGGTGGTAAAAACGGTCGGCTGAACCACGGTTACGCCGCTCCCCAACTGGTCCAATAAAGCTGGACGGGGCTGTACAGATACCACTTGGGGTGCAGAGTTTTACAGGTGGTACTGCCTGTCAAACTCACCCATTGATTTTAATGAGGCCAAGCCACAACCAGGTGCACTGCAGACAATTTCTGGGTGCATTATAACACCTCCTCGCCGCCTGTCAAATACCCTCTGAATGCAGATCACTCCTGTGAGGGTACTGCACTCCACAGTGTGTGAAAGAGAAGTGTAATCTGTGCCCTGATTACATACCTAGATGTCCTCTGCGAGGAGATGCTTCTGATTGCCTCTCCTCTCACTCTGTCAGTGTGAGGCGAGGAGTGCCAATTACCGGCATCTCTGTGTTTACATTTAACTGCCTGTGATTGGACACAGCCGATTACATGGCTAAAGAGCCACGGCCGCAGCTCTTTACAGAAATGGGGGTCGCGCCGTGGCATAGCAACGTGTTCTGGGAAGCTGTCATATGACTTCCACCCAGAACGAGAGTCACACCGCCTGCCGTCATTTGACGATGGGCGGGAGGCAAGTGGTTAAAGGTAAGACCCCTTTTACACTGGGGGGGGGGCATTGGCGGTAGAGTGCCGCTAGTTTTAGGAAAGGGTTAATAGCGCCCGAAAAGTGCTGCTGCCAAAACGCTTTGCAGGCGCTTCGGCAGCGTTGCCCATTCACTTCAATGGGCTGGGGAGGTAAAGGAGCAGTGTATGGCTCCTGCACCGCCCCAAAGATGCTGCTTTCGACTTTTTTTCCCATCCTGCAAGCGCACCGCCCCCAGTGTAAAAGCACTCGGGCTCTCACACTGGGGCTGCAGAAGAGGCAGTTTACAGGCGCTTTTCAACGCCTCAGTGTTAGATTTTGCCTGAACTTTCACTTTAACTTATTCTGGCCATTGGAATGAATGCTCAAGTTAAGTGTTAGGCCTCGTACACACGTCCGAGAATCTCGTCAGGAAAAACCTGTCGAGATTCTTGGCAAAAAAATCTTGCCGCAGGAGTGTACTGACTTTCATTTCAAAAGAACCGTGGTTCTCTTGAAAGGAATGAACGCCGTGACGTCATCGCATATGATGGCCGTCGCCGCCATCTTGCTTCATCCTACCTATGCCGTGGAAGCTACCGCGCAAGTCATTTCGAGCATGCGCAGGTTTCCACGGCGACAGGTAAGTATAAACGCACTCGGGTTTCTCGTCTGGAAACAGGCAAACGAGAATCTCGACGAGAAAAAAGAGAGCAGGTTCTCTTTTTTTCTCGTCGAGATTCTTGCCTGATTTCCAGACAAGAAACCTGAATGCCTCGTACACATATATATATATATATATATATATATATATATATATTTTTTTTTTTTTTGTGTTAAGACGCATTTGCGTGCACCATGCTGGGTTTTTTTCTGCTCAAAAGCTCCTTTACTGAATGCGCTGTTTTTTTTTTTTTTTTTTCTGTTTTTTTTTTCTTCAGTTGTCACCAGTGACAGGATCTCAAGTGTGACGTGGCAAATAGAAAACTCCACCGGAAGGTGACAGCTTACGTGTAGTCACCACGTTCACTATGAAGATGGTACGTTATGGTACAGTTCTGTCACACAGTAAATGTCATTCATTAATTTTTGCCTTATGTACCTCACTGCTGGGTCCCTTTATTGTGGGGATTTTCTGGCCTCTCCCAGCTGATAAGACTAGTTAATAATAACTTATATAACAGCCCTGCCCTATGTAACACACCTAAGTCGATTTAATTACTCTGTGGTCAAAGGGAACTGCTCCTTATCTCTTGTCTCCATCTATCACACACCGTACAACTTACTGTTAGAGAATGACGTGTTGAAAGTGTAATCAATGACTCTGTCATCAGATGGTCAACAAAGAGAGCAGGTCATTTATCAGAACTGAGATTTAAGGTGATATTAAAGCTTTGGATTTTTTTTTTTTTTTTTACATTAAAATAACAACCATGTTATACTTACCTGCTTTGCAATGGTTTTGCACAGAGCAGCCCAGATCCTCTTCTTCTCAGGTCCCCCACCAATGCTCCTTGCCCCCTCCCTCCTGCCAAGTGCCCCTACAGCAAGCAGCTTGCTATGGGGGCACCCAGGCAGACTCATTTCAGAGCCGCTGCTCTGCATGTCTATTCGCACACAGAGCCTTGCCCCTCCTTTTGCTCATTGGCTCACTGACTGTGTTTAACAGCAGTGGGTGCCAATGGCTCCCGCTGCTGTCTCAGCCAATGGGGAGGGAAATTCCCCCCGGAAAGCCGAGGTTCTCGTGCACAGCGCTGGAGTTAGATCGGGCTCAGTAAGTATTAGCGGGAACTTCTGCACCGAGAAGGTTATTTACCTTCATGCACAGAATGCATGAAGGGAAAAAACCTTGAGCCTTTAGAACCACTTAAAAGTGATACTAAAGTCTATTTTTTATTTATTTTTTGTTAACCACTTGCTTACCAGCCACAGTCATTATATGGTAGCAGGTTGGCTCTATTGCGCAAATCGCCGTAGCTGTACTTCAGTTTGTGCAATAGATACAGTGGGCATCGGAGCTGATGCACGTGACCAGGGGGCGCGATGTCCACAGAGAGCCAGAATGGGGGATCTGTCAATGTAAACACACAGATCCCTGTTCTGACAGGGGAGTAGAGAGAGATCGTCTGTTGCTAGTGATCAGGAACAGCGATCTCTCTCCTCCCCCAGTCAGTACACTCCCCCCACAGTTAGAAACAACTCCCAGGGAACACATTTAACCCCTTGATCACCATTAGTGTTAACCCCTTCCCTGCCAGTGTCATTTATACAACAATCGGTGCATTTTTATAGCAGTGGTCTCAAAAAAGTGTCAAAGGTGTCCGATCTGTCCACCGCAGTCCCGCTAAAAATGATAACCACCATTACTAGTTAAAAAAAAAAAAATAATAAAAATGCCATAAATCTATCCCCTATTTTGTAGATGCTATAACTTTTGAGTAAACCAATCAATGTACACTTTTTTTTTTTTTTTTTTTAACAAAAATATGTAGAAGAATACATATCAACCTAAACTTAGGAAGAATATTTATTTTAATATATATATTTATGGGATATTTACTATAGCAAAAGTAAAAAATATTGCTTTTAAAAAAAAAAAAATGTTTATATAACAAAAAATAAAAACAACAGAGGTGATCAAATACCACCAAAAGAAAGCTCTAATTGTGGGAAAAAAAGGACATCAATTTTATTTGGGTACAACGTCGCACGACCGCGCAAATTGTCAAGTTAAGGCGACGCAGTGCGGTAGCGCAAAAAATGGCCTGGTCATTAAAGGGGTAAATCCTTCCGGTCCTTAAGTGGTTAAAAATAGCAAACATGATATGTTTGTGCAATGGTTTTGCACAGAGCAGCCTACATCCTCCTCTTCTCAAGTCCCTCTTCAGTGCTTCTGGCCCCTCCCTCCTGTTGAGTGCTCCCACAGCAAGCAGCTTGTTATGGGGGCACACAAGCAGAGACACAGCTTCCTCTGTCCATTCAGACATGGAGCATCTCTCTTCTCATTGGCTCACTGACTTTGACAGCAACGGGAGCCAATGGCACTCAGTCTCAGCCAATGGTTAAGGAGCGTCCCGGACAGCTGAATCTCTTATGCAACATTGCTGGATCCAGATAGGCTCAGGTAAGTATGACGGGGGGCTACTGTACACAGAAGGTTTTTTATCTAATCTTTTTTATTAATAAAAAAACCTTCTGCCTTTACATCCACTTTAAGCTGGCCACACACATTACAACCTCCTTTTAGGCTCCATTCCCATTTGTGCGACCTGTCATTTGACTTTGGACACATAAAGTCGCATGAGTCACAGCCCGTGTATTTCAATGGAAGCCGTTGAAATCTATACAACTTAAAGTTGGTAGCTGCATGACTTTTATACGACCTGAGTGCCGTAGACTGCAATGTAAACTCTCAAAAGTCACGTGAAAGTTGCATACTGATGTGATCAATGCGACAGTTGTGCAACAGTCTACAGGCAAAATCGTTTCCATTCAAAGTTGCATCAAAAAAAGGAAAAAGGAACAGAGGGTGCACCAGCCTTGCGCAATTACCTTCGCAACATTTTAATATATTAAAGAAAAAATGCATACTCACAAACGAGTAATAAAATCAAGCATTTTGTGTAAAGTCCATTATTTGCATCATCCAGCAAGATCTGCTGGCCAGTAACAGTGAGTGAGTCAGTAACTTGTATAGCGATACAAATGCAAACTAAATCGCCTCAAGGCGCTGTATCCAATGTGGTCGTCCAGCCATGCTTCAGAATAGATAGGTCTTAAGTTTTTTTTCTGAAGGCCCAATGGTCTTCCTCCATCCGAATGTCTGAAGGTAGAGCGTTCCATAACCGTGGTCCTTGGACAGCGAATCTTCGTTCTCCTTTTGTTTTGTAGCGAGATTTGGGGATGTGGAGGAGGTTCTGATTAGTTGATCGTAGGGCCCGATTTGGGGTGTAGTGTTTTATTTGCTCACATAAGTATTGCGGCGCGTTTCCTTGCGTGCATTTGTGGGTGAGGCAGAGGGTCTTGAATGTCACCCGATCCTTTGCGGCTAGCCAGTGGAGGGTCCTCATGACCGGGGAGATTGGTTCCCACGTTTCTTTTACCCGCTACCAGTCTGGCTGCAGTGTTCTGGACGACTTGTAGACGAGCAATCTGGTATTTGGGTAGTCCTAGGTGGAGGGAATTTGCGTAGTCGAGTCTGGAATTGATTAGTGTTCCAACAATGGTCTGATGTATAATCAAAAAGAAACCTGACGCGTTTCGAGGGTGTCCCCTTTTCATTCAGAGCCAAGTTTCACATCCATATCCATCCCATCACCATCAAATGAGAGTGAGTACCCATACATTGATCTACTATGATCAGATGCAGTGGGTGGTGCTTAAAGCTATAGAGCAGTAAGTGTCAGTTTATCTGATTTTAATTCTATTTTATTTTCGTATATGATTTTTAACTGGGATTCTTTTTTTTTTTTATAAACTTATGCATAAAAGTGTATATATATCTGTTTCTAATAAGGAATGGTGTACAGCATCTCACAAAAGTGAGTACACCCCTCACATTTTTGCAAATATTTTAATATATCTTTTAATGTGACAACACTGAAGAAATGACACTTTGCTACAATGTAAAGTAGTGAGTGTACAGCTTGTATAACAGTGTAAATTTGCTGTCCCCTCAAAATAACAACACACAGCTATTAATGTCTAAACTGCTGGCAACAAAAGTGAGTACACCCCTAAGTGAATATGTCCAAATTGGGCCCAATTATCCATTTTCCCTCCCCGTGTCATGTGACCATGTGTTACAAGGTCTCAGGTGTAAATGGGAAGCAGGTGTGTTAAATTTGGTGTTATCGCTCTCACTCTCTCATACTGGTCACTGGAAGTTTAACATGGCACCTCACGGCAAAGAACTCTCTGAGGATCTGAAAAAAAAAAAGACTTGTTGCTCTACATAAAGATGGTATAGGCCAGTGATGGCGAACCTTGGCACCCCAGATGTTTTGGAACTACATTTCCCATGATGCTCATGCACTCTTCAGAGTAGCTGAGCATCATGGGAAATGTAGTTCCAAAACATCTGGGGTGCCAAGGTTCGCCATCACTGGTATAGGCTATAAGAAGTGTGTCAAGACCCTAAAACTGAGCTGCAGCACGGTGGCCAAGACCATACAGCGGTCTAACAAGACAGATTCCACTTAGAACAGGCCTTCGCTATGGTCGACCAAAGAAGTTGGGTGCACATGTTTTTTGCATGTGGCAAACTGTGTTTGCGTCATATCCAGAGGTTGTCTTTTGGAAATAAAAGTATAAGTGCTGCCAGCATTGCTGCAGAGGTTGAAGGGGTTGGGGTCCTCAGACCATACGCCGCACAATGCATCAAATTTGTCTGCATGGCTATCATCCCAGAAGAAAGCCTTTTATAAAGATGATGCACAAGAAAGCCCGCAAACAGTTTGCTGAAGACAAGCAGACATGGATTACTGGAACCATGTCCTGTGGTCTGATGAGTCCAAGATAAACTTATTTGGTTCAGATGGTGTCAAGCGTGTGTGGCGGCAACCAGGTGAGGAGTATGCATATTTTTGCAATGGACTGGAGCTTATCTGAAGGCTTAGAAACAAAGGACACAGTGAGATGTACTTAAAGGCTAAGTTATTTTTCTAAAATCCAGCTCCCCTATGAACCAATATACCATTATTGTGCCTCAGTTGCAGAAAAATAAAAGCTTTCTTTGATTTTGAGAACAAGGTCTTACCCAAGCCCCTGCTGTATTTCTTCGAAAATCTTCTTGTAGATTTGGGATGGAGAAATCAGTAAGGCACAGGAAGGAGTTTACCAGTTGACCTCCTTAGCACACACTCCTCACCCACCAACTATGTTTGCACAGCATCCCTGGCATCTCTCCACGCGGCATTTGCTTGGCTTCACCAGTGTCTCTCCAGATGGGCTCAGACCACATGCATCTCACAGGTCACCCCTGATGTAGTGCAAGGGCCTACCTGATTGGATACAGAGTAATTGGAGAGATGGTGTGTCCTCCTATTATATAGTTTTGGTTAATCTAAAGGAGATTGTACAGTGTATGGCCACATTTATACACCTAAAATTGAGCCTTTCGTGTCATTAATTGTTAACGGCACACCAAACACAGTTTTTCACATGCAAAAACAGGTGAAATTGGTGGTTTACACAAGAACAATGAGGCTTCATTGACATCCGTGTGTTTCCAAATGCATGGCAAACCACAAAGAAAATGCACACTTTGCCATGTGTTTTAGAAATGTGTTTGTGTTGTCATCACATGTTAACCACTTCATTACTAAGCCTGTTTTTCAGATTCAGTGTTTACGAGACTAAAACAGTTTTTTTTGCTAGAATATTACTTAAAACCCCCAAACATTATATATATATTTTTTTCTAACACCCTAGAGAATAAAATGGCAGTCATTGCAATACTTTTTGTCACACCGTATTTGCGCAGCGGTCTTACAAGCGCACTTTTTTTGGAAAAAATTCACTTTTTTAAATTAAAAAATAACACAACAATAAATTTGGCCCAAATTTTTTATATATTGTGAAAGATAATGTTACGCCGAGTAAAATGATACCCAACATGTCACGCTTAAAAATTGCGCCCGCTCGTGGCATGGCGTCAAACTTTTACCCTTAAAAATCTTGATAGGCGACGTTTAAAAAATTCTACAGGTTGCATTTTTTGAGTTACAGAGTAGGCCTAAGGCTAAAATTATTGCGCTCGCTCTAACGATCGCGGCGATACCTCACTTGTGTGGTTTGAATACCGTTTTCATATGTCGGCGCTACTCGCGTATACGTTCGCTTCTACGCGCGAGCTTGTCGGGACGGGGCGCTTTAAAAAAAATTTTTTTTGCTTTTCGCATTTATTTTTACTTATTTTACAATTTTTAACACTGAAATAAAAAAAAAAAAAAAATATCACTTTTATTCCTATTACAAGGAATGTAAACATCCCTTGTAATAGAAAAAAGCATGACAGGTCCTCTTAAATATGAGATCTGGGGTCAAAAAGACCTCAGATCTCATATTTGGGCTTAAATGCAAAAAAAAAAAAAAAAAATTGGAAATGTAATTTTTTCAAATGACAAAAAAAAAAAATGTCTCTTTAAGAGGCTGGGCGGGACTGACGTTTTGACGTCACTTCCGCCCAGCAGAGCTATGGGGGACGGGCGAAGGAGATTTTTCCTTCAGTCTCGTCCCCGCTCAGCTGCCGGATGGTCGCGATCCCCTCCGTTGTGACAGCAGCTGCTGCCGTTACTGAGATATCCATCTTTAAAAACAGGACGTATTTTGACAATGGGCTGGAAAGCAAGTGGTTAAAGGCTCCCCAAGGGCAGCAAACGCACCAAAAACTGCAGTAACACACCATGCCCTGCTCAAAAAAAAAGTTCTGAAAGAATTGTCGCGCATAGGACAGCCCATTCATGTGAATGACGTGATGAGTGAAAACGCTCCAAAACCCCCAAAAAATGCATACAGGATATTGAGTTTTCGCTACTCGGAGATGTGACCGAGGCTTGACAACTGAGTGTCTCTGTTAACTTCCTCCTCTGTACTTGTATAAAGATGGCCATACACTATGCACTCTAATTGTACAATCTCCTTTAGATTTACCAGAACTATGGAATACCTGAACAACCCATTCAAAATGTATCAAATCAGGCAGGCCCTTGTATTACATAGCTGATGGGAGATCTAAGGGAGATTGTACAATCAGATTTGTGTGGTTCAGAATGGTGAAACACCCTATCACACTCTGTGTGATGCAACAAGGAAGTGAAGGCTTCTGAGTGATGACTTACAGGAAGTGATGGAATCTGCGTGTACAGTATGAGTCCTAAAGGGCCTTCTCTAAACTGTTGCAATAAGGTTGGACACACACAGTAGTCTAGAATATTTTTCATTGGAGATTTATTTTTATCTTTGAGCTTGAATTTACTCACCTGGTTTTGGAATGGGATGCCCAACAATCTCATATGAATGTGATGGTCAAGTGTCCACAAACGTTTGGCCATATACCAGGGGCGGACAGATGGGGCCCCCGGGCAATAAAGATTATGGGGCCCCCGGGCTTACAGATGGCCACCACGCCAGGAGGCAGTGCAGAGGCGGGGCAGCTAAAATCTCTGGATTTTCACATCAAAAGCATGTCAGTTTCGGACATATCAGGGACAGATGAAAAAAAACACAGATTTTTACATACTGTCCCTGGTTTTACTGAGCCTGGCAACCCTGATGGGGCCCCCTAGTGGCATGGGGCCCTCGGGCAGTGCCCGAGTGACTCAATGGTCAGTCCGCCCCTGCCATATACTGTAGTATGCTGTGTACAGTATATGCTCTGACAATGTTGCTACTAATGGCTTTGATCAAAGGGAATGGGCTGGAAGGAAGAAATTTGTATTTTTATTTTCTTGCACTCAACTGGATCTTTGATATGATCACAGTATTCTTTCTACCTATCTTCACACTAATAAAACTGGACTGCAGGTTGGTGATCATTATCATATGATTGTTGTCACCCAATAAAACAGCACTCCATAGAATCTACTTTTTCTTTCACAGTCAAGGATCAGAGAGGGAGTCACGGCTGTCTATGCTTATCATTTTTTTTGTTGGAAGATTAGTGTCATATCTCACAAGCAATTTGTACAGTTCTTCCCCGGTGTTTAGTCTGCATTTCTCTTTATCTAACTAGGAGTTTGGACTAGATGTCATTATGTACACATAGGGGAATCCTATGAAGCGATAACAACACTTTTCTCAGTATGGCCTATTTAACATGACAGGGAAACCCAGCCTATTATTGATACCTTGAGTCCGAAGACCTAATCTCTGACCTGGTATCTGATCTCCCAGATGCAGGAACTGCAAAAATCCTAGCTAAGCATACATTGCTCCTAAAATAGGGCAAGCTATTCAGCCGAACACAATCATGCAAAAGACAGTAATAGTAATAGTCGCGTTTAGCCACGTTTAGCCGCGTTTGGCGATTGAAATGCCTCTAAACACAGCTTCTGAACGCATTTTTTGGGGTTCCAGAAAAAGCCTCTAAACTCAACTGCCTAGAAATGACTATAAACAACCCCATGTACATGTACTGATAAGATAATATAGAGGAAAGTTCAGGAGCAGTTGAAAAAAATTCCCAACTGCTCCTAAACATCTGTTAACCAGCAGCAGCGTTCATGAGGCCTAACACCCGTTTTCAGGCGATTGCAGCCACGTTTTGCCGAGTTTTACTGCGTTTGCGTCTATAAACGTTTAGTTAAGAAACATCATAAGACCCTCCCTAAGCTCAAAAAACTGTATTATTTAACCATTTCAGCCATTTTGTGAGACCAGAGTGAGTAGCAGCAGCTGAGAGAGCATCAGTGTACTTGTATTTAGCGCGTCACTTGCCACATCACCTGACACATCACCTGCCACAAGTTGTTAATTGTCCACTTGCCATGTCACATGGCCACGTCACCTGCCACAAGTTGTGGATTGTCCACTGGCCACGTCACCTGCCACAAGTTGTGGATTTCCACTGGACACATCACCTGGCCACGTCATCTGCCACAAGTTGTGGATTGTCCACTGGCCATGTCACCTGGCTACGTCACCTGCCACGTCACCTGGCCAAGTCACCTGCCACAAGTTGTGGATTGTCCACTTGCCATGTCACTTGGCCACGTCACCTGCCACAAGTTGTGGATTGTCCACTTGCCATGTCACCTGGCCACGTCACCTGCCAGAAGTTGGGGATTGTCCACTTTCCACGTTACCTGCTACAAGTTGTGGATTGTCCACTTGCCACGTCACCTGCCACAAGTTGTGGATTGTCCACAATGCAATGCAATTACATTTTTTTAATATTTTTTTTATGGTTTTTCATCATTTGCCATCATTTTTGAGATTTGTAATGTAAAAAAATAGGTCACCTTTAAAAATGCATATAAATGAAAACGCGTTTTGCGTCTGAAACGTGACATTTTTTGCATCTGAACCCATTTTTTTGCTTTCCGAAAAGCGAGGTTAAACGCAACTGCATATAAACGGCAATAAAAGAGACTGTGTACATGGTCACATAGGACAACATTGAAGGAGTTAAGGGACAGTTGAAAAAAGTGTCCAACTGCCTCTGAACGCAAGTTTTTATCAGCGTCCCGTGTGGATGGGTTCTCTTGTAAACACTACTTTGAATAAACAAAAGCCATTTGTTTAAGAAAGACAGTGATCAAAACTGAATGTTTACCAGACAAGTACTACTGTAGATACTTTGTTGTCCTTATCTGTTATTGATTAATGGGTGATCTATTGATAAAGAATGTATAAAACACCAACCACACTTGTTATAAAACCAGAAATATTTTATTCACTGATGGTTGATGTTGGTGTGAAATATTTCTCATGCAATTGCATTCACTGGATTTTTTCCCTAAGCAGGTCCCTGAAGATGGCTTACTGGGCTGGGTGTAGGACAGCTAGCACCAGAGACATTCTATTTTGCTACACTATAGGGGCCCGCGGGCCGTGCCTGCAAAGGGCAATTACTAAAGGCCTGGCTGAGCCAGTGTCAGGCCTAACCACTTTGCGCTAGCTGTGCCTGAAGATTAGAGAGGAAGGGACGTGCAGGAGGAGAAATTAAGTGTATACACTGGACTGTATATAGTTGTCCCAAGCAAGTGCTACCAATTCTACTGGGCATACCATATTTCCTTTACCCCATTCAAGTTCAATTCCCTCAGTAAGGCCCCACTGGGGCCTTTTTTCGAGCGTTTTTCGAGCGAAGCCTCATCTGCAATCCCAATGTGCTGGTAAAGCACCGCTAAGACCCGAACATTTTAGACCGTTTTTTCAGTGCCTCAGTGTGAAAGGGTAAGGCGTTTTTACAGCGCTTTCAATTCATTTCAATGGAAAGGGGCATTTTTGGAGCGTTTTTTTCAGCGCTCAAAAGCTGCTCCAAAGATGCTGCTTGCAGGACTTTTCTCAACGCCCCGCCAGTGCAACGCCTCAGTGTGAAAGGGTAAGGCATTTTTACAGCGCTTTCAATTCATTTCAATGGAGAGGGGCGTTTTTGGAGCGTTTTTTTTCAGCGCCCAAAAGCTGCTCCAAAGATGCTGCTTGCAGGACTCAGTGTGAAAGGGTCCATTGAGATGCATGGAGAGCGTTTTAATAGTGCTATTTTTAATGCTAAAACGGTGTAAAAGCGCTTCAGTGTGAAAGGGGTCTTAAACAAAAAAAAAAGCATATGGACTGTTCTATGTCTCTGAGTGTCTGAGAGGTGAATGTCGGGCTGAGCATTGTGACAGACAATCCAACATTTCAGCAGCCCCTCCGAGGGTACCGCTACGCATCATTATAATCTACACTCTTTTCTCACTGGGTATGAGGAAGAGATACGTTGGCCAATGCACATGTGACTTTTGCAATGCAAGTGGCAACCTTGACATACACAAGTGCGTATTTGTTTTAGACAACCATATACAATAACAGTAAATGATAAACTATAAAGCAGCCTTGTATAAATAACTCTCATAGGTTTCACTGAGAGGTCTCAGGTTAGCTTCTACTTTTGCAAGCTTTTCCTATCTCTGTCCTATCTGTGAGGTTCTGATAAGAGTAGTTGACTCCTCCCCACTATAGTTATGCTGAAGTTTATGTTTGAGGCTGGCCGGAGAGCGAGCATATATGATTTATATCACAAGAAACAAAGGTTCTGCTGATTGCTGAAGGAAGGAGTTTGAAGGACAAAGGTTGCAATAATAACTCAAGTTATCAGACACTCCCACACTACGTATGCATATATAATCAATTCCTCTGTATGAGCCATTCTCTGTTTCACAGTTGAATTTACCAGGTGGACGATACCAACTGACCAGCCATGGCGTTTGTTCCAGCTCAGGGATACTATCCATTGTACAATCCAGTAAGTGCCAACTTCAACCTTTTTGTCCACAGGGCACAGCGGGCTGGTTGCATCTAGCACATATTCAGTAGTTTATTAACCAACCAGATTTCATGTTTTATCCACTTAGAGTGGTTAGTACAATAGAAGGTGGTGGGTTACTGCACTTGAGACTGGCTGGCTTTCCTAAATCATTCAGCAGTACCTTTTTAATAAGGCAAAGTACATACTGCTGTAAACAATACAACAACGAAACCCATCTGTGAGGCCCCGTACACACGAATTCAGCCAGAAACTCGATCGGAGCCGTATTCTGCCGAGAAACCCGGTCGTCTGTACACTTTTGGTCGAGGAAACCGACGAGGATCTCGTCGGGCCAAATAGAGAACATGTTCTCTATTTCCTCGTTAGTCAATGAGGAAACTTGGCTCGCCGAAATCCTCGGCGGCTTCACAAGGAGCTCGACGAGCAAAACGATGTGTTTTGCCCGTCGAGTTTCTCGGACGTGTGTACGGGGCCTGAAGGTTTTCCTTTATCTTTGTCATGATGTATCTAGAAGTAGGCTGTCACATTCAACTGGACTTGTTCTGTAATGTTGAAGACGCATTGTAGCTTTTCCAAGCCACTTCATTAGTTCTAAAGAAGTATTACTGAAGAAGTAACTCAAACAAGCTATGAATCAACTTCAATATTCAACTAATGAATTGGAACTGAAGAAGTAAGTGACTTGGATAAGCTATGAATCGTCTTCAACATTCAACCAAGGAATTGGAACTGAAGAAGTAAGTGACTTGGATAAGCTATGAATCGTCTTCAACATTCAACCAAGGAATTGGAACTGAAGAAGTAAGTGACTTGGATAAGCTATGAATCGTCTTCAACATTTAACTGAGAAATTGGAGCTGAAGATGTGGCTTGAATAAGCTATGAATCGTCTTCAAAATGCAACTAATGAATTGGAACTCAAGATGTGGCTTGGACAAGCTATGAAATGTCTTCAACATTCAATGAATGAATTGGAACTGAAAATGTGGCTTGGACAAGCTACGAAACGTCTTCAACATTACAGAAATAGTCCAGTTGAATGTGATTAACTAGCACTAGAAACAAGCAGATACCTTTCCATAGTCTAACTACACAATACTATAATTGGATATTTGGTTGGATCTTTGTGATGGCTAGAGTGATCATTAAAATATTATATTAAAGTGGAGGTTCACCCTGAACTACCATTTTTTACCCTTAGATTGATGCTCATTTTGTCTAGGGGAATCGGCTAGTTGTTTTAAAAACGAAGCTGTACTTACCGTTGTAGAGAGCGATCTTCTCCGCCGCTTCCGGGTATGGGCTGTGGGACTGGGCGTTCCTATTTTGATTGACAGTCTTCCGACGGTCGCATCCATCGCGTCACGATTTTCCGAAAGTAGCCGAATGTCGGTGCTCAGGCGCAGTATAGAGCCGCACCGACGTTCGGCTTCTTTCGCCTACTCGTGACGCGATGGATGCGACCGTCGGAAGCCTGTCGGAAGACTGTCAATCAAAATAGGAACGCCCAGTCCCGAAGACCATACCCGGAAGCGGCGGAGAAGATCGCTCTCTACAACGGTAAGTATAGCTTCGATTTTAAAACAACTAGCCGATTCCCCTAGACAAAATGAGCATCAATCTAAGGGTAAAAAATGTTTTATGGGTGAACTCCCGCTTTAAATAGATCACACAGTCTGATTTGCTCATTTTCTATGCTTTCTGCTCTTCCCAGAATCATACATTGCATTATTATACATTGCATTATTTTCTGTCTTCTGTACATTGGGGCAAATTTGGATTTTTGTAAGTGACTGTATTATTACAAAATGGGTTAGAATTATCAGAATCAGGTTATAGGGAACCTGTTGAAAGAAAAATGCAGGCTGCTATTGCTAACTTCTGATTCAGAAAATGCTAGTTGCTTGGCTGTCATGCTGACCCTTTGGCTTCAATACTATGAGACACAAACCCAGAACGAGTATACAGATAAATGTATATTATTTGAGGGTTAGTGACTCAAAAAGTGCTATAACCAGGGGGTTAGTCAGCCCACTAGGATTTTTAGAAAGAAGTCAGCAAAAGCAGACCACCTTTTTGCTTTAAAAACGACACAAAGCCTTTGCAGATGCTGATAATTTAGCAATTCTTATTTGGATGCATGTAATGGTCCATTTGACAAAGATCAAAGATCAACATTTCCTTGAGTGATTACATGCCAACTGCTTAGCCTTTGGCTATTAAAGAGAAGTGTAAATGTTTAAAGCATAACTAAACTCAGAATAGAAATGTAATATATTGCATATATTTCATGTGGTGGTTCCATTAGTTTTATTTTTTTCAAGACTAAGAACATTTTTACAATGTACAGAAAATACCTGTCGATCTTGCCAGAAATGGGGTGACATATCTTGTGTGAGTTGACCTGCAAGCATAAACAATGTTATCTTTCTTCTGCAAAACTACTAATCCTTCCCATCACGTAATTGAGATGAACAAACGCAGACATGTTTGAAGGTTTGCCTTTGTGGAAACCATTGCTCCCTCCATAGATGTAGTGAAGAAGTGAATGTAGCCACCCAGGGACAGGAAGTGTGTTTTTTGCAGAATTACCATGTGAAAATACAGGAACACAAGCCTGAAAAAAATACAACTAATGCAAGTGCTTTATTTAAGGACTACAAGACTCTAGTCCAGCCGCACCTAGAGTATGCTGTCCAGATCTGGGCACCAGTCCTCAGGGAGAATGTACTGGAAATGGAGCGAGTTCAAAGAAGGGCAACAAAGCTAATAAAGGGTCTGGAGGACATTAGTTATGAGGAAAGGTTGTGAGCACTGAACTTATTCCCTCTGGAGAAGAGACGCTTGAGAGGGGATAGGATTTCAATTTACAAATACCGTACTGGTGACCTTACAATAGGGATAAAACGTTTTTGCGAAAGGGAGTTTAACAAGACACGTGGCCACTCATTAAAATTAGAAGAAAAGAGGTTTAACCTTAAACTACGTAGAGAGTTCTTTACTGTAAGAGCGGCAAGGATGTGGAATTACCTTTCACAGTCGGTGGTCTCAGCGGGAAGCATCGATAGTTTAAAAAAACGATTAGATAAGCACCTGAACGACCACAACCTACAGGGATATACAATGTAATACTGACATATAATCACACACATAGGTTGGTCTTGATGGACTTGTATCTTTTTTCAACCTTACCTACTATGTAACTATGACTGGTAGGCTTCAATATATACAAGCTCGTGTCTCATCAACACTGAACATTACTACAATTTAATATTTGTGTGGGTAAATTTGCTTCCTTCTGATTATGATGCAGATGTAGGTGATATTTTATTCATGCAATCATCAAACAGGTTAACTAACTTCTGATTTGTTTCTGTTTTCTTCCAGGATATCCCCTGCCGAAGTCCCATTTATGGCGGCCTACGCCCTGGGATGGCCATCTACATTACTGGCAAGGTTTCCAAACACTCAAACTCGTAAGCAGGGGGTTTGCATCATGTTGTTCTACTATGCAGTGTAAACACAGGGCAAAGGATAAGGAATGTAAAGCTTCTGGGCAATGGGCATACATTTGGTTTCTGATATTAAGTTTAGTTCAAAAAGATCTGTTCATATCTTTCTATATTTTTTAAATTAATTATCAGTTTCTAAAATCAAGCCCTGACTTTTAAAGCCCTCAAACCTATCTGCATCCCCATTATCTAAACTTATCCTTAGCACTGCCATACCTCCCAACATTTTGAGATGGGAATGAGGGACACCTGCTAGCAAACATATACAGGCATAAGACACGCCCCCTGCCACACCCCCTTAAAGGAGAATTAACTGAAAAAAAGTTAATTAAATCCACAAGGGCTTAATTTTTACCACTACTATTCCTTTATATTGGTTTTTAAAATTTACAAATGCAGCAGTTTGGAAGTTGGATGAAAGGTTTAGTGCTGGGAAACACTTTTTACAAGATAAAATGTGCATTTTATATACAACTATACAAAGCAGACCAAAATGAGGGACGAATGAGGAGGAAATAGGGACAGAGGGACATTGCTCGAAATCAGGGACAGTTTCTTGAAATTAGGGACAGTTGGTAGCTATGGCACTGCCCATATCCACCCAGTTGGTTAAATTCCCAGTACAGTACAATACAGTATATGTATTTCTATATACACTTGCCACAAAGCACAGCCTGCCCCTTTATCTCTAAGTGCCTGTTATTGCACGATGCAGATGTGCAGTAAAACAGTGGTCATCAACCCTGTCCTCAGGGCCCACTAACAGGCCAGGTTTGCAAGATAACTGAAATACATCACAGGTGATATCATTTGCTGCTCAGTGATTGCAGTATTCTAGTCTGCATCTCCCCAAGGTAATACATAAAACCTGGCCTGTTAGTGGGCCCTGAGGACAGGGTTGATGACCACTGCAGTAAAACATTGAGATCATTGACTTCTACTTGTGTGGTATGTTATGAAATGCTATGAAAAGCTTTAAAGCCCTAAGGCCCCTTTCACACGTGCGGACCGCATTGATCACCCAGAGGGGATTTTTTTTTATTTTTTCTCAAAAAAAAATTAAAAAAATGGAGTAACTCTTTATTTTAGACCCTTGAAAGACCGTCAAATGTGGCACCAGGACAGGCATCCTTATTCTGGGTTTTCACCTTACTTATTCACTTTCCTAAATTAAGCATACCAGTCTGGAATCTAGATGTCATTGGCTGCAATTTCTATCCTGTATATTTCTCTTTACGTAACACGAAATGTAGCAGTTAATGGAGGATAATGTTAAATTTTTGTTTGCTAATGTACATTCTCTCTTTTGCTTTGTTTCTCTTTCATAGTTTTGCAGTTAATATGGGTTGTGGGCAGTATGACGGCACAGATATTGCCTTACATTTTAATCCCCGCTTCGAAGGGAGGGACACAGTCGTCTTTAACACCTTCCAGTCCGGTTCCTGGGGGGGTGAGGAGAGAAAGAACGAAGGCATCCCTTTCCGCAGAGGGAATCATTTTGAGATGGCCATTTTGGTCCAGCCTGGAAGCTACCAGGTAAGGAAATCAGTATAACCTTCCTCTAGTGCATAAAGTTAATATGTGCCTAAAGTCCAACTACAACCTTTTTTAATATTATTTTGGATGGACTGGGGTGGGGCTTCTGTGGGTTTCAAAATGCTATCTGTGTTCTGTGTAAAAAAATTTACCCTTTACCAATGTACAATTTTTTTTTCTTCTTCTTCTGTGTCCCCTCTGGGGCATTTCGTCCCACGTCCTGTTCTAAATATCCAAATTACTTACAAATGCCCAATTACAAAAAAAAAAAAAGGAACTCAAAACCAGAATTTTATGCTAGCAAATGCCTAGATGATAGAAGTTAACACAGCTTCACCTTGCTAAGTGAATAACCCCCAATCCCTTGAGTTGAGTGGTATCTTGATATACCGCGGTCTTACCCCGAAGGGTCCCGACGCGCTTGACTAGGGCCAATTAAGTTGGGAGCCAATTAACTTACCAGCTTGTCTTTAAAGTGTGGGAGGAAACCCACACAGGCAGAACATGCAAACTCCAGGCAGATGTGTCATGGTCGGGATTCGAACCAGCGACCCATTTGCTGCTAGGTGAAAGTGCTAACCACTGTGCTGCCTAGTATGCTTTCACACTGGGGCAGTGCGCTGGCGGGGAGGTGAAAAAACTCCTGGAAGCAGCATCTTTGAAGAATGTTTGGAGTGCTAAAAAAAAATTGCCTCAAAACGCACTCAGTGCCAAAGATTATTTTTAAGACAAATGTGTGTAGGGCTGGAATAGAATATTCCATCAGGCAAACAATATGTTCAAACATGGATGTCCGCAGGACTTTTTTACTTTCCTTAAAATTGTCTGATGTGCATGCAGGCTCTGGCTTAGAAAGCATGCAGACCCACGGGTCAGCAATACGGCCATGTAAAGAGCATTTTCAGAAGGTTAGTGTAACGGTCACCACCGTTTACGACCTTCCATCCCAGTCACGACAGCTCCTCTGACACACAGACAAACTAGCAGGCCTCCCATTTCCCAGAATAACGAGACTTGCTCCGTGTTCTCTGGTTT
Organism: Rana temporaria; assembly: GCF_905171775.1. Lineage (NCBI taxonomy): Eukaryota > Metazoa > Chordata > Amphibia > Anura > Ranidae > Rana > Rana temporaria. Next base: position 44,059,231 of record NC_053497.1, on the reverse strand, counting down.
CAAATGAAGACAATTTTAATGGTTTCTTCTCAGTCTTATATACAGTACAACCATGTGACAGTATTCAAAGGGACAATGAGATTTCCACCCCCTAATCACACACTAAGGCTAATTACTTAAACATTCTTTAATCAACAACAAAACACCTTCACCCACTCCGTCTCCGCACACAGCTTGACACCTCTGAGCATCAATAGGCTAGGCTCTAGACAGTGTTATCACACGTAAGCAATATTTAGTATGCATAATTAGAGTTCTGGGAGCAGACCTGGGATTAACACCTGTCCGTTACAACACCTTTACACAAGGACAATGGAATGTCTTCCAAGCCTGATGCAATTAGCATGTCACTAGAAATGAGTCACTATTGACTGGTTTGGCCCACATCTTGCAATCTCTCAAGATCCTGCAATATGAATTATTATTGATGTCCTATCTCATGTAATACATGAATTATGATTCCCTTGCCACCCCATGCCCAAAAGGCACAGGGTGGACTCAGACCCAAGAGTTATCAGTGACGCTGACACAGGAGTATCCCCCATCCTCACAAAGTCTCTGGATGTCCCGGGTCATTCCGTTACAGTTAGCAATGATACCTCCTGCATATCTATCATGAAATAATTGAACACCTTGACCACAATTATAAAAGTAGTTGCTGACTTTTAAAAAAAGGACTTTTAAAATGAGGCCTCGGCCTCATGACGTGATGTCACTGTCTGTTAGATGCCAGGTGGCAGGCAAGTCTAGCAACCAGTGCAGCAATCACTGCCACAGCTTCAGCGCCCCCCCATTGCAGCAGCTTGCGGCGCCTGGACGCGGTGCACCCTGGTCTGGATGGGGGGGGCGCTTGCCCCTCCTTGCCCCCCCCATGCGGATGCCCCCCCCATGCGGATGCCCATGTTTTCACATGTCTGTTTTTCCATCTTAGGACATCATACATAGTATGTATGCCATTTCCCATAGCTGGAAGCAAAATTTCCAAAAAACGGGGCTCCTTTTGTGTGTATATATATATATTTACATGATATTTTCAGTAGAGCAAATGGTTTATTTTTGGAGCAATCTTATTTTATTTATTTTTTACTTTAGAAAATGTTCAAGTGTCTACTAGCCACTGACTTGGGTTTAAATTTAGAATTTCGTGAATAGGGATTCCTGAAAAAAGTAGAAATTAAGACCTGTACCATGAGTAATGACAATTTTCTGAATGTGAGCATAATTGTCAGGCTGGTGTAATATATCCAATGGCAATGCATTCTTTAATAGTAATTGTCTCTTTTTCTGTGTGCAGGTTAATGTCAACGGAATTCCATTCTATGAATTCCGCCACAGGATACCTATGGAACGGGTACAATGTGTACACGTGGCTGGAGATGTAAAGATCCAATCCATCACCACTGTTGGAGGTGGGGTAAGTAGTGATACTTGGAGCAACTACAATACCATGAAGCAGGTAGAAGACATATTAATAAGATAGTTAAGAAGGGATGATAGCTCATAAAATAGTTCTTCCTTTAAAAAATTTATTTTTACCACTTCATGACCAGACCATTTTTTGCAACACGGCACTGCGTTACTGACAATTGCGCAGGCCTGTGATACTGTATGCAAATAAAATATTTCATTTTTTTCACCCACATATAGAGTTTTCTTTTGGTGGTACAGTTGAACCTGCGCCCCAGTACCTCAGGCCAAATGAGGTACTGCAGGCCTATTTTCGTCTCTGCTCGTCTTCTGCGCCCCCGTACCTCAGGCCAAATGAGGTACTGCAGGCCTATTTAGCTTGAATTCTGCTCGTCTTGCGAGTCAACACTCGCAAACCAAGTCAGAATTTAAAAACGAAAGTTGCTCGCAAATCAAAACGCTCTCAAACCAAGTTACTCTTAAACCAAGGTTCCACTGTATTTTGTGTGCTATATACATTAATTTTGTTAAAGCAGAACCTGAGCACCACAAACCAAAAATGCTGTTTAATTCTTCTTTCATATTTAAAACAAACTCACCCATCCATTCATGTCTCCATTTGTTTTGTTAAAGGGTTAATAAAAGGAAAATAAAGTTTTCTTTAAAATAACAAACATGTTATACTTACCTCCACTGTGCAGTTGTTTTGCAGTGGCCCTGATCCATGTCTTCTGGGGTCCCTCGGCGGCTGTCTCTGGTCCTCCCCGCAAGAACTCGCCACATTCATGCGAGAGAGCTCGCATGGTGATGAGTCCTTGCGGGCGTGCTCCCGCCATAGCCGCTCACTGTATCACTCGGCCCCGCCCCTCGGCGCGCCGCGTCACTGGATGTGAGTGACAGCAGCGCCAGTCAGTGGCTGCGCTGCTCTCAATCCATCCGCTCTAGCCAATCAGCGGCCAGGCTGAGCGGCGAAGAGGATCTTGGAAAAGAGCGTGGGACTTTCGAGGGGTCAGGTAAGTAAATGGGGGCTCGGGGGGGGGGGGGGGGGGGCGGCATTATCAGATGTTGTTTCACCTTAATGCATAAATTGCATTAATGTGAATTTTTTTTTCCTTTACAACTCCTTTAAGAAATCGCTTTCAAAAAACACCCCGCTAGCATTTCTAACTATGGCCTAACCCCAATCTCTTCCCTACTAACCCCAATCTCTGCCCTACTCACAACATCCATTGCTCTACTGACGCTGGCATTATATAGGACACATGCACATACATGCATATGTGTTTGAGCTTTGGGGTGCACACCTATGATTGAGAGAGCTTCTTTCCACTTTAAATTTGACAGTGTAGAGCCATGCTCTGCCCACTGCATGCTGCTGATTTCACCCTGATATATATTACCTTGCTAATACGTTGTGATGGCTCTGAGTTCTGTTACTGCTGGTCCTATATACAGGTCACGCTTTTTTAGTCTCAAAATAGAATGTCCTCTTTTATGGAGACCTAGTCAAGCAAAAAAGGAACAAACAGGTGATTCAGCGTATACATAGATGACCATTACTCATGATGATTACTGAAGGAGGGAGTGAATGAATGTACAGACAATGTTCTTATCTAGAGAGGATATGGGTGGAAGTGAAGTCAAATGCCGGTGGTGATTCATAAATTAATGGAAGGAACATGCTGGAGATTGAAGCTAGTGATAACAGAGCAGGTCAATAATGGGGACAGGACAGTGGTCTTGGCCGAAAGGTCGCTAAGTATAACGTGCTTCTGGAGCACCGTGTTTTTTTTGGATGTAGATGTTTTTATTAGGAGATATTTCATATGTTACATTCAACCCACCGGAGATTTTGTTGGTTCAGAGGTCAAGCTGCAATCTTACTTTTATTCTACACCCATGACACTTCTTAATAAATGGGAGGTATAGAAGTCCCTGATTTACTATTGTAAATGTAGGGGAGGGTGGCTATATTAAGCTTCATGGGCCCGTGAGCAATTACTGCCACTGCGCTCATGGCTGGTGCATCGATCTTTGACACCCTAGGTGAAACCAAGTGTTCCACTCCCATTGGCTCCACCCCTGACTCCACTCCCTTTGCCCTGCCCATGTATACCCCACCTTTTTAATAAAGTGCCCATCGCATGCAGCCCACCAGTGCTCCTCAATGCAGCCTCACAGCGCCCATCAAATGCAGCCTACCAGCACCCATAAAATGCAGCCTCTTTAGCGTCCATCAATGCAGCCTCACCAGCACCTATAAATGCAGCCTCACCAGCACCTATAAATGCAGCCTCACCAGCGCCCATCAATGCAGCCTCATCAGCGCCCATCAATGCAGCCTCACCAGCGGCCATGAAATTCAGCCTCACCAGTGGCCATCAAATGCAGCCTCTCCAACGGCCATCAAATGCAGCCTCTCCAACGGCCATCAAATGCAGCCTCTCCAATGGCCATCAAATGCAGCCTCTCCAACGGCCATCAAATGCAGCCTCACCAGCGCCCATCAAATGCAGCCTCACCAGTGCCCATCAAATGCAGCCTCACCAGCGCCCATCAAATGCAGCCTCACCAGTGCCCATCAAATGCAGCCTCACCAGCGCTCATCAATGAATGTTTGCTTGCTTCCATTTATTCCGGAGTCGGGACACAGACACTGTCCTCTGACACAATGTGCGAACAGAGCGACGGCTGCCTACCAATCCTGAGATTTAGTTGCTTGCTGCAGAGAGAATAGAGTAGGGACACCAGTGGCTGGGCGCCCTAGGCAGCAGTGCGCCCTAGGCGGCTTCCTAGTTTGCCTAGTGGTAGCCCTGGCTGCGCTCATGGTAGGTCAGACTTTTCAGCTTCAGAATTATTTTTAAATTGAGTGTGTAATCCATAGCTTGCTGATTTGTTAATCATGGAAAAGTAAAACAGGTGGAGGCTGGAGGGTGACATAAGCTGATAAGGAGAAAAGAGGACTAGAGGAGGAACATAAGGATTAGGGATTGGAGTCCAACTGGGAGGTTGACCTTACTACTTTGGTCCGACTTTTATCCTACTTGAATATCATTATAAAGAGAAAAAGGAATCACTCTAAATGTAATGTGCCCAATAGGGTGTAAACCACTGTGAAGTGACTTCACAGTGGTTTACACCCTATTGGGCACATTACATTTAGCGCGATTCCTTTTTTTCTTTATTCTGTCATTCATGTTGTATAACATTTTTGAGTTGCAGCTTGCACATATTTTGTTATTTAATTTGTTAGAGTATGCGCAGTATTTTTTCTATATACATTGAATATCATTGAAGTCGGATCATAATAAATGGGGGGAACCAATGCGCAAAACCACACTAACTAGAGTAATACGACTACAATTAATAAAATAATTAACTAAAAACTAAGCAGCAGCCACAACAAAAATAGTGTTCACACATCAGTACAATATTAAAACGAGCGCCATTACTCTCCCTTTTAGCAATATTGAAGTCGGATCAAAGTCGGGGACGCCGTCTTGCATGCTCCAACTTTGGTATGCGACTTGTGCTCTGATAATCTTGAGGGGGAACTCTACGCCAGGCCCTTGGGTCAGGTATGGATTTTAAGGGGAACCCCCTACCCCAGAAAAGACCCTTATCCGAGCACGCAGCCTGGCCGGTCAGCAAAGCGGGTGGGGGCGAGTGAGCGCCCCCCCCTCCTGAACCGCACCAGGCAGCATTCCCTCAACATGAGGGGTCGGTGCTTTGGGGCAGGGGGCGCCATGCGGCCGCCCCACCCCAAAACACCCTGTCCCCATGTTGATTAGGACAAGGGCCTCTTTCTGACAACACTGGCCGTTGGTTGTCGTGGTCTACGGGCGGGGGGGCTTATTGGAATCTGGGAGCCCCCTTTAATAAGGGGGCGCCCAGATCCCAAGAAATGTCAAGAGAGCACGTAGCTCTACGTCACCTCGCGAAGCCTCCACTAGGGGCGCGCGCGCCACCCGAGGCGCGCGCCCCCCACTCATCCCTGATCCCGACAGGCGTGATCACCGACAGGCACCAGCGATCGCTCGTTACAGAGTGAGGACCGGGAGCTGTGTGGGGGAGAAATGCAATGTATGAACAGCGATCAGTCATTTCCCCATGTCAGTCCACCCCCCCTACAGTTAGAACACACCCAGGGAACATACTTAACCCCTTCCCCGCCCCCTAGTGTTAACCCCTTCCCTGCCAGTGGCATTTTTATAGTAATCCAATGCATTTTTATAGCACTGATCGCTATAAAAATGCCAATGGTCACAAAAATGTGTCAAAAGTGTCCGAAGTGTCCGCCATAATGTCGCAGTACCGAAAAAACCCGCTGATCGCCGCCATTACTAGTAAAACAAATATATTAATAAAAATACCATAAAACTACCCCCTGTTTTTTAAACGCTATAACTTTTGCGCAAACCAATCAATAAACGTTTATTGCGATTTTATTTTATGAAAAATATGTAGAAGAATACGTATCGGCCTAAACTGAGGAAAAACATTTATTTTTTTATATTTTTGGGGGATATTTATTATAGCAAAAAGTAAAAAATATTCATTTTTTTCAAAATTGTTGCTCTATTTTTGTTTATAGCGTAAAAACTAAAAACCGCAGAGGTGATCAAATACCACCAAAAGAAAGCTCTATTTGTGGGGAAAAAAGGACGCCAATTTTGTTTGGGTGCCACGTCTCACGACCGCGCAATTGTCAGTTAAAGCGACGCAGTGCCAAATCGCAAAAAGTGCTCTGGTCTTTGACCAGCAATATGGTCCGGGGGTTAAGTGGTTAAATGTGTATTTTGGCCCTTTTTTCATTGCTCCGTTGGCATTATTGACTGGCATTTTGAAGTTTTTTAACATGCCGTATTTTTTAAAGCGCATCTGGCCGTGGTTTTTTTTATTGTGCATTTTGCCACTTTTTTAAACACACATTTTGGCACAGGTTAAAAAACATGCATTTTGATGTGGTTTGTAATGCACATTTTGGTCCTACTTTTATTTAGCATTTAGTGACACTTTTTTAACATGCATTTTATGTGTATTTTGGCAAACAGTCACTTTTGGGGTGGCATTAACAACTAATGGCACCACAAGCATATCATGCATTTTGCATGTATTTCCGGAATGCACACAAAAATGCAGGTAAAAAACATGTTAAAAAGCACCAAAATGCACATAAATGCGTTTTAAAAAACAAGCCAAAATGTGTGTTGAAAAAAGCAGCAAAAATTTATGGGCCACTACTGAACTACTGAAAAAGAGTCTGTCAAGTTCCCTCAACACAGAAAACAAGGGTCCTACTCTGCAGCTTTTTTTTTTTTTTTTGCACCTGGAACATATTTAGAACATATTTAGCAATTTTAAAACTGAAAGTTTAGTTGGGTTTTTAAATAGAAGGGGAAGTAAAATTATAATTGCTTTTGGTAGAAACAAAGACAAATCCAAAGAGTAAGAAAAAACTGTTAATTCTGTCTAACATCCACATTATAATGTTCTGCAAATCCATTTAGGAATTACAATAAAGGAGAAGTGCAGCCAAAGTTTGTTCTGCATTCCTATGACCCATTTTCAGGAGCAAACAGCGTGCTGCTGAAGCCCGCTGTCGGCTGATGTCACAGAGATAGTTTAGGTTTGCAATCATGTGGTCAGGATCTGTCCACATGCCTGGACCATCACCCGGCTCAGCCTCTCAGCGAGCTGATGAGAGAGCCTGAGCTGGCCACTCCTGTCTCCTCCACAGCGCTCCAGTGAGCGTTGTGGGGGGGGCAGAGCAGAGAGCTGCTGACCGTCTCTAAGCAGGGAACCCTGAGAACCGGCGATGTTCGATTGCTCAATTCTCAGTGTTAGAGGAGCCGGGAGGCAGATGCAGCATCAGACCGTTGCTGCATCCACCTATATAAGTATGATAAAAAAAAAAAAACATTTAAGTGCAGAAACATAATCCAAATAATCTTGTATATGCTTATTTCAGGCGCTTACGGGTGGTCCTGCTTACCCACCAGGAGGGGTAAGTACCATACATACCTAGACCTTACCGATGCAAGCTGTAACTAGTATCAGTATCATAATAATAATTCATGTCCCTTTCTTTCTTAATTCAAGGCGATGATACTGCCAACTTACCCATCTATGACCCTACCTGTGAGTATTTCCTCTATTGCCTCTTCATGTACCTAGTAATATGTTTTACTTGGCAATTACACTACATCAAAAATGGCTGTTGGAGCCTGCTTTCTACTTACAGGCTCCCCCCCCCCCCCACTCCCACTGCAAGAGTTAATGGCTCGTTTAGTCTTGGAGAGAGATTTTGTACTTTAACTTACCTGATCCTCTGCTCCCCCAGCAGATGACACTTCCTCTCGTTCCAGCAGTGGAATGTCCCTCAGCATCATCACGTTTAATGTAGGGCTATGGACCCTGTATTTTTCTTGATGATGTCAGAAACTTAGACCACTGAAGCACGGGGAGCAGAAAAGAAGATTGGATAAGTAGTTTTTCTTTTCTATGTCCTCTGGTTACACTGCAATGGTTAACTGCGTGTTTAGGTCTAGAGTAGGTCTTTAATTAATTTAAAACATTTTCACCCTTTCGAGTCTGAGGCCATCATGAAGGAGGACCCTCAGAGCCCCTGAAGAGTATTGGTTTGTCACATCTTTTACTAATAAATAAATGCTCCTGGACTCTCTGCTGTTGCTCTGGAATGCATCTTTCCCTGTATTACTTGGATTTTCATCCAAAGTAACCCCTTAGTCCTGATACACAAAAGGTCATTTTTATTTTTATTTTAACCCAGTGGGCTGAACGAAACAAAGGAGGAGTTCATGAGAAGCTTGTACTAACTATGTAATGTTAGTAGAGTGGTCTCCCTGCTGAGCTATTTTGTTCTGACAGGGAGACTGTCCCCCACAGTACACACTGGTCAGCGCTTACAGCCATTGGCTGCGAGCGCTGATCGAATCTCGGTTGGCTGCTGGTCTTCCAGCATGCTCATTAAGAAGCCAGATGTTGAGCCAGCTTCTGTTGGACAGGCTGTTGCACACTTCCTGAATGTTGGCCGGTTCTGTTGAGGCTTCTCAACCTCTTTTAGAGGTGTATCCGGTGCATGCTGGGGCGGTGATGTCACAAGGGGGGTGGGGACACCAGGTGATGTCACTGAGTGGCCCTGCCCCTTACCTATTTAATCTCTGTGAGACGGAGGAGCAGGCAGTTGGCGTTTAGCCTACTACGCTTGCAGAGCTTTTTTTTTGTTTTTTTTTGGGGGGGCTGGCGGGTGGCCTGATTGACAATGGATCTACATCAGGGGGAAATAATTTTTTTTTTTAATAAAGGAATTGTCAAAAACTGTGTTTATGGGATTTTTTTTTGTAAAATGATTAGGAGGACAATGTACCTCCTACTCCTTCACATAGAGGGGTGGCCAGGATCTGGGGACCCCCTCGTTAAAGGGGGCATACAGATTCTGATAAGACCCATGCCCACAGATCCCCACAACCACAGCCCAGGGTTGTGGGGAAGAGACCTTTGTCCCCATCCACATAGGGACAAGGTGCCCATCAGCCAGTGACAGAGCAGGTCCCGCAGGGAACCAGGGCGGACCCCATGCATGCAAGTAATTAACTCTTCCATACTATATGGCCTAGGGTCTCCATCACTCGGGTCCGGTCCTGTTTGCTGGGGCATGGAGCACTTGCGAGTAGGACTCAAAAACCGCTCCCCACATCATACATGAGACCTGTCACCCCTGCTGGTAACGTTTACCCATTTTCTGGCTGTCATACTTCTCTTGTGCTCATTGACTCTGGCAACAGCATGTCATCACTTTACACCGTGTGTGTGCATTAGAGGCCCTGTTCTTCCATACGCCATTTCCACCATGCACCCCTTTAATTAAAGAGGAAGTAAACCCTGATGGGTTTTACTTCCTGTTTTGCAAACCCTGCAAATTAAAAGCATCATGGGCTAGTATGGAATGCTTACTAGCCCATTATGTAACACTTACCTGCAAATGAAACCAACGCTGTCCCCTTTGCAGGCCACGTCCATCTTCACCCCTCTTCCTTCCGGGCCGCGGACTCCGGCTCTGTGACACGCCGGAGCCACGTGACGTCACTCCTGCGCATGCACGCGGGATGGCACACACTGGGGAAGAAATGGCATGGAGGTCCGTTTCTTCACATCACATTCGCCGATGACGACATCAGTGAGCTACAAGTGAAATATCCCCTAAACCACGCACGTTTAGGAGATATTTCCACTACCTATAGGTAAGTCTTATTCCAGGCTTACCTATAGGTAAAAGTAAAAAAAAAAACAGTTTACAACCACTTTAACTTCAAAACAGGCATAAAAACGTATTTAATGGAAAAAAGATTTAATGGAATAGTGCAGCATGATAAACACAAGTTACCAGTTCACCTGCTCATTTTTACTTACATGTAAGCCTATAATAAGGCTCACCTGTAAGTAAAATGAATATCTTCTAAACGTGCACCAGCCACGTGCACCATTTAGAAGATATTCACGCTGGATGCAGCCAGTTAAGTCACTGGCGCATGCACTCTGAAGGTCAGGCATACCTTGCCGGAACTTCAGAGCTTTGTGCCGGAACCGAGGGCTCCCACACGCATGCGTGGGAGTGACCTCATTGCGGCTCTGGCCAGTCCCAGCTGGGGGGGCGCGAACCCGGAAGAAAGACCGGGGAGCATGTCAGCCTTCTTAGCGGTGACAGTACAGCGCTAGAGAGCTTGTTCCAAGGTAAGTATTTCATAATGCGCTAGTATGTGATGAATAAATTATGCCATTGCCTTCACATGTTATTTTTATTTTTTTACATCATCCGCAGTTTACAACCACTTTAAGTGCAGTCTTTTACTTACATCCCTAACTCGTATCCCGTGCTGCCACGGCATACCTTTACAGGCAGAGTCCCATGCTGGTGTCTTCAGAAGGACTTCAAATCCCAGCAATCCCATGCGCCGCTCGCCGTCAACACTGTACATGCGCGGGATAGAGCGGTGAATGCTGGGACATCAGCATTCACCGTATCCCGGAAGCATTTGCTTGTGGGCTTCAGACTTCCCACAAGCAAGATAGAAACGTCCATCGCAAGTTTTAATAAAGTTTCCGTTCCTGCAGGATTAAACCAGGTAACTCCGGCAGAATCATTTAAAAAAACAAAAAACGAATACCTGCGGAATAATAATAATAATAATATTATATATATAAAAAAAAGATTTATTATTAAATATATATATTAATATTATTAAAAAAATATATATTTTTTTATAAAAAATAAATAAAAAAAGGGGGTTGCCATCCGGGGCCCTGGGGATCTCCGGGCCCCTGGGGACCTCCGGACCCCTAAGAAAAAAATAAATTGGCCCTTTAATAAAAAATAAAATAAAAATATATTAAAAATAAATAAATATTTTTTTATAAAAAAAAAAAAAAAGGGGGGTTGCTATCCGGGCCCCTGGGGACCTCAGGGCCCCTTACAGGTGTACTGCCTGTACCCCCCTGATGGCGGCCCTGGTTGCAACTGACAGCCTGTCTTCTCCCATGTAGCTGGACTCTTCTGGGCAAAACTCTCTCCTGAATTTCTTTGCACAGGGAGGAACAGAACCCAGCAGTAGCCCTGGCAAAAAAACAAAGACTGAAATCCAGGAAACAAGTAAACCCTTTTCTTCCCTTCCAGGAAGCAGCTAGCTAGCACTTCCAACATAAATAACATGCAGCGCAAACAGGGCTGAAATACTCACAGGCACTCTGTCAGCACCTGCTTACAGATATATGTTTACAGAACGCAGTAATACATGGATACATCCTATCACTCTGTTATTGTGTAAGATCTTTGTTTCTAACCTACATCTTTCTCCTTATTTCGACAGGTAATGGAAACTCCCGTTTATAACCCGGTCAGTACACAACTATATGTGTGTATGTCTGTCCTCCTGTCTGTGAGTCTATCCAGGGGAAGATGCTTGGAAGGGAAGTCAGGGGTTCCAACACCTCCTTAAGCTGATTCGAAATGTACTACAACATTTTATGTAAAATCTGCATGCTCAGAACCTTACCAAGGAAAAAAATCCCTTTATATTCCCCAAGGCAATCAGATACTCTAGATCAGGGGTCTCCAACTGTGGCCCGAGGGCCAGATGTGGCCTTTTGGTAGGCTTTATCCGGCCCTTGGGGCACTATTCCTTCCACTGACACCAACAAGGGGGCTCTATTTCTTCCACTGATAATGGAAAGGTTTCCCCGTTTTTTGTGGGGCTTTTAGGCAGCAATGTCAAAGCAGTAGAATACTGGTTTCTATATAAAAGTGGTATTTATTAACTAAAAGAGAAAAGCTTGGATGTCACGGTATATATAAGTTACAATGTATAAAAACAAGTATAGTGGTAAAATATCACATTCCATGGTACATTAGACAATATCATTACACATAATATAATATTCCATATTGTTGTACAATGTTGATCCCCGACGCGTTTCAACCATTTGAGGTCTCTTCAGGGGGATAATTATTTCTAAAGGGTATATCACAAAAGTATAAAATTAATAAAAAATAATAATTAAATATAGAAAGAACATGTCAATATACATCACATAGATTCTAACAGGGAATATATGTACCGCTAAACATGTAATAAAGGATATTTGAAGCCGCTGGGTAATCCGAAAGGATCTATAGGAAGCCCCCGCATTCCCGAGGGTGAGAAGTCCACCCAAAGGGTCTTCAAGGAGCCTCAAAAGTGACACCCCACCGGCGGGGGAGGAGCTGCAATGAACACCCATAATGGCCGTGATTAAATAATTGAGTAGGTAATTACAAACAAGCCTATCAAAGTGGTGGCTATATTGTATATTTGTATGAGAGATAAAGGGCAGAGGCGAACTGTCAAGTTGCCAATATGTATATATAATGTTGGGCAAGGCATTCCTGAATGTTCCAAAAAGGAAAAAATTGACTAGACAGTGGAGGATAATAAAGGGTAATCAAGTGTAGGGTAATAAATATGGGAGTAGTGACATAATATAAAACGTTCTGAAGTGTATAAGTGTGAGGAGAGATAATAATAATAATAATAATAAGCGTGCAGCATTAATGCAAGTGACGGACTGCCAATGACTTCCACTGTTACCAATGATGGGATACTATTACTAATAGGGGCACTACTACTCCTCCTACTGACCAGCAACCTTAAGGCCATATTTATTCTCACTGATGTTGGGCCCAGGACATTTTCTGTCCCCGCTGGCCACAATCCGATATTCCTAAAGTCTGAAGGACAATAAACTGGCCCTTGGTTTAAAAAGTTTGAAGACCCATGCTCTAGATCAACAATCTACATCTTTATTTTAACTAATATAATATGATGTAGTCAGTGATATTATGTGCATTTAGAAACATATCCATCCCTTTTTGAAGCACTCCTGTAGAAGACAGTGTCACATTTCCCATCTCTTCTTGCAAAACAGTACTTTCATATATAGAGGCTGAACCTCCTGTAGAGTGCCCCTTTGTCATTAGCAATGACCGCTTTGCAGTTTTCTATATGGTCAATTGATATAATTTTTACAAGGTGATCATATCCCTGGTGATCATATCCCTGCTTAATTGCCTCTTCTGTAAGGAGAATAGATAAAAAAAAATCAAAATAGGAGTCTAAAACTGGTTATACATGGATGGAAATTCGCCTGGTTCAGCAGGGACTGGCTGAATTTTGATCCATGTGTGGCCACTGTGGTTGGACAGAAGTTGATCTATAGATTGTCTTCTGTTCAAATGCCCTGTCTGATAAAAGAATACAATAGTACAGTGGGGAGGATTTCCCCATCCACCTCGCATTTGTGAAAGGGGAAATCAGCAAAATTTTTTTAGTTCAGCCACGTGGCTGCACAAAAAAAACGGTATTGTGTATGACTAGCTTAAAGCTAGCCAGTATCAGGGATGGACTGGCCATTGGGACTACAGGGAGTTTCCCGGTGAGCAGATGGCTCAGTGGGCCGGCTTCAGTGACCGTGGACCCCCGCCCCCCCCTCCGCTTCTCTGTTTCTCCCTTCCTGCAGCGCTCACCTCCTCTCCCTCCCTGCAGCGCTCACCTGGGGGGAACAGAGAAGCAGGGGGAGGACCAGAGGAGCGGGGGGGGGGGCAACAGAGGAGCATGGGGGAGGGGACAGACAGCTGACTCAACAGCTATGGCCTGGGAGTTTCTCACTTCTGCCTAATCTTGTCCCATAAGGGGGGGCACCAAACTGATTCTTTGCCCCGGGTGAAATAATGTCTAGCTTCCCCACTGGTACTGCCTATAAGAGTAGCAGTACCAGCCGTTCTACTCTAATAAAGTAGAATGGCTAGTGGCTTGTGAAGGGGGAGAGGGGGCTTGGGTGGCCGGGGGGGGGGGGTTGCGGGAGTTGTCCGGCCGCCATGAGAAATACCTGTCAAAGTGGGCCAGTCTGGATGAAGTATGTTGGTACCCCCGATTTGCCACCAGCTCCCACCAAGCTGACCAGGGACACCTCCCCTCTTCTTCTCAGGCTAGCGTACACACACCTGTAAAGGGAGAAACTCTTCCATGTTGTACTCACTTTCTCCTGGCCTGAGGCTTATCGTCTGGAATAAAGGAATGTCCACAAAAGCAGCATTTTAGAGATTTTAATGTGCAATGAAAAAAAAAAGGCTCTCTCCATCTTCACATTTCAGTGTAGCTCTATTACACATCATTTTGCAAAAAGCTTGAACTCAGAAGATCCAGCCATCTTCCCGCTTTCTCCACTGTGAGTCTTTTTTGCAGTTGGTACTCATCTAGAGTCCTTGTTCCTGGAAGGCCCTCTACTCTACAAAACACAAACTCACATAGCGTGTGTCAGGGGTAACCTGTTCCCATACTCCACCAACCCAGGACCCCACTCACACTAGATTATAAAGGGATTCTGACTCCACCCACAACTACACACGGGGCGGGGGAGAGATCATACTAAAATGGGCACTAACCCCTGCTTACAGGTAAGTTGTAGAAAGTTTTAAATAAAATAATAAGGAATTTGACATACCTAGAGCATTTACCACTGCGGGTGGAAGACAATTTTGCCACTGCTCAAGGAACCCCTAACAACCCTAGTTGAGAAAGCTTGATCTAATGTGTCTGTCTGTCTGTCTATCTCTCAAAAGTATTCAAAGTGGTTCAAAAGAGTAATAATAATGTGCACAGTGCCTTCCCACATAGCAATGAATCAGGACTCATCCCCCCCCCCAAAAAATATGATTGATATATGTTACTGCTCGGTGCACATCATCATTGCTCTCATATAAATGGCTTATTTTTTACTGTAATACCGCATACACACGGCCATTTTTCATGACGAGAAAATTGCATTTTTTAACTTGGTCGTGAATATATGTGTATGCTGCAGAGCATTTTTCTCGACGAGAAAAATGCCCGAAAAAATGTAGAACCCGCTCAATTTTTTCCTATCGTATTTTACATCGTGAAAAACGGTCGTGTGTACGCTTTAACAAGGGAGAAAAAAACGTGCATGCTCAGAAGCAAGTTATTTGACGGGGGAAATTAGCAAAAGCAGCCCAAAGGGTGGCGCCATTCGAATGAAACTTCCCCTTTATAGTGACGTTGCACGTGTTGTCACTGCGCTTTGCTCGAGCATTTTTTTTCACAAACGTGTTTATACAAGGCAGGCTTGAGAGGAATCACGACAAATCACGTTGAGAAAAACGTTTTTTTTGCATGACATGAATAATGGTTGTGTGTACGCGGCATTGTACTCATTAAACTTTCTTTATCCTCCACATCACAGCCAGTTCCTTATTATACAAACATACCTGGAGGAGTGTCACCCAAAAGGACCTTTATAGTGAAAGGATTTATACCCCAAGGAGGGCAGAGGTAAGTGAAACACAACACTATACACAGGGGGGGGGTTTGGGCGGGGGCAAGACATTTTTTGCCCAGGGTCCAATCATTATTAAAGCGGGGGTTCACCCAAAAAATTATTTTTAACATGACATTCAGCCGAGTTGTCAGAATGACAATCGGCTGTTTTTTATTTTATTTCATTGCCGTACGTACCATATTTTCACCTCCGCTTCCGGGTATGTAATCTGCGGGTCACGAGTTGCCGAAAGAAGCCGGACTGCGAGTCGGCTCTATACGGCGCCTACGCACCGACGTTCGGCTTCTTTCGGCAACTCGTGACGCGCTGTATGCGCCGGTCGGAAGGATGTCAATCTATTAGGAACGCCCAGTCCCGCAGATTACATACCCGGAAGCGGCGGTGAAAATACGGTATGTACGGCAATGAAATAAAAAAAAAACAGCCGATTGTCATTCTGACAACTCGGCTGAATGTCATGTTAAATTTTTTTTCTTTGGGTGAACCCCGCTTTAAAGACTGCCCTGGTGCCCTTAGACATAAAATGATAATTGCCCAACTAAAATACAATTGACACAACAGGAAACTTATCTATGTCTCTACTTTAATCCTGAGCAGTCAAGAACCTTAAGAAAATAGTTGATTAATTCATGACAAGGTTTTCATAAAGGGCATAAATATGTACTGTATGCTCACATGAATGTGCATGTCTATGGAACATTGGTTCTAACGAATTTGGATCTCACATCCATCTAGGGTTGCCACCTGTCCAGGATTCACCCAGACAGTTCGGGTTTTGAATCATGTGTCCGGCTTTCAGGCGGACTGAAACCCAGACACATTATTCAAGCCGGGCTGTTGATCCCCAAGTAACCAAGATACTCGCACACAAATCTGCTGCCATCCAAGAGCTGCAGGCGGTAGGATGGCAAGGGAGGAAACCTCTTTAGTAGTATGTTGCGAGTTTAGTGTTGTAGTATCTCCTGGACAGAGACAATCCAACAATTGCCTAACTAATTTCTTCATGAGAGACTAACCATCTCCTACACATCTTTTTTTCAGTTTCCACATTAACTTTAAGTCTTCGAGAACTAATGACATTGCCCTGCATTTCAATGTCCGCCTGAACGAAAACGCAGTGGTGAGGAACAGTTTACTGGGCGGAAGCTGGGGCAATGAGGAAAGGAGCGCTCCATTTAATCCCTTTAAAGCCGGCCAGTATTTTGATGTAAGTATTTCTAAGCTCGTCAGGAACATCTCTAAAAAAAAAAAAAGCCCAGCCCAATGGAAATTTCTACTTATTGTCCGTACAGCTACTATGCCAATAACACCTCCTCAGTGACCTCAGACACCCACCTATCTTCCCATTGCCCGGTCCTTATAACTTGAACTGTACCAAGTAGAGGATGCCATACCTTGGATTGGTACCCACTGTTTCTTTAATAAGACCAGCATTGGACCCCCATTAAGGACCCCAAACCGCCATAGAATGAAAAAGAATACAATAAATTTGGGTTCTTCAAACCATAAAGCCCTGTACACACGATTGGTTTGTCTGATGAAAATGGACCGATGGACCGTTTTCATCGGACAAATCGATCCTGTGTGGGCCTCATCGGTTTGTTTTCCATCAGTGAAAAAAAAATAGAACAACCTCTGTGTGGAAGTCCATCGGTCAAAAATCCACACATGCTCAGAGCTCATGCTCAAGTCGACGCATGCTCGGAAGCATTGAACTTCATTTTTCTCAGCACGTCGTAGTGTTTTACATCACCACGTTGGACACAGTCGGATTTTTGACTGATGGTGTGTAGGCAAGACTGATGAAAGTCAGCTTCATCGGATATCCGACGAAAAAATCCATCGGATTAGATTCCATCAGATATCCGATCATGTGTACAGGGCTTAACCACTTGCCCACCAGGTAAATTCTGGCACTTCTCTCCTTCATGTGAAAATCACAATTTTTTTGCTAGAAAATTAATCAGAACCCCCAAACATTATATATTTTTTTTTAGCAGACATCCTAGGGAATAAAATGGCAGTCATTGCAATACTTTTTGTCACACCGTATTTGCGCAGCGGTCTTACAAGCGCACTTTTTTTGGATAAAAATCACTTTTTTGAATTAAAAAATAAGACAACAATACATTTTGCCCAATTTTTTTATATATTGTGAAAGATAATGTTACGCCGAGTAAAATGATACCCAACATGTCACGCTTAAAAATTGCGCCCGCTCGTGGCATGGCGTCAAACTTTTACCCTTAAAAATCTCGATAGGCGACGTTTAAAAAATTCTACAGGTTGCATTTTTTGAGTTGCAGAGTAGGTCTAGGGCTAGAATTATTGCTCTCACTCTAACGATCGCGGCGATACCTCACTTGTGTGGTTTGAATACCGTTTTCATATGCGGGCGCTACTCGCGTATGCGTTTGCTTCTGCGCGCGAGCTCGTCGGGACGGGGCGCTTTAAAAAAATTTTTTTGGGTTTTCTTATTTATTTTTATTTAGTTTTATAATTTTTTACACTGAAAAAAATAAATAAAAATTTATCACTTTTATTCCTATTACAAGGAATGTAAACATCCCTTGTAATAGAAAAAAGCATGACAGGTCCTCTTAAATATGAGATCTGGGGTCAAAAAGACCTCAGATCTCATAATTAGACTTAAATGCAAAAAAAAAAATGTTATTTTTTCAAATGACAAAAAAAAAAATGTTTCTTTAAGAGCCCAGCAGAGCTATGAGGACGGGTGAAGGAGATTTCTCCTTCAGTCCCGTCCCCGCTCAGCTGCCGGACACATCCGATCCCCTCCGCCGCTACCGACGGCTCCGGTAAGCGGCGGAGGGCGCGGGAGAGCGGCGGGAGGGGGGGGGGGCCCTCTCCCGCCACCGATAACGGCGATCTCGCGGCGAATCCGCCACGGAGACCGCCGTTATCGTGTACACCACCGCCCCCTGAAAAGATGAATGTCTCGGTTGTGGCAGCAGCTGCTGCCGTTATCGAGATATTCAACTTTAAAAAGGAGGACGTCTTTTTGACATGGGGCGGTGGTCAAGAGGTTAAAGGGTCACTAAAGGATTTTTTTTTTTTAGCTTCCTTTACCTTACTGCAGTCCTGGTTTCATGTCCTCATTGCTCGTTTTTGCTTTGATGTTGCTGTAATACTACTATGTTCTTAACACTTCCTGGTTGTCTGGCTCCTTATGAAAAAAGTCATGGGAGACTTTAGTTTCGTTTTCCTAGCCATGACTCTCTATGGCACTATCCAGCACAGAGGCATGAAATAACTTGCAAAGACTAAACTAGTTTCACTTTCGTTTTTGCATCTAGAGGCACATTATATAATTGATTTTTATCTATTTTTAATCGTTTTTAAAAGGAATCAGTTAACTATTATGTCTCGGGATTCCCGGCGGTAAAAAGTCTGCTGGGAATCCCAGGGGGAAAACCGAGAACCTGCTCGGTCACTTTCCCCCCCGTGTATACACCAGAGGTTTTCCCGTCTGGAAAACTACGGTGAGAGCTTTGGCCGGAAATCCCGGTCGTGTGTAGGCTCCACCGCAGTGTTTCCCATAAGGAAACTGCCAGGAAAAAGACCGCCGGGAATCATGGCAGGAAAAAAAGAGAACATGTTCTTATTTTTCCTGCCGTGATTCCCGGCGGTTTTCCTGTCGGGAAAACTGCAATGGAACATACACACGGACAGTTTTCCCGGCCAAAATCTGTCATGGCAGTTTTCCCGACGGGAAAACTGGTCGTGTGTACGAGGCATAGGAGTAAGCTCCTTTCGAGAGCCGGTAGAGGGACAGACCTGGGGCCGAGACGTACAAGGGATCCCAAGAAAACAAAAACCTAAAAAGTATAAGTGACTATAATAAGTTGACTGAAATAAAAGAATGGGAAAAGTGTGCAAAATAGAAATAGTCAGATAAATGTAGTGTATACTGTCAGCTTTGGACAACGACCTATAAAATTACTTGCACCTCCATTGACACGTATTATGTTCTCTTCTCCCAGATTTCCATCCGCACAGGCAATGGACGCTACAAGATATTTGTGAATGGACAGCAGTTCTGTGAATACACCCACCGCTTCCCCAACGTGCAGATGATCGATACCCTAGAAGTTGGAGGAAATATCGTCTTGTCACTTGTACAGATTTAAAGCATGTGCCCACTTCATAGGGCAGTATGCAGCAAAATACAGAAAGTCTGCTTCATTTCTAAATTATATATTCTCGCTAGGCAGAAACACAGGTCAAATGTTATCTGGAGCCAATAAAAATATATTTCTCAAATAAACTGGGAGTTTTATTTATATTGTTCGCAAGGTAAATGTTAAAGAAGCTGTGACAGGCTCACAGGTTATAAAATTATAACTAAAAGCAAAACTTTTTTATTTATTTTTGGATGGCATAGAGAGGGATTAGACCCCCTGTCAGTTTTTATTGTTGTCTTTGTTCCGGTTAGGGAGATTCACCATCCCTATTGGTCCTGTTTATTATCATTGAAAGTGAAAATAATAGAAAAATCTAAAATCTTTGGTTGTTAGCAGAAAAGCAATTAAGGGGAAATCTTCCAATGTGGACACTAGTTCTGGTGATATGGTAGGGATTCCCCTAATTTTCAGGGATTTCCTCTCACTTCCTGTTTTGGGTAGGGGACCGGAAGTGAAGGGAAATCTTCCAAATGTGGCACAGATGTAAAAAAAAAAAAAAAAAATCTGACAGGCGTTATAACCCTCCTTTACATTATCCTAAATGAAAAAGTTTTGCCTATAGTTCTACCCTAGTCATCTCTCCCATGGGTAATTTAAAGGGTTAATAAAGGGGAAAAAAAATCCTTTAAAATAACAAACATGTCATACATACCTCCACTGTTCAGTTCGTTTTGCACAGAGTGGCCCCGATCCATGTCTTCTGGGGTCCCTCGGCGGCTGTCTCTGGTCCTCCCCGCAAGAACTCGCCACAGTCATGCAAGAGAGCTTACATGGTGGTGAGTAGTTGCGGGCGTGCTCCCGCCATAGCCACTCACTGTATCACTCGGCCTCGCCCCTCACGCCGCGTCACTGGATGTGATTGACAGCAGCGCCAGCCAATGGCTGCCCTGCTCTCAATCCATCCGCTCTAGCCAATCAGCGGCCAGGCTGGGCTGCGAAGAGGATCTCGGGACCAAGCGCGGGACTTTCGAGGGGTCAGGTAAGTAAAACGGGGGGTCGGGGGGCGGCAACATCAGATGTTTTTTCACCTTAATGAAATTGATTGCATTAAGGTGAAAAAAATGTTTCCTTTACAACTGCTTTAAGTGTGATTTAACCACTTGCCGACCACGCCATGTAGATTTACGTCGGCAGAATGGCACGGCTGCGCAAAGAAACGTATATATATATATGGTGCTTTGAATTTTGCGCTGTGCGGGCGCACGCGCCCCCCTGTCGAGAGCTCGGTGCCCGCAGGACCCACAGACTCGATGTCCGACGATGTCCCACGATTGTGTCACGGAGCTGCAGAACGGGGAGAGGCCAGTGTAAACAAGGCGTCTCCCTGTTCTGCCTAGTGACACGACACTGATCTACTGCTCCCTGTAATTGGCAGCAGTGATCAGTGTCGTGTCACCCGTAGCCCAGCCCCCACACAGTTAGAATCACTCCCTAGGTCACACTTAACCCCTTCCCCGCCCCCTACAGGTTAACCCCTTCACTTCCAGTCACATTTATACAGTAATCAGTGCATTTTTATAGCACTGATTGCTGTATAAATGTGAATGGCCCCAAAATAGTGTCAAAAGTGTCCGGTGTGTCCGCCATAATGTTGCAGTCACAATAAAAATTGATGATTACTAATAAAAAAAAAAATATTAATAAAAATGCCATAAAACTATCCCCTATTTTGTAGATGCTATAACTTTTCTGCAAACCAATCAATATACGCTTATTGCGATTTTTAATTTTCTTTACCAAAAATATGTAGAAGAATACGTATCGGCCTAAACTGAGGGAAAAAAAACGTTTTTTGGGGGATATTTATTATAGCAAAGAGTTGCTTTTTTTTTTTCAAAATTGTCGCTCTATTTTTGTTTATAGCGCAAAAAATAAAAAACGCAGAGGTGATCAAATGCCACCAAAAGAAAGCTCTATTTGTGGGGAAAGAAGGACTTCAATTTTGTTTGGGAGCCATGGCGCATGACCGCACAATTCTGAGTTAAAGGGACGCAGTGCTGAATCGCAAAAAGTGGCAAGGTCATTTGGCAGCCAATTCCTCCGGGGCTGAAGTGGTTAAAAAGTATTAGTAACAATAAAAAAGTTAATATGTATTCAAATCTATAATGAAATTAGGCTGGCCATAGATGGATCGAATCTCAACCGGATGAGATTCGTACCATGTGTGGGCAGGCTGAATGTTTTAAAGTGGTAGTAAACTCTTTAATACCACTTTAACCTACAGGTAATTTTATAATAAGGCGTACCTGTAGGTATAAAGAATAACTCCTAAACCTGTAAGGTTTAGGAGATATTCCCTTCGCAATGCGCCGCTGACTGCAGCGGCGCATGCGCATCGGAGATCCTCGGCTAAACGCCCGGCAGTCGCCGGACGATTGCTGGGGAGAAGTCTCCCGCGCGCATGCACGGGAGTAACATCATCGCCGCTCCAGCTAATCACAGCGCTGGAGCGGCGATACCCGGAAGACACGCTGAGGCAAGATGACATCTCCCTCGGCGTGGACCAGGTAAGTTCCTCTCACCTCGTTTCAAGGTAAGTATTTGATAATGAGCTAGTATGCGGTGCATACTAGCTCATTATGGCTTTTGCTTTTCAGGTGTTAAAAAAAAAAAGAAAAACGGCAGCGGGTTTACTACCGCTTTAAGTTGATCAATCGACTTGGGTACAACAAGCCTTGCGGCTTGACTTCCTGGTTCCCTACTGCGCATGCGCGACACGCGCTGCACAATCCCACTGGTCCCTGCTGTCTTCGGGGACCTGTGTGTCTCCCAGAAGACAGCAGGAGGGATGGTGAAGGCACCTGAAGTGGCGTTGATACCCACAGTGGCTCGGGTATCTATGCCAGGGAAGTGGGAGAAAAATACCTGTATTAGACAGGTATCTGCTCCCTCCTCCCCCTGAAAGGTGCCAAATGTGACACTGGAGGGGGGGGGTGGAATCCGAAAAGCGGAAGTTCCATTTCCGCTTTAAAATTATCGCAAGCGGCTATAGCAATAAACGCTGTCTTCTCTGGCGGGGACAGCTTCCAAGTTTATATATTTTTATATATTGGTAAAAGTTTATTTCCTTATTTAAATTGCGGAAAAAGGGGTTTGTCATTAATAACCACTTCTTTTTAAGCAAATCAGATTTTAGGCGATATCCTCTGCAGTAGGAATTACATTTTTGGTGTGATACTTCCAAAGGGTTAATTATTTTTAAAGGGACGCAGACACTCCAGCTTCCCTCATTAGAACGCTGCAGGTGCATCAGCTTAATATTGAACACAAACACTCCCATTCAGGAACCAGATTTCCAAGGACATAGTTGAGCATACAGCTTTTTCTTAGCAACAGAAACAGGTAGGACTTTGCTACAAAGTTCCTTGTTAATTTCCTTACAACATACATTGATCACCCAGAAGGGATTTTTTTATTTTTTTTTAACAAAAGTAGTTACTCTTTAGGCCTCTTTCACACGGAGCGGACCGTTTTTGTGTCCGCTCCGTGTGTGTCCGTCGGCTCAGCGGGAATCCCCGCTGAGCTGTCGGCGGACAGGGCGGTCCCCGCACACTGTGCAGAGACCGCCCTGTCTCTCCTCCGCTCTCCCCTATGGGGAATCGGATGAAGACGGACCGTCTGTCCGTCTTCATCCGATCCGTTCCGCCGGACGGAAGAAAAATAGGGTTTTCTTCCGTCTGAAAAACCGGATCCCGACAGGCGCGGATGGTTGCGGACGTTAGCGGATGCTCCATCCGCTAACGGACGCGATCCCATAGGGATGCATTACACGGACTTGTAATAAATGGACGAACGGTCCGTCAATGTGAAAGGGGCCTTAAGTTTAGGGCAAGTAGACAGGGAGATCTCTACATCATACTTGGCTACATCATCTATGCATTTTTTGTTATACTGAAGTTTCTTATACTCATGATGTTCTGCATGGTAATATCACACTATCTTATATTCTTCATTTAACCACTTCAGCCCCGGAAGGATTTACCCACTTCCTGACCACGGCACTGCGTCGTTTTAACAATTGCGCAGTCGTACCCAAGCAAAAAATGTTTTCCCCACAAATAGAGCTTTCTTTAGGTGGCATTTGATCACCTTTGCGGTTTCTATTTTTTGCGCTATAAACAAAAAAGGAGCGACAATTTTGAAAAAAAACAAACAATACTTTTTGCTTTAATAAATATCCACCCAAATAAATATTTTTTTTTACAATTGGCATATATATTGATTGGTTTGCGCAAAAGTTATCGCGTCTACAAAATAGGGGATAGAGTTATGGCATTTTTATTATTATTTTTTACTAGTACTGGTGGTGATCTGCGATTGTTAGCGGGATTGCGACATTGCGGCAGACAGATCGGACACATTTTTTGGGACCAGTCACATTAACACAGCGATCAGTGCAATAAAAATGCACCGATTACTGTATAAATGACACTGGCAGGGAAGGGGTTAACACCAGGGGTGATCAAAGGGATAAATGTTCCCTAGGGCAGTGGTCATCAACCCTGTCCTCAGGGCCCACATAGGGCTCTTTCACACTGGCGGCCTGTTCAGGTCCGCCTGACAGTTTTTTTTTTGCGGACCTGAACGGGCAGAGAGTCGCCGATTGTTGCTATTACTAGTAAACAGATTGCCGTATATGTGCCCGACGTACAATGACGCGATTCGCGCAGGAGAGCTAACCTACCGCAGTACAACTGCAGCGGCTGGTCGGAAAGTGGTTAATGGAACGTCCGTATCCAAATTCAATTCTCCCATTATATTTCCTATAAGAAGCTTTATTTTTAACTTGAAAATCATTATCATGTAATTTGGTTTAAAGGATGCTAAAAAAGAGATCACTTCAGAATAAAGAAGCTGCATTGATCTGATTCTAGATTGGCTGACACGCTATTGGCTGCCCTCTGTGGGACCCCACTCTCTGCCTAGACCAGTGTTTCTCAACCCTTTTTCAGTTAAGACACCCTCTCAAATTATGGTCTCGAGGCACCCTTCAAAATTACGAACAGTCTTGGGAAACCTATCCTAAATTGTAAAAACCGTTCTAATAATTTTATATAATGCAGCAACATCCACACACATCGGACACCCAACGTTGGAGGTGCAAGTTGGTACTGACTAGTATTCCAATGTTTCTCTTCTTCCTCAGTTGTTTTCCATCTCTCAGCTAATGTGTACCGAAAACTTATGGAGACAGGCAGGGGAGGGTCCAACAAGCATACAATACTGACATACTCCTATTGAACCGATGAGGTCACTGGCCGTTAGGATTCCGGCAGCTAGAAGGTCGTAATGGTGCATAATGAAAACCTGTGACTTTGTGTAACTAAAGGCAGGCTTCATCCACCTTCTATATCATTTTTGGGCAATTTTTAGGCATTTTGCTGAGGCACCCCCTAAAGAAACCTCATGGCACCCCAGGTTTGAAAAAGGCTGGCCTAGACCATTAGTTGGTAAATTGTATTGCTGCACCATTATGTGGATGATGGGTTTAACCACTTCAGCCCCGAACCATTTGGCTGCCAAATGACCGGGCCACTTTTTGCATATTTGTCTTAGGTCCATGACTTAAATCACTGAGGGTAGAGGGTTAGTGTAACAACATCAATAATGGCAGCCTATATATTGGTCTAATCGACAGTTTAATTTAATAATTTTATACACCATGGGAAAAAAAATGGGTTTAGCAATGTCACCCTCTCACACCTAGACATAGCAAAGTCACCATTTCAGCATCCTTCACCAGATGAAGCTAAATCATTCCGAGGTAATCGCTCCGTGTTTTAACCACTTTACAACCGGGCCTATTTTGGCACTTCTTTCTTTCATGTAAAAATCAAATATTTTTTGCTAGAAAATTAATCAGAACCCCCAAACATTATGTATTTTTTTTTTTAGCAGACACCCTAGGGAATAAAATGGCCGCCATTGCAACTTTTTTTTCTCGCACGGTAAATTAATTGCCATGTTCCGTTCAGAACATGGTTGGGTCAGGTCACTATGAGGTTGATTTACTAAAGGCAAATAGGATGTTCACTTTGCAAGGGAATTTGCCCAAGAGCATAGTGAATGAGGCGAAGATCGGCTAACTTCCATTATCCAATCATGTGCAAGCAAAATATTTAAATTTTTTGTTTGTTTTTTGAAAGTGAAACTTTACCACATTTGCTAAGATCTGGGGCAAATTCCTTTGCAAAGCGTAACTTCCCTTGCCAAGTGAACAGCCTATTTGCCTTTAGTAAATCAACCACATTAAGTCTGTAAATCTTACTAGCTCACCCTCTGTGTTACACAGTTTAAAGCCTAGCCAAGATGGCAACATCAGTATTTTAGACCTGCACAAGTATGTCATCCATTCTCCATATATTGGAACACACACAGACTTTAATGGCATCCCAGTCTTAGTCTGTAGGGTTAAATATTGAGTTGGCCCACCCTTTGCAGCTATAAGAGCTTCAACTCTTCTGGGAACGCTGTCACAAGGTTTAGGAACGTGTCTATGGGTTGAACATTATTCCAGAAGTGCATTTGTGAGGTCGGGCACTGATGTTGGATGAGACGGCCTGGTTCACAGACTCTGCTCAAATTCATCTCAAAAGTGTTCTATCGGTTTGAGGTCAGGACTCGGTACAGGCCAGTCAAGTTCCTCCACCCCAAACTCGCTCATCCATGTCTTTATGGACCTTGCTTTGTGCACTGGTCCAAATCATTTGGTGGAGGGGGGATTATGGTGTGGGGCTGTTTTTCAGGGGTTGGGCTTGGCCCCTTCATTCCAGTAAAGGGAACTCTTAAGGCGTCAGCATACCAAGACCCTATGGACAATTTCATGTTCATGGCCCATTCCTGTTCCAACATGACTGCGCACCAGTGCACAAAGAAGGTCCATGAAGACATGGATGAGCCTAGAGTCCTGACCTCAACCCCATAGAACACCTTTGGGATGAATAAGAGCGAAGACAGCCTTCCTGTTCAACATCAATGCCTGACCTCACAAATGCGCTTCTGGATAAATGGTCAAACATTCCCATATAGAGTTGAATCTGTTATAGCTGCAAAGTGTGGGCCAACTCAATATTGAACACTATGGACTAAGACTGGGATGCCAATAAAGTTCATATGCATGTAAAGTCAGGCGTCCCAATACTTTTTGTAATATTATGTAATATAGTGTATGTTGGTGCCTATAAAAAAAAAATATGAAGATGTACTACCTATAAATGGCCATTGGAGGGCAGTATGAAACATTTTATCAGCCACAAACATGAAAATGATGTCTATATATCCAATGTATGTACAGCACGGTGTTCACTGATGATAATGTGATATCAGTCAGCCTAAGATATAAACATATATCACTGTATGCTACAAAGGTTACATTTGATTACATTGTAAATGAACACGTAAGCTAATCTTCAGACTTTGTTCTGGGGCCACAGAACTTGTTCACTTATGACAGCATATTGTGAGTTTTAATATCAAATTGCAACGCATTGAAACTAAGACCCCATACACACTATTTGATTTTCTGCAGATTTTTGTCTTCAGATTTACCAAAACCATCTAATAGGAGGTCAAACCTTAGTTCCAATTTGTATGCAATCAGGCAGGCCCTCGCACTGGTAAATCTGAAGACCATTATCTGCAGAAAATCTAATAGTGTGTATGGGGTCTAGTTCTAATAGACCAGTGATCCTCAAACTACGGCCCTCCAGCTGTTGCAGAACTACACATTCCATGAGGCATTGTAAAACTCTGACATTCACAGAGATGACTAGGCATGATGGGAATTGTGGTTCCTGAACAACTGGAGGGCCATAGTTTGAAGACCCATGTAATAGACTAACATCTTCAGCTCCAGAGTTCAGGCGAAAGGGCGCTGTGTGCCTATTGCAGCTCTTGAGAGATGGACTAAAGGCTGTTGCACCACTGGTATTGGTAAAGTCGGCTTTCACTTTGTTTAGTCAGAGAAGAGTATTTGGTTCACTTGATGGCATGCCTGTCCACTACTGGCACTTACCTTCACTTATTCCAAGAAAAAGCTCTCCTCCTGCCCTTATTTAACAGCTTTTGGGCCTCATAATTGGCTGTTTAGGCACCCAGTCAGGGCCGCCTAGGGTGCACTGCTGCCTAGGGTGCCGGCCCTCGGTTTTTCTACTCTCTGCAGCAAACAACTAACTCTCAGCATCAGCAGCCAGCCGCCGCTCCATTCGCACATAGTGTCAGAGGCAGCGGAGTTCTGTGTCCCGACTCCTGAAGTAATGGAAGCAAACATTCATTGATGGGCACCAGTGAGGCTGCTTTGATGGGTGCTGGTGAGATTGCATTGATGGGTGCTGGCGAAGCTGCATTGATGGGTGCTGGTGAGGCTGCATTTTATGGGTGATGGTGAGGCTGCATTTTATGGGTGCTGGTGGGCTGCATTTAATGGGCACTTCATTAAAAAGGACAGGAATACATGGGCAGGGTAAAGGGGTGGGGCTGCAAAATTAGGTTTTGCCTAGGGCAGGGATATGAAATTAGCGGACCTCCAGCTGTTGCAAAACTACAAGTCCCGTCATGCCTCTGACTCTGGGTGTCATGCTTGTGGCTGTCAGAGTCTTGCTATGCCTCATGGGAACCGTAGTTCTGCAACCGCTGGAGGTCCGCTAATTGCATATACCTGGCCTAGGATGTCAAAAATCCTTGCACCAGCCCTGCACCCAGTGCCTCATGATGGGAGGAAGATGCACTTTCCCATGCTCGGTGGCAGTGCCATGACAAGGTCATATATTGCCCAGGGGGGAAATGCCAAACTGTACCCCCCCCCCCACTCAGTTTATTACATCAGTCAGAGTCGGTGCCCACCCGATCATCTTCTGCAGCTGGGATCCCACTCCCAGCTACCGCTGTGCTTGTCTTAGGCTGCTTTCACATTGGGAAAGAGCCGCGGTGACGGTATAGCCGCGCTATTTGTAGCCCCGCTATTCCGTCGTATTTACTGCGATATTCGGGCACTAGCGGTGAGGTTTTAACCCCCGCTAGCGGCCGAAAAAGGGTTATTACCGCGGTTTCCCATTGATTTCAATGGGGAGGCGCGGTATAGAAGCGGGGAACACACCGCTCCTATACCGCAGTAAAGATGCGGCTAGCAGGACTTTTGGAGCACTCCTGCTAGCGCACCGCTTGACCACTACAAGGCAGGTTTTTTTCATGCGGTATAGCAGCGCTACTTTTAGCGCTGTACCGCATGAAAAACGCCTCAATGTGAAAGGGGCCTTAGTGTCACTGCACATAACTGTAACAACAACATGGAGATGTGAACTTGGGTAGATAAAACAAGATCATTGAAAATATATTATTAAGTAAAGGAAGCAAAGGCCGCTGAATGGGCACTGTGTAAAAAGTTCTAGAAAAAAAATAGACTTGGATTTGTCTTTCTTTATTAGACTTTTTGACACATTTAAAGAATTACAGTACAAAACTTACAACATATCCTTTGATGATCTAATAAATACACTTTATTCAATATGCATGATATTATGTGCAACTATTTACTCACATGCTCACTCACGTATCATGTTTTATGTTTTATTCAACAACCTAGTGCAAAGAGATATTGTGTGCATAAAGTAACGCTCAACTAGTATCAGAGATTTCCTATTCGGGAGCATTTTAAAGGTCCTAATAGACAAGGAGCACCTCTGGGCACACAGAGTAAAATGTTGAGTGGCTAGTAGAATACCATGATGACCACTCTGGATCAAATCTAAGACTAATATAATCCTTTTAAAGAACAAAAATGAATTGGTAATGTATCATCTCCATATCTCAAAGGAGACCTGGGGCACTAAGCCTGGCCATACATTTTACAATTTTCCTTTAGATTTACCATAACTATATAATACGAGGTAAAACCTAAACATTTTCAATTTGTATGCAACCAGGCAGGCCCTTGTACTAAAAAGTGTAAGGTAAAGCTAATGGAAATTGAATAATTGTATAATGTAATTGTATGGCAAACCTAAGTAGAAGACCTGGGTCAAATGCCTTGGGTGCCAGGGTCCAGCAATGCCATGGCCATTCTCTAGCTCCAGAGTTGTCTTCAAACAGAGGTGAATATTCTGCCAATATTTTAGCAAAAGGATACCCATCTAGGAAGGGTACAAGGGACGTCGCAGTGAGTTGTCAGCAGTGGCGGACTGACAACTCATGGGGCCCCGGGCAATAGAAGATTATGGGGCCCCCGGGCTTACAGATGGCCACCACGCCAGGAGGCAGGGCAGCTAAAATCTCTGGATTTTCACATCAAAAGCATGTAGGAATCGGACATATCAGGGACAGATGTAAAAAACAAAAAACAGAGTTTTACATACTGTCCCTGATTTTATTGAGCCTGGCAACCCTGATGGGGCCCCCTAGTGGCATGGGGCCCTCGGGCAGTGCCCGAGAGCCCCAATGGCCAGTCCACCCCTGGTTGTCAGGATGGTAGGGGAGTCCTAATTTCCCGGATGATCATCTTGACTTATCTGTTGGTTGTAGTGCAGTTACTATGGGTACTGTTTTTAAATAGCACCACTAGTGTTAGAAGAAACATGCCATAACATTTCTGGCTAAATGAGGTAGGCACTGCCCTTGTTTTCAGTAAAGCAGGTTGTATGATCTTTTGCAATGTGATATTAGGCTCCATCTCAGAAGCTGATTGAAGAGGACTGAACTTTGGAAAGTGGAAAAGGCAGGCAGAGGGTGAAGGACTAATGATTAATAATCCTGCAAACTTTTCCCACAGGGCTGATCTACCATACCTGTTTTCCTGTGTGAAGGTGGCCATTTGGTCAGGACTTTGATTCCTTTTGTTAAAGCTACCCACCCCCATGATTGATGATTTTATGACCAATGGAGGAATAATCAAGCAGCAAGGGGAGAGGTTAAAAGAGCACATATCAAGAGAATGATGGAAGCAGATGTAGGGAGATCCTTGCACAGTAGATTTCTCTCCAGCAAGGAGAACAGCGAGTCCTGAACAGGAGTGACATAATCAAATCTCACTCTAAATCTCTGGGACTAGTGGTCAGAGGCAGCAGTGTCTTAGATTTCACACTGCAGATATACAGGTAGAAGGATCACGTGAAGTGATATTTTTTCCCCCTTTTTTAAAGGAATGTACATTTTGTGGGTACTGCTTGGTAACAATTAGTTTTTTTTTTCAGGTGGAACTCAGTTCTGCCACCTCTGGCTCAGACACTTTGGTGCCTGCTCACCACAATCACTTGTAAACACGTCTGGTTTCTGTGTTTACAAGTGACAGCTCTGCACTCTGTTTGTAACCCCCCCCTGAACTCTGCACTCTGTAATACAATCCTGGTATTTAATGCCCCTTTAAGACCCTCCTACTGTTTGTGAGGTGTGTGTGTGTGTGTGTGTGTGTGTGGGGGGGGGGGGGGGGGGTCGTGGTTGAGTTCCAGCACCTATTGTTTGAGAAAGAAAGCCCTGGTCACAATTAACATTTGTATTTCACTATAACATAGCAAATCTTTATTGTTAGAGTTCATGTCCACTTTAAGCTCTGCCCACCCATATTAACTAAAGTGAATCTGTCACGAATAATATAACCATCACAAATTAGGCACTAGCAAGCCTACACATAGCTTTTGTTGTATGCAAAACTTCTAAGCACTTAGGGGATGATTTATTAAAACTGGAGAGTGCAAAATCGGGTGCAGCTGTGCAAAGAAACTAATCTCTCACTAAGAGACTAAGCTGGGTGCCGGTCCAGGTGTGTGGGTTTATCCCGATCATATGGTCACGATCTTTCCTGAGCTCTGTGACGTCACCCGACAGTGGGCTTCAGCCTGCTGTCGGCTGAAAACAGGTCACAGGAGTGCATAACAAACTGCACTCCTGTGATCCACAAGAGAAGAACAGCCAAATGAGTTTTGGCTGTACTTCTTTTAAAGTGGATGTAAACCCACTCTCATCATTTCTTAACTACTGCCATAGTGCTGATCTATAAGGATATAGATGCCTCCTGCATGTATCCTTACCTGTCAAATGTTTCCCCTCTGTTATAAGAACTGAAAAACTGCAGATTCTGTGGGTGGATCTGATGTCTGGAGCTCTGTGGGTGGAGTCGTGATGTCAGTAAACTCCCTGCCCTCCTCTACACTCCCCTTGTCAACATGAATTTTTTCCTGTGTATTCCTTACACTAAATTCTGCTATGATTACTAACATCCAGTCAAAATTCAGAAAAGTAACCACATGACTTCAGAAAAGGGGTGGGAATTAAAAAAAAAATGCCTGTCTCCAGGCTAGTGCATGAGATATGTAAATAACCTGTCACTCACAGCAAAGGGGCGGAACGGACTAAGGTTTTTTTCTGTGTAAGTCTGTTTTATTTCACTAAACAATACAAGAGGATTTCTCAGAGCTGGATTAACTCTGTGTGGCAAGACTGGGCACAGATGATGGGAAATATTATACTGTACATTGTGGTTTACATCCACTTTAAGGTCTGCGTTTTTATGGTCAATATTTTTGCATTTAGGTCACACCTAAAACTCCCTATTCTTTTGGCATTGTTGAGGTAATTGTCAAAAGACTAGCAAATGCCTTAAGGGCAGGCCCGGACTGGCCATAGGGCAGACCGGGCAAACGCCCGGTGGGCCGCGGCCACCCGCTCCGTGACATGTTGCTGATCAAGCCGCACAGCGGGAGTTAAGCGACGACCGCAGCCTGAACAGGGTTAACACAGGCCGCGGCTGCCGCTCGCCTACCGCTATGCGGCCATACCTGTCATCTCTAGCGGAGCTAGCAGCTGCATGGGCTGAGCTGTGTGTCTCTATCACACACAGCTCAGCCTCAGAGCTGCGCTGACAGTTCCGCTCTCCACTCCTCGTCCAGCCATGAGCGTCCGCACAGGTGGGGAGAGCTGCAGGCTGCAGTCCGGAATGTTTCCCCCGCTCGCCCCCCCTCTTCTTCTCATGTCGGCAGCATGGAAAGAGAAGTCTTTCCTGCCCGTTTTTCTTCCCTCCCCATTGGCCACAGCGGAGACCAATCACAAGAAAATAGAGGGCATCATGGGAAATGTAGTTCCAGAGATAGGTGGCCCAGTTGTTATCAGTGGGGAGCAGACTACAGTCCCCACTGCATGCACTCTGTTGGGGGGGAAAGAGAAAACCAGGAAATAGGCTGAGCAGCTACTACAGGAGACATGGAAAAAGAAAGAGGACTGTGCTGGGGGAACTAATAGCCCCAGCATCACCAGAGAGTGCCACACTTTACCCTCACCACCAGAGAGCGCCACGCTGTACCCGCGCCACCAGATAGCGCCACGCTGTGCCCGCGCCACCAGATAGCGCCACGCTGTGCCCGCGCCACCAGATAGCGCCACGCTGTGCCCGCGCCACCAGAGAGCGCCACGCTGTGCCCGCGCCACCAGATAGCGCCACGCTGTACCCGCGCCACCAGATAGCGACACGCTGTACCCGCGCCACCAGATAGCGACACGCTGTACCCGCGCCACCAGATAGCGACACGCTGTACCCGCGCCACCAGATAGCGACACGCTGTACCCGCACAACACCAGAGAGCGCCACGCTGTGCCCGCGCCACCAGAGAGCCACGCTGTGCCCATGCCACCAGAGAGAGCCACGCTGTGCCCATGCCACCAGAGAGAGCCACGCTGTGCCCGCGCCACCAGAGAGAGCCACGCTGTGCCCGCGCCACCAGAGAGAGCCATGCTGTTACCGCGCCACCAGAGAGCGCCACGCTGTGCCTGCGCCACCAGAGAGCGCCACGCTGTGCCTGCGCCACCAGAGAGCGCCACGCTGTGCCTGCGCCACCAGATAGCGCCACGCTGTACCCGCGCCACCAGATAGCGACACGCTGTACCCGCGCCACCAGATAGCGACACGCTGTACCCGCGCCACCAGATAGCGACACGCTGTACCCGCACAACACCAGAGAGCCACGCTGTGCCCGCGCCACCAGAGAGCCACGCTGTGCCCGCGCCACCAGAGAGAGCCACGCTGTGCCCGCGCCACCAGAGAGAGCCACGCTGTTACCGCGCCACCAGAGAGAGCCACGCTGTTACCGCGCCACCAGAGAGCCACGCTGTACCCGCGCCACCAGAGAGCCACGCTGTACCCGCGCCACCAGAGAGCCACGCTGTACCCGCGCCACCAGAGAGCCACGCTGTACCCGCGCCACCAGAGAGCCACGCTGTACCCGCGCCACCAGAGAGCCACGCTGTACCCGCGCCACCAGAGAGCCACGCTGTACCCGCGCCACCAGAGAGCCACGCTGTACCCGCGCCACCAGAGAGCCACGCTGTACCCGCGCCACCAGAGAGCCACGCTGTACCCGCGCCACCAGAGAGCGAGCCACGCTGTACCCTCGCCACCAGAGAGCGAGCCACGCTGTACCCTCGCCACCAGAGAGCGAGCCACGCTGTACCCTCACCACCAGAGAGCGAGCCACGCTGTACCCTCACCACCAGAGAGAGAGCCACGCTGTACCCTCACCACCAGAGAGAGAGCCACGCTGTACCCTCACCACCAGAGAGAGAGCCACGCTGTACCCTCACCACCAGAGAGAGAGCCACGCTGTACCCTCACCACCAGAGAGAGAGCCACGCTGTACCCTCACCACCAGAGAGAGAGCCACGCTGTACCCGCACCACCAGAGAGAGAGCCACGCTGTACCCGCACCACCAGAGAGAGAGCCACGCTGTACCCGCACCACCAGAGAGAGAGCCACGCTGTCCAGCACCACCAGAGAGAGCGCCATGCTGTCCAGCACCACCAGAGAGAGCGCAGGTCAGTGTCACGGGGCAGTGTGGGCACAATAGGAGACAGAGAGTACTAGCATTGTATGGCCAAAATAGGACTGGGACACTGTGATAAAAATGGGACTGCACTGTAAAGGGACAATGTAATCATAGCAGGGCCCCTTTGCAGTGCAGTCCCCTTTATATCACAGTGTCCCTGCCCATTACAGTGTGGAGGACCGACACCAGCCACCCCCGTGAATGTCGATAACCCCCCAGTGACCGGGCTGCTCAGTCTAAAAATGCCCGGGTCTATTTTTTTTTTTTTTTTAGTAATTTACCTGACCAATTGCAGTTTGTCTCTCTACAGTAGCTAACAACATCTGTAATATGAAGTCACTTCCAACTCACCATATTAAGGACGGTGGTGCTGTATTCCATGCACTGTGCAACTGTCATAATCGGTACTTAAAGTGGATATAAACCCTCCATACACCCAGTGAAGTGAACAGCCTCAGAAGATACACAGATTTAAAACAAATCTCCCTACATAGGTTTTACATGTATATCTGCTGTCTTCACATTTATAAACTGTTTAGAAAGTTCAGATTGTGTTAGGAAATTTTCTC
The DNA here is from genome assembly GCF_905171775.1 of Rana temporaria. Classification (NCBI taxonomy): domain Eukaryota; kingdom Metazoa; phylum Chordata; class Amphibia; order Anura; family Ranidae; genus Rana; species Rana temporaria. The sequence continues at coordinate 44,024,340 of NC_053497.1, read as the reverse complement.
TTCCTGTTTAACACATAGGGGCAGATCCACAAAAGGATTATGCCGGCGTATCTATTGATACGCGGGCGTAATTTTAAATTTCCCGTGTCGTATCTTTGTTTTGTATCCACAAAACAAGATACGACGGCATCTGGGAATCGATCCTACAGGCGTACGTCTTAGTACGCCGTCGGATCTTGGATGCAATGTTTCGGCGGCCGCTAGGTGGCATTTCTGTCGCAATCCGCTTTGAGTATGCAAATTAGCTATTTACGGCGATCCACGAACGTACGTACGGCCGGCGCATTTTTTTTTTTGGTCGTTTTTGTTCGGCTTTTTACGGCGTATAGTTAAAGGTGCTATATGGTGGCGTACTCAATGTTAAGTATGGCCGTCGTTCCCGCGTACAATTTTGAATTTTTTACGTTGTTTGCGTAAGTCGTTCGCGAATAGGAATTTGCGTAGAATGACGTCACCGTCGTAAGCATTGGCTTCTTCCAGTCAAATCTCGAGCATGCGCACTGGTATACCCCCAGGGACGGCGCATGCGCAGTTAAAAAAAAAAAAAAAGTTGTTTACGTCGGGTCACGACGTATTTACATAAAACACGCCCCCAATACATCCATTTGAATTACGCGCCCTTACGCCGCCAGAGATACACTATGCCGCCGTAACTTACGGCGCAAATTGTGGATTCAAAATAAAATAAGTTACGGCGGCGTAGCGTATCTTGGATACGCTGCGCCCGGCGTACAGATGCGCCGCTGTACGAGGATCTGCCCCATAGTGTGATGTCTGGGCATACAGCCAAGATATCTAAAATAGCTGATTGGAGGAAATGCACACACCCCCTCTCATCATAGGCTGAGACTCTCAGAGGTGTTTTGTAACAGGGCCAGCTCCCTGCTAATCCATTTTAGCAACTTTCCCTGACAGAAATGTCAGGCTTCTTTTATGTGATTATCTGAGAATTTGCCAGGAGTTATCAGGCTGATGAGAGAGCTGTATGGGACTTGGCTCTTTGAAGAGATAACAAAATACTGCAGATATATGTGCCCAGCTCAAATTTCATGAATCAGGTTTACACCCACTTTAAATCAATTGCATTGCAGGCCAATAGTCCACGGTGTAAAGCAGGACTCGCTCATAAAGACACACTCGCTTTCTTTTACCTCATTCATTATCTTTGACATACACATTAATAAATCTATTTTATCCATAATACATACTTTCACAAACCGACTAGCTTTTTCTGCTTAAATTATGTACATTTTCTTACTCGATGCCAATGTACAATATATACATTGAAGTCTTTCTCTCGTGGGTGCATTCACCGTTGCATCAATACCATTGTCAGTTTCTGACCTTGCCCACTGGAACATAGATGGTTAAAGTTTGGGTACAGTTTTCTGTGTCCCTTGCCCAGCATATTTCATATGTCCAAAGTGTCTCTCCCAAACTTCTTGCATATTACTCCATGTCTGCTTATGTGGGTGGAGGTCCATTAACGTAGGAAAGCATCAAAGTCCAGGAAAATCGTTGTGAAGGACATTTTGTATGGCATAAAGGAAAGATGAATAGTGATCCACACAGGAGGAGGAACACAAGGGACAAAAAGGTCAAACATTTGATTGAAAGCCAGAGCGCACCTGAACATCCACAGGAGGATTTGTGAGACTTCAAACTGGCTGTGTCATCACTGAGAAGACAAGAAGAGTCCCAGAGATTGGTTAAAGATGCATGCATGCTACTGCAACCATTGTTATTATCAACTTGCCTTCATTTCTAATAAGGATTCGTAAAGAGGAATGGTTAGGAGCATAGTTAAATGTAGTCTTCATCTAAAGCAGTGCTGACTTATGAGAATCAGACGTGGGCAGGCCCGGATTTCCCACAAGGCCACCGAGGCCAGGCCTTGGGGCGGCAGCAGCATGGAATCCACTCGCTCGTTAACAAGTGATTGCGGCGATGTCGCCAAAATCACTTGTAAAATGTGTGCTGCCACCCGTCCTCCCCTCTCCCCCCCCCCCCCCCCACACATACCTCTCTGTCTTCGGGACTCCCCCCTCCCCCCTGGCCAACGAATCTGTCGCACAGTGCTAGGACTCCTGTTTTGGAGGTGACAGGGTCAATAAAGAGAACCTGTCACCTCCAATTACTATCACACAGGGGATTGTTTTCTCCTGTGTGATAGCAATAAAGTTAAGTGAAAAAAAAAATGATAATAAAAAATAAGAAGAAATAATAATTAAATTAATAAAATAATTAAAAAATAAAGAATAAGAAAAATAATATTAATAATAATAAGAAAATTATACAAAAATAAAAAAAGTAAACAAGCTACAAATAAATAAAAAGAAAAAAGTAACTAACCGTGCCGCCCCTGCCATCTGGTTGCCATACTCTGTTGATTGGGGGGCTGCATTGCGTAACCTGGCCTTGGGGCGGCAGGGAGAGAAAATCCGGCCCTGGACGTGGGTCATCCACAAAGCAAAAATTCTCAGCAAAAAAGTTTTAAGTTCACACTTTTCGTAAAAAAAAACCCCCGAAAATGTGAACTAACACTGCACACCTTTCCCCGCCCCCTTGTGTACCCTCTGAACCAACCTTCACAGCTGATGAGCTGCCAGTGCCCACGCAGCCAGTGCAGAAGTCTGCGGACTTGCCCACTTCTCCCCCTCTCCTCTGTGCAGCACTTCCAGGATGGATCAGATCATCACAGTGAATCCGAACGGTCAATGCCAGCTCTAGCATCACTTTGATCCATCCTGGAAGCGCTGCAGAAGGAGGGAGCAGAGCGGAGATTTCAAATCTCCAGACTGCTGCACTGGCTGATTGTGTACTGACAGCTCAGCACCCAGGGACTGGGGAGGTGCTAGGGTGACCACATTTCCAAACTACCATTCAGGGACAACCCCCCCTCTTTGTCAAAAATCAGCTTGTGCTGTAACGAATCACAGCACAGTGATTGGACACAAGTGGCAGGATTTATGATTTCTCCAATCACAAGCAAGGGGCGGGGATTGTGCTCCTCCAGGCATTCCCAGCCAGGGCAAGTACTGTCGGTGAGTAAAGCAGTGATGTGGCGGTCTTTTTTGGGGGCATCAGATTGGCCCGGGGGGATAGCTGTGACAGTTTCATTCCGGGACAATGTATTGTCCTGAAATGAATGTGCCTGGGACAGACCTGCAAAATGCGGGACTGTCCCGGGCAATCTGGGACATGTGGTCAACCTAGGAGGTGCTCACTTTTTTTTTCATTTTTTTTTTTTTTTTTTTTTTTTTTCTGAAAAGCTGAACTAACTCTTTAATGCTTTGACACTAAACGAGAACACAGGGCAGCTGGAAAAGGTTGGATGCCCGTCTGTCACTTCGTAATGGTGGATGTAGCTAATGACTGATTGGGTGGGCCATGACAATACAGATAATGAAACTGGGGTGGCCCCTGTGAGCCTACTGACTCAGGAGAGGCAGGAACTGTGTTGGACTTCTGCAGAGAGAACATTGCTTCCCACTCTACAGAAAGCTGGCAGGGGGCAAACTTTTTTATTCTGTGGCAGCATTTCAGGCTGTGGCTGTTTTAGAAATAAAACAATCTGTAAGACATTAAAAACACCCTTTGTTTTGATGTTCCTGGAATGTTAACTAATTTTAAATTGAGAATTCAACTAGTATTTATGCTTTGTTATTTCCTGAAACATGTCACAACAAAATGGCATCATGAGCCAATAAATTAGAATGAAGGGCCTCCTCACCTAATGTCCATGAGAATTGACACATCTTGTCTTGCAGGCTGATGCTTCCTTTTAACCTCCTGAGACAAAGAGAAAAGCAATTTGGAGAAAAAACTGTACAATGGGAAAACTAGCCAGCAGAACCTGTAGTCTATGCCAAGTACATATTATCCCAGACTTTAGATCATAACGTACCACCATTGCTAATCACACAGACCACACATCTCTGCAGACTATGGGCCAGATTCACAGTCAGCGACGTAAATGTAGGCGGGCGTAGCGTATCGTAGTTACGCTACGCCGCCGCAACTTAGAGAGGCAAGTGCTGTATTCACAAAGTACTTGCGTCTAAAGTTACGGCGGCGTAGCGTAAATGTGCCAGCGTAAGCGCGCCTAAATCAAATGAGGAACGGGGGCGTGTTTTATGTAAACTAATCATGACCCCACGTAAATGACGCTTGCTCAGTATCGCGTTGAATTTTCAAATTAAATTACGCCCACTCAATGCCTAGTCGACGTGAACGTAACTTGCGTCCAGCCCCATTCACGGACGACTTATGCAAACAACGTAAAACACGACGCTGTTCCGACGTTTCCGACGTCCATACCTAACATGACTTACCCCCTGCTTTATGAGCGGTAACTTTACGCCGGCGTATGTCTTACGTAAACGACGTATCTTGCTACGTCGGGCCCACGTACGTTCGTGAATCGGCGTATCTAGCTCATTAGCATATTCAACGCGGAAATCTACGGAAAACGCCACCTAGCGGCCAGCGTAAATATGCACCCTAAGATACGACGGTGTAATAGACTTGCGCTGCTCGTATCTTAGCCGAATTTATGGGTAACTGATTCTAAGAATCAGCCACATGGATACGACGGCTCTCATTCGGACTTACGACGCATGGCGCTACGCCGTCGTAAGTGCTTTGAGAATCTGGGCCTATGTATACACTTTACCTACACATTCACTGCTATGTATTTCAGCATCTGCAGCAGGGGCTGCAGATGCGTATCATGAAATCAGTGGACCCATGTGTAAGATTAAAAGTGAGAACTAGTCATGGAAAAACAAATACATATGGCTCAGTGCGCTGTGGCAAAAAGTGAGTGTGGTTTAAATTGCACTAAATATTGGGCGTGTGGTTAAATAGAGTCTGAGAGGACTTGCATGGTGCAAAGGAGGACACGGGGGGGGGGGGGGGGGGGGCAGAATTGCTTGCAATGCTGTCAAGAATCATTGGAATTTGCATATTCAATGACATTCCCTATTAGGGTTGCACCGATACTGGTAGTGGTGGTAATACTAAGTAATGTTCCGATACCTGAGACCAATACATTTGTGGTGCGATTAAAACCCATATAAAATTAACGGGCTTGAATCGCACTGAAAGAATCTTATGTGGTTTGAACAGGAATGTTCTGTGATTCCTGTCCGAATCGCACCTCTGCTATGTGAACCCAGGCTTGTTATGACGGGTAATTGACAAGTTTCGGTACTCGTACTTGCCAACCATATTGGAGCATCCCTACACCCTCTGTAACCTATAAAGAGTTATTAATTTTCCACCTACTTTTGTTTGAGTCACCTTCTTTTTCCTCCCCTGTCTTCTCCTCTGCCCAGGGATGTTGTGTTGTATGTGGTGGTCGGTCACCTGGATATTAGAAGCAACTTGTGCTCCCTGATCAGACATCGTGCAGTCATATCTCGGTGTATGCAGGAGATTATCTGTCCTGTGTTCCGAATCTGGTGTGTCTACAGGGAGAAAAAGAGCAGATCATAAATGAACTATGGTGACTTTGAGTTATCGTATTATAAAATTCTTCTTTGATTAATTATGGTAACATGGACCCATCTAGTGCTGTACACAGACAAAGGTCACTCCTATTTAAATATAAAAAACTATGGATGGAATCCAATTCGAAAAATGTCTGAATCAACATGGGGACAAGGGGCCAGATCCACAGCCAGCGGGCTTAACTTAAATGTTCCTATTTAAGTTACACTGCCGCAAAATTTCTACCTAAGTGCCCGATCCACAAAGCACTTACCTAGAAATTTGCAGCTGTGTAACTTAAATGCGTCCGGCGCAAGGCGTGCCCAATCTAATGGGGCGAGTCCCATTTAAATTAGGCGCGCTCCCGCGCCGGACGTACTGCGCATGCTCCCGACGCTATTTTCCTGACGTGCTTTGCGCGGATTTACGTTGCGCCGAGTTTTGAGAATCGTGACGGGTGTAAAAGAAAAAAAAAGAGTTGCGGCGGGAAGAAATTTTTTTAAAAAAGATTTGACAGCGACGCGGGAAAGAAGGGTCTACTTTTACATGGTGTACTAAGTTTACACTTTGTAAAAGCAGCCCTAATTTTGCGACAGCAAACTAACACTTACGGAAAAAAAACGAAGGGAAAAAGCTTTGTGGATCTCCGTAAGTGCTAATTTGCATACCCGACGCGGAATTTCGACGAGAAATGCCCCCAGCGGCGGCCGAGGTACTGCATCCTAAGATCCGACAGTGTAAAACTATTACACCTGCCGGATCTTAGGAATATCTATGCGTAACTGATTCTATGAATCGGCCGCATAGATAGAAACAGGGATACAACGGCGTATCAGTAGATATGCCTGCGTATCCCTTTTGTGGATCTGGCCCAAGGTGCTTTGGGGTGGGGGGCTGCAGGGCGCCCCCCTGCCCCAAAGCACCCACCCCCTCATGTTGAGGGCTTGCAGCCTGGTACGGTTCGGGGGGCGCTGACTGGCTGGGCTGCGTGCTCGAATAAGGGTCTGGTATGGCTTTTGGGGGAACCCCCATGCCATTTTTTCGGCGTAGGGGTTCCCCTTTAAATCCATACCAGATCCAAGGGCCTGGTATGCTCTTGGAGGGGGAACCCATGCCGGTATTTTATTTAAAATTTGGCATGGAGTTCCCCCTGATAATTCATACCAAACGGAGTGCCTAGTAATGGCGGCGATACAAGTCAGATCCCCGTCCAATATCGTGCCGCAGCTAAACGCAACCGCATGTAAATACACTGTACAAATGCAGCTAATCGCTGTGCCTGGAGTCTTGAATTTCACAGAAAATAAACATGCTTTTAACTGCGGCAGAACAGCCGTCCGTGTAAAAGGGGCCATAAGTTAAGCTCCTAATAATGGTGTCCCTTTTTGGCACAGCAGGACAAGGACACAAAGCACATATAGTGCCGGTTAATTGATGTCATTGATTCACATAAAAATGATTTCCCAGATTCTACTGTAGGAGAGGAAACCGACTCAGCCAAGATCCCCGCAGGAAGGTGAATCTGCTAAATCATCATATGTGCCACCAATGAATTCTAATACAAAATACCGGCTTACTGTAAATGTTTGGCTGGTGCTGCAGAATTGGGAGCCTTTCCAACTTCCAAGCCGATAATATATACCCCTCTTAATGCCATTACAGATATCGTAAAATAACAATACTGAGAAGAGCCACTGGACCAATCTGATAATGTAATATATACATGAAAAACTGACACTTTAAACCTGTCTACATAGCTCTCAACTGTCCCTGAATTCAAGGGACTGTACCCGATTTGGAATAAAGTCCCATTGTCCCCATTTCCTTATTAGCCCCTCATTTTGGTCTGATCTATATAGTTATATTGAAAATGCACTATTTACCTAAAAAAAAAAAAAAAAGTGTTTCCCAGTGCTAAACCTTTGATCCAATTTCTAAATGGCTGCATTTGTAAATTTCAAAAGCCAATATAAAGGAATAGTAGTAGTGAAAAAATAAAAGCACTTGTGGGTTTAGCTAATCATTTTTTAAATGTAATTCTCTTTTATCCGCTTGCCGACCAGCACACGACGATGCATGCCGGCACAATGGCACGGCTGCGCAAATGGGCGTACAGGTAAGTCCCCTTTAAATCATGGCTTAGTGGGCGTACGCCGTGATCGTGCCTGTGGGTCCCGCGGACTCCATCTCGTGTCACGGAGAGGCAGAACGGGGAGATGTAAACAAGGTATTTCCCTGTTCTGTCTAGTAATATGAGCGAGATCTACTGCTCCCTGTCACGGGAGCAGTGATCTCTGTCATGTTCTAGTGAGCCCACCCCCAGTTAGAATCTCTCCCTAGAACACAGTAATCGGTGCATTTTTATAGCACTGATCGCTGTATAAATGACAATGGTCCCAAAATAGCATCAAAAGTGTCCGATGTGTCCGCCATAATGTCAGTCATGATAAAAATTGCAGATTTCCGCCATTACTATTAAAAAATAATAAAAATGCCATAAATCTATCCCCTATTTTGTAGACGCTATAACTTTTGCGCAAACCAATCAATATAGACTTATTGCGATTTCCTCCCCATGTTGAGGGCATGTGGCCTGGTACGGTTCAGGAGAGGGGGGCCGCACTCTGTCCCCCCTCTTTTCTGCGGCCGGCCAGGTTAACGTGCTCGGATAAGGGGTCTGGTGTGGATTTTTGGGGGAACTCCACGCCATTTTTTTTTTTTCATTTGGGGTGGAGTTTTTTTTAATTGACGGCGGGGTTCCCCTTAATATCCATACCAGACCTGAAGGGCCTGGTAATTGAATTTGGGGTGACCCCCACACTATATATATATATATATATATATATATATTTTTTTTTTATGAATGAATCCTCTCTGAATTACCGGGAGCCGACAATTCATTATAGCCGCAAGTCCCGTTTTAAATGACTTTTTTCTTTCAGAAATGACACTTTGTGCAGAGACAGTTCTAAGTACGGGAAACATGCGCTATTTCACATGCTTACTTTACACCCCCCCAGGTACGAAATTTAAAGGAATATTTCACTTTTATTGTTTCACTCTAAGCATTATTAAATTCACTGCTCCCGAAAAAAACTCAGTTTTTAAAACTTTTTTTTGCATTGATACATGTCCCCTGGGGCAGGACCCGGGTCCCCAAACACTTTTTAGGACAATAACTTGCATATTAGCCTTTTAAATTAGCACTTTAGATTTCAAACGTTCGAGTCCCATAGACTTTAATAGGGTTCTAAAGTTCACACAAACGTTTGGTGTGTTCGCAAGTTCTGGTGCGAACCGAACAAGAGGGGTGTTTGGCTCATCCCTAGTTCTTACCCAACAGGTACAGAGTGGCACCTAGTGTGGTCTTCTGCTGCTGTAGTCCATATGCTTCAGGGTTTGATGTGTTGTGCATTCAGAGATGTATTCTGCATACCTTGGTTATAACAAGTGGTTATTTGAGTTACTGTTGCCTTTCAATCATCTCGAACCAGTCTGAAAATTCTCCTCTGACATCAACAAGGCATTTTCAACCACACAACTGCCGCTCACTGGATATTTTCTATTTTTTGGACCATTTTCTGTAAACCCTAGAGATGGTTGTGCGTGAAAATCCCAGCAGATCAGTAATCTTTGAAATACTCAGACCAGCCCATCTGACATCAACAACCATGCCACGTTCAAAGTCACTTAAATCCTCTTTATTTCCCATTCTGATGCTCGGTTTGAACTCCAGCAAGTTTTCTTCATCACGTCTAGACACCTAAATGCATTGAGTTGCTGCCATGTGATTGGCTAATTAGCGATTTGTGTTACCAAGCAATTGAACAGGTGTACCTAATAAAGTGTCCGGTGAGTGTACATTTTCCTGTACAAATGATGCTTACCCCCTACTACCAACTGAGACGCATCCCATTATAAGAACAATAAGTGGCTTAGGGGGAAGATAGGAGCAGAGCCAAGCTCACTTTTTTTTACCATAAAGTTGAGATTTGTACATAAACTTCAGCTCCCTATATTTCTAAATCTACTGGAGGTAACCTTCGTTTATGCATTTTTCAGCACGTTCTTAGTATTTATAGGCCAGAGTTATGTCGGCTTTACTTTAAGCCAAGCAGATTAACTACTGGCATGCATTTTATAATGTGTTCAATACTCATATGACGGGTTTTCGTGACTCTTACCACAATAGGAGGCGACTTCCAACTGTCCTGATTCCAAACTTGGCAGATCATTGCACAGAACCTACAAAGTTTGAGATACCATAATATATATTTAGGAGACTGTAGAAATACAGTACAAAAAAATATGCATAAAGTGTAAGGACAGGCTCACAATGACGGGTACATAGGTTGTCTGTAGAACAGAAAGGATACACAGTTAGGTACGCCTTATGCCTATTAAAGCTTGTAGTATGTAAGTTACATGTGTGCTCAATATGTGAAACTAAAAGATTGTTTTTGCAGTCTTGTTGGCTCACAGGATGTGGCACGATCAACAGATATGCACTGTACTGTACTGTGCTGAAAATGTTTTCAATCTGAAAAGGGAAATCTAATGCAGCCACCACTAGGGACTGGTAAATTGCAATATATTAAACCATCGAAACTTCTGAGTTTAGTTCCGCTTTAAACATACCTCCAGCTCTGTAATAAAACTGGGATTTCCTTTCCTTCAAACCTTAGAGGGGCCAGACTGTGGCCAGTGAGAATAAAAAATGTCCCAGCATCGGTGGGAGTAAACAATGCCATAGGCTTGGTAGTCAGTGGGAGTAAAAAAATGACAGCATTGGTGTCAGTGGGAGGAATAGTGCCCTATGGTTGGTGTCAGTGAGAGGAATGGTGTCCCATCGTTGGCGTCTCTGGGAGGAATAGTGTCCCATCGTTGGCGTCACTGGGAGGAATAGTGTCCCATCGTTGGCTTCACTGGGAGGAATAGTGACCCATCGTTGGCTTCACTGGGAGGAATAGTGACCCATCGTTGGCTTCACTGGGAGGAATAGTGCCCCATCATTGGCGTTACTGGGAGGAATAGTGCCCCATCATTGGCATTAGTGGAAGGAATGGTGCCCCATTGTTGGTGTTAGTGGGAGAAATAGTGCCCCATCTTTGGTGTCAGCGGAAGGAATAATGACCCAAGGGCCAGATAAAAGCAAGCAAAGGACAACATACTGCCCGTGGGCCACAGTATGGGGGACCCCTGCTGCAAAGCATTGTTGGTCTGGGAAGAACTCACGCCCACCAACAGCAAAAGCCACACAGGCAGGCACACTTGTCATAACTTTTGGGTCGCATGACCATTTTGAAAAAAGTTAAGCTGGCCATACACTAGTAGCTTTTTGAACATTCTCAGTACATTCAATGACTTGACAAAGGTTCAAAATGACCAAAAACTTTGTTTGCTTTTAACAATCAATTTTGGGATGAATGTAATTTCCCAAAGAAAATTCTAATTTGAAATTGAATTATAAATTAAAAGAGAATCTGTTCATTCAAGAATTTTTTTTTCCATCCTGCTCCTTTAAAGTTTTCTTTGACTACAGTTAAAAATGAGTCTTGAGAAAATTGAACAAACTTTCTTAAAACAAAAAAACATGAACACAATTCTACTAGTGTATGGCCACCTTTAAAAAAAATAAAAATAAAATAAAAGTATATACACTGGAATTTAGTATTAACTGTATGCAGCAAATATAAGAGAAGTGGGGAGGCAACATTTGAAAGGTGGGTGATCGTATTGTCTTTCTTTCTTTCTACTTTAATTGCTTATCTTTATTAAATCTATTTATGGGACAGAGTGACACCGTGTCAGTTTTTTTTTTACTACACCTGGCAGTAATGTACATTTTTTGTTTTTAAAGTTTTTTTTTTTACTACATTTCCTAAGTGTCCCTTCTGCTAATTTGATCATTCAAAGAGAATTTCGGCAGTTCTTGGCCAAGGTTGCCTGTGCAAAGAGCAAGATAAGTAATAAGTGCAGTGATAAGGATGTAGAAAAAACAACAGAAACTGAGGTACAGATAAGAAGTCGTCAACTAAGATAAGGAAAGGGCATAAAGAGGAAAATAATCTGTATTTACTCTGTTATCTATTGTTTGAACTTGGATGTCAATCTTAGGTCTTCGAAATCCCTCTGAGATAACCGTGCCTCCAGTAACAATGAAGGCAGGTAAATCTTCTTCCACTGGCAACAGGTCTTCTTGGCTCCTATGTTTGGAATTGGTGACCCCGGAGTCAGTACTGATGCTACTCTCAGAGCATTTATGCCTCCGTGATAATTTTAGTGGGGCTGTTAGAATAAAAATATATGTTAGCAACCATAGACAGATTAATTGGCCAGCCAATCTTTGGGCTGGCCATACATGATTCAATTTTTTCTTCCTACCAGCAGGTTGAACTTAAAAAAATAAATAAAAAAGAGCCGATTTCCCATCCATACATTGAATGTCAGACTCCCAATGAGCTATTTCCCATCACAAAGCCTTCCCTGCCATCAGAATGCAATGATCAGTGTTGTTAGCTACAGCCAGGGTCGCTGATCATTTGGGAAAGGCCTGACAGGCTGGTTGTATGTGTGTGCATTTTATAATTTGATATGTTTTTCACACTAAGAAAAGATGTAAAAATATCAACAACAAATTGTAAAATAACACAACAACCTTTTGTTTTGTTTTTGTCCTTTCTGTAAATGTATTTGTATTGGGTGTTTTTAACCTATATGCTACAGAAACAATAAGAATTTTTTTATTTTTTTCCATTTTTGGGTATTCTTATTGTTTTTTTGGATGTTTTAACTGTAAAACAAATTGTACATTCTGTATATAACTGTGTTCTATTTTGTATGCTTTGCCTATGTATTACATTATGTGTTTTGGTTACATGTTTGCATTCCTTTGAGTCCTGATTAGAATTAGCCTACCTATGTTACGCCCCTTATTACCATAAAAGTACAATTGTAATATTAATTTAAGACCTAATATAAGACGTAATCATGTGTGTAAAGAAATTAAAATGGAACAGTTATTAGGAAATATGCTAAGTGTATCTTTTTGTGTCTGCAGTAGCTTATATTAATTTGGAACCACTAATCAATATGAAGATAGGAGTTGACTATCTAAGTTTTCCAGAACAGTTGGCGAGCCAGCCGGGGAAGGAATTTGCAGGTGACCCTGAGAATCCAAAATGAGGAGCTTGAAACGATCTGAGAATTTCTGATAATCAGCTAGTTGAAGTAAGCCCTTTGCTTACATTTGATATAAAATCACAAATACAGTCTTCTGTGTACTGTCTCTTTAAATTATTTGCTAGTTTTGCCCCCACTATTTAAAAAAAAACAGAAATAACAAAAAACACACGATAAAGGGTATCGAATGTTTAACTATGTTTCCACTTTTTTTATTATTGCATGCACCATTTGCTTATAATAACTAAAATAAATAACCCTATCAACCCTAACATAACAAAAAAGGAATAGCATGGCATATTCTGATAAGCTAGAGTTTAATTTCTAAGAAATGTTATCAAAGATGAAATTAGTTATTTTGCTGTGAAGTAAAGTTTTGCTGAAATCTGCCCACGATCCGGAATGCCATGGTGTGAATAGAGCCTTACTGCTAATCAATGTATTCTGACAGCAGAGAGTCCTGCAGTCAAAATGAAATGTTTTGGTAGGGAGGGATTCCATCAACCTCACTTGTGTGGATGGAGGAATCTGTTACAAATAATCTATGGTCAGCTTAAGATCTTTACACCTAAGTTCCCAACTCGGTTTCCCATTGTTCTTTATTAAAGGTTCTTGGGCTCGATATTGGATTTTCATTTTACCTAATAGGGAATACTTCAGAAAAAGGACAACGGGTGGTGTGGTGGGTCAGAACGTTTAAATCTGTCAGGAAGATCTGATTTTCAGGAGTCCACAAAATGTATCCCAAAGCTAGTGGATAATTCATCCCAACAGTGTCCTGTAATACTGAAAGATCAGTCTGGGGTGGAATAACCCTATTATAAATGTAAACACAATGTATTTAAAGAAGATAAATGCCAGGCAAATGAATCATCACTTACTAGATTTTGAGATCTCATCATGAGACCCTGAGCTACCAACATCCCCTGTTGGGTCCCATTCTAGATCAATAGCAAAGCATGCTTTGGCAGGGGGAACAATAGGTAGACAAGGAACTGCCTCATCTTCAAAGTCAAGGTCCAAGAACACATCAGATGACCCAGATGATACATGTTCAAAGCCACTATCGAGAACGTCATCTTCAAAGACCTTCAAGGAAAATGTGAAAATGATCATTGTTAGGTGATCCATAGGTTATTGGTATGAAAGGATGTAAGATTTTTATAATATTTTCAGTAGGTAAAAACATGTAGTAACATGAAAAATATGTACCGTATATACTCGAGTATAAGCCGAGTTTTTCAGCACATCTTTTGGTGCTGAAAATGCCCCACTCGGCTTATACTCGAGTCACCTTTTTTGTGCCTGATCTCCCGGAATTCGGGGACCTGGTACCAGCCGGTTGTAGGTCCTCCGAAGCCCAAACTTGGCACACATATAGCCCCACTCTTCCTCTACAGGTGTGCAAAATGTGTTGTCCGGGGGACCTACGGCCCGGGGAGCACCGATTTTTCAAATCCGGGCACCCCTTCCATAGACTCCCATGTTTAAACGGTAATTTCTCTGTTAACCTTGGGGACCCGGTACCGGCCGGCTCTAGGTCTTATGGCACACATGTATCCCCTGTTCTCCTTTACAAGTGTGCAAAGTTTGCTATCTAAGGGGCCTGCGGCTGGGGAGCACCGATTTTTCAAACCCGGGCACCCCTTCTATATACTCCCATGTTGGTAAGCCTAGTCATGGGCACAGTGAGGCATGGGCACAGTGAGGACACAGTGAAGCACAGTGAGGCATGCACATGGACACAGTGAGGCATGCAGATGGACACCCTATGCTTATACTCAAGTCAATACGGTAATATGACTTGCACAAATGTATTTAAAAAGTAAGACCAATTAGCGTACTTGAAGAAGATACACAGAAACGTCTGACCTATTTTATGGAAGGTTCAACAGTGACTGACTGAAACTAAACCTTAACTGTCTCCTATTAGCCTGTAAACTAGTTACGTAACAAAAAACAGGAACTTCTATTCCTGAACAACTCTTTGTTTGTTGGCTTGTCTGTCTTTTGTATCAAAATCGGAAAAACATTTCCGTAAGAGGAACGATAAGTCAATTATCTGTTTGTTAGTATAGTGCTTTCAACAGCCGATTCCAAGTCTTCAGATGAAAGAAAAAAGCGAAGGGGCAAGATAGATTTTATTTTTTTTACCATAAGTTAACATAACGTCTGATTTTTGATCAGTTTGTACAGTAATGGTGTACTTCTCTCGTAACCAGTGTGCATGGGGTCCACTTATCTGTTAGAGTTGCGTCACCCCCACAAGCAATTTTAAGTCAAAAATGATATTACCTGCAAAGTTATGCCATTAGTCCAACCACTTTATTACTATCATTATGGTTAATGTGGACATACAGGGGCAGATCCACATACATCTGCGCCGGGCGCAGCGTATGTAAGATACGCTATGCCGCTGTAACTTACTTTGCTTTTGTTTGAATCCTCAACAAATTTGCGACGTAAGTTACAGCCGCGTAGTGTATCTCTTGCGGCGTAAGGGTGCGGAATTCAAATGGATCTAATGGGGGCGTGTTTTATGTTAATACGTCGTGACCCGACGTAAACAAAGTTTTTTTTCGGAACTGCGCATGCGTCGTCCCTGGGGGTATCCCAGTGCGCATGCTCGAAATTAAACCGGAACCCACCAATGCTTACGACGGTGACAACATTCTACGCAAATTCCTATTCGCAAACGACTTACGCAAACGACGTAAAAAAATCGAAATTGTACGCGGGAAGGACGGCCATACTTAACATTGAGTACGCCTCCGTATAGCAGCTTTAACTATACGCCAGAAAAAGCCGAACGCAAACGACGGGAAAAAAAGCGGGCCGACGTACATTCGTGGATCGCCGTAAATAGCTCATTTGCATACTCGACGCGGATTACGACGGGAACGCCACCTAGCGGCCGCCGAAAAATTGCATCTCTAGCCGAGATGCCGTCGTATCTTGTTTTAAGGATTCAAAACAAAGATACGACGCGGGAATTTTGAAATTACGCCAGAGTATTAATAGATACGCCGGCGTAATTTCTTTGTCGATCTACCCCTTAATGTTAATTGTACTATCCAACTTACAGTACTTCAGCCATTCATTTTAGGTGCGAGTTGTGCAATATGTCTATGGGCTTTAAGTGGTTCACAACCTTAAATAAAAGCAAGGCCTGGGGTGTCTGCCAACTGCATATGTTTGTGCATCCAAATGTTTATGCACTGGCTTTTAATATATATGACCATTTGGTGGTTGGTCTTTAAAACTGCTATCATTTTGTTTTTTGGCATATTTAGCATTCAATCTCTTTTATGCACTTAGAAAACAAATCTGTTTGTTACTATGTACAAGTAATCTGCTTTTCCTTGTTCCTTTGTTGGTTAGTCCCAAGTCCTATTGTTGGCTAATTTCTTACAATGTCTGAACCATCAGTCTAGTTCCTTCCACTACAAAGTCTAAGCATATACATTATACATACCAGCTTGGTGCTTACAAGCCGTTTCTGCAGTCGAGAGAGGCGGATGAATATCTCCTGGCAGTAGGAGCCCAGCTCTGTCATCTCCTCCTCTAAGGCCATTGCATCTTGCGGATCGGTTTCATATATGAGCTGATCTCCACGCTCTAAGAGAACCTCTACACGCTTCATGTTATTCCACACATCTTCCTGGAAGGCCTAACACAAAAATAGCCAACATCAAGTAATGTAATATTTTTACCAAAAAGTTCTGTAATTAAGGCTGGGTTCACACTGTGTGCGTCGCGGCTCACAGCATGGGTCAGGCGCCTCCCTGTTCTCCAATTCAGGTCTGAATTAGGTCCTCAATTTTTGGCTGAATTTGGATCTGAAACGGAGCCGAAGATACACAGGCCTCTTCTGCAGTGCGCTCCGCGGCCGCCTCGGAGATGTGTGAACCGGCTCCATTGAGAGACAGTCACACTCTCCTCTCATATTGGATGCGGAGAAACCTGCATCCAATTCGCAATAGTGTGAACCCAGCCTAAGGCTTTTCTGACCCAAATGCAACTTTTTGGAAATAGCTCTAAATTCAATCTCCAACATCTCAAATAAGCTTTAACATGTTAATGTTATTTCAAAAGTTGCTTTCAACATTTTTAAAGTGTCACTAAAGGCAAAACGTATTTTATTTTTTTGGATAGCATGGAGAGAGATTAGCACACTTTTCTTTGCTGTCTATGCCCCTGTTAGGGAGATTCCCCCCATTATATTTGTCCAGTTTACCGTTGTAATCAAAAGTGAAGGTAAATAAAAATGGCAAACGTTGGGCTGACATCAGAACAGGAATAGAAGGGAAATCTTCTAATAAGGACACAGGTTCTTGTGATCCTGGTGACATTCCCTCACTTTGGAGGGATTTCTTCTCACTTCCTGTTTTAGCTATGCAAAAGGAAGTGAAGGTAAATCTCCCCAATAGGACACAGATGACAAAAAAACTGACAGGGGTTATAACTGACCCTTATGGACTGTTTTCATCGGACGTGTGTGGGCCCCGTCGGTTTTTTTTTTCCCATCGGTGAAAAAAAATAGAACCTGTTTTAAAATTTTCTGATGGTTAAAAAACAGATAGGAAAAAAACGATCGTCTGTGGGGAAACCCATTGGTCAAAAATCCACGCATGCTCAGAATCAAGTCGACACATGCTCGGAAGCATTGAATTTCATTTTTCTCAGTACGTCGTTGTGTTTTACGTCACAGCGTTGGACACGATCGGATTTTTAACCGATGGTGTGTAGGCAAGACTGATGAAAGTCAGCTTCATCGGATATCTCATGAAAAAATCCATCGGTCCGTTTTCATCGGATGAACCGATCGTGTGTACGTGGCATAACGCTATCCAAAACAAAAAAAAGTTTTGCTTTTAGTGACACATTGGGTGACAAGTTAAATAAGCAACTTTGAAAAGAATACCTGGTGATACTGTAATAAAGGTCCTTGTTCAGACACTTCCTGTTATGGGGTGACAACATTTTCCACTGTGCTCTTGCACTGCCACCCTGTTACAAGCACCTGGTAGAGAAGCTAAGCTAAAAGTGAGTGCAATGACACACATTCCACAAACATGTCCCTTACTGTCACTATTAAGAAACCAATTGAAAGCAGTGATGAGCAGCCAATGCAACCACGAGTTCATGTAGGTAGAAAGTGGCTGAAAAAGGCCAGAAGGGAGCAGCAGCAAACTGAAAAACTTAGGCAATGGTTTGTTATGATACACAGTGCTTTAGAAAATGAAATGTCATCCAGTTATGTACCCCTTGCACACTAAGCATTTAGCCCATGGGCATCCAATCCCAGAATTTCAGTGCACCTGGGGGAGGCACAGGTGCTGCATCCAGCCCTGCTGCCTGCAGCTTGTTAAAGTGTATGGTAGGCTGAAATATGCCATCGCTGAATGGGGCAAGTTCCTTATTATGTTGGTACAGTGTTCAGTCCCGTCTAACCACAGCATATTTCAGCCTGTCCTAGACTTTGACCGGTTGCAGGCGGTGGGCCTGAACGCTGCACCTGTGCCTCCTGAGTGCACTATAATGCAGGGACTGGGAAGCATGCAGACTAAATGCCTAGTTTGCAAGTAACATTAGGGTTTCCACCTACATTAACTAAAGACAAAAATGGGTGACAATAGGATCATACATTTTCTAAAATTCAAATTAAGAATCCTGCTGCACAATAGCCCAAAAGGGTAGGAGGGCCCACTGGATCAGAACCATCAATAGGGAATGTAGAGTAAGGCTAGTGGGTAATGGCACAAAGGGAACCTAGATGTGGCTTTTACTTCACTAGATACTCGCCACCCTACGCTGTAGCGTGGAGATAATGTTGTAAGCTGTAATTCCACATCTTGCGACAGTGCTGGTGATGTCAGTGAACATAGAGTTGCCAATAATGTGGCAGTAATGTTTAGGACACAGGGAGTAAATGTGCCCAAATAGAGATTTCTGCAACAATGTGGATAACAACCGAGCTTCAGGAGGACAGACACTTCTGGTGTCATGCTAGGAAGAGGGTATATGCACATGTTTGGGCTTAATTTATGGGGTCTAAGTTATCTTTCTACACAGGGGCCCTCTACAATCTGAGTCATTCACTGTGCTATTACAGTGTTCAGCATAAATATATAGGAAACCATAATGTATAATGCCCCCCCCCCCCAAAAAAAAAGAACCAAAATAAGGTACTGTGTATAAGGAAGCTGGAACACATGGACACTTCAAGTATTTCTGATTTTCTACTGCTTAATAAGAGCCAGTCACCAATAAACATATATTGTAATCTGAATCTTTAATTTGTAATTGTAATAAGAGCGGAGTCTTATCTCTCATGTGATTGACTTGTATTCTCCTACTCTCAAAACAAAACTGTCAGCTCTCAGGTCAAACTATAGGGGCTGTACTGTGTCTGGCTCACTGCTGAGCTATGTTAAATTACAGATTTATCATTCTCTAGAAGCCTGAAATGTATCATTTATCAGCCCTAAGCTCAGGCAAGGGACAGGTCAGCCTGTGTATTAACCCCTTTTCGGCCGATAGCGGGGGTTAAAACCTCACCGCTAGCGCCCAAATATCGCGGTAAATACGACGGTATAGCCGCGCTACAAATAGCGCGGCTATACCGGCACCGCGGCTCCGCGCCTCAATGTGAAAGAGGTCTAAAGATAGTTTGCATGTGTAGCGCTATACAAGTCACTCCATTCATTCATTCATTCATTCATTCATTCATTCATTATGTAGCCGAGGGAGGATTTAGGGGAATACCAGTGCCTGGCAGCAGTCTTAGGGCTTTTGGATGTCTGCACGAGAGAGGTTTTTTACAGGTTAATAGCGTGCATAAAACATGTTAAATTCACATACAGTAAAACCTTGGTTTGCAAGCATAATTCGTTCCAGAAACATGCTTGTAATCCAAAGCACTTGTATATCAAAGCATTTTTTTTACATGGCATTAAAGAGAAGAGAGGCACCTCTAAGTGTAGCAATAAGTTGCTAAATGATGTATCTTCATTAAATGTAACCATATTGCTACACTTGGAGGCTCCTCTCTTCTCTTTTATACTCAGTTGTGACATGACGCTACTCTTATATCAAGACATCGCTTGTATATCAAAATGTATTAAAACATTTTGCTTGTCTTGCAAAACGCTCTTAAACCAAGTTACTCTCAAACCAAGGTTTTACTGTATTCTCTTTTGGGAAGATTTTGTTGAAATAAATGGCCTGGTGACAGAGTCTCTATATGGCTCTACAATGAGTCATTGGTACACCTTAAACATATGACTGTAAAGCACCTTTTAACAGTTCCTGGGAAGGAGAAGAGGATCTTTTGATTTTATTTAGATTTTTTTTTTACCATTGCTGTACCTTGAGTTGTTGGATTTTCTCAGTTGAGTTACCATGGTAGATATACTCTACACTAGAAAGTTCCATGTCCATCTCAGTCAGACTCAGCTTCAGATCATCCTGATCTGTATCAAACTCCTCTCTTTGCTGGACCTTGGACTGTAAGAAGATGACATATCATCCTTAAGTTGCTTCAAATACATATTTTATGAAATATCTCTCTGCTTCAGCACATAACAAAGCTGATGAGATACCTTCAAAGTCTGATAGATGGTCTCTGCCTCCTTCTGCAAACAGTCCCAGAAGTGGTTGACCTCCTGCAGTCTACTTCGAAGTGTAGTTGGAAGCAACATTTTGGTAGAAATCTGTGTGATTCTCCAATATTTCCTGTTCAGTGTTTCCAGGTCTAGTAATTTCTCTCGAATTTCCTTGAGGAGATCCTGAGAATGACAAGCAGAATGTAGAGAATAGTAAAGTAAATATAAGAAATTAGGATGAGTGAAAAATAGTTTTTGTTGACTAAGGAATATTTGTTACCTCATATTTTCTTAATGCCAGTTTGGCATCATTGTGAAGGGTTCGAGAAGGATTCTGAAGAGAGGCCACCATCTGTGTGATCTTCAGCCAATCCTCCATCCGTGAGAGGGAGTCCAGGAATTGTTCACACAGTTGTTTGTCCTGATGCATACTGCAGGGAAAAGCAAGTTGTAGTGAAGATTATGTGAACAATATCAGCTTGGGAAAAATTCAGTTATTAATTATAATAAGGAGGCTAGGCTCTAATAGGCAATAGGGGGCAGAATTCCCGGTTTTAAAATCGGTGGTCGACATATAAAAAGGTAATAAGCTTGTTGTAGACAAGGGGGGGTGTAATGGCGCTTGCAAAAAAACGAATTTAAACTAAATAACCAATATCAATTTTCAATAATTTCCAGAATACGAATAAATTATCAGGCAAGTAAGCTCCACTGATTCCTGTGTAAAATGTGTTCCACTCCGGATTAATTCAAATACCCACCCAACATTAACCAGGTAATGTGGAGAGTACTGAGAGTGAATAAATAATGATAAATAAGAAAAACAAATGTGCCAGTGACAAGCACAGTGTTAATAGCAAACAAATGAATAGTAATCTGGAAATGTTCAGATAAAAATACCAGCAGTAGCTTTCTTCAAAAAACATATAAGATGCAAATATGCAAATGCGCTCAAACCAATCCAAAGTGCATAGTGCAATAAATGAGATAATTAATGAATAATGTCCATAAAAGTGAAAAACATCAAAAGTGTTACATTTAGTTACATTTAGTGTTGTTGATTTATTTTAGCTTTGTGTGCCCTTGTTAGGTTGGTTTCGCGCATTAGTTTCCCCCCTTGTTTATAATAAGCTTGTTGTATGTTACGTAAATTTTGAGATTTATTGGTCATATTTTTATATTATTAAGTCGTCAGAATTCGACAGAGTGGGGGAGAATTAGAACCACTGTCAGGTTTGCATTGTTCCAAATGCTGGGGTGATTTCTCCTCACTACTTGTCCCAGAATCAAACCAGTAAATGAGAAATGACTCCAAATCTGATCGTTGTCACCAAAACAGATGTCCCTTCTGTGCCGTTTTTGTTACAAAACCTCCTATTTTTTGGACAAATCTAAAACATTTTGATTGTTTTTTTTTTTTTTACTTCCTGTTGTGCTGAGAATAGTCACCAATACAGAAAGAATGGCTATACCCATTTAGGGTTTAGAAAGCAATATAAATTCCCAACATGAGTTCAGACCCTTTTTATAAACTAGGAAAAAAGTTTTAGCTGGTGCTCCAAGTCAAGAATTATTGTTGTTTTATTTCACAAAGATTTGTATTGGGTTTCTCCGGAAACATTTTCAAGTTGGACAAGAACAGGAAAAGGGTATTTTACTTTACATTTGGGGAAATAGAATATTATGAATGTGATAGTCGGATAAGTTCACAGTGCACCTCGGATGCAGCAAAGTTTCTTGCGTTGGGGGGGATTTCTAGGAAATGTCTCCTTGAACTGTGATCAGTGATTAGAGAGTGGGAAAGTAGCATGTGGTCAGCTTGCATTACTACCAAATACATAATGCAAAAGAGAAGAGAGTCCAGGGGAAAAAGGAGAACATGAGATTAAGGCTGGGTTCACACTTGTCCGACAAACACTCCTACATTGGGAGCTCATGTCACATGACGTGTGAAAATCAATGTTTCCCTATGAGAGCCGTCTTAACTTGTCCTACACAAGCCGGTCCTACTTTGAAAATGCTCCCTGTACTACTTTGGTCCGACTTTGATCCTACTTCAGCCCATTGAATATCATTGAAGTTGGATCAAAGTAGGAGCCTTGTCCTAACCATCCGACTTTTGACATCCGACATGTGATTACAGCAGCAGTAAAAGGAATTTATCTCACTCTGGGATTTATTTTGATTGGTCAAAGAACAAGTCAGACTATCACAAAGTCGGATCAAAGTAGTATCCTGTTCATGAAAGTCGGATGGATGTAGGATCAATGTAGGACCGATGTAGCAGCGCAAAGTAGGATGAAAGTCGTGTAGTTTAGTGTGAACCCAGCCTCAGGGCCAATCCATCCTAAAAAGGAAAGTATAGTAATGATAGGGAGAAGGGGGATATTTAGGCCTGGTCAGGTCTTCGGTTTGTGTGTTGTAAATAGAATTATAGTTGTTTGAAATTTATTGGTGACAAAAAACATGTATGGGTTGGCATGGAACAACCTGTTGGTAGCACTGGACCCATGCTGCTTTTAATTATACGTTTTTTTTTTTTTTTTGCAAATAAGATGTGTAAGGACTTTGGAAGAGAAAGACATGGAGATTGTAAAATATAACCTATATTAACCAGAAGAAAGGAAAGCAATATTGTACAAATTTTTATATATTTCAAGTCTGGATTATTAGGAAATGTATTTGCATCTTGGAACGATCCAAATACAAACTCACTGCCACCAATAGGGATAAGATAAATCCACATTAAGTTTCTAATATTGTTAGTTGGACAAAATGTCATCAAAATCACCTAATAAAATCTGTGAAATTTTCATAGAAATTGTTGTACCAAATCTGACTCTTTGGCCTCCACTTTTACCACCTAATGAATTTATAATATTTATCAGGGCTGGTGCTACCACTAAGCACTCTAAGCCCTGCTGCCTAGAGTGCCCGGCCACTGGTGTTCCTACTCTCTTCTCTCTGCAGCAAGCAACTAAGTGTCAGCATCAGACTGTCAGAGGCGCATCGGCGGTGCAGGACTGTGTGTTCTGACACCCGAATGAATGGAAGCAAGCAAACATTCATTGATGGGTGGTGGTGGGCTGCATTTGATGGGCTCTGGTGAGGCTACATTTGATGGGCGCTGGTGAGGCTACATTTGATGGGCACTGGTGAGGCTACATTTGATGCGCGCTGGTGAGGCTGAATTGATGGGGTATACATGGGCAGGGAAAAGGGGGTGGAGTCAAGGGGGAGGGTGGCAAAATTTAATATATAAATGATGATGATGGATAAAAAATTTGGCTCACCATTCTTGCCTGAGCAGCTAGGGTGTCTGAACAAGGCCAGATTTGTTTTTTTCCCTGGTCCCATTTCAAACACGTCGAACAGTTAGAAAAAGATCTTTGTGCAGAAAGTAGGATAAGACTTATACTAGTAGCAAGTTTTTAGTACACAATCTTTAATTGGTATTTTCCTTTTTAGATTTTTAGTTTTTTGGGTTGAGTGTTCCAAATGGCATTTTTAAAAGTCATTGGGTCAGTTCTAGGTATGTACATGAAACCTATGCGACTCGTCTGTCTGTGAAGGTTCTAATTTATCCAGGCCATTAAACTGGCCTTGTTTTGATATTTCTTCAGTTCTAGATGTCAGGAAAATATCCCAGAAATGATATTGACACAGATAGCACTGGGGTAAATTTCTTACACTAATTAGAACTGAATAAGTGGCTTAGAAAACCTCTTTAAATCAAAGTCCAGTTGAATGTAACTAACTACTATTATGCAGCTTTCCAATATTTGTTGTATGTATACAGTTTCATTTTAGTCGGATAGCGGGAAGTATGTTGTACTACTCACCGGACCTTGTTTTCCACGGATCCACTGCATATTTCACATTTAACGTCCATTCCCATTCGGTTGTCAGACTTTCTTGGGGAGCAATTACAATCAAGGGGCCAGTTTTCGAGTTTGGTCCAAAAAGAAGACAAATGTCTGTTGCTAATGGTGTCGGATATGTCAGAACAGGAAGAAACCATGTCTGGTTCAAGCGGCTCTTGAAAATGAAGGTTCAGATGGGAGGCTGGAGTTAAGTAACTATCTGGGAGATCACCACATATTTGCATGATTGCAGAATCTGCAGTAGAACTAATTTGTGTAGGAAAAATATGATTGCTAGGAGGAGTGACATAATTTGGGGAATCAAAGGAAGTCTCAAAAGAAGTTTTCAAACGTTCAGAAGGTGAGAAAAAGGATGGAGACATTCTAGAACAGCTAGGATTGTTTGGAACTGGAGAAGTGCCCATGTTTTCCGTTACAAACATATATGATGCATGGTCAATTTCCCCAGCTGGTGTATTGGAAGTGCTGGAAGTAAGGGTACATGAATAGGCAACATTGGCGCTAGAAACAATGTTATTTTGGGCCATATAGTCGCATATGCCCCAACAGTCAAGGTTGGGGATGCCTGGAAGGTGAAAATGCACATATAGAGAAGAAAAGAATCTCAACTAATGATATGCAGAAGAAATATCACTTCATTTTACTGAACCTTTCTAGATTATATTCGAAGTAGTGGTCAGTTCAGGTGTAGTGGTTTGGTAAGTGTGCAGCCAGCTAGGTATTAAGACAAGTGAAGAGCCTCAAAGATACAGCTCAGAATAGCCAAGTCAGCATTCTATAGGATTGAACTGTATCTGTCAGATCGACCAATGAAAAAAACAGAGCAGTTTGGGATATAGAGGAACACTTCAGTGATAATTTGTCGGCTTGGAAAACATCACGAAGGGAATGAAAGGAATGGTCATGAAGAAAATGCTAGTGCCACAAGAAGCAGTCAGGACTGTGCAAAGGAGAACAAGTCATGAAGATATTGTCCTCTTCATCTTCAAACTCCAAGGCAATTGGTGCCCCTAAAAGAGATAAGGGTAAATATCAATATTAATAAAACAGAAATGTAACAACTCTGCATTTCAATTATTTTTGCTGAAACAGATACGGGGTTGTTAGTATACCTTTTATAATGTTACATGGAAGGAGTGAAAACTCCCAGGAAGCAATAAAGAACATCCTGTATGTTGCTGACTTAAGCGATCGTATGGGTGTGACAAAACACTGTGGAATCAGGCATAACATTTTCTGGCATGCTTTTAATCTCTGCAGACAGTGCTATTCATATTATAAGGCAAGGTGGGAATATCATATCAGGTGATGCAACCATCCGAGGGGCTGCATGAGCTAAAGGTCTCACCATTCCTCATTGCTCCTGCTGAAAAAAAACATTCAGGAGAGAACACAGGGATGCAAAGTGTGCGGCCAGAGTCCAGACTAGCAAAACCAGCAGCTATTGCTATTGGGACTCAAGGGATTGACCTAGGGCTGATCAATGTGTTGTGATGGTGGGGAAGTCTCCCCACGGTCAGAACATAATCGTAAAGCAGGAGTGATTCCTCTATACACATTAAGGCCCAGATTCTCAAAGGAGATACGCCGTCGTATCTCTGAGTCTGAGCCGTCGTATCTATGCGCCTGATTCTTAGAATCCGTTACGCATAGATTTGTATTAGATCCGACCGGCGTAAGTCTCTTACGCCGTCGGATCTTAATTGCATATTTACACTGGCCGCTAGGGGCGTGTACGCTGATTTACGCCTAGAAATATGTAAATCGGCTAGATACGCACGTACGCCCGGCCGATGCAGTACAGATATGCCGTTTACATACGGCTTTTCCCGGCGTAAAGTTACTCCTGCTATATGAGGCGTACATGCGGCATAAAATTTTACGTTGTTTGCGTAAGTCGTTCGCGAATAGGGCTGGGCGTCATTTACGTTCACGTCGAAAGCATCGCATTCTTGCGGGTTAATTTGGAACATGCGCACTGGGATACTTTCACGGACGGCGCATGCACCATTGGTAAAAAGCGTCATTTACGTGGGGTCACATAAAATTTACATAACACACGCCCACATCTACCACATTTGAATTAGGCGGGCTTACGCCGGCCTTTTTGCGCTACGCCACCGCAACTTTAGTTTGAGAATACGGCACTTGCCTGTAAAAGTTGCGGAGGCGTAACGTAAATAGGATACGTTATGCCTGGACAAAGATACGCCATTCTTACGTGAATCCGGGCCTCAGTGTGTGGATGGGGGATTTGAGTCATCTTTTTTTTTTTAAGTATGTACTTTTTGCCAATATTCCATACAAGCATTGGAACTGTAGTGGAACTGGGCAAATTACTTTGAATGCTTATCTTTCCGATGATGTTACAGCCAGATTGGCTCCACCCCCAGTGTGGTGTTCGATTACAATTAGCTTACACTTACCATGTTACACCATTCATGCTATCGGAGTATTTTCTACTTGATTTTTCCATCTAAACTTTGAAGCCTCGTACACACGACCGTTTTTTCCGGCAGGAAAACTGCCAGGAGAGCATTTGGCCGGGAATGTTCTCTAGCAGTTTTCCCGTCTGGAAAACAGCCGAGAATCCCGACGGGAAGTAGAGAACTCTGCTCTCTATTTTCCCGTTGGGTTTCCCGGCAGAGTGTTTCCTGCCGAGAAAAATGGTCATCTGTATGCTTACCTGTCCGAAGGTAAACCCGCGCATGCTTGATAAGCCTTCAACACATGTGGGGTGGCATACAAGGCACAGTGTAGGGTGTAGCAAGATAGCGGCGACGGCATCGAATGTGACGAGCGCTGGCTCGTCATAGTCTATGACGTTACCACGTTCTTGCCATTCAAAAGAACGGCGGTTCTTTTGAATGGCCATTTGTATGCATGGCTTGGCAAGAAAAGCTTGCCAGGAATCCCGTCAGAAAAAACGTTTTTTTCTGACGGGATTCCTGGCCGTGTGTACAGGGCCCGAGTTGTACAACAAGCCCCTTTTTAAACAATTTATGGCACACCAGGTGAAAAAGATGTCTTCTCATGGAGATTTGAAAGTATCCTGTAAATCCTGGAATCGGCATGAGCTGGTCAAGTCATTTGGCTGGGAGACATATGAAATGTGTACTTGCAAGTACAAGGTGGCTGTTTGCTTTTATCTACATTTTAATCTAAGTCTAAAAAATGTTTAGGTTTTGGGGACATTTCTCCTTTCATTGTCTAAGTCACTACAACTAACGACTACAAGGCAAAATATGTGCCACAAAATGATGTTTAAAGTACCTACACCCTGTATTCATTATAGAGGAAATGTTTTTGAGGCCATCATGGACTTTAATGGTACTGTATAAGGACTTCAACATGTAGATGGATAATATTATTTACAACAATAAAAAAAAAAAAGACAAATTGTGACAAAAAAGGGCACCCAGATACTCCCTATTACCTGGACAACGATATGGTGATGGCAAAAGGCTAATACTTTAAAACCTATTGCATAACATATATCAAGATTCTTCTCGACCAAAAAAACACGCATACTAAAATCAATTTGACACATGCTCGGAATCATTGAAATTTTCCTCGGCTTGTTGTAGTGTTGTACGTCACCGCGTTCTTGACAGTCGGAATTTTGTGTGACCGTGTCTATGCAACACAAGTTTCAGCCAACAGTTCCGTCGGAATAAAATCCACGCTTTTCTTGTTGGAATTTCCGATCGTGTTTACGCGGCATAACAGAAAAAGTGGTTCCCACTTTGAATGGACAGAAATATGAATCCTTTGACAGCTCCCATATTCAGTAAGGCCCGGATTCACAAAGCACTTGCGCCAATGTATCTCGAGATACGCCGCGTAAGTGCAAATATGCGCCGTCGTATCTATGCGCCGTGCCCACAAAACTAAGATACGCCTGAAAATAGGCTTCATCCGACCGACGTAACTTGCCTACGCCGGCGTAGAGTGGGCGCATATTTACGCTGGACGTATTTGGCGCTCCAATTGATTTTCTATTCAAATATGCAAATGAGGGAGATATGCCGATTCACGATCGTACTTGCGCCCGACGCAGGCTACGTAAGTTGTACGTACGGCGTAAAGTTAACCACCATAAAGGAGGTGTAACTCAGCAGCATCCATGCAAAGGGCTGCACCAGGGAACACAAGCCGGCGTATTTTACGTAGTTTATGTTGGACGTGAATATGACTAGGCGTAGATTACGTTCACGCCGTAGGCAGTGATCCGGCGTATCTTAGACAGCTGTTCCAACTTATTTGTGAGCATGGAATGGGATGCGTCCACGGGACGGCACATGCGCAGTTGGCGATGCGTATCTGTCTGGCGCTCGGCCCATCATTTGCATGGGGTCACGCCTCATTAGCATGGCTCACGCCTACTTCCACCTATGCCGGCTTACGCCTGAGAAACCCAGCGCAGATTTGGGAGGAAGTGCTTTGTGAATTCAGTGCTTGCCTCTCTGCGCTGCGTCGGCGTAGCGTAAAGAAGATATACGCTACGGCGGCATAAATATGCGCCAGTGTCTGTGAATCCGGGCCTATGTGTTCATCTGTGTATTTAGCCGTTTGTCTGGAGTTCAGCTTTAAAGTGTTTGTTACCCCAACACTTCATATTTCTTTTATGTGCCTGGTGTACCACATATTTGTACGAAAAAGTATCATGTTCTCTTTGTAATGCTTCCTTTGTGTGAAATCCCTGGTGTTCCTGCCAGTCCCTCTGATTTCCTATTAAAAACTGACCACACTAAGCAGGAGAACACACCTGATCAGTTCTCTAGCTGTGCTGGGAACTCAGCCTGCTCTCCTCCAATAAGCAGACATGTCCTTACATCTCCTCCCCCCCCCCCCCACACACACACACACATGCATTCAGTGAGAAGCTCAGTGTCCTGCTGTTTCTCCTCCCCCAGCTCTTATGCAGATGAGAACAGAGGAAGCAAAGAGTATGTGATCACTTTTAAAAAAATGATCATAAGTACCTTCCCCCCCCCCCTTTTATATCTATACAGACGTTTTGCCTTTTGTTTCATTTTTAAACTGAATGGGCTGTTTTACAAGGTGATCGTTTACAATCACTTCAACTCCAAACTGAAAAAAAATAAGTTTGAATCTGTTCCCAGCAAGCATACATTTAGCTCTCATTTCAGACACACCATAAAGATATAAAAAGTTTTTTTATGGTTATTTTCCCAAAGCTTTGTAGAGCTCTGTAGTTCAGGTTGTATGATTCTTATTTTCTCTACTGCAATTAGAAGAAGGCACAGTACAAAGATCATTTGTAGATGTGCTTATATATCAATTTACATCAATTTAAAGTGGACCTGTTGTTATATACACACCCCATATGGGTAACTATTCAGAAATTAAGTTAAATATTAAATGGAAACTCCACCCAGGACAAAAACTACCATGGTTGTCTGTCCCTGGAGCATATTTATTTTACATTAATTGTTTGTGAGCTACATGTCCTGTGCTAAAAGCAGCCAGAGATATATACAGCTTTTTCCACTTACATATTTGTTACGTCATTTTGTGTTTTGCCTCTGGTTCTCTTTTATAACTGTAGCGGCCTACTACTTTTTAGCCGGCGCTGCTTTAAATTTAGAGGGTAGTCTGAGAGTTGGTTGACTCAGACTGTATGATTT
Organism: Rana temporaria; assembly: GCF_905171775.1. Taxonomy (NCBI): domain Eukaryota; kingdom Metazoa; phylum Chordata; class Amphibia; order Anura; family Ranidae; genus Rana; species Rana temporaria. Next base: position 43,994,523 of record NC_053497.1, on the reverse strand, counting down.
TTTCCAGATTTTGGGCCTCTGTTCCAGCCATGGCTGTACTGTGAGTGACCACTATTGTTGTCTGGGGTGCCATTGCCACCCCGGGCCAAGGGTGGCAGCAGTCAGGTCAGGGTGTTTTGGGTGTTCCCCTTCGGCAGCCAATCGGTGGGGGTTTATCGTCCTGCTGTGCATGCTGGGGAGGAGTATTTAGGGGACAGACGCCATTGGCCCAGGGTCGTCGATTGCTGGTCTGTCGTCCCACCACCACCCCCCGTGAGTGGCCCTTGTGGCCGGGGGTGCATGTTCATGTGTTTCTGGCTCCGGGACCACGTTGGTCCGGGGTTGTAATCTATTAAGTAGGCCCGGTAGACAGACTGGGTCTATGTTTGCGGCAGGGCCGTTTGAAAGAATTTGGAGGCCTCAAGCAAAATGGGGGGCTCCCAAGCCCCCCACGCGCAAACAAAACCTGCGTTAGCGCTACACAAATTTTTTACACCCATGTTCTTACTCCCCCCCCTAGTCCCTATGTTTTTCTATTCTCACCTCCCCTTCTTCCCTGTAGGCTGCCGCTGTAGCGTGGCCGAGCTCCTCTTCCTCCTCTTAGTCCGGTGTTCTATCATTATGGGTCCCCTATCAGATAGTGCCGGGGCTGGGCCGGGTACCGCGCGGTACAGGAGATTCAGTTTCCTGTGTTCCCGGCCGGACTGAAAGGAAATGATCACCCAGTAAGCACTTGTCAGTCTGGCCGGAAACTGAATCTCCTGTACCACGCGCGGTACCCGGCCGGACTGACAGGACTCCAGGAGGAAGGAAAAGGAGCTTGGCCACGCTTCAGCCTGGGATAGGGAAGTTGGGGGCCCCAGGCCAGCTCGGGGCCCCAAGCAATTGTTTGTTTTGCCTGTCCTGTAGCGATGGGCCTGGTTTGCGGAGTGGTCCTGTGCTGTCCGTCCTGGAGGGAGGAAGTCACTCGATGAGGAACCTGTCTTGGAGAACACAGAGCACAAGGCTGGTATCTCAGGAGAGGCCTTGAAATTCATCGAAGGACACACCATTACTGGAAGGCTGAATGATGGTCTCATGTGAGTTCTAAGTTTACAAGAAGTTAAATCGGGAGAGATCCGGGTGCTGAATCCTGTGTTGAGAGGATTTTGGACCGAACAATGCCTCCATCTGTGGGAAGGTCTGTGGCAGAGACTTTACCGATTTCCGTGCGCCATCCCGGCTGCTAGGCTAGTGAGAGAGGCCTATCCGGTGCGCAATAACCACTCTGGTTAGAGTGGCGACGAAAGCTGTGTTGCCGGAAGCAGGAGTGTTTCTGGACAGAAGTTGTGCACCTGAACCTATTACCTGTTACCCTTCCACCTCTTCAACTACTTATTTTATTCTTTACCAAGTTCGGCAAATAAATCAAAGAAAAAGAAGTCTAAAGTGTGGACATTGAACTTTTTCTCAACTCTCATCTGATACCCTAGACGGCGAGGAAATAGAGGTAACATGCCACCCAAAACTAACCAGCAGCTCCTCCGGGGGTAGTGCTACATAACTATAACTCCTAGCAAAATCTACACAAAATGAGCAAGTGTTTTGGTTGCTGCTTAACAGAACGTTAGAATGGGGAAGATTGGGAAACTTTGACTGTGGAGTTGGTGCCAGCTGTGGTGGTTACATCAGCTCAGAAATTGCTGACCTCCTGGGTCTTTCACACACTGCCAGAGGTTGGCATAAAAAGCAAAGAAAAAATACATCCAGTGAGCAGCAATTTTGTAGAAAGCACCTTGTTAAAGTAAATGGCGGTCTACAAACATTTATAGAACTACTTATTACAACAGTAGTATACAAAAGGGCACCTCTGAACACACAAAACATTTGATCCTTAAAGAGGATGTGCTGCAGTATAAAACCATACCAGGTTCCATTACAGTCCACAAAATGTAGGTATTTAACCACTTCAATACCGGGCTTTAATACCCACCTCCATACCGCGCCTATTCTGGCACTTCTCTCCTACATGTACAAATCATCATTCTTTTGCTAGAAAATTACTCAGAACCCCCAAACATTATATATGTTTTTTTAGCAGACACCCTAGGGAATAAAATGGCGGTCATTGCAACTTTTTATCTTGCACGGTATTTGCGCAATAATTTTTTAAATGCCTTTTTTTTGGGAAAAAAAATGGTTTCGTGAATTAAAAAATAACAAAACCGTAAACGAGTAAATAGATACCTAACATGTCATGCTTTAAAATTGCGCACACTAATGGAATGGCGCCAAACTTTGTTGCGTAAAAATCTCCATAGGCGACGATTTGAAATTTTTTTCAGGTTATCAGTTTAGAGTTGGAGGAGGTCTAGTGCGAGAATTGTTGCACACGCTCTAACGCACGCGGCGACACCTCACATGTGCGGTTTGAACAACGTTTACATACGTGGGCGGGACTTGCGTGTGCGTTCGCTTCTGAGCGCTAGCTACCGGGGACAGGGGCATTAAATTTTTTTTTTTTTTATTTTACTTAGTTTTTACACTTTTTTTTCGATCGCTTTTATTCCTATTACAAGGAATATAAACATCCCTTGTAATAGGAATAGTGTGTAACAGGTCCTCTTTAACTACTTAAGCCCCGGACCAATATGCTGCCTAAAGACCCAAGGGGTTTTTACAGTTCGGGACTGCGTCGCTTTAACAGACAATTGCGCGGTCGTGCGACGTGGCTCCCAAACAAAATTGGCGTCCTTTATTCCCCACAAATAGAGCTTTCTTTTGGTGGTATTTGATGACCTCTGCGGTTTTTATTTTTTGCGCTATAAACAGAAATAGAGCGACAATTTTGAAAAAAATTAAATATTTTTTACTTTTTGCTATAATAAATATCCCCCAAAAACATATATAAAAAAAATGTTTCCCTCAGTTTAGGCCGATACGTATTCTTCTACCTATTTTTGGTAAAAAAAATCGCAATAATCGTTTATCGGTTGGTTTGCGCAAAATTTATAGCGTTTATTGCATTTTTTTTATTTTTTTTTATTTTTTTACTACTAATGGCGGCGATCAGCAATTTTTTTCGTGACTGCGACATTATGGCGGACACTTCGGACAATTTTGACACATTTTTGGGACCATTGTCATTTTCACAGCAAAAAATGCATTTAAATTGCATTCTTTATTGTGAAAATGACAGTTGCAGTTTGGGAGTTAAACACAGGGGGCGCTGTAACATTTAGTGTTCACTTAGTGTGTGTTTACTACTGTAGGGGGGTGTGGCTGTAGGACTGACATCATCGATCGAGTCTCCCTAATAAAAGGGATCACTCGATCGATGCGCCGCCTTAGTGAAGCACGGGGAAGCCGTGTTTACACACGGCTCTCCCCGTTCTTCAGCTCCGGGGAGCGATCACGACGGAGCGGCTATAAACAAATAGCCGCGCCATCGTCCCGGATCGCTCCCCGAGGCTTACCGACCGCCGCATGTAGCGGGGGGGGTCCCGATCGGACCCCCCACCCACGTCAAGCAGAGCACGTACAGGTACGTTGATGTGCCTGTCCATGCCATTCTGCTGACGTATATCTACATGAGGAGGTCGGCAAGTGGTTAAGGAGAGATGCGGGGTCAATAAGACCCCACATGTCTCCTCCAGGTTGGAAAGCATGAGATCGTGAAAAAAAAATCACAAATCTCATTCTTACTAGCCGCAATTGTTTGTTTACTTATGTGTACCCGGGCGTGACATCATCACATCGTGCCCGGGCCTCCGACGGTCATAGAGATGACTGGTGACCATCTGGGGGTGGGCGGAAGGGGAGGAGCAATTTATTGAAGGGGGGGCGCAATGCTGGCAGTATGCTGTTTAAACATTCTGGGTAACAAGTGACTGTGACTACCACCAGCCACCCCTACAACACTGCAGAGCTGCACCTGCTTACAAAGACGTGCACCCCGGTACAAGCAAAGGACCCGGTCTTCGCTTCCCTGTCGGGCGGAGACCTGACGTGATGTCACGAGAGGTCGGCCGGGAGGAGAGAGCTGCTGGGTGAGAGAAGGAACCAACCAACCAGACCGTCACTAACAAAGTAAGCAGATGGGCATCTATGAATGAATGAATGAATGAATCGGCTAGCTCGGGCAAAGAGGAGAGAAAGCCACGGGATTTCAAATCCCAAGACCAGTACAGTGGCGATACGAGTTGTCAGTGCCGGGGGATCGCTGGACTCCAGGTTAGCAGGACCGAGGGGGGGGGGGGGGGGGGAGCTCCAGTGCAAGTTCACCTTACAGACTTTCTGTAAGGTGAACTTACACTTTAACCATTTGCTGACCCGCCGCAGTGTTGTATTGTTTTAATTTGTTTTCTGGTTTTGAAAAGACACTGCCTCTTTCTTTATCCCCGGGGGGCAGTTTGCCATCTTTGCCCTGGGCAGCAGATGGCCTTATCCCGGCACTGCCTGGTATGACTGATATTCTTTTCTGATGCAGCATACCGGTGGTGGGGTCAAAGTTTGGCATATACAACACAATCCTTTGGGACAAGTTGCAACAGTATGAATGTGCAGACAGAAATCTACAGAAACTGCTTGGAGTTATCAGGTTAGCATGGAGCAAAGTCTACAAGAAAGGGTTCCATCACCATGTTGAATCCATGTCACAAAGCATAAAGGCAAAAGAGCCCTGCCCTGTACTAGAATGGTATGACTAATAAAGTGGCCACTGGTTGTGTAAATATATTTATGTAAAATATATACTGGATACATACATGCGCTATATGCAATGAAGGTTCGGTTTACAACAACCTCTCCCTCTTTAAAGGTTGTCGATCAGTTGGCCATCCCTGGAAATAAAGCATTCACACTCCAATAATGACTTAAAGTCATAGGTGTGCACACAGGGTGTGCCCAGTCACACCCTAATCACTCTGTGCAGCACAGATTCCCCCTACTTTCCTGGCTCCCCCCCCCCCGCAGCGCTGCCAGCTTCCCTCCTCTTCTATCGGCTGTTGCTGCTGGGATGTTTTAGGAGTGGGGAAGGGGCCGGTAAATATGTAATTTACCGTCCCCTTCCCTTTCTGAATGAACACCATGAGCGATCGGTAGTGTATGTTTGGGCTTTGGGATGAAAACCCTAATGCAATAGGCTGCGCACACCTATGCTTAAAGTTTATAACTGAATGATGCCATATCCAAGGAATAACCTTTGCAAACAAGAAACCTGTTTCGTTCACCAACAGTATTTCTCCTGAGCAGGTCAACAATTGCAGTCCTGGCAGTACAAGATATAATTGTGTTCATAACAGCAGATAGACACAAGGGGCCATATTCTCCTAGATTTCCCGCGGGCGGCGCGTAAGCCATTTACACTCCGCCGCCCCAACCTACAGGAGCAAGTGCTGTATTCCCCAAACACTTGCTCCGTAGTTTGGGGCGGCGGAGTGTAAATGGCCCGGCGTAGCTACGCGTATCTCCAAGGGGCGGCTTCTATTTAAATTAAGCGCGCCCCTGATTCTAACGAACTGCGCATGCGCCGGGCTTAAAATAGCCCAGTGCGCATGCTCCAGTTCTCGGCGTAAAACGTCAATGACGCCGACGTGTGCGTCATTGACGTAAAGTCGTATTCAAGAACGACTTAGGGAAACGACGTAGCCGACGGAAAAACACGACGCGGACCCGACGCCATACTTAACATGGCCTACGTGGGACTTGCGTAAACTTACCCCTCATATAGCAGGGGTAAGTTTACGCTTACGCGACGCGAATTTGTTTGGGAATCGGCGTATCGGGCTCATTTGCATAAACAAATGAGACCTGAACGTAAACGCCATCTAGCGGCGGGCGGAGTAATTGCATTTAAGATCCGACAGTGTAAGTGACTTACACATGGCGGATCTTAAGTGTATCTATGCGAAAATGATTCTAAGAATCAGTCGCATAGATACCCAGGGCCAAAAACAGAGATACGATGGAGTATCCTGAGATACTCCATCGTATCCTTACTCAGAATATGGCCCAAGGTCACTAGTATGTGTCACCAAATTGGCAGTCCAGCCTCCATATTATGAAGTAATGACAAAGAGCATCAGGTCTACCTTGCTTTTTTTGATCACTGGTCATAAAACTGCCCTAACAGGGTGAAGCTAATAAGTTTAGGTGAAAAGAGAGAGGTGTGGTAGGCAATGGACATAAAGAGACCACTGAAGCCTTAGTAGGTGGGCAGATTAGTGACTGGAACAGGTATGCTTACCACCCATCTGATTACTTGCTTACAATTTCAAGCTAATCTCAAACTCAAAGCCTGGTACACACAATGATTATCCGTTTTTTTTGGAGGGGGTGTTTGCATGCTAGTCTCATATCGAAAATCAGTAGGTTACTAAAGTTATGTGTAGCGCCCCCTTTACTTTCAGTAAGGGCACTACGCTAAAGTTAGTGGGAGAATGAGAGAGGTAAGTTGCTCTCATTCTTGATTGTGTTAAATGTGGCTGTCGCCAAATCTGGATTGCTTCCTGGGTCAGACTGCATTCTGGGGATGCGGTACCATCCCTGAGCGGCAGGTGGCGCCAGAGGGATCCAGGCAGAGCCGCTTCTTCCCAGCAGCCAATGAGAGGAGTTGAGCCTCGCTGTGCATGCTGGGAGGGGGTATTTCTGTGGCGGAGCCCGTTGTTCTTGGTTCTTCGTGGGTTCCTGGTGCGGCACCCACCTTTAGGGTGTGCGCACATCGCGGGCCCCACCACTATGGCCTACCTGGCCTTGGGTCGCGCGCCACACGGAGTTCCAGATTCTGGGCCCTCCTGGCCTAGAGCAACTGATGCCACAAAGGGGCCCCAGTGACTGACTGGGTCCCCCTTCTATTGAGAAGATCCCAGGCTGTGTGCCGTTCGGTGGGGGATTGGCTTGAGGAGAACCCGGAGGCAGGTTGTCCAAAGGGGCTTGAACGAATCATTGGGGATCTGGTGACCGGGACATTGACAGGTACACTTCCACTGTCAACCAGTGACCCTAGCGCAAATTTACTGGGAGGATAAGCTCAACTATTTAGCTCATCCAAGTTCTAGGCCTGTGGTAGAGGCCCCTTCAGAGCCAGGTCTGTGGCAGAGACCTGCTCCTCCCAGCATCCTTAAAGTGACACTTCGGCTGCCAGGCCTGTGGCAGGGGTCTGTCCGAGGGCACTTCACCCACTCTGGCTGGAGTGGCGACAAATGGTACTACTATTGCTGAAAGCAGGATTGCTTTCTTATTCATCCAAGCCTGATACCGCAAAGTTCTTCACTTCATCACCCTTTTCTGTCCACCTCAAGTTGATGTTGGTCGTGTTGGGCCAAGAAATAAAGCATTCAGAAAAACCTTACTTACGGATTGGACATTCGCTTATTGCTCTACTCACTACCTTCACCCTAGACAACACATAGAGGTAACTTAAAACGCCGATCCAAAAACAATCAGCGGCTCCTCCGGGAGTAGCGCTACATATGAAAATTCTTGTACGACGGAAAACAACTTCGGAAATTCTGTAATGTATTTGTATTGCATTGTAATATATTTTATTTCCAAGCATGTGTGGTCACACGTTTTTTTCTCGTACAAATACCATACTTATTATACGAAAATTGTTCTCTCATCGTATTCGAACATTACTCCTGCTTGTTCCTTTGGATATTGTCACATAAACCGACGTGATCAGCTCTCGAAAGCTGTGTACTAATGATTAGGTTATCGGATAATAATGAAAGCGTCATTTTTAGTCCAATTCTCTCATCGTGTGTACTAGCCTTAAAGGGGTTGTAAAGGTTAATTTTTAATTTTCTAAATAGGTTCCTTTAAGCTAGTGCATTGTTGGTTCACTTACCTTTTCCTTCGATTTCCCTTCTAAATGTTTTTTTTCTTTGTCTAAATTTCTCCATTCCTGTTCCTCCTCAGTAAGCTTGCCCCCATCATTCGAGCCGTTCTGGCTGGGGGTTAGTCAGCGTGCTCGCCCCCTCCCTTGGGACTATATCCCTGTGTTCACAGCGTCTCCCCGCGGGGATGTCGTCCCAAGGGAGGGGGCGAGCATGCCGACTAACCCCCAGCCAGAACGGCTCGGATGATGGGGCAAGCTTACTAAGGAGGAACAAGAAGTGAGAAATTCAGACAAAGGAAAAAAAACATTTAGAAGGGAAATTGAAGGAAAAGGTAAGTGAACCAACAATGCACTAGCTTAAAGGAACCTATTTAGAAAAAAAAAAAAAACCTTTACAACCCCTTTAACCTCCAACTCAACCATAATCCTAGACTTGATGGTATTATCCAAAGATTTAATTTGCAAACATTTTGCTATCTTAGCAGTACTGGTGCTGCTAATAATTTCAATCACCTGTAACAAAGGTTTGCTGTAATATATTGACATGGAAAATGTTGCCAAACGTACGCTGAAATGTATGTGTCAGGTGAAAGTGATCCACAAGTGATATCTTGATGAAGGTTTGCGCTGCACATCAACAAACAATGGTGTCTAGAGCGTATCACGCCAAACAGGCTTTCAAATCGGGGAATCGGTTGTTTTGAATCTCTCCCTTAAGCAGGTCTTACACTAGTAGAATTTCACTAGAAAATATTAATTTTCAAAACATTCATTGGATTTTCTAACTGTTCGTGAGGTCAAATCGATGATTGTTTTCGACCACAGCGGCGAGATTTTTTTTTTCTTTTTTTCAAATTAACAAACAGTGAATGTTGTTTTCCTTTGGGAAATTCCATTCATCCCGAAATCGAATGTTATAAGTGAACAAAATTTTGAAATAGTTAATTACTTTAAGTCACTGTTGACATTATTGAATGTACTGGCGAGATCATTCCTTAGAACGTTTGTACTACCAGTGATTGACTTGCTTTAGCCAACTTCCCTATTCAAGAGAGCAATGAATAAGAATCTGATGTGGGAGTCTCAGAGATGTGAAAGCTTCGGCACCGCGCTGCTTTAACTGACAATTGCGTGGTCGTGCGACGTGGCTCCCAAACAAAATTGGCCTCTTTTCCCCACAAATAGAGATTTCTTTTGGTGGTATTTGATCACCTCTGCGCTTTTTATTTTTTGTGCTATAAACAAAAAAATAGAGCGACAATTTTGAAAAAAATGTAATATTTTTTACTTTTTGCTATAATAAATATCCCCCAAAAATATATATACAATTTTTTTTCCTCAGTTTAGGCCGATAAGTATTCTTCTACCTATTTTTGGTAAAAAAAATCGCAATAAATGTTTATCGATTGGTTTGCGTATAATTTATGGCGTTTACAAAATAGGGGATAGTTTTATTGCATTTTTATTAATATTTTTTTTTTTACTACTAATGGCAGCAATCATCGATTTTTTTTCGTGACTGCGACATTATGGCGGACACATTGGGACAATGCTGACACATTTTTGGGACCATTGTCATTTTCACAGCAAAAAATGCATTAAAAATGCATTGTTTACTGTAAAAAAAAACACAATTGCAGTTTGGGAGTTAACC